>NC_054470.1:94829126-95429126 GCF_017639515.1 Carcharodon carcharias
CTCAGATCCAATAACCACACTTCCCCTTCTTGAACTTCATCTGCCATGGTTTCACCCAATCACTTAGGCTATCAAAGTTCCTTTGTAACTTCCTGCGCTCATTCACACAACTTATTGTGCCCTCCCAACTTTGCACCATATGGAAACTTGGATGTGCAATTCTCTGTTCCTTCGTTTAAGTCCTTAAAATATATGGTGAATAGCTGAGGCGCCAGTTCAGATCCGCTTGTAAAAGTTTCTCCAATCATAAAATGAACTCTTTATACCATGTCTCTGTCTCCTATCTCCAGACCACTTATTGACTTATGTAACCTGCAATTCCATGCATTCTCATTTTTGCGAATAACTTCTTGTTCAGACCTTTAACAAATGCCTCCTGGAGTTCCATATAGACAATAAATACACTTTCCATCTACCACACCATTTGCATCCTCAAAGAATTGAATTATGTTAGCCAAACATAACCTGTCCTTCATCAGTGTAATTACAGTTTGCTCAGTTAACTTGGGTGATCTGTATTATAAATGTAATTATGGAAAATTTTAATGTAAATATAAAAAAGGACAAAATGTATGGGGAAAATGTTGGCAGAAAAACGGGCAAAGAGCCTGGGAATGAGATTAGCCAAATTACTGTTCAAAAGAGTCAGTGCATAATTGATGGTCAAATGGCCACCTCTTGTGACGTACCATTCTATGAAACCCCTTCCCTCTTTGATCAATTGATATTTATGCATAGTGCTCAGTCACTCTTTCAGATAATAAAAACCATCGGTTTGGCCCAAAGCCTTGAAAACCATGTTGAGAATAGCCTAAATTTTCATATCAGTCTCCACTCTGTATAACATCAGAAATATTCAGATATGCTGTCGATCTCCCAGAGGGTTATGGCCTGAGCAATGCTAGAAGATTTTATATTGCCTTAACCGACTACAGTTGCAGCTCTGTAGTCTTTATCAATTTAAGAAGTCGGCACAGAATATGAGTTTTGAAGCTTCACACACTGAGTGTCTCATGCTTGTGAAATACTCTCCCAAGCAGCATAATCAGCTGGAATACTCTCCAGAAGGTCATGTTGATGAACATGGCTTGCTGGAGCATGCAGTCGGGGATTTGTTGCCTAATCTGTACTCTCAAGAATTACCTGGAGCAAAACTTCACAGCTACTTTTTTGCAGTTGTTTCCAATTGACATTATGCCAGTTAATATACAAAAATATCTGAAAGAGAAAGGGGAAAATAAAGTAAGGGTGAAATTTTACAGGCCTGCCGTGACGGGGCCGTAAAATGCAGTGAGCCATTCAAAAGTCCATTGACTTTGGCAGGAAGGGAACATCCCGCCAATAGGAGGGACAATAAAATTCCACCCTACAGTGTCTTCTGAAAAACAGATGATTTGACATTAAATCCTATTCCAAACAGTTAATACATCTTAAAGAATTAGAATTATGGAAGAAAAATTGTTTAATGAGTGCTGGACTGGAAAACCTGGGGCCCTGTTTTGCCATCAAAAATACAATGGAGCTGAACTCTGTCGCCTCCAATTACAGACATTGATCTTAAACGATAGTCATGGAGTGTTTGCATACTTGACGTGGGCTCATCAATGCTGATAAGGAACTTCAGGAGATTGGGGCCTGATGGACGGTGTTCTACTTCTTTGACCATGGAGAGGAGGCCAGGGAAGGATTCAAATGAGAATGAGGTTGTTTTCAATCTGCTCCTTTAGTAACAAATTCCTGCTGTAAGGGAACATGCCTGGGAGAGTTTCCAGGTCTTTTACCTCTTTGGAACTTATAGCAACTGAAAGTTGGTGTTATTCCTGTTGAGTCTGCAAAACATTGACTATGACCAAAAGACACCCTTCTATTGTCTCTATGGATTGGCAGCATACAATTTTCAATGTCTTTTCCTCCAGTCTTCCACTTAAGTAAGGTTAGATTTGCTACCACTAGTAGCTTGCCTCTTTGGTGTGAACGTCTTTTTCCTGAATCTATAAATAGATTACTTGAGTACTTTTCTTATACAATGAGTGATAGAATTGCTGTCTAATTGGCCAGGATGCCTTCTTGGATAAGAGGAGCATGCAAGTGAATATTGGCGGAAGCTTTTATAGACCATCAACATTGAGTGGTTTGCTTGTAATTTGGCAGGCGTGCCATGCATGATTATTATCATTGAGAAATAACTAAATGGTATCCAAATAATTGGTATATATCCGATGTAAGGATGCAGGTTAGCTGAAAGTGAGTATTGCTGCTGTGCATTAACATCACAATAGAATCAAGTGCATTCAGCAGACATTTTTCATAGTGGTCTTCTTCATTAGTTTAAACTTCTTCCACATTTTTTATGAAGATGTCTTGATCATAGAGACCGAGTTCAACTGTCTTTACCACCTCTACAGATGTACCTGAGATGGCAACCCTTCTTTATTTGATGCCTTTGTTAGTTAACTCTTGTGTGTAAAAGGGGCAGACTACCTTCCCTTCAGAGGCCACATACTCTCCTCTAACGTTACCTAAACTGCAGCCAGAAACAGTTGCCAACAATAAGGAATGTAGGAGCAGGGATAAGCCATTCAGCCCATCCACATTATTTCACCATTTAGTTTGATCATGGCGAATCTGCTTTCGACTACATCTGCTCATTTTGATTTTTGCTCGGCAAGAATAGTAAAGGTTACAGAATCGATCTATCTCAATTTTGCAATTTGGGAGCATTTTGGGAGAGAGATTTTGAGATTTTCACTGCACTCTGTGAAGAAGTGCTTCCTGATGTCATCCCTGTACAGCCTGTCTTTAATTTTAATGTTATGCCCCTTATTCTGAACTCCCTCAACTGAGGAAGTAGTTTCTCTCTATCCACCCTGTAACAGATGGGAGGGGGGTTAATTTAAACAGCACTAATTTCTCCCCTCCCCACCCATCTTTAAACAGAAAAGTATTTTGATTTGTTTCCCTCTTTATAAGTGTTGGTGTATTGCTCTAACCCCTCGGTTTTGGTGTGATCTATATTTCTATTAATAACCTCACAGCACACACAAGATACGATGAACTCAAAGGGTTAGTTTATTTGCACACACTCAAAATGCAGGGAGGAGGGTTTGCAAAGTCACCATCGCACTCAAACAGTAAAGAGAGGGACTGAGAAAAAAAGGTTTTACAGTACAGAGACCACAGAGAAGAGAAATATTGATTCACGTGAGTTCCCAGGAGTCCAGAATCAAAGTCCAGTGAAGTATTCCTTCTCAGAGGGCAACAGGCTGAAAACCAATGTTGTAAAATTTACTTTTCAGGTGGTGTTGACTTTGCAAGATGAGATAGGCCTGCAGAGATGAATCAGTCTTGTAGGCAATGGCACAGAACTTGCAACAGAATGGTGGCGGACAATTAAACAACTCACTGGAGGAGGAGGCTCCACAAATATCCCCATCCCCAAAAATGGAGGAGCCCAGCACATCAGTACAAAAGATAAGGCTGAAGCATTTGCTACAATCTTCAGCCAGAATTACTAAGTGGATGATCCTTCCCGGCCTCCTCTGGAGGTCCCCAGCATCATAGATGCCAATCTTCATCCAATTTGATTCACTCCATGTGATATCAAGAAATGGCTGAAGGCACTGGATACTGCAAAGGTTATAGGCCCTGACATATTCTGGCAATAGTACTGAAGATTTGTGCTCCAGGACTTGCTGCTCCCCAAGCCAAGCTGTTCCAGTACAGCTACAACACTGGCATCTACCCAGCTATGTGGAAAATTGCCCAGGTCCTGTACTCAAAAAGCTGGACAAACCCAACCCGGCCAATTGCCGCCCCGCCAGTCTGTTCTCCATCATCAGTAAAATAATGGAAGTGGCCATCGACAGTGCTATCAAGCAGCACTTGCTTAGCAATAACCTGCTCGCAGACACTCAGTTTGGGTTCCACCAGGGTCACTCAGCTCCTGACCTCATTACAGCCTTGGTGCAAACATGGACAAAAGAGCTGAACTCCTGAGGTGAGGTGAGAGTGACTGCCCTTGACACCAAGGTCGCGTTTGACTGAGTGTGGCATCAAGGGGCCCTAGCAAGACTGGAGTCAATGGGAATCAGGTGGAAAACTCTCTACTGGTCAGAGTCATACCTAGCACAAAGGAAGATGGTTGTGGTTGTTGGAGGTCAGTAATCTCAGCTGCAGGACATCACCACAGGAGTTCCTCAGGGTATTGTCCTTGGCCCAAGCATCTTCAGCTGCTTCATCAATGACCTTCCTTCCATCATAAGGTCAGAAGTGGGGATGTTTGCTGATGATCGCACGATGTTCAGCACCATTCACGACACCACAGATACTGAGGCAGTCCATTTCCAAATGCAGCAAGACCTGGACAATACCCAGGCTTAGGTTGACAATTGGCAAGTAACATTCGTGCCAGGCAATGACCATCTTCAACAAGATAGAATCTAACCATCGCCCCTTGATGTTCAATGGCATTACCATCACTGGATCCCCCACTATCAACATCCTGGGAGTTACTATTGACCAGAAACTGAACTGGACTAGCTGTATAAATACTGTGGCTACAAGAGCAGGTCAGAGGCTAGGAATCGTGCAATAATCCTGACTCCCCAAAACCTGTCCACATCTACAAGGCACAAGTCAGGAGTGTGATGGAATACTCCCCACTTGCCTGGTTGAGTGCAGCTCCCACAACACTGAAGAAGCTGGACACCGTCCAGGACAAAGCAGCTCACTTGATTGGCACCGCATCCACAAACATTCACTCCCTCCACCACTGACGCACAGTAGCAGCAATGTGTGCCATTTACAAGGTGTGCTGCAGGAATTCACCAAGGCTCCTTCAACAGCTTCTTCCAAAGCCATGACCACTACCATCTAGTAGGACGAAGGCAGCAGATAGATGGGAACACCACCACCTGCAAGTTCCCCTCCAAGTCACTCACCATCCTGGCTTGGAAATATATCATTGTTCCTTCACTGTCACTGGGTCAAAATCCTGGAACTCCCTTCCTAACAGCACTCTGGGTATACCTACACCACATGGACTGCAGCGGTTCAAGAAAGCAGCTCACCACCACCACCTCAAGGGCAAATTGGGATGGGCAATAAATGCTGGCCCATCCAGCGAAGCCCACACCCCATGAGTGAATAAAAAAAAACCATAGCAGGTGGGGCCAGGTGTTCAACCTGGGCGTGCTAGTCAGATATTAAAGAGCAGATTGAGTTATACAGTTCAGCAAGGCAATATTACTTGTTCCACAAGCCAGAGGCCTAGGTCACATGACCTCCACCTCTGCCAGGTCTTGAACAAAGGATGTGTATCCATCACCTAGAATTTGGCTGGGTCTCAAAGACTGATAAATGACACCGCCATTATGAGTTGAAAGGAATGTTTAAGGGGCCTTTTGTCTTAGTAGACCCTTTGTCCCCTGCTGGCAAGCCTAGGTTATCATATGCAAATGACCTATGTTCAGCTCTCTTTGAAGTTGTGCTGTGCACTCCCCATTAGATCGCTGGTGGGTCCTCAGAGATAACAAGGTGTGAGTTTTCCCAAAACTGCAAAGAGGCTTCTTTTGTGCTAGGGTCACAGACAGATACAGGTTCAACCATTTTAACAATCATGTTCAACCAAGATCCAGTTTTAAAATTTAGAAATAGTAATGAGTATCTATATATATATATATATATATATTATTACCGTTACAGAGTGATTAGCAGTATAACTTGGCCACACCCATAGAGATGTTGTCAACACACTCGCAGGCATTGGCACACCTACTTGGCAACAACCATGCAGAACTGCCTTCAAACAGACAAAGTCAGTAGAGAGTCAGACTCAGAACTTTGCCATCTGCTACATGGAAATCTGTAACTAATACACACGATATAGCTGTAACAGGCACAGACTGACTGTATTGGTCGACTGTAGTCTTGAGCCTGCCTTCACTTCCTTCCACAGATGCTGTTGTGTTGCCTACTGGGAGTGGCAAACAAGGCCACTCTCTTTCCAATCACTTTGTGCAGCACCATTGCTAGTATACAAGCCATCAAACAGGTAGTCAAGTGCTGAGCTACTCCATGACTAGACTGCAGTGTCATGCCTTCATGAGGTTTTTTTTTCACATAACTTGCTTTGCATAAATTGTCAGTTGCTTTTCCTACTTTACAATAGTGACAACACTTCAAAAAGTACCCCATTGGCTGTAAAATGCTTTGAAACGTCTGGTGGTCATCAAAGGTACCATATAAATGCACGCCTTTATTTTTCTTTCTGTCAATCTTTCTTTCTGTCTGTCTGTGTCTGACTTTGCCTTTCTTTAACTGCATTATTGCCTGTGTCATTTTCCCACCTTTGCCAAACTTTTCTGAATGATAGAAGTTTATTTTTGTCCACCTGTGTAGCACTCCCCTTTATGTATCCATATCATTTTGAATTGTACCCACATCACAATTTTCTAATGACCCTACCACGCCCCCCCTCCCCCCACCCTACCAACAACAATTTCCATTTTTATAGCGCCTTCAATGTAATAAAACATCTCAAGAAACTTCATTGGATCCCTATGAAACAGAATTTGACACTGAAACACACAAAGGATGTAAGGGCAGGTGACCAAACGCTTGGGCAAAGAAATTGTCTTTACATAGCATCCAAAAGGAGGCAGAGAGATCCAGGAAGGATTTCCAGAGCTTAGGGCCTAGGAAGCTGAAGGCACAGTTGCCAGTTTTGGGGCAGTTAAAATTGGTGATATGCAAGAGGCCAGAATTGGAGCAGTGCTGAGATCTCAGATAGGGAGAGGGCTAAAGTAAGTCACAGAGGAAGGCTGGGGTAAGGCCATGGAGAGATTTGAAAACAAGGATGAAAGTTTTGCCACACCCCATAGGCACCAATTTATTAGGCTGTATCACAGATCTAAGCTGCTTATAATTCTGTAAATTTTGTACTATTAGTGTATTTCTGGCAGAATCTTCACCAGTGCATAACTATTCAGGTCTAAATTATGCTAGTACATGAAAATTCCTCTATAGTGTACAGATTTGGAGAGTAGTTCACTTTTATAGGAGCTGCAGATTTTAAGTGTTCTCCACTCAATCAGTTGTAAATCTATAAAAAGGAACCCATTTTCCTGCCAGAATGAAGTGACAAAGGGTGTGGGTGCTAAGGGTCATGACACCTGTCCCAAAGTAATTCATTTATATCAGTTGTACCCTGGGATAAGAGTTCCTCTTAGTACTATACAAAGCCAAATTATACTGTGGATATATTCTTTCTAAAGGCCTTGATTTCCCTGCAGGTTATCAAACAGATGAAATCTTATTTCCTGAATTCTCAATGCAGATCATATGATTGGGCAAGATTTCAGATATACACAAGAGCACATTGCCTGTACGAAAAGCAACAGCATGTTCTTGACATGCCACCAGTGTCAGATGGATGTTTTAGTTGATGTTTACTGATGGCTGAAGGCTTAATCTTCAGGGGAAAATATAATAGTAATAAAGAGCAGCCTTGCTGTGCCCTTCTAGAGAATGAAAATGTACTGTTAGAGATTACAAAGAACTTGTAGATTGACTATAAACAAAAGAATGCTGTGATAATGGTATTGACAAACTTCGCCTTTATTAAAATTGCCTCTCAAATAATTCAACTTGGTTCAAAGCCTTTTCCTCATTAAGAGCTAGAACTCTCAGCCACAAATGCACTGAGAGTACAATTCCATGAATATTGTTGACAGAGTGCTTTCCGTAGATAAGCCCAATCTGACTGGGTGATTTAATTTAGTGATCAAATTGTTCAGGCATGAAGCCAGAATGTTGGCTAAGATTTTATGATCACAGTTAGGGAGAGATAAAGTTCTGTCTTTATCTTTGTATGGGATCTTTATCCTGCTTTTAAAAAAGGGGGATAGTGGCATTGTGACGAATATTAGAGGTAATGTCAATGAATGCCTTATGCTACACTACTTTTAAAATTAGAAATGCAAATTCAGCAAATCTTTTTGTTAAATTCATGGGGAAACTATCTGAGCTGAAGCCCGCCCCTGTCTTTATAGAGCTTGTAGCCTGTTGCATTTCCTGCAGCAGCAAGGTGAGGAGATCTGACTTGATAAGTTATCAATTCACAAAAGTGGAATATTTGCTAAATATATATTGTGTTGTTCTTCAGTACTGCAGTGCCAAACAAAACTTTCAAATAAAAACAGAAAATGCTGGAAACAGTCAACAGGTCAGGCAGCATCTGTGGAGAGAGAAAGAGTTAACAGACTAGATTTTCATGGAGTCAGGAAGACTCTGCAGACTGCTGAAAATGGCCAGTGGTACACAGATGTGGAAGTCCCACCCCCAACTCCAACATTTACATTTTTTGCCCGCAGGGGTAAGGGGCCAAGGCATGATTCACATATAGGGAAGTCCAAACTCAGCATGGCCATTTGCACTTTGTGGTGAGTTCACACAGACCCCTGTTTGGCTGTTGGAAGGGTCTTATCCTGCAATGTGGGAGTCATGAATTGGTGTAATAGACATAAACTCTCTTGAAGGGTGGATAAGGACTGAACAACTGTCATGATCCATAGTTTTTAAGTGCCTTGCCTCAAAAAACCCTCTGCTGGAAAATAGCATCTGGTTTTGCAATTTCAAAAGCTACAATTATCTCAGCAGGGGGTTCTGTGTTCACAGTTTGATTGACAGTTTGAAGAATCTATTAAAATATTAACTGTCTTTGATGTGGAGTCTGAATGGAAGTTTGTTTTTATAAGAGATTAACTACTTGAGGTTTAAAAGCTTTTAATGGGTTCTATGAATGGGAAGTCTTTTTCACTGTCAAGTGTATAGGAGTGAGAACAGTTATTATATTTGAGAAGTTTTTTTAACCTCCACGTGGCTCCTGTGGTTGTGCCTATGGTAGATAATATGTGAGTGGCTATGGAGATGGCATGAAGGTTGGGCGGGGCACATGACTTGGCATGCACATGGAATGGGGTATGAGGGTGCATGGGGTGTGCGGGGCCATTATTTGGCATGGAGGTGGCATGACAGTGACTAGTTTTTAACCTAGGTAATAAGCTTGTTTAATTTATTAAATATAGTTATATTCTTTATGTTTTGACTGTAAATTAGTCTTCAGTCCTCAGTTTCTTTGTATTTATTTTTTATACATCAAGCAACACCTCTTGCTCCCAATCTCACCGAATTCCCTGAATCGCCAAATTCTCTTGCACTCTGATGAAATCTGCACTCAGGTGAAGCTGCCCTCTATTAATACTTTAATTATTAATTCACTTCCTGTTTTACTTAACCTGATTGAAGTTTTTAACTTCTCAGCTCTTAGTTTAAATCATTGCCCTAGTTTAGAGAGAAAAAAATAATAAAAGAGCAAAGTGTTCACCACTTTGTTCCACTTCGATTTTTCTCCCCTTATTTTTGTGAACTCTTGATTTGACAGCAGTTCCATCCTTCCAATTGCTGCCCCTAACTCAGAGTGAAAAGCATTGATATCTATTTTTCTTTGATGATGAAGTTTGGAGGGTCTACACTCATTTCCAGCTTTATTCATGTCCAAACCATGGCTTTGTGACAGTGCAGGGCACTTGTAAACTCACAAACTACAAATATTTGATGACATTCTCCTGGATTTTCTGGGAAACCATCACCATTCATTTCCTTCTAGAGGCATGATTGTTCTCAATTCACAATCTTTACACTCATCCAAGAAGAATCAATGAGATCTGTGATTTTTTTTTGTCCATAGTTTGATCAAAAGAAGTTAATTACATCTCATACGTGGTTAAAAATACCAATCCATGAGATATGAATAAGTTAACTTCTTGGGCTCCCTTTATCCGTGGAAAATGGGAGTCTAAGGTTGAAGCTAGCTGAGTGGGAACATTTTACTCAAAAAGGGAGGGAGACAGAAAGCAGGGAATTACAGGCCAGTTATTTTAACATCTGCCATATGGAAACCATTAGAAGCTCTTGTAAAAGATGTTATAGCAGGGCACTTAGAAAAATTCAAGGTAATCAGGCAGAATCAACATAGTTTTGTGAAAGGGAAATTATGTTTAACCAATTTATTGGAGCTCTTTGAAGAAGTAACATGTGCTGTGAATCAAGGGGAACCAGTGGATATACTATACTTGGATTTCCAGAAGGCATTTGATAAGGTGCCATATCAAAGGTTATTGCAGAAAATAAAAACTCAAGGTGCACAGGATAACATATTGGCATGGATCAAGGATTGGCCAGCTAATGGAAAACAGAGTCAACATAAATGGATCATTTTCTGGTTGGCAAAATGTAACGAGTGATGTGCCACAGGGATCAGTGCTGGGGCCTCAATTTGTAACAGCTTACAGAAATGACTTGGATGAAGGGACTAAAAGTACGGTTGCTAAATTTGCTGATGAGACAAAGGTAGGTAGGAGGACATAAGGAGGCCAAGATCTGACAAATGGAGTATTATGGGAAATAGAGTATTTTCTGGCATGAATCGCAAAAGCCTTGTATGCAAATACAGCAAGTAATTAGGAAAGCTAATAGAATGTTATTGCTTATGGTGAGGGAAATTAATACAGAAGTAGGGAGGTTATGCTTCAATCGTACAAGGCATTGTTGAGACCACATCGGGAGTACTGTGCATGGTATTGGTCTCCTTAGTTAAGGAAGGGTGCAAATGCATTGGAAACAGTTCAGAGAAAGTTTACTAAGCTAATATCTGGATTGGGTGTGTTGTCTTATGAGGAAAGGCTGGACATGCTAGGCTGGAATCCACTAGAGTTTAGAAGAGTAAAAGGGTCAACTTGACTGTAACATATAAGATCCTGAGGGGTCTTGATAGGGTAGATGTGGAGAGGATGTTTCCTCTTGTGGGAGAATCTAGAACTAGGGGTCAGTGTTTAAAAATAAGGTGTCATCCATTTAAGACAGGGATGACGTGAATTTTTTTTCTTTTAGAGGGTCTTTGGAACTCTCTTCCTGAAAAGGCAGTGAAAGTAGAGTATTTGAATGTTTTTAAGGCAAAGCTAGATAGATTCTTGATAAGCCAGGGGGGTGAAAGGTTATCGAGGGTAGGTGGGAATGTAGAGTTGAGGTTACAATCCGATCAGCCATGAGCCTGGTTTGAATGGCAGAACAGGCTTGAAGGGCCAAGTGGCCTACTCCTGCTCCTAACTTCTAGGTTCAAATGCATTTTTGTATATTCACCTGTTAAACATAAGGCCACAGATTCAAATCCTACTCCAGAGGCTTGGAACACATAATCCAGGCTGATACTTCAGTGCAGCACCAGGGGAGTGCCACACTATTGGAAATGCTGTCTTTTGGATGAAGTCATAAGATGTAGGAGCAGAAGTAGGCTGCTCGGCCCATCGAGTCTGTTCCACCATTTAATGAGATCATGACCGATCTGATAATCCTCAATTCCACTTTCCTGCCTTTTCCCCATAACTCTTGATTCCCTTACTGATTAAAAATCTGTCTATCTCAGCCTTGAATATGCTTAACGACCCAGCCTCTACAGCCCTCTGCGGTAAAGAATTCCACAGATTCACTACCATCTGAGAGAAGAAATTCCTCCTCATCTCTGTCTTAAATGGGTGACCCCTTACTCTGAGATTACGCCCTCTGGTCCTAGACTCGCCCACAAGGGGAAACAACCTCTCAGCATCTGCCCTGTCAAGTCCCCCTAAGAATCTTATACATTTCAATAAGGCCGCTCCACATTCTTCTAAACTCCAATGAGTACAGGCGCAACCTACTCAACCTCTCCTCATAAGAAAATCCCTGCATACCAGGGATCAACTTAGTGAAGCTTCTCTGGACTGCCTCCAATACCCGTATATCTTTTCTTAGATAAGGGGACCAAAACTGTTCACAGTATTCTAGGTGCAGTCTAACTAGTGCCTTGTATAGTTTTAGCAAAACTTTCCTATTATTATATTCTATTCCCGTTGAAATAAAGGCCAATATTCCATATGCCTTCCCTATTACCTGCTGAACTTGTATGCTAGCTTTTTATGATTCATGCACGAGGACCCCCAAATCCCTCTGTGCTATAGTTTTCTGCAGTCTTTCTCCATTTAAGTAACATTCAGCTCCTCTATTTTTCCTGCCACAGTGCATAACCTCACATTTTCCCACATTATATTCCATCTGCCATGTTTTTGCCACTCACTTATCCTGTCTATATCCCTCTGTAGACCCTTTGTGTCATCCTCAACACTTGCCTTCCCATCTATTTTTGTGTCATCCGCAAACTTGGCAATAGTACATTCACTTCCCTCATCCAAGTCATTATATATATTGTAAATAATTGTGGCCCCAGCACTGATCCCTACAGCACTCCACTAATTACAGGTTGCCGTCCTGACAATGTCCCCCTTATCCCAACTCTCTCTTCTATTTATTAGCCAAACCTCTATCCATGCTAATCTACTACCCCCAACACCATGGGCTGATATTAAGTAGCCTTATGTGTGGTACCCTATCAAACGCCTTTTGGAAATCCAAATATATTACATCAGCTGGTTCTCCTTTATCCAGCCTGCTTGTTACCTGCTCAATGAATTCTGAAAAAATTGTCAGGCATGATTTCCCCTTCATGAAGCCATGCTGACTCTGTTTGATTATATTATGCATTTCTAAATGCTCTGCTGTTACATCCTTTATAATAGACTCTAATATTTTCCCAATGACAGATGTTAAGCTAACTGGCCTATAGTTACCTGTTTTTTTGTCTCCCTCCCATTTTTGAACAAGGGTGTTGCAGTGGTAGTTTCCAATCCTCTGGGACATTTCCAGAATCTAAGGATTCATGGAAAATTACTACTAGTGCACCCACTATCTTTGTAGCTACTTCCTTTAATATCCTAGGATGCAACTCATCAGGTCCAGGGACTTATCAGCCTTCAGCCCCATTAGCTTCCCTAGTACTTTTTCCTCTCATGATAAGTTACTGTGTTTATTTCCTCCCCCACTTTTGCCCTTGATTATTTAGATTTTTTGGAATTCTATTAGTATCTTCTACTGTGAAGACTGATGCAAAGCATTTATTCAACTCCTCTGCCATTTCCTGGTTCCCCATTATTATTTCGCCAGTCTCATTCTCTCAGGGGCTAATGTTCACTTTGGCCTCTCTTTTCCTTCTTATATATTTAAAGAAGCTCTTACTGTCCATTTTTACATTACTTGCTAGTTTACCCTCAAAGTTTATTTTCTCCCTCTTTATATTTTTTGGTAATCTTTTGTTGGTTTTTAGAGCTTTCTCAATCCTCTGACTTACCACCAAGCTTTTCCACATAGTATCAAATTGAAAGAAAAAAACCATACAATCATTAACTTCCTTGGTTAACCATGGTTGGTTTATCCCATTCCTAGAATCCTCCTTCCTCTCTGGTATATATCTTTGTTGCGAGTCATGAGCTATTTTCTTAAACGTCTGCCATTGTTTATCAACCGTCTTTTCTGCTAAACTCCTTCCCCAGTCCACTCCAGCCAACTCTGCCCTCATTCCTTTGTAATTACACTTATTTAAGTTTAGCACAGTTGTTTCAAACCCAAGTTTCTCACTCTCAAGCTGAATGCTAAATGCTAACATGTTAGGGTCACTGTTTCTTAGGGGATCTTTTATTCTGAGATTATTTATTAAACCTGCCTCATTGCACATTACCAGATCCAAAATAGCCTGATCCCTGGTTGGATCCAGAACATATTGTTCTAGGAAACTGTCCCGAATACACTTTATGAATTCTTGCTCATGGCTACCTCTGCCAATTTGAATTTTCCAAACTACATGAAGATTAAAATCACCCATGATTAATGTGCTGTCTTTTTTGCATGCCCTCATTATCTCCTGATTTATTCTCTATCCTGCAGTATAGTTACTATTAGGGGCCTATAGACTACTCCCATCAGTGCCTTCTTCCCCTTGTTATTTGTTACCTCCACCCATGTGGATTCTACATCTTCCAATCCAAGCTCATTTCTTGCTATTGTACTTATTCCATCTCATATTAACAAAGCTACCCCACCATCCTTTCCTTCCTGCCTGTCCTTTGGAAAAGTCACATACCCGAATATTTAGTTCCCAACTTTGATTCCTTGTAATCATGTCTCCGTAATGTCTATAAGATCACACCCATTAACCTCTATTGGGCCGTTAATTCATTTATCTTGTTTCGAATACTACATGCATTTAAGTAAAGGGTTATTAATTTTGCCTTTTTAAGTATTGTTCTCCCTTTGACCCTATTTGCTGCTGTTTTTTTTATGTTTGTGTACTCTGTCCCTTCCTGTCACACTCTGGGAATCACAACCTAAATAACTTCCCTGCAAGTTGTCATGCCCTTTTTCTTTGTAAGCTTACATATCTCCTCTCTAGAACCCTCCCCTGCCCCCACCACCACTATTTAGTTTAAAGCCCTATCTACAGCCCTCATTATTTCCATCATAAAGACCCCCCATCTGCCCTCTCAGGTAGACATATAAGACTCCATGTTTCTATTCAGCAACAACAGGAGAGTTCTCCTGGTGTTGAGGACAAATTATTTGGTCAGTATCTCATTCCTGTTGGTGAAACATCGGTTGTAGTCAAAGTGTCTGCATGTTTCCCTATATTACGACAGTGACAATACTGCCAAAAAGAAAGATGCTATGTGAGCACAAGTTCTAATTAAATCTCAAACTCCCATGACCCCAACTCTGGAAAGGAACACAACTGTTGGAATGGAAGTTCTTAACTTTGTTATTAGGTTAGCTAGGGCATCTGGAGTACATTTAAAATGCCCATATAAACCCACATTATTAAAAACTGGGTGCAAAACAAAAATGAACCACAAAGGATGAGACACCATTTGCACATAAACATTAAGTAGTGTGACTAGATTGCAACTCTGATAGTTTGCTTCAATAACAAAAGAAGATAGTTGTGGACTATGATTCTTGCCTCCTGTTAAGAAAGGAATATTGACAAAAATGTGTCAGACCCATGAGTTTCTGCAGATTCTCCTGTAACTTAACTTCACTCCTCTCCTTCCCATCCCAATCATCTTCACACTGACAGTTTGAAAGTTCTTTTCTTGTGCATTGAATATGCACAGCACAACAGGGGTAATTTTCCAGGCGTATCAAGAATCTTATCTGCCACCAGTGTGGCTCAGAAAATTGCGGGCAACTTGCCCATGATTGTACAATATGCATTGGAATCAGCTATGGTTCCTGGCTACTGGTACATACTTGGAAAATTACCCAGTGGTCTCAAGTGAGTGTTGTCCTTTATTCTGACTGTAATGCGCAGTTTGTTAGCACGTCTTCATTTCTGTAATCTTAATCCACCAAAACTTATAATGAGTACAGGTTCTAGTACAAAGTGCCCACAATTCAGCATCACATAAAGGCACCATTGTGTGGAATAAGTTGGGGTAAAGACAGCTTTTAATGCTGATATTGGCAACAGAAAAATGATCTATTCCTCTGCATTAGAACGAGGACAAAAATATATACAATTGTCTTACCATTTGGAACACATCAGGAGCAAACCAATACTCTATTTCAAATTGCTAAGCCTGCACCATCACATTTATTATTCCATGTTTTAACATTGTCTTATGTCTGAGAACTGTGTATTTGCATTTTGCTTTTGATGGAAAAATCTTGAAAAACAGTAAAATATGAGACAAGATATGAAGACATCTACCAAGCAAATTTAATGATGGAAGAAGATAAATTACTGAAAATAAAACAGCAGGCTGGTGTTAATAATAACTGTCTGCATCTGCCCAAGGGTAGAAAAATGGTTAAGAGGCAACTGGATAGATATTTACTGCAGGGGATGATTCTGAAGTATTCATTTTTAGGACCAACCAGATAGATCGCAGAGTCTTTCTCTGAGTCCTGTACATTCCTATGTTATTATCTTAGCAACTTCAACACTCAGTTGTAACTATAAGAAAAAAAGTACAGTACACATCTGAATCTAATTACAGGATTGAAATCCAGCAAAACAATTCTCCAATACTTAGGGAAATATATCCCAAATGATGCTTCTTACTTAGGACTTGGCGGGAAGAAGCAGAAACGACAGACATCTTGCATGTGATTCCATTGCCACCTTTCTTTTGCCTCTTGTGTTCTGAATGTTTTGCAAGTTGCCATCAGTGACTTTTACTTTTTGCTGTTTTTCAATGAAACTGTTGAACTAAAATGGTCATGTGACATATTTTTGAATAATCTGTAGCTATATGGTTGTTTAGTTGCAGTCTGATAATTTATTTGTACATATTCCTTTGGTCTGTAAATACTTGTTCTGAATTAAAAGCACACTTTTTGTTGTTACGTAGGACTGGAGTTTGTGGCTGTCACTTTGATACACCTTGGAATGTTGGCAGTGTTAGAAATTTGGATCTGTTTTAGAGCATTTTTATTTCCTATTTCCCAATATGCACTAATATTTATCTAAATGTATTTTAAAATCTTATGTATGCACATACTTTGTCAACTTTTTCCATTTTAATTCTTAGTCAAAATTGCCTATGTAAACTTGTCACACTGTTCTTACACCTTCCTATGATTGGGAATACTGAAGTGCCTCAGTTTTGTATCTCCCAGCTCTTCAACTTGTACTTCCTAGACACACCTATGATCCAAATACCTCTGCTTGCCAAATTGGCAGGTTTTGCTCTTCAACCCAACATAAAAATATCAACTCATTGTATAAATACGGGGCATCATATGCATCTCTGAAATGCTGGCTGAATTTCATCTCCATACCTTCAGCAAATTACCCCCCAATTCTCTAACTGTACTTCATCTCAAGAATAAACTTAGTCTCGAATCCTCGTGTGCAACACTACAGGATTACACAAGTGGTGCAATATATAATCTCAAGTTTTCTATCCAGTGTACACCAGATTTTTAAAAAATTCTTTCCTGTTGGCCCATGCAGTAAGATAAATTCACAATAAAATTAATCAAAACATTTTGAATTCTTGGCAAAAGAAAAATTCATTAGTGACTGGTGAGAGTCATCTTTTACAAAACCAGTAGTACTAGTGTCTTGTAATTCGTAAATTGTAAAAGAATTAGATAGTATGTGGCACAGTAAGTGATAACATGTGCTTTTCACCTCTGGGTCCTGCATTTTAAACAGGGGCTGAGGAAACAAAAGTTTCCTCCATCTGCCAGCTGTAAGTAATGTAAGTGAAATGGGAACCGAACTAATCCTAAATGACATGAATTTATATGACAAAAATGGCCCATATTTTGGCACTAAATTGGTACTATCTGACAGAGGCCAAAAGGATGATTATTATATGAAATGGGAATGTCACCATAGGGTTGCCGTTAAGCAACTTGTTAAAAAAAGGTAGAGGTAGCTTTATCCTGACCTGGCAGTTCTTTATGTTGACAAGGATTGTAAAACGTACAAATTCATTCTAATCTCAGCTCTGACACTAATCACCATTAGCATGAAAATCTATTGCTTCCTCTCAAAACAAAACAGCTGTAAAACTATAGTAATAATCATAATACATATTCTGCTGAACAGTAAATCCCCTTTTGCTCTTGATAAATCTTCAACATCAAAGGATTACTTTTTATATTCACTGAAAATTGTACCATGATATAATCTGCAGGCAAAATAAAACCTGTTTGTGTCCCATACAAGATCACCAGACATCAGTATTAACAGCAAGAGTTTATATTGTGCATACTTCCTATTTACGAACATTGTTGTTTTGTTTTTGACTCATTTTTGTGTTAACTCGTACTGCCAAGGATTTCCCAGTTCTAACTATTTTACCTCCCAAATTACCCAAAGTTTAACTCTTAAAAGTATTATGTAAAGTTAAGGACAAATCTATGTCTTCAAAATATGGACTAAATATGCATGTATTTTATATTTAAAGTTTATTATAAATCTTGCATACCTTGGCCCAGTTATCTCCTGCCAGCTAATCTAACTATACTTGGTCTTGTTTTCAGAAAGGGAAACTAGCTTTTTGATTAACTGCAAACAGATTAAAAATAAAGAATGCTTCTGTAAGAGATTGGTGATTACTGTGCTTTAAGGATTCTGGTTTGTGTGTACAGAGAGCTTCCGGCAGAGGTGAACTGTATTATTTCATTAAACCCCTTTTTTCCCCCTTTCTTTCTTCTCAAGTTCCAAGCCAGCCAAATAACTTCAAAGCTGAACCGAAATCAGACACAAGCATTATGCTGTCATGGACACCACCACGACAGGACACCATCATCAGATATGAGTTGTATTATAGGGAAAGCGAATATGGCAAAGAGGTATAGTACAATATAGTCTCTGAATTAAATTTTTGAAAATGGGTGTCTTGTCCCTTTTTAATAGAAATGTTATCTTTTGTCTGTTAATTGTACTCTTGGCACCATTCATTTTCATATTGCACCCACAAACAGGAGGATTGAGAAAGACTTCAATATTGCACCTTTCTTCAAGTCACTGAATGTATGGATCTGTTAGTTTAAGCTTAATTCTGTTAGTTTCTGATGTAAATATATTAATATTATCTGCTTATTTCCTGATCTAAGTTGTGAGAAGGTATTTTCTCTTGCCCATATCAGTGCCTTCCTCTTTATCTTCAGCTCATTATCAGAACGTCAAGTGCAGATTTGAACAGATCAAGCGAGCACACTCACGATGCGAGTGGGAAACTGCCTGTGAATCATATTTAAAGGGGTGACAACAAAAAATTCTGAAAGACTTTGGATAGTCTCAGAAGGCATCTTAGCCCATTTGTAGGCTTTAAGGGAATAAGAAGAGACAAATGGAAATGAAGGAAAAGAAGATCCAAGGTATAAGCAAGAGCCTGCAGGCAAGTGATAGAGTAGCTCAGCATCCAGCCATTATCTGATGGTAGGGAGGTGGTGAGGCATGAGATTTTTACAAAGTCAGTGGTCCATTATACGATTCCATGGGAACCATGCCCATAGATCAGTCTGCATGGAGGTGAAGCCAAGTTTCCAGCTGCAGCTGACTATTACCATGTGCCAACCTTATGCTTTTTGGTAGCAGTGGATGTCCTTCCACCAGAATGCACAGCATTACACCTGCCACTTTCCTGAGCCAGACCCTAACAAGAGAGTTAACCCACTTATATTGCAAGGTAAATAGGTCTTAGCAGAGACGAAGAATAAAACAAAGTTGGCTGTTAACTATCTGGCACTATCAAAGTCAAGGCAGTCTGGTTGATTGATACCAGTCCACCACCTGAAAATTCACTCCCACCACCACCAATGCACAGTGCTGCCGCAGTGTGTACCATGTACAAGATGCACTGCAGCAACTTGCCAAAGCTCCTTCCTGACACACGAAGTGACGGACTCCAATGTGCTCATAAAGTTAACAGAGGACTATTGGGCAGGAATCAGTGTAACAGGAAGCGGGCTCACCTGAAACTTTGTACCAGTTTTGTGATTTTGCTGTTCTATACTGATTCATTTCTCGGTCACAGTGGTGAAGTTACACCAGTAAGAGGGTGCTATTGTGAATGGCATTCTCAAAATCTTGCCGAATTTTGAAGCTTGGTGGAAGACAGTCTGAGACTTGGCATCAGGGCAGTGCATTTAGGCAAATCAGTCAGTGGAGGAACAACCTTTTGATATCTGAATTCATAGAGGGCAAAAGATTACATCAAAAAACAAATGATTTTTTTCCAAGGAGCTAAACTTAATCCTGTAAATTTCACATCATTCCTGCATTCTGCCTTTGACACTAAATTGGAGGATAGTATGACTGGCAGAACTAGAAATAAAATAGAAAAATATTGAAGTAGCTGCCTAGGCTTAGGAAGTAAAGCATTAAGAATAAGGAGTGCTGAGGTCCCCCGTGTTGTGTTTTCTTCAGTAGATTGTCGAGTTTTACTTTGAGCTGGCCACAGACTTTGTTCCATCCAACATGGCATAATTGGCCAGTTCCCCAGGTAGTAGCAGTCGTCTGGCAGTCTGAAACTGTCAGAGTTGATTGTCGAATACTTGTTGTATTCCGATAGGCAAGAGACTTCATCTGTTCAGAAATACTATTTACAAAGGAGTTCACAATGCTCATGGCTTTGGTGTCAGGGTGAACTTGCTTCATCACTTTGTAGATGTGGATCGAATAACTCTGCTTCCTCAGCCTTCGCCACTTCTTTCTGCCCTTTGCTGTAAATTTACTCATGGCTTTCTTGGTGCCCTTCTTAGGTGCTATTTTCCACTCCTTAGGCAGCATCATCACATTCACTTCCAGACACAATGATTAAGTGTTTGAAAGCACTGTGTTCAGGTCAGTCTTTTCATCCCATTATGGCATTCAGTCAGGTCTCTTTGCAAGTCCCTTATTAACGGTGAACCTTGAATTTCATTCAGATGTTTGGATTTTCACTGCTTAATGGTACCCTGTAGAACACAAGTGAAAGATGTAATGTAGATTCCTTGATATGCACTGAGTTTACTTCTAATGTGCAAATGAAACTAATAGCTTCAGAAAATACCACAATGATTGTGACAAATGCAAATTAGGAGTTTAGCTCAGTCTTTAAACTAAGTGAAAGTCATCATAGTCCCAGAGGACATAGGCTGCTGTCATTAGACAGAGACAACTGGTGGTGAGTTTAACCTGAGGGTCACCACACCTCAGGCGAGGGGTGAGGTTGAGAAGACGGGGCCTTTATGGATGACCTCAGCCGGTATGGGAATTGAACCCGCATTGTTGGTGTTACTGTATATCACAAACCAGCTGTACAGCTAACTGACCCCCTAATGCTGTCAACTGGCAGTAGGCCATCATCCTGAGTAGGTTAAAGAAGACTTAACAACTTCAGGTCCTCTAAAAGTGTATTGATTTGCGTGTATGACACAGCAGAGATTGATATTATGAGCATTTTCATGCAGAGGAAATGAAATTAAATTAAGTGAAAGCTGGAAAAATGGGACTATTTTGAATGCATATTATAATAGGATCAGAACCTCCCCCCACCACATGTGTTAAATTGAGGTAGGAATAGTGTGTGGAAAAGTTAACCCAAAGAATAAGTACTACTACACCTGTTGCTAAATATTCTTTCAAATGTCATACAGCTTTTTCCTCCGATGAATGGTAGAAACCATTTTTTTTCATACTTCTTCCATCACACGCTATTTTATTAGACATACTCCACTGAAACAAAAATAGGACGTAGTGAATACCCTAATGACAGACCATTGCTGTTAGCTGTCCACAAGGAGATATATGATAGGGTCACACATCCAAGTGTTCACATTCCTCTGCAAACAGATGTGCAGCATCTCTCAGCACTGTGAGTGTGATATATGGTAAAAAAAACTTTAGCTCTTTCTGCGCTATATCACTGAACAAGGGTGCTCCAGTGTGTTGCTACACTTAATGAATATTCTATTTACTGTGTACATGACAAAATTCTGCATAAATTTATTTCTTCACTGAAACCCCTAACCATTGTTAGTCCTCTTTGGGCACTGATTCTGGAAGAATAGGCTGTGCTTGATCTGACAAGATCATAATACCAACTAAATCTACTTGTCTAGTAACATTATTTGACAATATAGGGATCATTTTCCAATTTGCCCATGAGGGTAACTTAGAGAACAGATCACCAGACCATTGAAGAAGATATCTGATTTATCATCCCATTACAATCAGTATGATGAGAATCAGGTTAGTACTACAATGGGTGAATGATCCCTGTGCATAATTTTATCAAAATAATACCAGGATCATGAAATTTTAGCATGTTTTAGGCTGCATTTGATTTTTCATACTACTGAGGAACAGGGTAATAGCCCGATCAGAGTGAGAGCTCTCTGTAGTGTTTGAGTACGAAACCAACCTAGACTCATGTGATAAAAGTCTTCAATCTGATGGCTAAAGACGTTGTGAGCAATTAGTTTGGGTGCTCTCAGCCTACTTCTGAGGAGGTGTAATGTCCCTAGCAAAAAATTGCACCCAATTTAGCACCTCAGAGTAATAAATTAATGCTAGTGCAGTAGGGGCTATTGTTCTGATGTTGGGATTGAGGCATGTTGTTGAAGTGGAACAAAGGGAGTTTTACTCTCCAGCTGTCCTGGGAATGTGCGATGCTGACACTGTGTGCCTCAAATGGGAAAGTGTTGTGCTCTCCATCATCAGAGCTTCGATGATCACAGAAATTCACCATTTTCTTTACTTTTTGAGCTTTCATTGAAGTATTATGAAACGTTTGCATACTTAGTTATGGCTGTATTTGTTAATTCCATATTTTATTTATACTTGATTGTATCTGTTGAGTGCCTGATGCTGTGGACATGTGCAGATATGCTGGCTCAGTTTTACATCTGCCATAATGATTTAATCTTGCTTTTTATCTTGTATTGCTCCACTTTGACTACAAATTGCATTCAATGAACATATTCTCCAATTGTCTTTTCCTTCCACAGCAACTTGTCACATTTGAGCCAAAGACAATGTACCTTTTAGAGGATCTCAAACCAAACACTATGTACTTCTTCCGACTTGCTGCCCGCTCTGAGCATGGCCTTGGAGCTTCAACTGCACAGATTTCAGCTCAAACCATGGAAACAAGTAGGTTTTCTTCTGGTGACTAATTCATGATTGTTGGGGTGCTTGTTAGTCTGATGAGGTCTGTCCCTAATAACTAGTGGCTGACTGCATGCAGCAGGTGGTATTCTAATAAAACACAGTTAGATTTTGAAAGGAGAGAAAACAGGAGAAATTTAGAATGGAAAGGTTTAGATTTCATCACAGTGTTTGTGTTTACAGTGACTAACAAGCACTTTGAATGACGAATAGGAGCTTTCGTAGTTAGTTGACCTTTCTTGTTACGTTTCTTTGAACACAGTTTCTGTGTTAAATGTACTGCTTCAGAAATGACTTAACAATATGGCTCACAGTTTCTTATACTGTACCAACTATTTTTCTTAAATTGGTTCTAATTAAGAGCCAGGAAGTGACATTTCTAATGACCAGAAGTAATAACATAACCTGTGGTTTGTTTCATAAGAATTTGACATTCTTCTCTTTTTCTTTCTAAAACATTGTGAGGATAATGATCTGTATTTCATTGGGCATGGAATGATGGGAAAACTTGTAAAGGTCAACCAACTACAAAATGATCTATTATATTCTAAGTGTCATTACTTTCAATAAAGTCCTAAAGGTCAAATGACAAGATTGAATCCTGTGCACTGCTTAATGAAATGGTAATTATGTTTCACACTTAAAATTATTTCTAGTGGTACTGACTGCTGTTGTAATACCTATTTCACAGAATGTTTTCTGACAGAGTTGATTTTTAAGTAGCCATGTAGGACCTGTATGTCAATGCAGAGTTCATCGAGCCTCAATCTGTTTGTACTTTTAAAGTCAAATAAGGGAGATAACGTTTAATTATTATTGGTATTTAGGGTCAAAATTTATTTCAACAATCTATACTGGCACTAACACCAACACTAAGGGCAGTTTGAATGTAACCATCAATGTTAGTCAAGCTGTTGGATTTGCAGACTCCTTTCCTGGGTGTGTTGGGCTGGGGGGAAGCAACGAGGTCCATTGAATGAGGTGTGGTAATTTAAATCTTTAAAAACAGCCCAAAGAAATGGGTAACTTTGGGGGGAATTTTCCCAGGCAAGAGGAGGCAAATTCAGGTTTATGCTAGGAGTTAAATCTCCAAAAAATAATGTCAGACCAGGATGCTGACATCATTCTGCCCGCTTCTGGGTTTCATCCAGGGCAGGTTTGTAGGTGAGTGGGAAACCCCCTTGAAGCTGCTGGGTAAGACATTTAAATATTCTAATAGGCAATTTAGTAATTAACCAAGTATTCTGGCTTTAACAGCCAGATGACCTATTTCCTGAGCTGTCAGCAACTTGCCAGGGTCAACCAGGTGAGTGCACAGTGGGTAGGGCTTCATCAATGAAGTTGGTGAGTGAAACTGAAGAGCTCCAGCCATGGCCAGGTGAGAGACTGCTGTTCACAGCGCTCCTTCTTTCCCATTTGCCATGATTTCTTGAAAATGGGCCACTTGCCGAAGAAAAATCTAGATTGTTTCTTTGTTAAGAGGGGGAAATGTTGGAGGGAGAGCCAGCCCTAGGCTGAAATCCTATACCAATTCTATCTGTTTTACCAAGCAGCTCACCTGCCCACCCTCAGCTTCAGTAATGGAGAAAATAGGTGCTTTATCAATAAATAACTCAAGTTGCTCAGCATTCAGGACAGTGTTTGAAAATTCAGAAATTTTTGCAACATGCTGTCTTGTTGATACCATTGTATTTTTGGAAAAAGTGACCTTGGTCTTTATAAACATAAGGCATCCTGCTCAGAACCTTCCTTTGAAGATGTGTGTGCAATATATTCCACCTACTGAATTTCCTGAGGGAAAGTGATGAGCCCTAAGGAAGCAAATCCCATAATATCTATCCGGCCCATTATTCAATCCTGGCTGCTTGCCTTCCAAAGTGAGCACCCCCTGGTCACAGCAGCATGGTGACCATTGCGTCCCATGGAGATTTGATCATTCCTTATTGTACTTAACCAATAACCTTCAGTTCCATTCCTGATCATCCAGTGCTTTACTGGAGTAGTTAAGTGTCACAGCATGAGCTGCTTTTACCAGAAGCCTACTTCCACAGCTCAGTGGAGGAAACCTATTCACACTCATGCACACAGATAAAGTTATGGCTTGCAAAATAACAAGGGAAAAGGCAGCAAAAGGCTCCTGGGGTCCTACTTCTGTTAGAAACGTCTATACGGTTTTCTGTTTTATTTTTTCAGCTTTTCAATTCCAGCACATTTTGTCCAAAATAGCATTAATTGGAGTCCCAGATTAATTATATACCACTGGCACTTTGCAATACACATTAATATGAATTTGCCTGTTCAGCCCTGTCCACAGACATGCTCATTGCAGCAAGCAGGTGGGAATTAACCCAAGGGTGCTTGGCTCTCATTCTGTTACTACTTATATCATGTTCAAAAGCAATGACATTTTGGGAATTCACTTTTTCCCTATTACTGTGTGAAAAAGGACCACAGGGGAGCAGTGGAAACTTCTCCCCTATGGTGTATGGCTTTACATATTCCTGTGATGTATTACACCAGCTGAAAATGAACTGTCACTCAAAAAATAGATGCTGCACGATTGGTTAAAAAATATAAGCATGGAAACAGATATAAAGAGATCCATTTTTAACAGAAACACTTGTTACTTGACCTTTATGGAGAAAAACAGGATGTACGTGACATCAGTAGCAGGTGGGTGCCACACAAAGACAGTAAACAGGCCTCTCTTTGTGTGTGATAGGTAGGTACCCTGGTATTTCACTTAGATCTTTTTTTTTGGAATGTAGAAATATTTGCAACACATATAGAAGGTAAAGCGCCCCACTGTTTGCAGCTGTTCAAGAAGGGTAGGTAATAAAAAAAAGGCTTAGAAGAATTAAAGAAATATACATGATGTAAGAGCTATAATTACAGGTAGGTAATATTACTTGCAGGCTCCATTTTCAGAATTTTATTTTCCTTACCATCACCCCATTTTCTAGCCTTACGTTATGTAAGAAATTATTTTTGAGTTTTCCTTCATTTGCTTTTCTAAGCCAAGGTGTTGCATTTAATTTATGGAAACATGTTTTGTTTTATGATTTTTGGTTTCTTTACGTTGTTGGATCTGCTCCCATTTGTATTTTTTTTTTAAATTTTCTTTCACAATTCCCTCACCTTTTCACCTGTACTTGACCCAACTTCCAAAAAAATTAGAGCCATCAGCCCCACCTCAGGATATCAAGTGCACGAGCCCAAGCTCAACCAGCATTTTGGTAAGTTGGCTGCCCCCACCAGCAGAAAACCAGAATGGCATCATCACCAAATACTCCATCAAATACACAGCAAATGACCGAGAAGCCAGCTCGCCCAATGAGGTCTCGGATATTCCGCCAGATACCACGCAGTACTTGCTGGAACATTTGGAGAAGTGGACTGAGTACCGCATCATTATGACTGCCCACACGGACGTTGGACCAGGCCCAGAGAGCTCTCCCATACTGATTCGCACAGATGAGGATGGTATGTTGGCTTAGCACAACCAATCAGCAATTTTCTCGGCGAAAAAGTCTTCCTTTGCCGACACTTTGCACCTTTCTGTAACTGTTGTGTCTAGTCCTCCGTTCCACTGAATCTCTCCCTCTCTGTTCCTTTTTGAACTACAACTCTGGAACCTCTCTACACCTATTGTAGTGCAAAATTGCTTGTATTTCAAGTTTCCCGCCTGATGTTTTTTTCTTCCCTCACCACTTTATGTATTAGATTACTGTTGTTAATATTGCTCCCCAACCCCAATAGTGTCCCTTTCAATTACTTTTATATGACATAAATTATTCAATATTCTTCTCAGTGCACCAGCATATCACAGAAACATATGTGCATTATTTTTGCCTGGATTTCATGAGATGTTGGTCAGTGAGAAGCAAACAGTCCTGGGACAGAGACCCAGTAGTGGCTGTCATTTTTTTTTCCACAATGAATATCTTTTTGGAATCATTTTTATAAAATCAGATATTTAAAAAATCTTGCATTTTGTGATGCTTTGGCATTCAAAGCATTATCCTTGGCTGCCTTTTATCCTCTGTTTTTAGTATTTATGCCTTTTCCTCCATGTTTTTCACATTTTTCCACATTTTTGGTATTTTAGAAAGATGCAGCTCAGGCATTTTTCAGCTTATGAAGCATTTTTGGACATAGTTTCCTACTACATCCCTTTTGAACAATAGTGGGTCTGTCCTTGTACTGCTGATTGGGAGGGACAGGGCATCATCAGTTTTTTTTCTTTTAATCAAATGGTATTCTTCCAGTTCCTAGTGGTCCTCCTCGCAAAGTCGAGGTAGGGGCTTTGAACTCAACAGCTATTACAGTGTCATGGCGCTCACCAGTTCCAAATAAACAGCACGGACAAATACGTGGCTACCAGGTCCATTATGTGAGGATGGAACATGGAGAACCAAGAGGACAGCCCATGCTCAAAGATATCATGCTGGCAGATGCACAGGTATGCTGGCTAAAATATTGATGCTGATTTAATGACTATTCGCTTTCATAATGTTCCATTGTGCAAAGAAAAAGTATAAATTTATGTCAGTTCAATGTTGCTTTTTATCTCTTCCATTCTACCAGCTGTACTGTTTTAATGGAGGGCATTTGGTTATCTTTAAGTTGATATAAGCTGCTGTGCCTAGTTACATATAAGGCAGCCCACCAGCTCCACCACCCCATTCCCAATATCCAGAAGGATGTGACCTACATATCAGACCAAAAGTCTAGCGTTATGGGAAGCAAAAGCCTGGAAGATGAGGTGCGGTGGGGGGTGCAGGTGTGTGCAAATGAGAAGTCTGGTTTTGAGCTTATAAATGGATAATTGATCATGTGTGCTTTGGGTTGAGCAGGACATCTAAATCTGCACATTTATCACCAGCTCTACTTCTTTCCCTGATGACTTGTTCAGGCTAACTGAGATGGTGTTTAACCTTACTATTGTATTCAGAACTAAGTTTCAAATTCCATAGCCTGCCATCATTATTTCTATAAAATTGCCACCAAAGCCCAAATCCTTGCTTGCATTATCTCTAAACGTACTTCCTCAATACTCACCTTACCAGCCCTTTGAGCTGCTGCTCCACAGATAAAAGCTCCTCTAAAGCATCCTGCCCCACATCCTATCTGATGCTAAGTTCCATAGGCTCCCTGTCCTCCAGCATGTTGAATTCAAAATCCTTATCTGCAGACATAGACTAACTGGACCCTACCACTGCTGCCTCAATCTGTTCTATGGTCCCTCCTTTGCTTTTTTTTCTCCAGGACTCCTTTACTGACCCACCCTCTTCTGTTTCATTATTGGTGATAGAGCCTTCAGTTGTCTCAGCCCTACTCACCGTAACTCCCTCCCTATTTCCCCTTGACTTACTACCTCTCACTTATCTGTAAAAGCTGTTTAAAATGTATCTATTCAGTTATACTTCCTGTCAATCATTGCTGCTTGGCTTCAGTCATCTTCTATGTGAGGTGCCTTTTCTGCATAAAAGAGACTCTGCAAATTTAACTTGTTTTTTTTTTGTCCTGCATCTCTGCGCTTAGCTTTAGGTGACATCCATGAACATTGATGAAGTCAAGGTTGAATGCTTGCAGTTGTTTACAGCAGCCAAAGAGGATAGCTTCAATTTTACTCCTATTTATTGGGGGATGTTTTGGCTTATCCAGATCTTAATGTCATGTGGGTAATTGAGAGAATAGCAAAAGTGGTGGAGGGGGGCAGAGGTAGTTGATAGCAGGATGATACAAGGTTCTCTCTGTGAGTGAGGTTGTTGAGGTAATCACGAGATTAAGTGCAACAGAGTTGCAAGACTTGACTCTTGTTTCTGAGCTGTAAGACCCATTGATTAGACAACCCCTCCACTTTCGGCCTCAAACAAGATGTAGCTTTCATCTCATTTTTGACTACATCCGGTAGTTTTACACAGTTAATAGAAAAGGATTTGTCAATTTAAAGAAATGTAATAAAAACAATCTGCAGTTTCAGTCCTAGAAATGACTCGCCATAATTTTAGCAGATGAATTCTTAATGTGCTTGAATGGCATTCCTTTCTCTATTTTGTGGAGGAAGGAATATCATATCTATGTGTTAATCATTTGGTCCTGATGCCATCAACAGCCATTTCTGAAATAAATTTCCTTTTATAGTCTAGCCTATCAAACAGATTAGATTTTTCTGTGAGTCAGTCATGCAGGGGTTTTGAAGTTTTTAAATTTGAAGACCATGCAAGTGATTCTGTGATTTGCTATTTCAATCCAAGAGCGCATCTCAAGAAATTGCAAGCACACAGCCCATTAATTTTCCTCCATTTAACTTGAAAAAAGAGAAAACCATGGACTGTGTTCAATCACCCAAGGTGAAACTTCTTATCCCTTTTCCTTTATTTATTTTATATAAAATTGGCACAGTATTCTGCGGTCCCTTGGTCAGCTCAGACCAATTGCAAATGGTGAGTAGGTGACCTGCTGTCAGGTTTGAGGAGGTCGCACCCAGTTATTTGCATTAGGGGTTGGGCAAGAACTTACAGATGCCCTTACCTTCTACTCAACACGGTTGAAATCAGTAATTTGGCAGGATGTGGGGAGTGGTCCTGGTCGATGTTCCTTCTAATCCTTGCATCCAGGCAGCAAATCGAAAGTTCCCATGCAGTCCGCACACACTTAAGTTACCATTTAAATAGGGCCCTTTAAATTATCCCGTTTGCAGGGAAATGCAAAAAAATTTAAAGGACCCGTATAATTAGACAAATTGGCAGTGCACAAACAAAAATGAGAGTATTTTGGTCCTGTTTCCAGTCCCAAGTCCTACTGTTCTGTGGCGATAGGTTGGGAGATTTTATTTTCGTTATTTTCTGAGAATGCATTAAAGGTGACAAAAGTAAGAACATAAAAGGTGGATGAGTTACACCCACTCACCATTTGATTTAACTGCCAATAATGTTAAGTAAATAATAAAAGTAATAACCATTTCTTTCAAGCATTGGGGCAATCTTTTTTTTCACACTTGAACAGACAAAAAGTCAGGTGTTATGACTATCATCAACTGACTGAATAATGCTGTACACATTTCATTATTTTATAGCATTTTAAAGAGGTATACCTCTGTCTTTCTCTACTTCTGTACTCAATAATAGAATATGAATAAACACATATGCATAGAACACTGAGATACATTCCAGAAATGTGTCAGGTTCAAAATGTGCAGTGTAGAAAAGCAACTGAATGAATGCAGGAAAAAGATTACAAAGCCACAACAGATTATAAAAATTTGCTAATATATAGAAGATACATGTAGCGGGTAAAAAAATTGATGGCATTCATAATTTAGGAGCACATCAGACGTGGTCAACTCATGGGGACAATGTCACAAAAGGAGAACTTGGTGCTACACAAGTTATCCTGGTGTATTCAATAATATTATTTACCTCCATATCCTAACTGTGACTTTGTTTTCCTCTGCTTTAAGGACATTAATTTTTTTCATTGCCTCAATTTTAAATTTAAATGGGAGCTCTCAACCACAACTGCAGGCCCATTAACAGAACACAGTAACATTATGAAAGCAAATACCACTATGTTAGCCCAGATCATAGTGATAGTTTTTCCAGTGTTATTCAGGTTTGGGCTGATAAGTGGTAAGTAACATTCACACCACACAAGCGCCCAGCAATGACCATCTCCAACAAGAGAGAATCTAACCTGCTCCCCTTCACATTCAATGCCATTACCATCACTGAATGCCCCGCTATGAACACCCTGGGATGTTACCATTACCAGGAACTTAACTGGACCAGCACACACACATTGTGGATGCAAGAGTTGGTCAAAGGCTGGGAATTCTGCAGCGAGTAACATACCTGCTGACTCCGCAAAGCCTGTCCATCACAAGGCAAAATTCAGGAGTGTGATGGAATACTCTCCAGTTGCTTGGATGATTGCATCTCCCACAACAACCAAGAAGCTCGACACCATCCAGGACAAAGCAGCTCACTTGGTTGGCACCCCAGTCACCACCTTCAACTTTCATTCCCTCCACCATCCACAGTGGCAGCAGTGTGTGCCAAATACAAGATGCACTGCAGCAACTCATCAAGCCTCCTTTGACAGCACCTTCCAAACCTGTGACCTCTACCACTTAGAAGGACAAGGGCAGCTGATGCATGAGAACACCGCCACCTGCATGTTTCCCTGCAAGATGCACACCACCTTGATTTGGTGCTATATCATTGTTCCTTCACTTGCTGGGTCAAAATCCTGGAACTCCCTTTCTAACAGCACTGTGGCTGTATCTACACCAGACAGATTGCAGCAGTTCAAGAAAGTGAGTCACCACCACCTTCTCAAGGGCGATTAGTGATTGACAACAAATGCTGGCCTAGCCAGTGACACCCACATCCCATGAAAAAATAAATAAAACCAAAATTGATTTTAAGTATATTGCAGGAAATTCACCTTAGATCTATTGTTGTTGAGAGCCCCTTTTAGGAATAATACTGACTTGATGGCAATCATTGTTTTCAATGTTAGATATTTAATTTATCCATGTATCCTATGGCTTACTCCATAGATCCCAATAACTTTACAGTAAATTGTTTCTCTTTGTTCTAATCTATCAAATGCAGATCACCAAAGCCATCTCATCTTCCCTTAATGAGTCAATAGAAAATGATTTAAATAAATTGGGTTTGAGTGGTCTCAGTCCAATTACTTTGACAAATATACTTAGAATCCTCTAGAATTTGTTAGCTTTCATCAGCCCCATGTGTGCAGGTAACTGCTGATGGAGGCACTTTATATTTCTCAGGCACTTCTTGTAAAAGTAGAAAAGCACATTGACCTCAATGTCCCGCTGTCCACCGAGTGAGCATGGTGCTGTATGAAAGGCAATGTTCCATCAGCATGGGTACAATGGAATATGAGAAAGTAGTTCTGAAGCTTAGCTTTACAGAAAAGAATGCAGCCTGGTGGGTAAATCTTCAACTAACCACCACTGTGGTCCCCTAACCGCTGATAAAGAGTGCCATGGACCATAATATTGAAGCAGGCCACCTGCCTGCCTTTCATTAGTGGGAGTACTTGGCTCAGCAAGACCAGTACCAAGGGCATAATGGATAAATCCACAGTAATGGTGCAACTACAGTGCACCTCATTATTACGGTGCACAAGTTATAGGAAATTATAGGTGCTGACTATTTGCACTGCTCCACAAAGACTCTCGCAAAAAATATTTGGACAGGGCTGTTTATCACACCTCCACATTGCACCTCCCCCTGTCCTCCCACCCTGGGATTTTCCGGCCCCCTTGTGATGGGACCTGCCGCGGGAGGTGCAGCGGCCCAGCCAAAAGCCCATTGACTTTCAGCAAGGCCGGACGATCCAGGCAGTGGGCGGGGCCAGAAAATCCATCCAATCTTGTAGATGAGTTTGCTGAATTAATGCCATTGTCATCATCTCAGCTATTTTAAACAACCTGCTGAGCGATTGAAACTATTTCTATCCAATAAATAACAATCCAACATAGTAGGATATCTTGATCATAATCCTAATCAGGCATTGGTACACACAGAGGAAGGGTATAATTTTACAATAAGCTTAAAGTTTTACGTTACCTCAATCTTAAAGGAATCCTTGAGGATATCATTTTTACTGACTTTTTTCAGGCACTCAATTTTAAACTTTAAATCTTAGTTAATGGGAATAAGTGCTTTGGCAGCCAGGGGATCTCCCCGATCGATCTTGTCTTGTGTTCTTGTGTCTTTATGTTAATATTTATTGAGCTCATATGGATTGTTGTCAGTAATGAAATATTGCTGGGGATCGCACATGATTCAGGGGACAATTACTAAATAATCAACTCAAAAGCTAATAATCATAAATCAATATTCAGAGTTAAAAACTGTTAAAGATAATGAACCACAACTTGTATGGAAATGTTAAGTAATCTGTTTTGCGTCCAGCTTTGTCACCTTGGATGTGTATTTGACAATGGCTGCACCACTTGTAATTCGTACTATGCCCACAGCAGCGTATTCTCATCAGTTCTCCAGCAAAATTTGACATAGATTTGGCATTGGAGCATCAGGCAGCATGTTAGTTGCCAGATTCAACATTGCAGCAAATTCTAGGCCATTACCTTTATCTCTGTTGGGCACAAGCCCATATTGATTGCCTCTACCAGTTCAGTTCACTCAACTAACCTAGTAACACACAGTTAATTTATATAACTAAAAAGCTCATAATTTTATGTGAGGTGAAAATTTATATAAAATCACCCTTTCATAGAGAAAAGAAGATGATGAGGTGATAAATTAAGGGCAAAATCTTATGGCCCTATCGCGGCAGGGACAGGGCCATAAAATGCAGTGAGCCGTTCAAAAGTCCATTGACTTCAGCGGGACCATAAAATCCCAGCAGTGTGAAATTCTGCCCCAAATATTTTTCTAGCTTCGGCCAAATTGAAATATGAGCAGGCCTTTTAAATATGTGTTTAAGTCTTTAAGTGCAGTAAGAAACAAACCTTCCTCAATAAGAATTCTATTAAACCTCAACAAATTCTAAAAACTACTTTCACTAAAACATATAATAAAATCAACAGTATGAGGCTTTGACAACATGCACCTCTTCACATTTCAATATTTTGTTATACCCTTCTCATGGGTAATAAGGATTGCAACAAATGCTGGTCTTGCCAGCGACACTCAATCCCAAGAATGAATAAAAGAAATGATTTTGAAGCAAAAGTTCAGAGTTCAATACACATTTAAAATCATTACTTTATTCTATATCTTTTCTTTCTATCGATCTTGTTTTGTCTCAATCAGTGGGAAACTGATGACTCTGCTGAACATGTGAGTAAAGCATAATTGGACAACTACAAACTTGTGTTTGTTGTTAACTTCCTAGTGTCTTCACACAATGTCTCCCTGCAAATTTTATTTCATGTATGAACATTTTTTGTTGGTGTGCTGCACTGCATGCACTAACTGGTCATCAAGACTTTTTTGTAAGTTTTATTTTGTACTAACTTGTGCATTTATTTTACTCTTTTGGAGTGAACACATTGCATGGAATGAAACACTACGTGTTGATTTTGGGAAAGGTGCCTCAGGGAGTTACCCTGTGTGTTGTAATTATTGGGATTAAATGATTTGATTGATATATGTATTTACATACTTACACATACTACCACTCAATTTAGAAAAGAACTATGCACTTGTCTGATCAGTAGTATCGCAGGATGGTACATTGTGCAATAAGTACATGTTCCTTTGTAGAGACCCTCAAACCCCATGAAAAAGCTGATGTTTTTAGTAGGAAGTCTCAACAGAGACTTCACCAAAACTCTCTGGAATTCATCAGGTGCCTCTTATCTAACCAAGAAGTTCATGGGCTCCAGGGAGATGGTGCACTGTGTGCAAAATGTCCAGCTTCATTAAGTGTTTTCAAGGGCCTCTATTATGAATGATCACTGGTTATATTGTCAACAGAAAAATTACTTTTTTCTCACCAGCAAATGTTACAATTGCATTTCGCCACATTCTACTTCGCAGAAGTGTACCAATTCTATAATTGCACCAGACCTCCACTACTCACAAAAAAGTGCAACGCCTGAAAACATGAGATTCAAATCTACTTGTAAATAAAGCTGCTCATTATCCTTTCACATTGGGCCTGTAAAGCTGTTGTGGTACAGTGCCACGTGTATAATACTGCTCTGCCTGTGTAGGATGCAAGTGCAGTAAGCCCTAAAAAAAACATTATATTGCATTGATATTTATTCATAATTGTTATAACATGTTTTAGAATGTCTCATTTATTATTAGGAGCCCATAATTTTGTGAGTGGTATTAACTGTTGCAGTCAGAGTTGTGGAGGAATACAGTTTTAACCATCTTTCAGCACCAGTTCTTTAAATCATTTAACTTTTGTCCACATCTCAACATCTTCAGTTGTATTTGTCAGTCAAGCAACTGACTACCATCTGTAGTGCTGAAAGGTTGCTATGTATCATTAATGCCTTAGCTTCTTTTAGTCAGGAAGGTGCCCTGGGGTACATTTTGACTTCAATGTCTGGCAGTAATCTGGCGGAGTGGATCGTCTACCCTTTACAGAACATGGAAAGCTTTTTATTCCAGTTAAATCAATGTTATAAAAATTACTGCCCATATCCGTCCTGTCTGACCACTGCCCCAGATCCTCTCCAACTGATCACCACCCAGGCAGTGACATCAGAAATCTAAATCTGTATTTCTACTTAGGCAGAGAACATATAAGAACAAATTACAATAAATTCTGCCTTTGTCACTTGTTCTTTTAAAGTGTACAACAATTAAATAATTAAATAATTGATTTCACAACTGCACAAACACAGCATGTGTAACAGCTTTTATATCAAAGTGTAAAATTATGTCTATTGTCACAGTACGATGAATTTAAAAAAAAAGTAAGTTTCTTTACACTTTCTGACTGAGGTTCGCTGTTAAACATTTGAAATGTACAGAAAATGCTTGGAAGAAAAATAAACGTGTATTTTAAACACTGACAACATCTGTTACTCAAAAGGTTAATACATGTTAAACATACAGGATAGATTACATGTAGCACCATACAATTTGCTCTATTCCCTTATTGCTCAGAGACCTGAATAATACCTGACTGATGACCTAAAACTACATTTCTCATTGTTGTGTTTATTTCTTTTCTTTTTTTTTTGCCTTTTTTGTGTACAGGAGATGATCATTTCTGGGCTTTTGCCTGAAACGACCTACTCTGTCACTGTGACAGCTTACACAACAAAAGGAGATGGAGCTCGTAGCAGAGCCAAGCTTGTGGTAACCACTGGTGCAGGTGAGTGATTTCTGGAGATAATTATTGGGTTTCAGGCAGTTGATCCATAATACCAAGCAACGTCCAGATTTAAAACACTGGTCCCAACTATTTCAAATCCTAAGTTTTAACACTAGGACGGTTATTTCTAGAGTTCAGACTTTTATCTCCCATCCCTCGACGTGAAAGAATGAAACAACAGGGGATCCATTCTGTCTGGTGCTTGTGCCAAAACATCAGAGGCAAGAATGGATTTGTACAAATTCTATCAGTCTTTACAGACAAGCTTGCTGGAGCTTAAGCTCCTTTCGCGTTGGAGTTTCGGTTTGTCAAATCAAAATCAGAACTATGCAGAATTTTAACACAACTGTTCTTTTGGGGAGGTTTGTGAGTACTGCAATCAATGCATGTAAATCTTTGGTTACCTGTATATTTCTGATTTTATTTTAATTTCACAATTAAATCTTATTGTATAATCTATGCAGGATCATAGTGAAAAGGATACATTATAGTGCCCGCTTTGAAAAAAAAAATTCAACTACTTCCCCATCGTCACTAATGGTTTGAATGGCATTTGTCGTTAATCACAAATATTACAGTTAGATGTGTCTGTGAGGCAATGCTGCTTAACAGTATTAGGATCTCAATAGAGACCAGTAATGTGTGTGTTCATTTATTTTTAGAAAATTATGATTTTTTTTAATTCATTCACGGGACATGGGCTTCGCTGGTTGGGCCAGCATTTATTGCCCATCCCTAGTTGCCCTTGAGAAGGTAATGGTGAGCTACCTTTGAACTGTTGCAGTCCATGTGGTGTAGGTACACCCACCATGCTGTTAGGAAGGGAGTTCCAGGATTTTGACCCTGCAACAGTGAAGGAACAGTGATATACTTCCAAGTCAGGATGGTGAGTGACTTGGAGGGGAGCTCCCAAGAGATGGTGTTCCCACCTATCTGCTGCCCTTATCCTTCTAGATGATAGCAGTCATGGGTTTGGAAGGTGCTGTTGAAGGGGCCTTGATGAATTCCTGCAGTGCATCTTTTAGATGGTACACACTGCTGCTACTGTGCGTTGGTGGTGGAGAGAATGAATGTCTGTGAATATGGTGCCAGTCAAGTGGGCTGCTTTGCCCTGGATGCTGTCAAGCTTCTTGAGTGCTGTGGGAGTGTTGCACTCATCCTTACAAGTAGGAAGTATTCCATCACACTCCTGGCTTGTGCCTTGTAGATGGTGGATAGGCTTTGGGAAGTCAAGAGGTGAGTTATTTGTCGCAGGATTCCTAGCCTCTGACCTGCTCTTCTAACTACAGTATTTATATAGCTAGTCCAGTTCAATTTCTGGTCAATGTTCACCCCCAGGATGTTGATAGTGGAGGATTCAGTGATGCCATTGAATGTCATGGATGATGGTTAGATTCTCTCTTGTTGGAGATGGTCATTGTCTGGCACTTGTGTGGCATGTTACTTGCCACTTGTCAGCCCAAGCCTGGAAGTTGTCCTGGTCTTGCTGCATTTGGACATGGACTGCTGCAAGACCTGGACAATATTTATTAAAATGTTATTTAATTTAGAATCTGAAAACACAAGTATTTGCTAAAAGAATGAAACCACAAGGTTCATGGTTTAAATCAAAAGAATTTTACTGAACAAAAACCAAACTATGAATATTCATAACTACACTCTAACTTAAACAGTCAGTTACATTAAAGATATTAAAATTACAATGGATGCAGTTACTTATTTTCTAACCCGAACTTCTTAACTCAAATTTCCTTCTACACACATTTGACTGACACCCGGAAGACTCACATCAGATACTTATCAAAATTTGCAAGATGAACTATTTGGTTTGAGTATTGCTTCAAAGATTTGTATAAGGGTTGAGATTTCTTGGGCCGTCCACTTACTTCCAGTAAGGTTTTCTATTCAAACCTCCTCCAAATGTCCCATGGTTGTCAACTCCCAATTCAACACAGGCATAGCTGGTGTCTTAAGTGTAGCCACCTCAAGTCAGCACTCTCCTGGTTCTAATTTTCTTCAACTCTAGAAGTGTCTGTCTTCTCAGCTTGGCTATCCCAGATGTTTAACTCACTGCTAGGAGTCCTTCAGTGAATAAGAGGTTTAAGCTCTTTCAACCTACCACACTGAATTTCAAATGAGCTCTGCTGGAAAGAGATGTTCCCTGCTCTGCAGCCAGATTGTTCTAAAAACTAAAACTGAAAACCCTGCTTAAGACCAGAGCCACACCCACAATCTACTCACCCCTATAATTAACTTCCTGTTATTCCTTTGCTATTCTATCAGTCACATGAGCATTTACTGAAAGCCCATGTGCTTAACCAGAAATCAATCCCTGGAGAAAACTAGTTCTTAAAGGAACCGTAACCCCGACATTAAATATAGATTCTTTCCCCAAAAGCTCATGGGCTATCACAACAGAAAGAGGTGATTGAAAATCTGCGGCATTAATGCAGAGGACTCCTAGGGTAGAAGCAGAAGTTCTTTTACTGGGTGTAATCTTAACAAGGGGATCACATTTAAATTTAGCCACATGGACATTTATCCATCTTAACTACACCATACTGCCAAGGCTGTAGACATCCCAGTGCCAAATCCCTCAATACTTATTGGAACTTGAGGGAATTTGGTTGAGAATCATAACTATGAGGCATACGTGCATTCTTTAGGCTAGTAATTCTCAAACTTTTTATTCCTAGGGCCCCTTTTCATGTGGGTTAGTTATCATGGACTTTCCTATTTAAATTATAATGCTATATATTGCTTATATTATGAAAATGCTGCATGCATAGAACGTTTAATTAACGTTTTTATGAAAATGGATATTTAACTAGCGGATTTCAGTAAAATGGATGTCTGTTTTTCACTACAGAGTCTCTCTATTCTTAACATGAGCATGGAGTAGGCAGGAGTCCGAGGAGTTCAGAAGCACAATAAAACATTTGCCCTACTTAACAATATCTTTAAAATGCAACACTGTATGTCTAAATGTCGAAATCAGTGGTTCTCAAACTCGGGTTCACGCACCTTTGGTGGTTCTAACAGATGGGCGACTGCCCAGGGCATGATGGTTGAAAATAAGCAAGTATAAGGTGGTCGAAGGCATGTTCTGCCCTCCTCCAATCCCCCACCAACCCCATGCTCCGGTTATCCAGTACTCTCTCCCTGCTCTGCTCTCTCCGTGCTGTGCTTCCCCAATGCTCATGCTCAATTTTTAGATTGGCGGGAGGATTTCCTGGGCATTGGGGAGCTCAGGAATGATGGGGCTTAGGGGCTTTGTGGTGGGTGGGGGGGTGTCTTCTCCATCAGAAGCGTCCTCCTTCTAACTTCAGGTGCCCCCTTGAGGTCTGGTGGCCACTTGACCTCCCTGCCCCCACCATCCTACCCCCAACTTTCCCCCCCACCCCCCAGCCTCTTATTCAGGCATCCCAATAGCACACTTTCCATCAAACGCCCCAGGTCTTTCCATCCAGTTCCAGGACTTAGGCTCTGTCTCTTAATGCACTTCCTCTTCTGTCCACTGCAGCTCCTGCAGGGACTGGAGAGCTGCCAGCCAATCAGTTGGCCAGCAGCTCACTAAGGCATGACTTCCTCACGATTGAGGGGCGGAAGTCCTGCCTGCAGCCAATTAACACTCGGAGCGTGAAATGGCTGTGGCGCTGACAGAACCGGCAGGGACGTGTTCCCCACCAACTCTTCGGATGGCACCGTTTGAAATGTCCTGGCCATAATTTTTCACCACACACATTGGAAAAGCTTGTCCAAAAGCTTTGCTGCTAATGTCTGTAGTCATCATTCTGACTTAGCACATTGTATTCACCATGAACTTTCTGGCTATTTATGTCATTGATACTCAAGGCAAATCCTAATCAGCATGATATCAGCTCAAACGTTCAAATGGAGAAGGCAAATGGGATAATTTTGTCTATGTGTAGCAGTGTAAAACGAGTGATTGTGAATTGCCAGTCAGTTTTCAATCTCTCTTGATTTTCTTTTCTGCTGATTTTGATTAAGTGAATATTGGGAGTGATGTGTAACAGTTGATTCAATATCGCTCATTTTCCAGTATTTTGCAAAATCAAATTTACACCCAGTGCCTCAACAGACATTTGGCTGCAGCCCTTAGTATAAAAAAATGCTTCCTACAGTGGGTGATTCACATATTTGATGACGAGGCAGATGTAAAGGATTCCTGAGGGTTGTGGGGTGGGGGGTGGTGCGGGGAAGAAGTGTTGATAGATCTTGGAAAATGTGGTGCCAGCATGACAGTAGCAAGATACAGCAATGCCTCACGTTTTCTGATAATTGGATGCAAATCGGCAAAGCTGTCAGCAAAATACCAATGAATCTCATTAGCTGTGAGTGTTTATCCACGCATACATATATGTAGTTGATCTAGTGAGAGTAGATCAGCCCTCTGATCCTACAATCTTGAGAGCCTTGCACACCTGTTATCCATAAGTGCAACTCAGAACTGGCAAGAACAGGATGCAACTCCTCAAGAAATCCAGCCACAGCACAGGAAAATTTATACTGTTGTTATGGTTATCATGTGTCACATGTAAATTGGGACTTGGCATTCATCCCTCCATCTGGCAGAGGTGGGGGATGGGCAGCAGTAGAGTGCTCTCTGTGCAGGAATCTACATCACTGGGGACCTGGCCTGGAGAGTATTGCGTGCAGCAGTCCCTTGCACTAGGCTTTTAAGCTATTTCAGACTCCCATGGTGTTAGTAGCTTTTGCAGTCTGGATGAGTCTGTGTTTCATGTATTTGCTACACGTGAGAGGTTGCAACTTTTGTTTAGTTATTTGAAGTGATTGCTCCTCAACTTCAGGCTTCACATTAACCAAGCACTGCTAACCTTTAGCTACTGCTAAGGTGTCAGATTGGGTGCTGGATTTTCTTATGTATTTGCTCCTGCTCCTGCCTCTCTCGCGTAGTCTTTGTCCATGCCTGGGGGCCCCTGAATTTGCTTCCACTTGGTCTCTTCAGCAACCAGTAGGCACTGCAAGGAATAGTATCTTGCGGGCACTAGTAATAATATGATTTTGTTTTATAACTTCTTTTTGTTTTATTGAAGTCTTTATTCTGTTTAAATTCCTTTGTTAGTTATGTCTTTTCAAACAGGGATGGCATGTGTGAAAAATTCTGTGATGACACTGGGACAACCCAATATTAACCTTTATGGATGTTTTTAAAAAGGCATGTGTAGCAGAATACATAGGAGCTGCAGGCTCACAGTTGTTGGGCTGTAAAACAGATCTTATCCAAGGGTGAGGACTTGTAGGTGTAGGCACTTGGGATCAACAGACAAGTGTCAGAGGAGGAACTCATGGAATAGAGTTACTAAACTGTGCTTCTTGGTAGCAAAAGATTTGTGGATTTTCTCCCTGATGAAATCAATTCCTTGTGGCTACAAAGGGCACACCTGCAGCAAGTTTAGTGAAGGACCAGTTAGCTTAACATCTATCCTAGGGAAAATGTTAGAAGCTATTATTGAGAATGTTATAGCAGGGCACTTAGATAAATGCAAGGTAATCAGACAGAGTCAACATGGTTTGGTGAAAGGGAAATCACGTTTAACCAGTTTATTGGAGTTCTTTGAACAAGTGCTGGTGTGCGGTGGATAAAGGTGGGATACCGCTGCACATACTGTACTTGGATTTCCAGAAGGCATTAGATAAGGTGCCATGTCAAAGGTTATTGCGGAAACTAAAAGTTCATGGTGTAGGGGGTAACATATCGGCATGGATTAAATATTGGCTGGCTAACAGGAAATGGAGAGTAGGCATAAATGGATAATTTTCTGGTTGGCAAGAAATAACAAGTGGTGTGCCACAGGGATCAATGCTGGGGCTTCAACTTCTTACAATTTATATGAATGACTTGGATGAAGGGACCAAACACATGGTTGCTAAATTTACTGATGACCCAATGGTAGGTAGAAAGTAAGTTGTGAAGAGGACATAAGGAGGCTACCAGGGGATATAGATAGGTTAAGTGAGTTGGCAAAGATCTGGTAAATAGAGTATAATGTGGGCAAATATGAAATTATCCATTTTGGCAGGAAGAATTTAAAAAAACATTACCTAAATGGTGAGAGATTGCAGAGCTCTGAGATGCAGAGGGATCTGGGTGTCCTATTGCATGAATCACAAAAGATTAGTACACAGCTACAGCAAGTAATTAGGAAAGCTAATAGAATGTTATAGTTTATTGCAAGGGAAATTTAATACAGAAGTAAAGCAGTTATATTTCATTTATACAGGGCACTGATGAAACCATATCTGGAGTACTTTGTAAGTATTGGTCTCCTTAATTAAGGAAAGATGTAAACGCATTGGAAGCAGTTCAAAGAAGGTTTACTAAACTAATACCTGGAATGGTGACTTGTCTTATGAGGAAAGGTTGGACAGGTTAGGCTTGTATCCACTCGAATTTAGAAGAATAAAGGCAACTTGACTGAAACATATAAGATCTTGAGGGGTCTTTTGACAGGGTCGTTGTGGAAAGCATGTTTCCTCTTGTGCAAGAATCTAAAACTAGGGCCAGGATTTTCTGGCTCTCTCATGTTGGGACCCGCCGCGGAAGATGCGGCGGCCCAGCCAAAAGTCCTATGATGTTCGGTGGGACCGGATGATCCCGGCGGCGGGTGGGGACAGAAAATCCCACCCTAGGCGTCATTGTTTAGAAATAGGTGGTCATCATTTAAGACAGGTCATGAGAATTTCTTTCTCTGAGGGTAGTGAGCCTTTGGAACTCTCTTCCACAAGAAGCGGTGGAAGCAGAGTCTATGAATATTTCTCAGGTGGAGCTCGATAGATTCTTGATAAGCAAGGTGGTGAAAGGCTATCAGGGGTAGGCGGGAATGTGGAGTTGACGTTGTAGTCAGATCAGCCATGATCTTATTGAATGGTGGAACAGGCTCGAGGGGCCAAGTGCCCTACTCCTGCTCCTAATTTGTATGTTCCTATGTACTAAATGCATTTTTCACTGGATCAATTTGGAATAACCTTAGCCAGAAAACAAGGTTAATCTACATTTAAATTGTGTGATGTAAGCAATACTTTTTTGGGATTTTTTTTTTGTCATGTGGCACCCATGGTAGTGGTGGTGGGGGTGACCCTTGATTGACCTGAGATTGTAATATTTGAGACACAGGATGCACTAGGATTTGATACATTTGATCCTGCCTCAGAACAGGGGATGGAACCCTTTAGAGAGATATTAACAGGTCACACCAATTAGTTCAAGGGGCAGAATGAATTGCAGTCCTTAAGGAGCAGATGAAGTGGAGAATCAGCTAGATAGTGGCTGAAGTGTTGCCATTACCTTGATGCTGCAGAGGAAACTGCAGCCCTTGGTGAGCAGTGATCGCTCCACTCTGTCTGGAGCTGGAGGGGCAGCAGAAGGTTGCTTGCTTCATGCTGCTGAGTAGATTGACGTTGAGAAGCCCAGGGCACTTAACAGCCCAGTGAGGCTGAAGTGAACAACAGCAGTTGGCTTTGTAAACTGGGAATTGGGGAAAAGAAATGTTTGTGAGCAGTGGAGTTCTGCTCAGTGTAGCTAGAGAGTTAGAATGGTGCTGGTAACAAGATGCTGTGGCACAGCCTTATGAATCCAGTGGGTTGCAGTCTCAGGAGAAGAGATTTAGCAACTGGAAGGTGAGCAGTTATTGGGACAATCTAAGTTGCAGTGGCTTTTGAGAGAAATCACAGGCTAGATCTTCAAAAAACAGGAACTGAAACCTTTGTGAAGACAGACTTTTAAAGAAATTTTCTGATTCACTGATATCTGGGTGGGTTGCTGAGAAAATTTGGGGGATCTGTCTTGGTTGTGTCTGCCATTTAACACGCAGTTTGCGGTGTGCATGACCAAAGTGTGCCTGTTAATTCACGTTTACCTCATGCTAATTCTAGATATTAAAGTATAAGATAGTGTTGACTGTTTGCTTTGCTGATGTTTCTACAGTAAAAGTCCTTCTGTTTGTTTAATACTGTGGAATCTTATGGCTTTGTTCTCTTAGTAAGTACCTGGGATTTCACATGTGATCTACTTTACAAAAATAAGCTACTGCATCCTGACAAAATTGTTGCTTTTGCCTGGGATCGTAACAAAATTGAGGGATCTGGTCTTGGATCATAACAGTTGTCATAGTTCTTCAGACGTAGCAGGCTTTTTGAAAGGACAGGCAGGAAGGGAAGGGTGGTGGGGTAGCTTTGTGAGCATGAGATGGCGTAAGTACAATAACAAGAAATGATCTTGGATCGAAAGATGTAGAATCCTTATGGATAGAGGTAAGAGGTAACAAGGGGAACAAGACACTGGTGGGAGTAGTCTATAGGCCCCTTAACAGTAGCTATACTGTAGGACAGAAAATAAATCAGAGGTAATGAGGGCATGTAAAAAGGCAGTACATTAATCATGGGTGAATTTAATCTTCATGTAGATTGGGAAAATCAAATTGCCAGAGATAGCCACAAGCAAGATTTTGTAGAGTGTATCCGGAACTTCCTAGAACAATATGTTGTTGATCCAACCAGGGATCAGGCTATTTTGGATCCGGTAATGTGTAATGAGACAGGTTTAATAAATGATCTCAGAGTAAAAGACCCCCTAGAAACAGTGACCATAACGTGTTAGAATTTAGCATTCAATTTGAAAGTGAGAAACTTGGGTCAGAAACAACTGTGCTAAACTTAAATAAGGATAATTACAAAGGAATGAGTCTAGAGTTGGCTGGAGTAGACTGGGAAAGGAGTTTCGCAGAAAAGATGACCAATGGCAGACATTTAAGAAAATAGTTCATGACTCATGGCAAAGATATATCCCACTGAGGAAGACAGATTCTAGAAAGGGGATAAACCAACCATGGTTAACCAAGGAAGTTAAGGGTGGTATCAAATTGAAAGAAAAACACATACAATGTGGCAAAGATTAGTGGGAAGCCAGAGGACTGGGAAAGTTTTAAAAACCAACAAAAGATAATAGACGGAGAAAATAAACTTTGAGGGTAAACTAGCAAGTAATATAAAAATGTACAGTAAGAGCTTCTTTAAATTTATAAAAAGGAAGAGAGAGGCCAAAGTGAACATAGGCCCCTTAGAGAATGAGGCTGGGGAAATAATAATGGGGAACCTGGAAATGGCAGAGGAGTTGAGTAAATACTTTACATCAGTCTTCATGGCAGAAGACACTAATAGCATTCCAAAAATACTAAATAACCATGGGGCAAAGAGGTGGAGGAAATAAATACAAAAGTATCACGAGGGAAAAAGTACTAGGGAAACTAATGGGGCTAAAGGTCAGTAAGTCCCCTGGACCTGATGGATTGCATCCTATCAGTAAAAAGAAGTAGCTACAAAGATATTGGATGCACTGGCAGTAATCTTCCAAGCATCCTTAGATCCTGGAAAAGCCCCGGAGGATTGGAAAACTGCCAATGTAGCACCCTCGTTCAAAAAGTGAGGGAGACAAAAAACAGGTGACTATAGGCAAGTTAGCTTAGCATCTGTCATTGGGAAAATGGTAGTGTCTATGATAAAGGATGTAGTAGCAGAGCATTTAGAAGTACATAATCTAACCAAGCAGAGTCAGCACAGCTTCATGAAGGGGAAACCATGCCTATTCTTTGAGGAGGTAAGAAGCAGGATAGATAAAGGGGAACCAGCCGATGCAATGTGTTTGGATTTCCAAAAGGCATTCAATAAGGTACTGTACCTAAGGCTACTTAATAAGATAAGAGCTCATGGTGTTGTGGTAGTAAATCAAGTTGGATAGAGGATTGGCTAACTAACAGAAGACAGAGTTAGGATAAGGGGGGCATTTTGAAGATAGCACCTCGTGTAGCTAGTGGAATACCATAGGGATCAGTGCTGGGACCACAATTATTTACAATATATATTAATGACTTGGATGAGGGAAGTGAATGTACTATTGCCAAGTTTGCAGATGACACAAAAACAGGTGGGAATGTAAGTGTTGAGGATGACACAAAGAGTCTACAGAGGGATATAGAAAGTTAAGTGAGCGGGCAAAAACATGGCAGATGGAATATAATGTGAGGTTATGTACTTTGGCAGGAAAAATAGAGGAGCTGAATATTATTTAAATGGAGAAAGACTGCAGAAAGCTGCAAAACAGAGGGATTTGGGGGCACTCATGCATGAATCACAAAAAGCTAGCATACAAGTTCAGCAGGTAATAGGGAAGGCAAATGGAATGTTGGCTTTATTTCAAAGGGAATGGAGTATAAAAATAGCAAAGTCTTGCTAAAACTATAAAAGGCACTAGTTAGACCACACCTAGAATACTATGAACAGTTTTGGTCCCCTTATCTAAGGAAAAATATCCTGGCACTGGAGGCAGTCCAAAGAAGGTTCACTAACTTGATCCCAGGTATGGAGGGATTTTCTTATGAGGAGAGGTTGAGTAGGTTGGGCCTGTACTCATTGGAGTTTAGAAGAATGAGGGGGTGACCTCATTGAAACATAGAAGATTCTTAGGGGGCTTGACAGAGTAGATGCTGAGAGGTTGTTTCCCCTTGTGGGAGGGTCTAGGACCAGAGGGCATAATCTCAAAGTAAGGGGCCACCGATTTAAGACAGACAGTTAAGACAGATGAGGAGCAATTTTTTCTGAGGGTAGTGAATCTATGGAATTCTTTACTGCAGAGGGCTGTAGAGACTGGGCTGTTAAGTATATTGAAAGCTGAGATTGACAGATTTTTAATCAGACAGGGAATCAACGATTATGGGGAAAAGGCAGAAAAGTGGAGTTGAAGATTATCCGATCAGCCATGTTCTCATTGAATGGCGGAGCAGACTCTATGGGCCATATGTCCTACTTCTGCTCCTAAGTCTTCTGGTCTTATGGTTATCAAATTCCACAGAGCTGTCAGACAACAGTTGCACAGAATAATTAAATGCTGCTGGTGTCATACTTGAGCCATCATCAAATGTGTAGCTGTGAAGGTTGTGAAAACCACAAGAATTGCCATGGCCAACATCAATTCCAAAGTTACTTATTCCGTCAACAAGTAGATAGCCTGAAATAAATACACAAATAATCACACAAGTATCCCAGGTTTAGTTGCACAATTCTAACATCCTGCCTCATGCCACCCCAATCACTGAATTAATACCTCTGTGTGATGAAGCATCCCATGTTTAATTGGGCAAAAAATTGTGATTGTCAAAATTATCATTTTGGCTAAAGGAATGAAATAATAGTTCTCTTTACTGGACAAATGGAATCCTCGTATTTCAACGATAGGTCGACACCATAAGATCAATCATCCATTTGAATTATTCAAGCCTTTTCAACCTCAGCAAAGACCATAAAATCAACCAGTCAGGGCACTAGTTTTTTGACCATAATGACAAGCAGACATTAGGAATTGTCCCAGATTTGCCCTAAGTGTGGTAGCGGGCATGAAAAAGAACATTTTACACACACACCCCCCACTCCCCTCCCCCGCCCCCAGCCACAATGGCAGCTTTTCACATCTTATCGTCCCAAATCCATCTCATTATTCATGCGTACCTGGGAAACGCGCTATATATATGGCAGGCGGGCTCTCATTTTCCCACCTCGCCACATCCTCATGCTGGGTACCATTTTTAAGTGCAGCCGTGCGCACACCTCTCAGTGCTTCCAGCCCAGGACTGCTGCACAGAAGAATTGATCCCAAAAGGCAAGAAGACTGCAGGTGACATGTCCCCAGAATACCTTTTGAACGCTGTAGAGGCGCCCTGATGTCCTCCACCCCCACAGAAGAAGTTGGCCGTCCAATGCAGAAAGAGGATGAATGATCTCATCCGTGCCTGGGTAACGCAACCATCTCATCAGTCTAAACTCACATAGTCAAGCCCATCTCACTCAATGCCAGCTCAAAGGACATCACCACTCGCTCCCTCACACACACACCCTCACATCTCCATCTGGCCTCATGTCCTTTGGAGACTTCCTCCTCACCATGTTGAGGCCACTTGCACAGATCAACTTGTGTGTCCACACACACCCTGGGACACCCCCATTCCCCAGTACAACCCTCATCCTACAGCCTCTTCCTTTGCCTGAGGCCACTTCTCCCCCTATCCCAAGCAAGCCCTAGTCCTGCAGCTGTTGAAAAGTCACACCCACCTTATGGCTGGTCTGGTAGGCAGAGACCTGCCCATGAGCCCCCTATAAGTGATGTGGTGCTGCCTGTGAAGCCTGACGCAGATGACCACGAATGCTGCCTGAAGCAAGGTAGGTAAACCAAAATCAAAGTCCCGAGCAAAATGTAGCTCACCAGGTGCACGTCGCTTACATACAGTTGTGAAACAACTTGGATGATCCAGTGTGGGGGTGGGGGGTGCAATTCTGGCGAGCTGGGCCTTAAAATGATATGCAGATGTGTGACAATGATGTTCCCAACAGTGGGAAACGCCACCCGCCACTGACGGGCAGAGCGGACAACTGCAAATCGGTTTCACAATCATGCGGAACCGATTTTTGTCTTTCTCATCATATTGTCTGCTCACGCCGCCGAACACGCCCAATGCCAGTGGGCACAGAAAATTCCCCCCTGAATCTATTAGAAAACCATTTTTTTTTTCTCTTGTGCTATCTCTGTTTCTGCAGCCAATACAAAAAATTAGTATTTTGACATTTTCTTTGAAAATGCTGTTGCTTAAGATCTATTGAAAGCCTTGCAAATGAGTTTTAGGGGGAAGTGTGGCAGTTTAATGCTGGGGAAATTAAAACAACCAGATACAAATGAGTTGACTTAGCTAGAGTTTATTCAACAAAGGGCAGATAAATTCTTCCACAGAATATCTGTTCAACATGGATTTTCCTGTAATTGTTCTCCTGTATTAACTGGCTCAGTGTTTTATTACTGGAAGAGAGCTTTGGAAGCACAACTTCACAGGGTAAACTCCCACATCCTACCAACTAACCATCCGCCCTTTGAACAATACAGTGCTGGTACACACAGTGCAATTTAATCAGCTGAGAAACTAGGTTTGTAACACTTTGAACAACTGAGCAGTAAACTGTTGAAAAACTCTAACAATGTGCTAAATATAACATGAAATTATAGTTTATAGCTCAGCTATTACACACAATTTACAGCATAGAACTAGGCCACTCAGTCCAACTGGTCTATGCCTGTATTTAAGCTCCACACGAGCCTCCTCCCACTTTACTTCATCTAAACCTATCAGCTGTTGCTTTGCCCCCCATATATTTATCTAGCTTCCCCTTACATGCATCAATGCTGTTAGCATCAATTACTCTATATCCACATATATGCTATCCACATTCTAACCGCTCTCTAGATAAAGATGTTTCTTTTGAATTTCTTACTGGATTTATAGATGACCCTCTTGTATGTCTGACCCTTTGTTTTAGATTGTTCAACAAATAAAAACATCTTCTGTCAAGCTCCTTCATAATTTTCAGTTCCTCTATTCGGTGTTCTCATTTGTGGGAAACTGGAGACCACATGCTTTGCATGCATAAATAAATTGCTATTTTTACAAGAGAAAGCAGACCTAACCGGATAATAATTAAAATATAATCCTCAATGTAAGTTACTCAAACAATGAACAGAATTTTACATTCAAGTGTGCATCCCGACATCATTGCGAACTCGCGTGAAATTTCATTCGGCAGGCGCACACCAGAGTCGGCTGCACGCCCGCCGTAATTAAAAGGCTTGTTAAGGCCATGAACTAGGTAATTAAGTTGAATTTTACGCTGCCTGTCCAACCATATGGTTGGTGGGCAGCGAAAAGGCCAAGTGGCCTTTACATTTTTTAGGAAACTTCATCTACGAGCGGGATGAGGTTTCCTAAAGCTAATACTGATGAAACAAAAACTTTATTTTGCAAATAAAAACATGTCCCATCTCACTGTGACACAGTCACATGAGGGGACATGTTTCATTAAACTTTTAACGCCCTTATCTATTTTTTAAAACTGCGCGTCAATCTCCCTGAGGCAGCTCTTGTGCCTGAGGGAGATTGAAGCGCTCTTTCACACACATGCGCGGAAGAGCGTCGGACCCGATTCTCCCTCCTCCTCCTCCTGCCTGCATAGTTGCCTCCACTCGCGATCCATGCATGGCTGGCCTTAATTGGCCCGCCTGTGTGAAATTGTGGTGCGGAGTCTATCGTGCGCGTCAGTCGGCTCCGCAAAGATTCCCGCCGAGCCTGCCCGACGACTGGAAAACCCTGGCCAATGTGTGCAACATTGAAATATTTGTTTGTAGTTGTTTTTGAATTTCAAACTTAGAGGTTGGTTTCAGACTTGAAACACCTGGGGCAGATTTTTTCTGTTGGTGTTGGTGGGGGGGGAAGGGCAGGACCCACACACTGTTGTGTAACATGACGCGTGGTGACGTCAGGCGTGTGTCCCGACGTCACCGCGCACCATCACGATATTTCGCTGAGCGGGCGCATGACGATGTCTGTTGCGTGACCGTACTTAATTAACGGACCACCTGAGGCTCCAGTTGACGGGGAGTTTGCGTCGCCTGTGTGATCTTCGGCTCGTCGCACAGGTGCAACGGGCAGGCGGGTATTAGAAATTTGCATGAAGCTCATCTGCGGGCAGGAGAAGAGGGCTCAGCGGGTTCACGAATTTGGACATTGAAATGTTACTGCTCAGAAGTTAGTGAAACTTGCCTGTGTGAGGTTGCAAACGCATAGCAGCTGCTTGGACTGGACTCATAATAACCTTCAGGTCAGCACTTTTCACTGAGGATTTGTTTTGGGGCCTGTAGGTTTCAGGAAGCCTCCCTGAGCCTGGGAATGGCAGGTGATCTCTCCACTGGAGGCACCTCATCTGAGGAGGAAGGGAGGGCTAGAAGTGGGAGGAGGCCAGGAGTGCACATTGAACCTGCAGGGGAGCCACCTTTGGGAGGACAGGCGCAAGCACAAGGGGCGCAGGGCCAAGAGGCAGTCCAAGGTGCAGGGGGCCGTTGAAGATGGTACGATCCTGTTGCCAGGGTATACAGAAAGCGAAGCAGCTACCTCAAAATGTCTGAGGTGCCATGCCGAAGGAGGCTCTGTTTGTCAAGGGAGACAGTCAACAGTATTTATCAGATGATTGGTCCAGAGATCTCAGCTAATTGTGTGGGTGGACACCTCATGCCTGTGGCTCTGGAGATCACAGCTGCCCTCAATTTCTATGCCTCCGGCTCCTTCCAGGGGTCAGTGGGTGATCTTTGCGGTGTCTCGCAATTAACTGTCCACACTTGTTTCAAGCAGGTCACAGACGCTCTGTTCAGGCGTGCATTGATCTTCATCCACTACTGTTGGGATCAGGCCAGCCAGACAGAGCGAGCCAGAGGCTTCGCGGCCATTCCTGGCTTCCCCCGTGTCCAGGGTACTATAGAGTGCACACATGTGGCCATCAGGGCGCCAGAAGGTGAGCCCGGTGCCTTCGTCTATAGGAAGGGCTTCCACTCCATGAACGTGCAGATAGTGTGTGATCACAGGATGCTGATTCTGCAAGTCTGTGCAAGGTAATCAGGCAGCTCCCACGACATCTACATCCTCAGACACTTCCAGGTGCCGGGGCTCTTCAGTGCTCCAGCCCAGCTAGATGGATGGCTGCTGGGTTACAAGGGCTATCCCCTCAGAAGGTGGCTCATGACGCCTCTCCACCATCCAAGAACAGAAGCTAAGCAGCAGCACAATAGGAGCCACGCCTTCACAAGAGCTGTGGTGGAGAGAACCATCGGTCTTCTCAAAATGCGCTTCAGATGCCTGGACCGTTCCGGGGGCACACTGCAGTACACCCCAGATCGTGTGTCGCTGTTAGTGGTTGCATGTTGCGCTCTTCACAATCATGCATTGCAAAGGGGCGACGCTATGGATGAAGAAGATGTAGACGGAGTGGCTATGGCTGAACTCGATGAGTCCAGCAGTGAGTCCAAGGATGAGAATGCACAGGGAAATAATGAGGGAGCACATGCAGACCCAGGCATACTCCAGGAGGAGGCAGGGACACCTGGGACGCTCTAATCCAAGGAACCTTTAGCTAGCACAGCACATATGGATCTCCAACACAAATCTGGCCTGTAGCCTTCATCCTGGAGACCTTAGTGCAAAATCTGTCTGGATAAGAGCACTGACCATGGGCCCAGTCAATAAATGTCAATGATACACAAATCACTCAAAACGTTTCAGGAATTCATCCACCTGCCCAAGAGGCACCCCCAGCCATTTTAGATGACATAAATTTAATGCTGTACCAAAAGTCTCTTGACATAACAGAAATAAAATGGTGTTGCACTTCACACACAATCAGAGGGAACTCATAGGGGGGCCAACAAAAAAACCACCAGTGATGAACCCGGGATGTGCCTAAAGTGCCTTCATTTTACGTTTGCGTGTTCTATGTCTTTGTGGTGACCCTTTGCTGGCACTGGCATCTGAGACAGCCTGCTCCCTCTGATGTCCTGTTGGCCTCGATGACCTTGGCGGATGTCCTCTGGCCCGTGGAGCCTGTGCTGGCCTTGCCTGGAAGGGAGTGGCCAGTTCCACAGCTGGCATCTCCCCAGTCGTCACAGTCTCATTGGATGCCGTGGTCACTGGCAAAGGGACGGAGGAGCTGCTGCCCTCATCCAGAGCACCCTGAGAGGCGCCAGCAGAGACAACGGGCAGCTGTTCCGCTGACATGAGGTCCGTTTGGCCCTCCCTGCTCAACGTAGATAGATGGGCACCGAGGTGAGATACCTGTTGCCCAAACCACCGCCTACACACGCACTGACCACATTAGGTCAATGTCCCTATAAGGGATTGCAGGCCCAAGCGCAATGCCAGGAACCCCTGATCCTGTCCCTGGAGCTCCCTTTCCATGAAAGTTGTCACTCTCCCCATGGAGGAAGCTTGGCACTCAGCCATGAGGCTCAATGCATTGGCTACAGTCCGTGTAGACTTCTCCACCACTGAAACCAAACCTCATGTATCTCCACCAGATGGTCCTGCACGCCCGGCCACATCTCATCAGTTGGCTCCATTGCCAACGGCTCCAGAGGCTTATCATCGGTGACGGACTGATCATGTGCCTGGGCCCCTGCAGTCCTCCGACTGCTGGCACCATCGGCAATCTCTGTCTCCATCAGCTCCTCCAGCGACTGTGAAGTGCTCTCACCGCTGTGATCCAGTACACTAGTTGAAGACATGATGCCCACCAAGGTGCCAGTATCTGCGCTGGTGCCTGCCTGGCAGAGAAAGTGTGACGTTCTGATGGTGCAACTTCATGCTCCTCAGGTGCCAGAGGGGAACCCTGCTGCTTCAGGTCCCAGCCCTGCGCTGCTGATCCTGAAAGGAAGAGTAAGGACATTCGATCATTTAGCCTGCGGGCAATGCCAATGTACATTCCTGTCCCCCGGAACTTCATGCGCTCATCATTCCACACACAATGGGCAGCCATGTTGCTTACGTCACTCACTGAACAATCAGCACTGCCATGGATGTTGGGAGACAACTGGTGACGTGAGTGCAGGCCATACATACCTGCCTGTGGAACCCCAGCTTCTCCAGCTCCAGTGGACCTAGGCGTGTGGTGCCTCTCCAGGTCGAGGGCCTCCTGCTCAAAACAGCTAAGCAGCAAAATCTGATAAGTGATACTTGTACTGTTAATCTCCTGGCAGGCGGCTCACCCCAAGCCCAGTTGCCCATTGCAGGGGTACAGTGCATCCTTCCCCCGCTGCTGGCCAGCACTCTCACAAATATGCCAGGTGTCACCCCCACCCCACCGGCCACATGCTGCCTTCATCATCGTTGGGAGTGCACAGCTGTAGCTGCCGTTGCAAGGAGGCACAATGACATGGAGTGCAGAGGGCAGCAGATCGATCTGTGCCACGCTACCTTGAAGATCCCCTCCCACCATGTCATCATCCTGACTTCGACATGTCCTGGAGTTCGAGCAGTGTGCCTGGGTGCAGGTCCTCCAGGTTGCCCCCACCACCTCTGCTTCGTTGACAGAGGTATGGAATATAAAAGTAAGGATATAATGTTGGAATCGTATAAAACACTGGTGAGGTCACAACTGGAGTATTGTGTGCAGTTCTGGTCACTACATTACAGGAAGGATGTAATAGCTCTGGGGAGAGTGCAGAGGAGGTTTACAAGAATGTTGCCAGGGTTAGAAAAGTGTAGCTATGAGGAGAGATTGGATAGGTTGGGGTTATTTTCCTTAGAACAAAGAAGGCTGAGAGGTGACTTGATAGAGGTGTACAAAATTATTAGGGAAATAGATAAAGTGGACAGGATAAAATTATTTCCCTTGGTGGACAATTCAAGATAAGTGGCAGAAGGTGTAGGGGGGACATGAGGAAGAACATTTTTACGCAGAAGGTAGTGGGTGTCTGGAATTTGCTACCCAAGTTGGTGGTAGAGGCGGAAACTCAACTCTTTTTAAAAAGTACCTGGATCTGCACCTTAAGTGCTGTAAGCTGCAGGGCTATGGGCCAGGTGCAGGAAGGTGGGATTAGAAAGGGCACTTGAGTGTCCTCAGGCTGGCTTGGACAAGATGGGCCAAATGGCTTCCATCTGTGCTGTAACTTTTCTATGGTTCTATGGGTGTCAGTCCGCCACATGCTGCGGGTGCAGAGCCCATCTCACCACAACCCTCTCAGGCTGACAAATGCATAGGGAATATCTGCTGGGCTGCCCAGCTAAGGACACATTCACTCAATGACTCATTGCACTCAGGCCACTCAGACGTGGATGGGGTGCCGGGGAGGGAGAAGCTTACATGATAGGTGAAAGGAACGATGCCAACATGCTACTCAGGCTTCCCGTGCGCAGCAGGTTATTGAAGCATTTGCGGCACTGGATCCATGAGCACTGCACCATGTTGTGGGAGCTCACAACCTCCGATACCTTCTCCCAAGCACGCTTGGTCAAATTGGGTGTTCTCCTCCTCCCATTCTCAGGGACGAGCATCTCCCGCCATGCTGCCAGCTCCTCGAGGAGGGCAGCAAGACACTCGTCTGAAAACCTGGGCGCACAGTGACCACCTACCCTACCCTTCTGCGTGGCCAGCCTCGATGTGCCTTGGCCCCGACCTCTGGCCATGTACAGCAGCCTTAGAGCGGCTGCAGCCTGGCCAATGTACACGCCATTCGACCCGGCAGCAATTGCCGATCAGCCGCTGCCCACCCACTCCCACTGTCCCTGGGAGCCGCGAAACACACTGGGCGGGCCTTAATTGGCTTGCCTGTGTAAAATGGCAGCACAGTCAGCGCCAGTTTCCACATGCCCCGCCCGGCATGGGGAAAATTCTCCCTCTGGGGTCAGTTGTCATGATCCATAAATCAGTCATTCAAAATCTGAATATACAAATTCGCTGCTCTGCTCAACTCCTCATAGTTTTCCACTGACAGGAGCTGGATTAACATCCTTAGTTGTTACTTGGCTAGGTAGAAGGCTTTTGGCAACACAAAACCCAATCTCTTCAGGTCAGACCAACAAAATCTAAAAGGAGCCCAGCCAGCAGTGACCTGGAATGGCTAAAATTTCCACCAATAACATTTGTGAAGTAACTGGGATGCACCCCCTCAAATTAGAAATTAAATCACTCAATTGCTTCATTTAATTTCCAAGCATCATTTTGCTTTTTCACTCGGGATATTCTGTACAACCACTGATAACGTGTATAGAGTAACAGATCACATAGGTCTGAAAAAAAAAAGAACAGTTAACTTTAAAATTGGTCGCTTCAAAATTGGAAATAGCTCCAGAAAGTTGCCTCCGTGTAGTTTTGAGTTTCAAATTGGTGATGCAACCATTTATGTACCATCTTTAACATCATTAAAGAACTCCCTAGCACTAATTAACAGACAAATAAGTATTCATCTACTCATAATGAAAATATTAATTTCTAGGCTTTAAAATTTGCAAAGCTAATTACTTATCACTTTTTAAACTTTCTTAAGATTCTAGTAATCCTGTTTGGTCTCTTGTCCCCAAACCTCTTATTTCTGGTTATTTACATTGTATACATACCACCACTTTCAAATTTGGGTGCTGAGGGTTTCTGGCTGCAGTGGAGCCCCTCAATGTGTGTATGATGTGTTTAAGGGAACAGGGCTGTAGTTCTCATCCTGCTCTCTGGACCTACAATATCCAGGTTGCAACACAGCAATGTTATGATAATTGGGGAATGAGTACTCTTGCTGACAAATTAAGTGCCTGTATTAGAACAGAACAGAGATGCAGCATGGAATTGTGAATTTCCAGCTCTTTAACTTAATTAAAATACCCAATGTATAATAGGCAGTAGGGCATTTTCAAACAACAGCTATGAAGTGTGAACATCAAAATTAATATGTATACAAACAGTTTTTTTTTTCTGTGTAGGACACTAAATAAATATTCTGAACTAATTGTTTGGAATGAGAATTGTTTGTGTGTTGCTGAAAGGAGGCAATCTTTTTTATTACAGGGGAGGATATTCCCCTCATCAGGTGGGCGCGGCGGGTAGACCAGGAATGGCCATGAGTCCGACTGCTGCCCGAGATCGGGCTCCGACCACTATTTCAGGCTGGCTGGCCAATTATCGGCCAGCCAGCGTGAAAAACGTGCTAAGACCCTCAGCGCTGCCAGGGTGGGGACGGGAGGATAAGAGACTTGGGGACAAGTGATCAAATAGGGTTACTAGAATCCTTAAGAAAGTTTTAAAAAGTGGTAAGTAAGTAGCAATGCAAATTTTAAAGCCTAGAAATTAATATTGGTGCTATTAGTAGATGAATACTTATTTTTATGTTAATTCGTGCTAGGGAGTTCTTTAATTATGTTAAAGATGGTACTTAAATGGTTTACTCACCAGTCTATATCATATGATTTATGCCGGTTATGAAATATTGCTTCAGTAAATTTATCATGTTGCAGTTATTGGTGAGACCTAAATATGAAAGCTGTTCACATAACAGATAGGAACAGGAATAAACCATTCAGCCCGTGGAGTCTGCCCTGCCATCCAGTAAGGCCTTAACTGATCTTCTACCTTATTTCCACATTTCTGCACTGTCTTCATGTCCCTTAATTTACTTAGTATCCAAAACTCTATTAATGTCTGTCTTGAATTTACCAACACCTGAGTATACAGAACCTTATGAAGTGAAGCAACTTTCTTTCATCTCGGTTCTAAACAGTTAGCCCCTTATTCTGAAACTGTGATCCCTGGGTCTCGACTCCCCAGCCAGGTGAAACATCCAGCATCTACTGTGTCAATAATTTTACACGTTTCCATGAGATCATCTCTTATTCTTCTAAATCTCAGGGAATATAGCCTACTTTACCCAGCCTCTCCTTTCGGGACAATCTCCTCACCTCAGGAAAAGCAAGTGGTATGCTAGCCTCAATTACAAAGGGCCTGGAATACCAGAGTAAAGAAGTCTACAATTGTATATGGCATTCGTGCGACTGCACTTAGAGTATGTGTACAGTTTTGGTGGTCTTACCTAAGGAAAAATATACTTCCCTTAATGCAATGCTCTTGTTTTGAAACTGATGGTCAAATTAAAAATTAACAACTTATTCTGTGAACTTAATGATTTTCCTGTCATTTGTAATATATTTTGCTCCCACTGAAATAGCTCTATTACACCTTACAAAAAGAGAGAACATATTAAGTAACCTGAGAGCATGTTCGTTTATGCTATAAACATGCACCCACTTGGAATGGCACATGACAGCATTGCCCATGTCCCAAGAATCAGCGTATATTAAAAATATCCCACCCTGGCAGTAAATAAAGCATGATCCCCAACTTCAAATGGATGATCATATTTTCAGATAGGCCACATAGAAGAGCAAATCATCGGACACCTCAAGTGGGTAAACAAAGGATCAGATCGGCAAACCTCTTTTTAAGAAATATTACCAGCTCTTCCTATAGATGTTGTTGGCTCTGTTTTTTTATCATACATGCATTACTGCAGTATTTTGCTTTATACCTTTCTGTAAATGGGAGGGCCTTTGTGCAACTCGTCTGAACACCTCTGCCGACCCCAGAGGGGACTTAGCCAGAAGTCATGGCCCTACTGTCTCCAGGTGAATTGCTAGGACTATTCCCATGTGCTCCTGGCTGTCTCCAGGTGCATTCGTCATCTCTGCACGCGACTTTAAAATTACTGACTTCTTCAGATACAGTGGATTTAAAGCAGCCTGTTGCAGAAGGAAACACGGCAGCTGATCCCACTTAATTGTGCGAGAAGCCGCGTGTTAGTCTCCCAGCCGTGGAAAAACTTTGATTAAGTCGGAGGGCAGAAGGAGCTGACGTGGGATTTCTGGCTGTCACTGGCAGGATGTCAGTTGGCTCATTAATTAGACATATGACATCCATATCCCTGAGCCTACCCAGATTAAGTGGAGGCCACACAACTTTCCCATGCCTTTGGAAGGCTGCCAGCAAACCCTGTCAGGGTTACTAGCAGCCTCCTGGGGAGAGGTTTCCCTTGCGATCAGGTACCCTGTACCCGATCAAGGGACCTGGAATCGGGCAGAGGGGTGACTGCTGAAAACCACCCCACCCACGCTACTCCTCTCCTATGATCCCCATACTGTCCTTACTCACCTTTGGTCTAGGATCCCACAATGATCCTGAACCTCTGCTGGGTGAATTGCTCCCCCTGCCACTGCCAACGGCACTTTGCAGGCGGCACTTACACCACCAGGGATTTCAGTCACAAGGAATGCCCAAAGGTAGCCAATTAAGTGCCTGAGAGTATTACGTTTACCTAGACTTTGTTGAACCCCTTGAAACCTTCTTGCAGACCTTTAGGGGCCCCTGGACCTTTGGTTGAGAACACTTGGACTAAAATGATTCCTGAGATGAGGGGATTATCCTATATGGAGCAATTGAGTAGGCCAAGCCTATATTCCTTAAGAGTTTAGATTTGGACTTAGAGGTTTTCCCAAGCCTAATGACAAAAGTGGCAGACAAAATACATGCTTATGTCTGTTTTTGTAGCCAGTCTGTTGCCATGGGCACCACTCCACATTAAGAATGGTCGACTTACCACCTGCCACATTGAAAGGATTTACAGGTCAACAATTAACCTGTTTGGCTATGTTAAGGATGCACCTTTCATGGCCACTGAGTCCTGAAGTGGGACTCAAACCGAGAACTTCTGGCTCAGAGGCAGGGATGCCACCTGCTGCGCCACAAGATTTCCTTCTCTGGTGTTTAAAAACATAGGACTTGACAGGGTAGATGCACGGAGAGCGTTCCCCCAGCTCGAAAATCTAGAATGAGAGATCACAGTCTCAGAATAAGGAACCGAGCATTTAAGACTGAGCTGAGGATATATTTCTTCACTCCGAGGATTGTTGAGTTTTGGGATTCTCTACCCAGCAGAACTACGAATGCTTAGTCTTTCAGTATATTCAATATAGTGATCGATAGATTTTTGAATACTGAAGGAATGAAGGGTTATGGTATTGTCTCAAAGCTGGAGTTGACGCAGGTAAGTAGCACCGTCTTATTGAATGACCTACTGCTACCCCTATTTCTAATCTAAACAGCTACTAAATTTAAGATGCAGTCGGACAGTAGTTAAATATCAAAAACTGGATTCCAGGTCATGGGCTAGTCACAAGCAACAGCACTTCTCCCAATGCCAGTAAATTGTAATTTTGTCTTAAAAGTTCAATTACATTCGAACTGTTGGAACATTTCTCTTGGTTTGATATTTGTAAACCCTTCAACTTATTTGGAGCTTCCTGACTTATTCATTGGCGTTGATTTTTTTTTTTGTCAGTTCTTGTCTATGAAGATGATATCATATGTTTTGTAAAACCATTTTGCCACATATTTTGGATAATTGTCTTAATCCTATGCACATCAGTCTATATTTTCATCAGAACCAGAATCCTCAGACATTTTCAAAAGATAATGTGTGTCTGGGGAGGTAGCTCTTTATATGTAGGTTTTTGTATGTGATGCATAACTCAGTCTTGAACTGACAACTACTTGAGATAAGTATATCTTTCTTACATACAAATCCAATGGGGATATTAAGAAAAGAAGTCTAACTTATGTCTTACTTTGTTGTTACAGTTCCTGGGAAACCCAGGCTTCTCGTTAGCCATACACAGATGAACACTGCTCTTATTCAGTGGCACCCTCCTGTAGAAACCTTCGGACCAGTTCTGGGTTATCGTTTAAAATTTGGACGCAAAGACTCTGAACTGCTAACGACATTGGAATTTTCAGAGAGGGATGACCACTACACAGCTACTGACATCCACAAAGGCACCTCTTATGTCTTCAAACTCTCCTCAAAAAATAAAGTTGGCTTCGGGGAAGAGATTGTGAAAGAAATCACAATCCCGGAAGACCGACCAAGTGGATTTCCCCAAACCCCACGTGCTGATAGCTCCACAGCTTCGTCTATTCAGCTGAGCTGGCAGCCACCAGTCTTGGCAGAACGGAATGGTTTTATCACTAAATATAATGTGTTATACAGAGATATCAACAGTCCAAACAATCGAATAGAGCTCTCTGTTTTTTCTCCTGAGACAAGTTTGAAGCTCACCAACCTAAAACCAGACACCACTTATGATATCAAAGTGAGAGCTCATACAAGTAAAGGTCCTGGTCCATATAGCCCTAGTGTTCAATTCCGAACACTGCCACTGGATCCAGGTAGGATTTGTCTATTTGTGTGCTCCTAGATGCAGGTGGGTGACAATATTAGGGAGTTGGGTCACAAGATTATACAATAGATCTCACTGCTTTCTACCAACTTGAAAGGTAACGTTCTTGAGTCTTAATATATTTTGGGGTCTTCTGTGCTGAAGTACATGCATACCGTTGAGACTGCATAAACCTGCATGACTTACAAAGGTAAGTTTTAGTCACTAAGATTTACAGAAATTTAGGTTGATAACAGGTTGTGCAAAATGCAGGTAGAAGAGGTGATTAATGCATATTTTAAACTGCTGAGACTACTGATACGGGTCCAAGCAGAAAGTTGGAACAGTCCCATCTAAATTGTCGCTCTCCTTACTTTTTCAGCAGTGTTTGCAAAAAATTTTCATGTTAAAGCTGTTATGAAGACATCGGTTTTGTTAACATGGGAGATTCCTGAGAATTACAACACTGCCATACCTTTCAAAGTGAGTTATTTTGCCTCCACTATAAATGTTTCCTGTGACACAGCTTATGTTTTATTATGTGGAGGTGCAGCAGGGTTTTTGCTTACTAAAGATTATTTTTCACTTGTATCTCTTTAAGATAGGAATGACTATCATGGATGTTATTGTAGAAATGCTTACGCGCCCCAAATTCCACTGACTGCTCTTTTAACAAAGGCATTGATGCACTTACTTCAAATTGAATTTCTTGACTGACAGTAATTTCTATCCTTTGGTCTTCTGTTTGCATATTGACATAAATGTGAGCTTCTGAGAGGGGTTTTAAGTTGCTTACATGACAGTTCAGTAAATATAATGCAATTTTTTTTTGCGGTTCCAGTGAAGATTGTTACCTAAGCCAGGTACAAATTGGCATGGGAACAAACAGATGAAGAAAGTCCACCAGGAGTGGTGTGGGTAGGAGGGGTTCTATTTCATAGGACAGGAAGGAGCTGTATTATTGGGATGGGTTCTATCTGAACCGGGCTGGGATCACGGTCTTGATGAAAGGATATGTGGAGCTGCAAGGAAGACTAAAGTAATAACATTGGGTTGGGAGGAGGTGGAGGGGTGATGGTGTGCTGGTTGAACAACACTCCTTGATTTTGTAGAGAGCATAAAGTGCTCCCCTTTCAATTTTTCTGCGCTCATGTGCACATGTGATAATCTAAAGTGACTGACTTTTTGCAAGGCCTGCATGGGAACTTCTGGGTTGCTGCATGGCTGCACAGCTTAGGGAGAACATTGAGAGTGAGGGGGTGGTGTTGGAGGGGTGGATGGAACTGGTAGAAATTACGGAAACCTAATGGAAAAAGAATCAGGAAAATAGAGTTGGATTTAATGTTCCTGACATGGGCCCTGCCCACCGGCTGGAGAACCAGTGGGAAACACGTATCAATCCCGTGTAGGGACCCAACCAAAATAAGTGCATGTCAGGCACTTAACTCAACAGCTTTGGGCCTTCCCCAGGATTTTGGACCCCGCTGGCTGAAATCCCCACCTGCTGAGAGTTGCTGTCCAGTTGATGGCCAGCAGCTCTCCTTTGCCAGTAGCGCCAGCCAGGTTGGTGGCTATTGCCCGAGGTGCTGCAGGGATTTCACCGGAGATCCTCATTCAATGGACTCAGGTGAGTGAGAGAGAGACAGGGGTCACGTTGGAGGCAGGGGGAGTCAGAGACAAGGGCAGATGGGTGGTGTTCAGCGACCCCCATTGTTTCCAAAGTGTCTGACAATGAGGAGTCCTTCCCCACCCCCATCTCCCCCTCCATGAGGCTGTTGAAACCCAACAGGGTTTACTCAATGGCTTTCGGGAAGCACGGGAAAGCTGTGCGATTCCCATTTAATCCCTGAACCACCACTGAATTTCATTTGATCAGGGATAAATTGTGTCAGTTGGCTCATTAAATGACATCCCGCCATGAGTGGGCAAGTTTCTTGTATCGGCCCCTTCCCGCCTCTGACTTAATCACAGGAAGCTTTTCCACCACTTGGAGTCTGAAACACTACCTCTCCCATGATTATGTGGGCTTGGCCGCCATGTTTCATTGCACAATTAAATTCCACCCATAGAGTAGAGCACAAACTAAAGGAAGTAATAAAGATAACACAAATGACCAGAGATAAAGGCATAGAGCATAAAGGTAAAATATATTAAAATCAAAGAGAATGAAATAATAATAAAAAAACTGTTTATGCAGCAAAGTATAGAACTGTTCAAAGCAAAATGGATGAACTGGAGACAATGATTTATTTAGAAAATCCAAATATTGTAGGAGGATTGAAACATGGTCTGGAATTTTCCAGGCTCGTTGGAGGCAGGTTGGGAGGTGGATATTGATGGGGTTGTCCAATGTTTTCCCACTCCCATGCCATTTTGGCAGTGGGGGGAAAGCTGGCAGACGTGCCACCCACTGGGAGCCCAACTGAGCTCATTAAGCAGCCAATTAAGGGCCACCTCTCACCTGAACGGACATTTTGCCCAAGTGGGAAGTGTTTGCCACCAAGGGGGGGAGATTGCCAGGCCTCCCAGCGGGCTACAATGGTGGGGGGTGTGGTGGGGACCTCATTTTTGGCCACTGCATGGCCAACGAAGGAGCCCCGCAGCAGCAATGCCATCTGCCCTCGTGACCAGTCCCTCTTCTGCTTCTGCAATAGCTGCTAAGGCCAGCTGTCAGATTGGGAGGCAGTCTTTGGGGGTGGGCCGTCAATCATGATAGGACAGTAACCTTGAGGGCAGCCACTTTATTGGCTGGTGCCAGTAACATATGGCCTCAGGTCTTGTGCCTGCCACAGTGGGGTCATCTTCCTGTTTTGTCCCTGGCAAAGGATTTCCATTGCCTCTGCCAAATTCTACCCTTGGGTACACTGGGAGACAGGATTGGCAACTAAATATTGGGGGATAGAAAATATTTAAGAAGGAAAGAGAAGGAAGAAGCAGAGGTGGAGTAGCTGTATTGTTAAAGATAACATAATGGCAGTTACAAAAACAATGATGTAACTGGCAGGAAGGTAGATACAGAATACATGGTGATTGAGCTAAAAGAAGGAATCCATTATCCCAATAGGGGCATATGAGAGATGACCGGATAGTAGAAGAGAATATGAGAAAAGAAGTGAATGGCAGGCATAGAAGAGTAATCACAGGAAATTTCAACAACCCCCAAATAAAAAGGAAAAATTAGCGAAAGGTGAAAATGGAATTGAGTTTTTCAAACTGTGTACAGAACTGCCTTCTAACTCAGTACATGAGGAACTCAACAAGAAGAGAATCACTGCTGGATCTTGTAATGTGTAATGAACCAGAACAGAAAGGAGAAGCAAGAGTGGGAGGGCGCCTTAGCAATAGTGATCACAACATAATAACAAGTTCAAGATTATGACTGAGAGTCACAAAAGTAGGACAAAGGCTAATATAAAAAATTGAAAATGAGCAGATCACAGGGAAAAAAGGGTAAACTGGGAGAAAAGCTAGAAAAATAGAGCCAAAAAAGAGTAGGGAATCATTTGAATAAAGTTCAAGAGAAATGTATTCTAATAAATGCCAAAAACAAAAAAACTAATAAGAGGGCATCATGGAGAAAAGGGTATACAAAGAATTTAAAAAGGGAAGTTTAAAAAACTCATCAGGAAGGCAAAGAGAAATAACCAAATCAAAGAGGTCTATAGACACATAGGGCAGGATTTTTAGTTTGGCGGGCGCCGGGGAATGGGACCGCTGACCGCAATTGGCCCCCGACCACGATTTCATACTGGCTGGCCGATTAACAGGCCAGCCAGCGTGAAACGCGCACTAAAATGCTCAGCGCTGCTGGGGTGGGGGCGGGAGGAGGACGGGCACAGACGTAAGCGTGGGCGCGGAGGAGACTGGAATGCAAGCTCCCTGAAGGCAGGGAGCTGCCTTGGAGCTGAAGGATTTATAAGCAATCAATAAAGATTTTAAAATCCAGAAAAAAAGGTCCACGCATCAGAATAAGCCACCTGAACATATAGATAATGACAATTCTGTCCAAACATTTTTATCTTTTTAAATTTAATAATGCAGACCTCATGCCGCACTTGGATGAGGTTTCATCAAAAATGCAAAGTCCGCCTGGCAGAATCACCCATCTGCCAACTGTAAGGTTGGATGGACCACAAAAAAAATCAGGGACAGTTGGAACTTTAATGGGCTCAATTAATAGGCCCTCTTAATTGTCTGCATGCACACTTCTGACTTTTGTGCACGTGTAGGATAACGTCGGGATGTTTGCCCGACATCTTCACACGCGATTGTACACTCGAGCTGGTTGGGCGTGCGCCCAGCTAAAAATTCTGCCGATAAATAACGAATGGAAAATTAAAGTAAGTCTAGGGCCACTGAATGTTGAGCAAGGTGAACTCACAGGTCATGACAGAGAAATGGCAGAAGTACTGAATAGATACTTCATCTTAGCTTTTAACTGAAGAAGCTGACACAGCTTCTTCAGTTAAAAGCTAAGATGAAGTATCTGTTCAATATTTCTGCCATAGATACTGGAAGATGATCTTGAATATGCAATTAGGACAGAAGGGGAGAAAACAATTGACAAATTAGCAAACCTGAACGAGGAGAGAGTCTCAGATCTGGATGACATGCATCCAAACATATTTGAGGAAATTAGGGAGGAGATAGCAGAAGTGCCAGTTTATAAGTGTAAGTGTTCCATAGAAGAGGCGATAGAGACAGAAAACTGAGGACAGCTAATGTCCCAATATCCAAATTGGAAATAGAACAAAACCTAGGAACTATAGACCAGTTAACTTAATTCAGATCCTCAGATCTGTACTAAAAGGAGTCATAGAAGAGCACCCTGAGACAGAAGATATGTTCACAAATAATTAGCATGGTTTCTAAAAGGCTAAGTTATGCTTAACTAACCTGACAGCATTCTTTAAAGAGTTAGTGGTAAGAATTGATGGGCAGATGGGGTCTTATTCTTGGATGTACAAAAGACCCATGATAAGCTACCACATAATGAGCTCATGACAATGCTTAGGGCAGGTGGAGTCAGGGGGCAAATAGCTGTATGGGTAGAAAATTCACTAAAGGAGTAGAAAATTGTGAATAGGGGTTTAATTTTTGTGGATTCATGGTTACTCCCCAGACCTCCAAAAATGGCAGGTAGGAACAGCATGTGGAAGTCCCACCCCTTTTTCCAACAAATCCCATTCTTATCATCAGGGGAAGGGGTGAGGTGGGAATCACAGAGAAGGGAAACCTGAAATCAGCAAGGCCATTTGAGTGTGGAGTTCAAACAGAGCCCGTTTTGGCTGTTCCAAAGGCCTCGAAGGAAGTGGCTGCAGAGATAGCAGAGGCATTGGTCGAAATATTCCAGAACTCACTGGATTTCGGGATGGTCCCAGCGGATTGGAAAACTGCTAATATGACGCCCTGTTCAAGAAGGTAGGGAGAAAAAAAGCAGCAAACTATAGGCCAGTCAGCCTAACATCTGTTGTTGGGAAAATGCTAGAGTCCATTATTAAGGAAGGAATAGCAGGACATTCAGAAAAGCTTAACGCAATCAAACAGAGTCAACATAGTTTTGTGAAAGGAAATCATGTTTGACAAATTTGCTAGCGTTCTTTGAGGTTATAACAAACAGAGTTGATAAAGGGGAAACTGGTAGCTGTAGTGTATTTGGATTTCCAGAAGGCATTCGATAAGGTGCCACATCAAAGATTATTGCACAAGATAGGAGCTCGTGATATTGGAGGTAATGTATTAGTATGGATTGAGGATTGGTTAACATACAGAAGACAGAGAGGAGGGATTAATGGGTCTTTTTCAGGTTGGAAAGACCTAACCAGTGGAGTGCCACAAGGATCAGTCCTAGAGCCCCAATTATTTACCCCCTATATTAATGATTTGGAGGAGGGGGCCGTGTGATATATGCAAAATTGCTGACAATACAAAAATAGATGGGAGGCCATGTTGTGATGAGAACATAAGGAATCTGCAAGGGGATAAATAGGTTGAGTGAGTGGGCAAAAACTTGGCAGATGGGGTTTAATGTAGGAAAGTGTGAGGTCATGCACTTTGGTAGGAAGAATCAAAAGGCAGACTGTTATTTAAATGGTGAGAGACTCCAAAAAAGTGCAGCATAGAGGGATCTGGGTGTTCTTGTGCATAAAATACAAAAAGTTAGCATGCAGGTGCAGCAAGTAATTAAGAAGGCAAATGAAATTTTGGCTGTATTGCTAAGGGGGTTGGAGTTTAAAAATAGGGAAGTCTTGTTACAACTGTACAGGCTGTTAGTAAGGCCGCACCTGGAGTACTGTGTACAGTTTTGGTCCCTGTATTTAAGAAAAGATATACTGGCATTGGAGGCAGTTCACAAGAGATTCACTAGGCTGATTCCTGGGGTGAAGGTGTTGGCTTATCAAGAATGGCTAAACAGGTTAGGCATTTATTCATTAGAGCTTAGAAGAATGAGTGGTGATCTTATTGAAATGTACAAGATTCTGAGGGGGCTTGACAGGGTAGATGTTGAGAAGATGTTTCCACTAGTGGGGAATCTCAAACTCGAGGACATAGTTACAGAATAAGGGGACACTCATTTAAAACTGAGTTGCGAAGGAATTTCTTCTCTCAGAGGATAGTGAATGTATGCAATTCTCTACCGCAGAGAGTTGTGGAGGCTAAATCACTGAAAGTATTTAAAGAGGAGATAGGTAGATCTTTGAAATATTGGGGAGTTGAGGGCTTTGAGGAGCTGGCATGAAAGAGGAGTTGAGGCCTGGGGTGGATCAGCCATGATCTTATTGAATGGTGGGACAGGCTTGAGGGGCCAGATGGCCTACTATTTCTTATGTTCTTGATGGAATAGATGTAAACACTCTTGAAGCGTGGCTAAGTCTGTTAAAGGGTCATGATACGATGTTTTCTTAAACCCCCTGCTCTTTAAACATGGAGAAACAGGCTTAAGCTGTCAGATGAATTAAAAGAAACCCTTTGCTTTGATTGACAGGCCATCTGCTGTAGGTGATTAAAAAATTACCATCTGTTCATGCAGTTTCAATAGATATCTTTGTTGACTTTTCTCAAGGGCTATTATTATATCATTGCAAATGCCTAGCTGATTTCAAAAGCTTCTTCTATCTCATCGGGGATCTGAGTTCACATTTTGATTGACATTTTAAGAGGCTATTAAAGAAGTAGCTGTCTTTGTGGGGTCTGAATAGAAATTTGTTTGTTTTTATAAGAGATTAACCACTTGAGATTTAAAAGCTTTGAAAGATTTTTTTTTCATTATCAGGTATCTATGATTGAGAGCTGTATTAGGTTGTTAGAAGTGTATTCTTTCATCTCCATGTGGCTGCTGATATCTGCCCATGGTGAATAGTGGGTGAGTGGCTATGGAGGTGGGATTGCGAAATTGGGGTGGGTGGGACACATGAGTTGGCACAGAGGAGGCATGGTTGGGGTGTAAGGAGGTGTGAGGGTTGAAGGCTAGGAGGCCTAACAGCTTCTGAAACAACTGGGACGAAGTCCCAGAGAACTGCATTTGGTCTTCCAACCCAGGTGGCCTTGGCACTTGCCTGCCCTGTGGCTGCCTATGATATGATTTTGGGATGAGCAGGCCCGACTCTATCCTACCCCCACCTACCCAGAATGAAAATTTGGTCTAATGGGGCCCTTTAAACAGAGCCAGGTCTCCTGAGTCAGGAAATTTCCCGACTCGAACTATCTACTTTGATAGCAAAATTCCCACCCTATGGCTACAGCACAGTTATTCCGATTGAAGGAAAGTGGAAAGCAGTTTGCACTAAGATCCATGCTGGAAGCACTGTTATTCCTAATTAACATGGATTTGGACTAGGGAACAATTAACTCAATATTAAAATTTACAGATGATACCAATTTAGGGGTACAGCTAACAGTGAGAAAGATTGCAACATATTACGAAAATACATTAGAAAAGTTGCAGACTGGAAAGCTGAGTGACAACTGAGCTTTAAGTTAGATAAATGTGAGGTGATAAGCATTGGGAAGCAACATGACATCATTGAATGCGGAAGGAGGCCAAAAGGATCTTGGGATACAGGTGAACGAATTATTGAAAGCAGCATCACATGTTAGCAAAGCAATTAAAAATGCAAGCAAAGCACTAGGATTTGTTTCTAGAGGTTTGGATTCAGAAGTAGTGAACTTTCAGGCCTTTGAGTACTGTGAATAGCCGTGGTCTCCATCCAATAAAAATTGTATAGAAACACTAGAGAAAGTGAAAAAGAATTTACAAGGATGGTAGCAGAACTGAAATATTACAGCTATCATGAAAGATTGAACAAGATTTAGCCATTTTCCTTTAGGGAAGAGAAGACTTAGGGGTGACCTAATGGAGGTCGTTAAAGTTATGAAGAATTGGACTGGATAAATGTTGGGAGGAGTATTTTCGCTTCTGGAAGAATCTAAAACTAGGAGCCATAAATACGAAACAGTTATTAATAAAGTAAGAAGAGATACCTTCACTGAGGGAGTGGTTGGTATGTGGAACTTAATATCACAGAAAGTGATTGAGGCATATAGCTTAGATACTTTGAAAAGAAAACAGGATAAGTACAAAAGAGAAAAACAAAGATATGTTGAAAGGCTGAGATGAGATAAATAGAATGAGAGGAGTCTGAAGTGTAAGTACCAACATAGACTACTTGGGTTGAATGACCTGCTTTGTATACTCTGTGTTTTTCTATGCAAGATACATTTTTAGTGCTTGGTTTGTTCAGTGACTAAGTGCTGAGAGTTTTTGTGTGAAGTGTCTAGTATTTGAGCATTAAGCATTACATCTTCAGCCAAACAAATGTGAGACTTTTGGGTTCAAATCAAACTGCCACATTAGTGACAAACCCAATATATAAATGCCTGAAACAGAAACAGGAAATGCTGTAAACACAAGGCAGAGCATCAGCACCTGAGGAGAGCTCAGACAAGGTCATGTTTCAGATATGGATCTTTCAGAAGAACTTGTCCATTCATTAAACATCAATTTGCCTGTTCTCTTCGGTGATGTTGACTGACATGTTGGGTCGAATGTAATGGCTGCTGTGGTGGGCCCGTCCACTGGCTGGAAGGCTGGTTCCAACTCCGTCGAAGTTATTCCACATCACCGCACCACACCACCACCACCACCTCCTCACCCCCACCCCCACCACACAATTTATTGCCAATCAGGCACTTATTTGATTGTTGACGGGGTCCTTGATGTCCTCTGGGAATTTCCCGCCTTTGAGAGTTGCTAGCCAATCAGAGACTAGCAGCTGTCCAGTACCAGTAGTGCCAGCAGAAGCAGTGGCCACCGTCGGTACTGCAGTAGACCCAAGCTAAAGAACATTGCTGGAGCTCTGGAGAAAAGGTGGGTGAGCCGGGATTGCCAGGGCAGTCAGAGACCTCAGTGAGATGAGGGAATGGAGGTTAAAGGTAGGCAGGGGTCTTCACGCATGGGTGACCCTCCGTTGGGAACAGCCTGCCCAAATAGAAGGGGGGGGGGCGCCCCACCCCCTGGCTGCGGGCACAGCCACCAGAGTTTACCTGGCAATTTGCCCATTTGATGCAGCTCCTGTCCAGCAGCAGTGGGATGAGGCCCTTAAGTGGGCACTTAAGGCTTTCAGTTGGCCTCCTGACAAGAGACTTTTTTAGCTCCACAAAGTAATAAAGTTCAACAAAAGATTGGTCCGGTTCTACTTCTGAAATTTCAATAATGGTTTTAGAGAATAAAGAATGCAGCTCCTTCAAATCAGATATTATCTTCCTGCTTACAGATCAGTGGAGGAGGGAAGGGTTAGCTGCTGTTGTGTTTGGATTTGTAACATTCATTCATATTCTAGTACAAACAAAACTATGATATATAGCATTATATGTTAAAAGTTGCTTTATCGTTTAGATAAACTTGCAGTTTCATTTAAAAAAAAATGCTGAGGATAGTGAGGAGTTGGAATTCCTGTTCTTGATACTTTTTACCAAAAAAGTCATTGTGAGTGCACATTGGGCAATCGTGTTTTATATTTCTGCCAACATTCTTATCAACCACAGGAATTCAATCCCTTAAGTGTTCCCTCTGTAGCCAGAATTCGTATGCTTGTCTGTGTTGTACTCCAGCCATGCTGGTGTTGAAGCAATAACTTTGCTCTCTTGTACAATCATTTTTAATCTGGGGGAGATTTGATGTCACTTGGACATTTTCTTTTTCCCTGCTAAATGCAAAAGTATAAGGATATTCATCCAGTGTAACTCAGCCTCTCATTTTCATTCACTGTGAACGCCATTTTCATTACTTTTGGCTTTGCACCAAACTTGCATTCCCTGGTTACTTATAAATATCCTTCTTGAATGATTCAGTACTCAACATTCACTGCAAAGTAACGGTCTGTTCAGTACACTTAACTGAGTTTCAAGATATGACTCAAGTTGCATTTGGCCTTGTACGTTAATAGTTTATGGTAATGTCTTTAAATTCTTCTCCCTTCCTCCTTCAAACAAAGCAGTAACCACTTGATTGCTATCATGATTTTAAATGTTCCCTCCATTTCCTTTTTCTAATGAGAACGGTTTGAGCTCTTTTACTCTGCAATTTTATGAAGTAAGGCCTGGAATTATCCTCAATTTCTTTTGAATTCGTTTCACTGCCACTGTCATTTTAAGTGTGTGGTGATCACAATCAGTTACAATACAATCTCGTTGTACTGACATTTTCATGCACTGTTAGTGTCACTTCCTCTGATTCAAGGAATTTTTATGTTAAAGCTCCTTGTAGTCCAGGTTCTGAGACAGCATCATCAAAGCAATTTTCTTGCATCATTCTCTCCTTTTATTTATGTCTATCAATAGTCTCCTATATACCTATGTTGGGGGAGTTTCTCTTTAAATGCATGAAACCTTCAGAGTACCACTATATAATAAGATAGCCACCCTGCTGTCTCTTTGCCGTTTCAGATGCTGTACATCACTGGAACTGATGCATATCCACAAGCTGAGTTATATTGCATATTCACATTGTGGATATTGAAGTTGTATGTCCATGAGCTTTGGTCATTACACTATTTTGTGTCATCGCAGGCGTTTTACTATACTGAGCCAGCTCAACATGTTTCATAGGCCAGTAGAGGAGGTTGTACCTCCATCAGCAGTGCGAGGTCCATGAAGAAGTGGGCCTGTGCTGTAATTGGCTAGGTGGAGATTGGCCTGATTTTGCCTGTGGGTGGCATCCGTAGGGTCAAGGTCCACGTGCCTGCAGGCAGCAGTGCTCTAATAAAGTTATGGGACCTCTGAATGCATACATCCACTTACACATCATGCCAGCCTATTTGCCTTGACAAATACTGTCACAGAAAATAATTACACCTTCAATGTTGGATTGCTATCGCACTCCAGTTTCTTTTCTACTGTACCTTTGTTTAGCAACATGCCCTTCATTATATATATTTTTTTCTTATTCATTCATGGGAGATTGGCATCACTGGCAAGGCCAGTATTTATGGCTAATCCTCATGCCCTTGGGCAAGGGGGTGCTGAGCCACCATTTAGTCACATATGTTAATGCTATTTATCTTTGCTGTCATAATTTCCTGTGGATCCTTTTGCACTGTATTTCTTCTGGATAATTCTGCTTAGCCATATGATACGCTACCCATCCAGATTTAGATCTTTTACCTTCATGTTGTCCATTATTAGAATATGAGCCCCAGAGATCCAAGGATAGATAGAACACTTAGGTCCTAGCTTTGTAGTTAGAGCTGTTAACTGTGGTTAGCTATCCCATTTAGTGTCACTAGCAACCTCATTAAGCAATTTCAAATTTTCTTCCTGACCCCATGAACCCTTGAACTATCCAGAATATTCTTGTCATATAACCTTAGCAGCTGCTTGCTGACAGTCAGCATGTACGGTATTTATCATAATCTCTCATTTCATTTTCTCTTGTTGCATTTTTGCAGAACTAATACAGAATCACAGAATTGTTACAGCACAGAAGGAGGCCATTTGGCCCATTGTGTCTGCACCGGCTCTCCAAACAAGATATTTTCTGTTCCGATAACAGAATTATCTTTTGAATGCTCCAATTGAACCTGCCTCCACCACACTCTCAGGCAGAGAATTCCAGACCCTAACCACTCGCTGTGTGGAAATTGCTTTAACTTTGTGCCCTCTCACGATCCTTTCACGAGTGGGAACAGCTTTTCCCTATCCACTCTAACCAGACCCCTCATGATTTTGAATGCCTCTATCAAATCTCTTTTCAGCCTTCTTTTCTCTTAAGGAAAACAGTTCTAAATTCTTCAATCTGTCTTTATAACTGAAGTTCCTCATCCCAGCAACCATTCTCAGGAATCTTTCTGCACTCTCTCCAATGCCTTCACATGCTTCCTTAAGTGCTGTGCTCAGAATTGGATGCAATACTCCAGCTGAGGCCGAACTAGTAACTTATACAAATTCAACATAACCTCTTTGCTCTTGTACTCTGTGCTCCAATCAATAAAGCCCAGGAAACTGTCTGCTTTATTAACTGTGCTCCCAACGAGTCCTGCCACCTTTAATGACTTATGTTCAAATATACCCTGGTCCCTCTGCTCCTGCACCCTCTTTAGATTTGTACCCCATGTTTTTATACTAGCTCTCAATGTTTTTTCTACCAAAATGAATCACTTCACATTTCTCTGTATTGAGCTTCGTCTGCCACCTGTTGGCCCATTCCACAACTTGTCTGTGTCCTTTTGAAGTCCTATACCATCCTCCTCACATTTCACAACGCCTACAAGTTTTGTATCATTCGCAAATTTTGAAATTGTGCCCTATACGCTGAGGTCTAGGTCATTAATATATATCAGGAAGGGCAAGAGTCCTAACACTGATCACTGGGGAGCTCCACTAAAAACCTTCCGCCAGCTCAAAAACATCCACTAACCTCTACTCTGTTTCCTGCCACTCAGCCAGTTCCGTACTCATGCTGCTACTGTCCCTTTTATTGCAATAGCTATAACTTTGCTCAAGTCTGTTGTGTGGCACTGTATCCAGATGCGTTTTGGAAGTCCACATACAACACATCAATGGCATTGCCCTCATCAACCCTCTCTGTTAATTCTTCAAAAAAACTCCAGAAAGTTAGTTAAACATGATTTCAACTTAAGAAATCCATGCTGGCTTTCTTTAATTAGCCTGCATTTGTCCGTGTGACTATTACCTTTGTCCCAAATTATTGTTTCTAGAAGTTCCCGCACCACCAATGTTAAATTGACTGACCTATAGTTGCTGGGCTTATCCTTACACCCTTTTTTGAACAAGGGCATAATGTTTGCAATTCTCTAGTCCTCTGCACCACCATGAGCCTAAGGAAGACTGAAAAATTATGGCCAGTACCTCCACAATTTCCACTCTCACTTCTCACAATATCCTTGGGTGCATCTTATCCGGTCCTGGTGTCTTATCAACTTTAAGTATAGCTAACCTATTCAATGCCTACACTGTTTCAATTTTAAATCTTCTCGTGTCTGAATCACCTCCTCTTTTACCATGACCTGGATAGCATCTTGTTCCTTGATAAAAACAGATGTAAAGCATTCATTTAATACCTCAGCTGTGCCTTCTGCCTCATGTGTAAATTAACTTTCTGCTCACTCATCATCCCTACTCCTCCTTTTACCACCCTTTTACTATTTATATAAATGTTGTAGGAGTTGAACTGCCTTTCTTAAACCTGTATCAGCTTGTTACTGACTCCCACTTATTGATTTTGGACTCCTTTCTGTAGGTGAGGCCCCAATGCAAATTCCCCTGTATAGATATGGATGGTGACCAATCAGTAATTCTCTGAATCCAGCTGTAAATGCTGGAAAGCATTTGCTCTTTTCCAGTTCTCTGATATCACCCATATCCAATGAACCATGAAAAATATCTGCAGCACTCACACCCCCTACTTATAAGCTCATTTATTTAATTACTCTGAGCTATTTCAACTGGTCTTGCCTGGTGTTTAATGAAGATTCGAGCCTCTGCTTTTGTTCATGCCCAATCCATTTCTGATAACTATTTACTCCATCAATTTGGGTACAGCCGCCAACCTTCCAGTTACAGGATTCAAAATGCGATCAGGCATTTTCTCTTGTGAGAAAAGTAATTTAGAAGTTTTTATTCTTCCAGGCTTTCACCTCTGTTTTCCTGGAGCAGTTTTATAATATGTTCTCCCAGACATGTCAGAGTTCATATTCAAATTCTATCACAGGAACACATTTCGATAAATAACTAAAGAGAAAGCCCTGGATAAATGGAATACTTGTTGCAAAGGGCATAAATTTTCTGAAATAACATGTTCTGATACTTTGAAATAAATATTAACCCTAGTCCAACATTAGCAGTAGTCTATATTTTAATAAATTAACATAGCTATTACAAAAGATACTGTGGATGTTGGAATTCTAAAATAAGAACTAAAAATATCAGAAATAATCAATGGCTCAGATAGCATCTGTGGGGAGAGAAACAGAGTTAATATTGCAGTTAGATGACCTTTCATCAGAATTCTTAGTCTGTGAATTAGGATTTGATATTTTGAATTAATGGTAACCAAAGGGTTATCAAAGAACTAATGGAGTTTTTTTTCAACTGATTAGATCATCTACAATAATGACCATATTGAAGTGGACGGGAGAGCTACACAGAAGCTAATCACCAATTTAGACCCTGACACGTCCTATTCATTTGTTTTGACCAATCGAGGAAACAGTGCTGGGGGACTACAGCAAGTGGTTTCAGCACACACTGCACCAGACCTGCTCCGCACCAAGCCAGTCCTGATTGAGAAAACCAATTCTGATGGAATGCTAACTGTTGAGCTGTCAGCAGTGCCAACGCCACCAGCCCCAGTGAAGTAAGCAACAGTCACTAATTAAATAGTCATCTAAATTCTGCTCAAGTCTGTTCACTGAGATTATAGCTTTTCACCATTTTTCCTTAAGTTGTGTTTAATGATTTCCAATTGAACAGGTTTTTCAATTCTCCTTGGAAAAATAGCATGCTATGTACTCGGTTGGATTTTTCCACCAACAATAATTTGAAGCCATTTTATTGCTATAACTAACATTTTCCACGTTACTGAAATTGAGCAACTGCCAGACTTTTAGTTGCCATCTCATGTCTAGCTAGTAAGTGCAAAGAGGTTGGTTTGCTGAGGCTAAAACTACCCAAGTTGGTGTTTAAACTGAGGCTTGGCTGAGAGCCCAGACATCTATTAGAACAACAGAGCACCTGCTCCCCAGAGGAAGCATTTTTTGATTGACAGCTCAGGCTCTTTGATTGCTGCGGTCAATTTCGCAATGTTTGTTGACATAAGTAAGTACTTTCAAGTGTTTGTGGTTTGTAGTTTTTGAAACTTCCAAGGGCCTGTATGATTGACATTTTTATTAACTTTCCCAGACTTCTTTTCAAGCATAGGCGAAAGTGATCAAAAGATATCATTTTTTTCAAAGCTTTTTTGTATACATAACACTTTACACTGTGGTGTTCATTTGTTCTAGAGAGTGTACAGTGGGTCAATGGGCATTAAAGTGCCAGAGCTTGGCATAGGAGGCTTGAGGGGACAGGGTCTGGGTGGGACAAGGCAGAGCTTGGCATAGGCATCAGGGGACATGGGGTGGGTGACAAGGCAGAGCTTGGCATAGGGGACATAGGGGGTGGATGGGGATGTAACTTGGCATAGGGGGCATGAGGAGGACCTTTTGAACTTATTTTTTGAAAGGTCCCGCTCATGCATATTAGGGTTCCTGATTCATCTAAGGGCCTATGAACCACAACTCTTTAAATACCTTATCCAACTCCATGAAAATTGTGGTGTGGTAGGGCATGCCTGTGCCCGCAATGGAGCTGACCAGGTCAGGATTCTGACAGGAAGCAGCCTGCGTTCTTTAAAGACATGCCTGAAAACCACACAGCCTGATAGTTGGTTTGGGAATCCTGGAAAATCATAGAATCCCTGAAAACCCAGGCCAGAAAATTAAAAGGCAACCTAATAGATGTTTTCAGGATAATGAGAGGCTTTGACAGAGTAGCTAGAACAAAACTATTCCCACTGGTGAGTGGATCAATAACCAGAGACCAAAGATTTAAAATCATTGGCAAGAGACCCAGAGGTGACATGAGGAGAATTTGTTTCACTAAATGTTGTCGAGATCTGAAATGCCCTACCTGAGAGGTGGTCCAAGCTGACCAGTTCTTTGCAGGTCAGGAACTTAGAGAGTTGTAGCAAAAAAGTAGGAAGTCAACACAGGCACAATGGGCCAAATGACCCCCTTCTGTTTTATAATTAATATGATTTTAATTTGTTTTATCTCAACAGTTATAAATTGTGTATATATGGGAATTCTTATTGGAACATTTTCACAATATAAAAACCCTCCCAGCCTGTCAACACACTGTAGTTGTCGGCCTCCTACATTATTATTTCAGGTACTTGCCACTTTTTCAAAACAGCAATAGCTGACCATCAATTTTTAGTTTGCTTACAAATTCAATAATCCCTCAACAATTTTGTACATTACCCAACTACCATCCTTCTGGGTCCCTGTTGTCACTTTCTTGACACCGCTATTGTTTGCTCCCTATCCATCATGGGGCCTGTTGCCACCAAAATTCAGGGCTTGGGCCCACTGCGTATGTTCTCTTGGCCATTGCTGTTGGCAGTTGGGCCCTCGCCTTTTCCTATACCCACCCTCAGTTTATAAAGATGCCTGGCATTCACTGGTGTAGCCTCTACCCTCCCCGGCCCGAAATGCCACTAAAAATCAAGCTCTGGTCTAACTGCTGTCCTATCCATGCTGCCCCACTTTGTGGACTCTCTCCTGTCCTTTCTTTCCTCTTTTTTGAGCTAATTTATTTCTCCTTTGATTAATGTTCATAATTTATAATACAATCAAGATTGATTCTCTATTAGATGCTCACTTAGCTTATTTCAAGTTCCTGGTATTATTTAAAATATTTGTATTCCAGTTATTTCTATTATTTTCCATAGTTATTTAGTAAATTTTGGAATAACTGCTCAATCTCCTAATTTTATGCATTGCATTTTCAATTTCCTGTAATTTTTGTTCATGACTATCAGTCAAAGTTGCTGTTTCTATCCTTCACTAAGGAATGCAATTTGGGGCAACTGCATTCTATTCAATAAGCTCTTTTTAATAAACTTGCACAAACTTGCTTGATTAAAGTGAGTCACATGACCACCTTACACTTTTTTGTTTAATTATACTAAAAGAATTTTGTATCAACCCTACTCTGTTAAATATCTGCCAATGTCACTTAATTTAGAATTTTCTAGAATGGGAGGAAACCATTGTTGTAAATACCCATTGCTTTTATTTACTGGATAATTATTTTATGGGGAGGGTTCACTTACTCCAAATTCTTATCAGTAATGCTGTCGGAAATTCACTAGTAATATAATGAGTCTTGAGGATAGTATATATCAGTCTTTCCCAATAGACTTGGTTGATCCAAGTCCTATTGTTGTTAACTAGTAAGGCTTCTGAATTGAGGAGCAATATTGTAATTACAGTATTTGCCCCCACTCCCCACAGCACCACCTAACTTTTATTTTGGTTGGTGTTTTAAAGTGGCTTGGTGGAAACAAGGCTGATGCAAAGTTCCCCACAGTTCCCCACAACCACCCCCACCATGCTACACTCCCCCTACCATCCTTCCCCCAGCTTACCTCCTCAGCAATTTTGACAATGACGTCCCTCTGACAGGAAGGTACAATTAACTTTGAAATTTTAGGAATAAAATCTTGAGTTGCGCACTTGGTATTGCTGAGACATTCTAATTTGAAAAAAAAGTTACTGACTTCAACACTACCCATTATGGGTAAAACCCAGTCACCTTTTCATCTTCCTTGGGTGAAACATCTGTTTATAATGATAAAAAAATTATGAGGAAAATAGGAGGCTACTGATTAAAATCTTTAAATAGCAAATTTCATGGCGGCATTCTTCTGTACACTTGAACATAAATATGTGCACCCCGAAATAGCTGGAATGGCACGTTGTGCAGTGCGCAAAATTGATTTGACTTTTACCTCACCAGCCACAAATTGTGGGAACGTTCAAACAATAATGACATAACGATATCAACATTGCATCTAGGCCCTCAGGAATGCTATGCCCAATGGTTTATCTCCTTAACTAATGAAACAAAAGAGTAGAGAAGAAACAGTGATCAACAATGAAGTAAATAAGGAAGAGTCAAATTAGAGATAGAAACAGAAGTGAAGTGAGGCAACAAGGATTTGAATAAGAAACAAAAAAAAAGAAACCAAAAACAAAAATTAATAAAAAGAATTTAAAAAGAACAAAGAAGTAGAAAACATTCTAACTCAGTTAATTGTCTTTTGGGCCTTGAGAAGTTATGAATGAATAGCAGGCTCAGTGTGCAAAAAGTATAAACATTCTTTAATAATGACGTATTATGATCAGGAGGAGTAGAACAGTTTCATGGGAACATAGGACAAAAAAAAGACCAAGATCCATCTGGATCACCTACTACCATCCTGGTAGTGGCATGATACAACTAATAGAAGTGTGGCTGGCACAAAATTACTGTCACAATAGATTTTAAAAGTTTGGAAAGAAACCTACGAGAGCAACTGTGGAAATGAGGCCTCGTAGTTTCAATGTTCCCTTTCTGGACTACCAAGGTTGAGTGGCATGTCAGGACCATCAAGCATATGATTAATGGGGTGCTTGAGACATGAATTACCAACCCTAAATAGATGCAGTGAGTTAAAAATGCATTAATGACGTAAATCCAGCAATTTCATGACACACAACTAATTTCTATGGGAGGCTCACAGTGTGATTGCAATTTTTCCTGTTCTGTCAAGGCTACTGGTGCAGTAGTGCAAAGCATGCAGTGCCTCCTTATGGAGAATTAGAACTTATGGTGCATCTTGTCTTCGCCACAAGTCAATATATTTCAGAAATGTCTGGACCGTTGGTGTCAAGATTGAAATAAAGATAGTTCTCATGTTTCATGACATGACTGTTGCTAAAGGAGAGATTTGAAGAATGATGACTTGTTTGTGAACCAATAACTAGCAAGGGTGTTGAACATTGCAGCCTTACACCATTTTACAAGGTAACAAGCATCGTTATGGAGGAAAAAGAACTCCTTATAAAAACAAAAATAAGAATAGAACTGTTAGGTTTGTGGGAAAGAGTCATTCTATTTACCTAGCTCTTTGTCTCTGCATGTAATATGTATGTCTACACAAATTGCTTACTGTTTCAATAAAGTGCCTTTGCAATGCTATTTTATCACACCAATATAAGGATTGTACTTCACTGACTGTTTTGTTTGAAAAGTAAGAATTATTTTCCCAGAATCTCTGCTGCTGGGAGAAGAAAGGTTAAGTGTGCTTCCTTTGCAGCACTATTTGCCTTTTAATAACAGTTGACAGTTGCATTGCAACTTCAAGAACCAGCTCTATAATTTGACTCTATCTTGTGTAATCAACAGTCAAGCTGGTGTGAGGGCCCACCAAAATTTTGAGATGTTACTTGCCGATTATCAAATGGCAGTTAAGAAATATGTCATAACTCATGGCAAAAAATGTATAGCCTAATTTTTTTTTATATGGCACCGTTAACGTGTTAAAATGGATTATCAATTTGATACAGCCCATTTTGCAAGACCTCCAAGGATAATTTCAACAATGCCACCCAATATCTCCATCATCAACCATACTGGCAATGTCTTTTATTAAAAGACAAATAGTGCTGCAAGGGAAGTACACTTAACCTTTCTTCTCCCAACAGCAAAGGTTCTGGGAAAATAATTCCTGCTTTTCAACTAAAACAGTCAGTGAAGCACAATCCTTACATTGTTGCGATAAAATACCAATGCATAGACACTTTATTGAAACAGTAAGCAATTTGTGTAGACATACATATTACACACAGAGACAAAGGACTAGGTAAATAGAATGACACTTTCCCACAAACCTTATGCCTAAAGTGGCTTCACATAGGCACAATGGAGAAAAAAGGACATGAAGCAAAGAAAGGAGCTATTAGGAGAGGTGACAGGAAGCTTGGTCAAAGAGGTGGCATGGAAAGAGGGTGTTAAGACAGGTGAGGTTTTGGGAGGGAATTTCAGAGTGTGGGGTCTTGGCAAAAAAAGTGCACAGCCGCCATTGGTGTGACAAAGGAAATGGGGAAATGCAAAAGAGGCCAGAGTTCAAGGGATTGGTGGGTGTTGTAAAACTGGAGGAGCTTAGAGATGTAGGGAGAGATGTGGCAATGATTGAATTTAAAAATGAGAGAATTTTAATTTTGAGGTGTTAAAGCACTGGCAGCCCATGTAGGTCAGTTAGACAGGGGTGATAGCGCAGGATAGAATACAGGCAGCACACTTTGGATGACCTCAAATTTAAGGAGAGCGAAGGGTGGGAGGTGGCCTGGAGAGTGGTCAGACCTCGACGTGACTAAGATGTGAAACATTGTATCTGCAGCCAAAAGGCTGAAGTAGGGCAGAAACAGGCAATTACAGAGATGGTCATTGCCGGTATTGATGGTTGACGATTGGTTGGCGTTGTTGAAATTATTCTTGGAGGTCTTGCAAAATGGGTTGTATCGAATTGATACTCCATTTTACACTAGCCTGATTTTATTTCACATTGATTTTAGCAGGAAAAGGAATCTCGGAGTTGGGAGGGGTTGGGGAGTGGGTGTGAAATAGGCAGCCTGTTCTGTCCAAAAAAATATTTCATCCCCAGAATGGAAAGCTCTATCCAGGTCAACTGGGATGTTGAGGTTCCAAACTGTCAGGTTGAACCTGGGATAGTGATAGTATCCATATGTTGTGAATATATTCATTTTGGAACAATGGTTTGTTAAGAAAATTGTCACATTGGACGACAGACATTTTTGACATTATGAATTACTTGTTCTTTTTTTAAACAGAGGCTACTATATAATTGTTGTGCCTTTGAAGAAATCCCGTGGAAAATTTATCAAGCCCTGGGACAGTCCTGACGAAATGGATTTGGAGGAGGTATGTGCACAGCTGGTACACAATTAAGTGGCTCATAACAAGAAGGGGGAGAAAAAAATAGTAGCAATCAAGTTAATTGTGTGCTTGCGTGTGGCAACTTCTGCTTGTATTTCTGTGTATATTTTGCTATTTACTGAAATGAGTTCCAGAATTTGGACTGGCAGCACCTTGTAAACCACAGTCCTGTTGTGCAAAAATGGGTATTGTATTTCACCAAACAGATTTTTCTTTCTTTCATTAAGATGAGAAATGCATGTAACAATAGTAATAAATCAAGAGAACATGACACAACTTAAAGTTATGAAGTAAGATTCGAGAAGTTAGGACTGTTTTCTTTAGAGAAGAGAAGGCTGAGAGGAGATTTGATGCAGCTATTCAAAATCAATAAGGGTCCTTGGACAGAGTAGATAGGGAGAAACATGAAAGGATTTGGGAACAAGAGGACACAGATTTAAAGTAACTGGCGAAAGAAACAAAAGCAACATGAGTAAAAGCTTTTTCATGCAGCGAGTGATTATGGTCTGGAATGCACTGCTGGAGAGTGTGCTGGAGGCAGGTTCAATCAAGGCGTTCTAAAGGGAATTGGACTGTTATCTGAAAAGGAAGAATATGCAGAGTTACGGGGAGGAGGTGGGGAAATGGCACCAGATGAATTACTCATTCGGAGATTCGTTGCAGACATGATGGGCCATATGACTTCCTTCTACGCTGTAACAATTCTGTGATTTGCTGTCATAAAAAGCACGAGAAAGTGGGACAGATAACCTTTTGACCCCTGTTCCTGCAGCAGACTCTGCATAACTTGCACCATGAAGCACTGTCTTAATTTATTTCATGTTCCTAGAGGAGTGAATAACCATTGGTAAATTTCCAAGATAAGAAAAAATTGTAAATTCGCTCCTAACCTCATGAAACAAAACTCCCGGATATCAGTCTTTAACATGATGCAACCCTGATTTGTTGCATTCCACATGTTACATTCCTAGCCTTACCGATAGAAATAACCTATAGGCCCAAATCTTCCAATGCCCAGAGCAGCAAAATCTGGACTTAAGCCTGTGTTGCACACCGGAACCCTAAGGTTAAGTCCTGGCACACACCCATGTGTTGTAATAGCCTGGGAAGTTTAAACTTCCAATGGGTTGATTTGTCCTAACAGGACACCATGCAAATGTCTCCGACATTGAGTTCAATGTTAGAGATTTGGGCCAGATATGCGGGACTTATCCTGAAAATGTTATGCTGGTTAATACCTAGTCAAGCTCAAAGATTAGCCAGTGTAACTGAACAGACCACCACAACCAAACCCGGCCCCACCCCTGCCATCATCACCCCAGCCAGACCCAGTTCTCTCTCTCACCTCCATCCCCAACTCGACATGACTACCCCCCACCCCACCCTGACCTGGCTGCACACCCCCGACTCAACCCTCCCCAACCTGACCACCCTCCCTAACTTGACAACCTAACACCCCGGCCCATCTACCCATTCAATCCAATCCAAGCACCCCCCCCCAAGACCCAAACTCTCCACCCCACCCCCGACCCGACTATTGCGTTCCCCCTGAACTGACTAACCCCACCACCCACCATCCCACCATCCCCCTTTCCGCCCCAATCCTCTAAACAGATGATCTGGGCCATATTTGATCATCCTGCTTGTACTTATCCATATTGCGTTAAAAAGATTAATGGATGAGTATTTATTTCATACAAAGGAAAAGCTGAGAAATCAACAAACATGCTTTCCATTCATCAAGTTTGTTCATTCAGCAACAATATGTAATTGACTCTATCATAGACTTTACTGTATCCACTTAATTTTCAAAGACAATTATTCAAATCTATAGAAATTGCATTATCTTCACATACCACCTGTCTAACCCTGTTCTGTTGCACTCCACAGATACCATTTCCAACAGTGTGGCAACCATTAGTCCACATTTTTCAATCAACAGCATCTTAACTTTGGTGATAACACTTCAAAATAAATGAGCATTTAAATCGAGGCTTTTTTGTTTGTTGGAGTATTTAATCATCCCGGTTTATACTTCCCTCAACCATGTATTTATTCAGTCGCTTTTGAAAGAGTTAATCAGAATAGTATCAACTGCTTTTGCTAGAAGATTATTCTACATATTCATTTCTACAGGGACAAATAGCTTCCTCCAATCTCTAGTCACGTTGTGGATTGTTAACCATAAACATCTGTCTTCCTATTTCTGTGCTTACTCTCAATAGACCATTTAAAACATCATCAATACCACTCAGCATCTCACAGATATGGATCATGGGCCCTCTCAATTTTCTTTTCACTAAAATGAAAATAAGTTAAATTCAGCAAGTCCTACATCATAATTTAGAGCTTTCTCCAATGCTCTTATGATTGTAGGCTGGAATAAATTATACACATTGTGTCCTTAACAATGACTAATACAAGTCTAGAATTACTTATTTTGGCTTCTTATCTATTGCTTTTTTGCTGTCATCTACTATTTGATTAGCTTTGTTCATAAACACTTCATAATGACTAGAAACATTCCGTAAATGACATATCATCAGGCTTAAACAATTCCCTCCTCTTCCATTACTAATGGTCACTCTTTTGTTTTGTTCATCCATTTTGCTGTTTCGCATTCCAATGTGCACAGCTTCACATTTGTTTAAGTTGTAGTCTAACTTCCATTCTATAGGCCATCTGCTTAATTGAGGCAGATACTTTTAAATGCCGATCATCTCCCTTATACTTGTCACGCTGCCATGCAGCCGGATATCATCAGCAAACATTATAATATTACAATCAGCATTCTATAGAAATAGTGTGAACAGCAGAGTCCCCCAGAATAGAACTCTGAAGAATTCTGCTATTCCAAGCAAAGCTTTTTCTATTTATCATAACTTTTGATTTCACAATACCATGCCAGTTTTCATTCCAGTCAGCTAATTTGCCATTAATTCCATCCACTTTTAACCCTCTTAGATGTGGAACGTTATTAAAGGTTCCCTGAAAATCAGCATAAATTCAGACAACTCTAGAAGTTTTATGAGGCAGGGCCAGTCAAATCTGTGCTGACCGCTTCTTAAGACCTTTGTGCTCTTCAAATAAGCCTGAGTAGCATCCTGTATAAAATTTGATCATTTTGTGTGCTGTAAGTGTTAACTATGGCTGACTGATCTGTAATTTTTAGCTTCATGCTTTACTGTTTTAAATAGTAGGATAACGTTCTTTGTGACACTCAGCTAACCCCAGTGTTTCTGGTGATGGTAATGAGTCATAGCCCCCGAGGTTGTATAGTTTAAAGGGCATCACGTTACATCAAGCCTGGGTAAGGCAAGGAGGGAGCGCTCCATGAGCTATCATTGTCGGTACAGGGATTGAACCCATGATGTTGGTATCATTCTGCACCACAGTCTTGCCATAGCGAACTGAGCTAATTGACATTGCTGGCCCTACTAAGCATATTTACTAGGGCCTGACATATTTTGTCCTTAATTTTTATTGAGGACACTTGCCCAGGTCCCTGGTAAACATTTCATTCTGAGCTTCCTCATAACATATGCTTTAGAAATGATACTTGTATTATGGATTGTTTGAGCCAAAACAACTGAATCTGGGATTTGAACACTGGCTTCATTTGTGAATAACTGGTTTGTTTTAATATATCTACAATTTCATGATAGGTTACAATATTTCTTTCTAGTGTTTGGGGGTCGAGTGATGGGGGTTAGAATTTCTAATATTTTCTTGCATGAGTCTTGTTATACTTGTCCTCCAGTTCTTTAAACAATTTAAATTACATAGCCTGCTAATAGTTGCATTATCAATGTCTTTAATCATTTTAAGGACTTGGATCATGTCTCCTCTCAATTTTCTTTTCTTTAGTGAGAACAAATTCTACATGCAGTACAATAATAAAAATTCTTTCCAGTTATACTCTGCCACTAATTTGTTTTTTATATACTTGAGTGACTCTTTTGACTTGTACTTTCTACACAGTGCTGCTTAAAAGAAATATTACCTTTACCTTTCTGTGCAAAGTATAGTTTATTTTGGCTAAAATACAAAAAATCTTCCATTCTAAGACTATTCCAGGGAGCAGAACACCAAAGCAGCATTCAATCTATATAATTGTTGGGTCTGACTGCATTGCTCCAGTTATCAGGAGAATAGGGGAGGGAGAACTTAGGACTATGAGTCACATCTCAATGGTAGAGGACTGGAGTAGGTTCCCTGCTGTCAAAGCACACTAGATTGGAAGGCGGTGTATGATTATCCCTTTTGGTTGGGAGAGACATGATGGATGGTGCCTGCTGTGTCCCTTTCTGTGGACCACCAGGATTCATGCCTCCTCATTTTCTGTCGCCCAAGCATCAATTATTTCAAGTTCCCATGTTCTTTATCAGTAGATCAAACTCAAGTGGGTGGTATTCTTTATGAAGCTGTAGACATGCTTGTTAATTCAGTGGTGTATGTGTATATCCCTCGAGCCTCCCTATACAAAGACACCAGCAAGTACCTTTCATGGTAACATTTAATATTCTGTGACAATTATATAAAACGCATTTCCTCTTTAAGTACATAAACTTCTTTAAAGCTATCTGTTCTTGAGCTATGAAGAGGCATCCGTTAATCTGAATGAGTAGCAGGAGGTGCTTGGAGCTTGAGGGCTTGTGTCAGCATAGCAGTGTCAGAAGTGGCAGCCCTAGTTTAGTACCAGGCTCCTTTGAATAGTTTTCTTAAACGATCATAGAATAACAACAGAACTAGGTTGTGTTTTTTTATCAAAATAAATAATTAATAAGGCCATTAGAGCACATCACCCTAAAGAATTTTTGAAGAACTAGAAACATCTGCCGACATATTTGAAGTAAACACAGTTCACTTGTTTCAGTTTAGTTGAAAAGTACTCTAAATTAAAGCTCTGTTCCCTTCCAAAACAAAATGTAAGTACATGTGAGTTTATGAATAATCACCAAAATTATCGTTCACCAATCAAATCAATCTGAAATGCTGGTCTTGAATCACAGAGACTCATGTCTCAGTCTAGACAAGTAGTACAGTGCTTCAGAGTCTTTGGCTGCGTATTTTGTTACTTAGCAACAAAAGATATCTTTCAAAAAAGCATTATTAAATCTAAGTGTATGTGCAGACTGGCAGTGATAATTTTCATGGTTTTAAATCAACGAATATTGTTGAGTTGGTGGGGAAACACCTATTTATTAAAAATTCATACCATTTGTTTATGACTTCTATGCTTCACTCTTTAGGCTGGAGAACTGTTCTGCAGTTCATTTACAGTGCACAGGGGGATGGGGCCTCATGCCCACCCTCTCAAAGCAGTGAACTTCCTCAGTAAATATGTAGAGATTCTGTCAGTTAATACTGACAATGATTTTGTTCTTTTGCTCTTTTGATTCCATTGTATTGATGCGTATTATTTGCTCTGATTATTAGCACTAAAGATAAGTTCCAGCTGAAGTCACTCTGTGATGTAAATGGTGAACTTGTTTTTACGTTTGTATGGAATTCTTCATTTTCCTATTTTAACAAAAGTGTTCATCGATGTGCCTTTGCTAAAATAGCGGAGACGTCAGTATATACAAATACATAAATAACTAATAGAAATAACAAAAGATTTGCGTTATATAGTACGTTTCATGACCCCTCACGTCTGAAAGTGTTGTTACAGGCATAACTATTTTTAAAAAAGTGTTCACTGCTGTAGCGTAAGAAACGCAGCAGCCAGTTTGTGTGCAGTAACGTCTCACAAGCCACAATGAGGTAATATCCAGATAATCTGTCCTTTTAGGCTCAGGTTGAGGGATGCATCATGGACAGGAGACCAAGAGAACTCACCTGCTGTTATTCTTATGCAACACGCATATTTTATTTCCACATGAGGGGCAGGTCAGGTCTTGGTTCATCCAAAAGATGGCAGTCCTAACAATGGAACACTCCCTTAATGATGGGCTGGAGTTTCAGCCTTGATTTTACCCTCCAGTCTTTGGCATGGGATTTGAGCCACTGCCATCTGACTCAGAGATGAGGGTCCTACCGCTGAGCCAGAGGTGAAACTGTAACACACACAGCAGCACACCATCACACCCACACAAATACACCATCACATGCTGGGGGGAGTTCTGTGGGACCTGCAAGAATAAGGAAGGTAGCTGGCGGGGTGATTTAATTAGGCAGGAACCAAAATTTTGTTTTCCTGATGACAAGTTTAAATTTAGAGATTAAGTCAGTGGCGTGTTTGAGGCAAGTCGGGCCTTATGTCATCATCCCATGGCAGGCTCCTACTTGTAGTACATTTGCATGCCATGAATACCCATTATATTAAAACACTCTATAATTATAAGATTAAGATTAGGTCAGCAGCGCAGAGAATCTCGAGGCACCTCATTCACGTTCATTTAAAGGTAGCATGCATTGGTCAGCTTTATGTCGAAGGTCAGCGGTTTTCCTTGTTTAAACCTGCAGCACAAGGGGAAGAGAGAGAGAGAAAATGGCATTGAGGCTCCAGATGGGCAGGGCAGGCCAGGAGTGGTGGTGGTGGGTGGAGTAGGGTCAGAAGCATTACACAGTGGAAGGGGGATCCAGAGGAGGACTGAGGGTAGGGTTGGGGGCATGGAAGAGTGAAGTGGGAAGGGCCTGGTGTCCTGGGTGTGGTGGGGAGGTGGTGCTGGGGGGCAGTCAGTCAAGGTAAGAAAATGAGGAACCTAAAGGGTGAGCTTGGTATTGTCCACCTGTGGGTCCATCTCAGGGTGTTGGCTAGCAGAATCCTGACAGGCTTTGAGTTAAACTACAATATTTCAATCATCCTAATGGAGAGTAAGCTTGGACAATGTCCTTCATAATGCATAAAAGGGAGGGCCAGTTCAGCCTGCAAGTTCAGCCAAGTCCTACAGAGTGTCAAGTACAACACTGGACAGTAACATCAGCATTGAATAAAGAGTAAACTCAAAAACAGAACATTGTTTCTTCCACAATAAAGAAATGTCCCTAAATCCGCTGTAACCATCAATGCATGCCAACCATGAGCCACTACATGTAGATCTCTGACTAAGCTAGTCTCAACAAATAATGATGATTCACATATGAATAAAGTGAACCCAATATAATGTGAACTTTTTGCAAGTGAAATTTAAATTTGAAAAACACCCATGCCACCTTTGTGCTCTCAATAAATTTTATGTTAATGACAACGGAGTTGGGTTGGAAAGCTGTGGCTGTTACATAAGCCTTCCTGTTTGACCAGGATTTTCTTTTATAGCCCGCCTGTACCTGCTGCATTGTTAGCTGCTGGCGGGTTTCACCAGTGAAAAGCCTCGCTGCTGCTTCATCATACATGTCTCCTGTGCACACCGCCGGTACTTTAAATTTTAACTGGAATTGCGTGGGAACCGGCAAAAAGCAAGAATGGAAGCAGTGTCCCCTTTGGATTCCGCCATCAGGAACAGTGTGCCATGGTTAAAATTCTGTCCATTATCTATCTTTCTTTCTTTCTCTCTCTCTCTCTGTCTCTCTCACATACACACAATGATGGTGGAAACTCCGATGACCTTCTTCTCAGCCATTTTATTACTATTAATTTTAATCGATCAACACCTCAACAAAAAAAAAGTAGTCAAAAGTTGTGTTCTATAAGAAGGTTAATTTTTTATCCACAAATATCATTAGCGCTGATTTCCAGGTAACAGTAGTGGCCACAATTTTGCAGTCAGCATCGGTGATGGTTCTGCTGTTGACCTAGCTTCGCACAAAGATTTAGTGGGCCTTCAAGCATCAATTTCCCCTATTCTGGTGTGATTTTCAATATGGCACCATCTATAGGGAACTCACACATGGTGAAGTTAGCAAACGGCTGAGTAGCCAATCAAGCTGAAGAATTCTCATAGACAGCAAATCAGAGAATATAAAGGGTAGATTATAATTTATTTTGCTTTCAGTGAAATAATTAAAATGAAGATTGAGACATACATGCACTTGCGATTACTGTAAAAAAAAAACTATCATGCACTTTAAAAAAATAATCTTTATTATTTTAAAAGTCATAGCATTTTTGTCATGGAATGGATGGAATGATACTCCACATTTACGAAACTAGTTTTTCAGGGCCAGAGAGGTTGTTCATAAGTAAATATTAATTATTATGCCATTAAAAACTTCACACACCTCATTCAACAAGGCTCACCATTTCCAGTGGTTCTTATGGTGGGAATAGTGTTTAGAAAGTTGATGGTCATACCAAAGCACTGATTTTGTATTGATTGCACCTGTGAAGACAGCAACAGTACACTCTTTGAAAGATGCATCAGATATCTCCCATGTGAAGCAGGCTGAGTCGCCCAATCCCTTCTCTGTGGCAGAAATTCCAGCACCCTAGAATTTTGAGCAGTAGAGAAGGAGCAGTAAGTATTGAAACAAATGCAGTGCTGCCACGCAGTGTTCAGCCACATTGAAGTCTGACGTTTAAGCAAGATATTGGCCTGGAATAATGGTCAGCGATGGACCAAGGGCACTCACCATTGACCTCGAAGTAAATCTTGTTCAAAAATCTTGCAGTCTCTCTGGTGAAAATTTCATCTCTATCACCATGCAGTGATACTGAAACTGATTGCAGTGTTCTCTACTGGGCATTCCCAGCTTGGAGCTGGAGTGAGGTCATCAGACTGAGCAAGCAGCTAATCATATTAAATGATTTTCACAGACGCATAAACAGGAAATTAAAAAAGCACTGAAAAAGATCACTTTTTATAATGTCTACATGAAGCAAATTAAATATTGGGAAATAGACATGAGGTGAGGGTAAAAGCTAATATATTCTGAAATAGATTTTTAAAATTGTTTAAAAAGACTTAGCTTAAAATATCTGCTGATTAATCATTTAACAGCACTTCATGATCATAAAATTATTTTGTCAGGATCAGTTCTGGTGTTCATCAAGTTTTCTTAATTACATTGCTGTTAAAATCCTAGCTGCACCTGATTGAACATGATGTGATTTTTTAAGGGATTTGGAACAGCAATGTGGGAGTAGGGAAGTTGAAATTCTCACTGATTTCAGTGATTGCTGGCTCTGGGAGAAGCCACAGCACACACTGTGTCAGAGCCCTTGGTGATAGATCAGAACTTCAGGATTTCTGTGCTAATTGGTGCATGCCCAACATCGTGAAGCCGTGGTCAGTCTGAGAGTGAACACTAATCGTTCACTGTCAACCCATCCCAACCTTTCAGAAAATCTGCCCCCTTGACCTGTGAGCAACTGGTTATGGCAAAATCCATTTTCACATTTCAAAGATCACATTGCAGAAGGACTTTGAGAAACTGCACAAATGACACTGTTTGTTGATCACTCTGCATCATGATATATTTTCACACAAGTCCTAGAACTGTATTTACAAACTACTGTGATGATCCCAGTGTCTAGCATACATCATAGAATCAGAATGTTCATTTATCTTCTTGGTATGATAGACAAATAATTGTATAAACTGGTGTTCAAGTTCTGCTCGGCATAGAAAACAAAATATCTAATCACTGTCAGTGCTGCAGCAAAGCGTGTTTTTTGATCTTCAGCTGTGCACATTGAAATAATGATTTAACTCAGCTAATTTTCTCTTTTCCAGTTACTGAGAGAAATTACCAGGAAACGAAGAAGTATTCGTCTAAGGAGGAACACAGATGCCCTTAAGCCATATATTGCAGCTCACTTTGAAGTTCTTCCCAATGAGTTTACCCTTGGTGATCGGCTGTTTTATAATGGATTTGAAAACAAGCGCCTCCAAAGTGGTCAAGAATACGTTTTCTTTATTTTAGCCGTGCTTGACAGCCCAGAGTCCGTAAGTTTGGTTTAAGTCATTCCATTTAGGTTTCCTCCATGCATAGCTCTGGTCGAAAATGGTATTAATTCTGCTGAATCCAATAGGATTCAAAGTAAATAATTTCAGGTACTTTCATGTATAATATATTTATGACAAAGGTAATTAAGCTGGATTTGTACTGTCATGATTAATTAGTATACTTACAGTTAAGGCAAAGTAAGGGAAGCATTCCAGTTGTGCTAAGTTGCTTAGCTTTGTATTGTATTCGTTAAAATGTCATAGAACAATGGTGGAATGATAAGGCATCCACTTCAGGCATTTTGAATGAAGTATTATACTCTCATTCTGTGCTTGTAACTTTCCTGAGCTGGTCACTTGCTCTGATCTGCAATGTACAAAAGAACCAAACTAATCCTTCCTGCAGGATCGAGGTTAACTGATAATGATACTAATCATGGCACAAAATTCATTAAAAGGATGCAGTTATATAATGCATCAATTTGAGGATTTGTATTACCACCTACTCTTAACTTTGATGCCTATTTTCATTGAAAATTTGTTAGTGAACTAAAAATGTGCAGTATTAAATTTGTGAAAATGACAAACTTCTTAAATTATCAAACATTCAGATTATCCATTCGACATTTGTCGTTTAGAAACATTGAAGCATTACACGAATTGTCTTTGTTATTCATTACAATTCCACTTGCATATATGAATTGCCAGTATTGTCTTGTTTTTTTCAATGATGCACACAGGCCGTCGACATTGTAGCTGAGCTAACTTTATTAATAACACATTTTCTTAACATGAACATATATCTGCAGTGTCTGAACTCTATCAAGACAGGCTCCAATATGTGTGATCTGACCTTCAACCTCCAGGTCAGGTGACACCATATATAGCACAGAGTACCGTATAGTATCTAATACTGGAGTCCACAACCACAAACAGCTATTATCATGACATTTCCTTTTTTTAAAAAAAACTTTTATACAACTCAAGTCCCAAAGTCTCTTATCTATTCTTTCTCACTCTGTTTTGATCAGTCAGTTTTGTCTTTTACTCATCCCTATATCTTTGTGCCTTTTGCACAATTCTTCCACTGGATGTTCTGAATGGTGACAGAGGTGATTTTGAAGGACAAGGGGTCTTCTCCAGCTCTGTGTCATTATCACCCTTGGATCGTTTTTCAGATTCTCAGGAGTTGTCTGGATATCTGTCGCTTCACTGGTGCATTCTCTTTTTTGATCTTCAGCTACACTTTCTGGTTCAGAGCAGGGTTGCATTTCATTTGTTCTCTGGAAGAATTTCCGGCTTCTCCTGTACTGTTGTCCATTTGGAATCTGCATTATGTAGGACCTTGGTTCTCCTGTGGTCCTGTGACAACAGCAGAATTCCAGATCCCTTCATGCTGAATCCTCACTGTCTCTCCCATGTTCAGGTCAGGTAGAGGTAAAGTACTGTTTCTGCTTCTGCTGTCTCAGTTTGAGCAGGTCCTGCATGCTGTAGCCCACTGGCTGTGAAAGTAACAGTTGGGGTGCAGTTGGAAGCTTAATTCTTAGTCTTTTCCCCATCAGGAGCTGTGCTGGAGATGATCCAATGCCCTCTAATGGAGTATTCCTGAAATCCAGCAGAGCCAGGCAGGGGTCTCTTCCAGCCTCCTTTGCCACCTTCAACAGGTGTTTTAAGGTCTGCACAGTACATTCCACCGTTCCATAGGATTGTCGTAGTGTGGCAAAACTCCTAGTCCTGTGCAAATTTGTAAAACTCAGTGCCTGAGAATTGTGGACCATTATCGGAGATGAGCACTTCAGGTATGCCGTGGAGAGCAAAAATTGGTTTAAATGATTTATTACAATGATGCTCATACTATCATTTCTCAGCAGTGCAGACTCCAGTAATAAGCTACTGCTAGTAGGTACTCACTGTTGTCAAATGTGAACAAGTCCACTCCAATTTTCTGCCAGGGCCTCTCTGGAATACTGTGTGGTTGAAGTGGTTCTTTTTGTTGCAACTTACTGTACTTTTAGCACACTGCACATGCATTCACCATATCCCTGATTTGTGCTCCCATTCCAGACACATTACATCTTGAGCTCTTCTCCTGCATGTCTCTGTGCCGAGGTTACTTTCATGTATGCGCTGCAGCATTTCTTCCCTCAGTGTTGCAGGAATTATGATATTTTTTCCCTTGAAAAGTATTCCTTCTACGACATGAAGTTCCTCACGAAAGTTCCAGTACTCTGGTATAGCAGGAGGGTCTCCGCTCAATGTGTGGGCCAGCCAGTTTGCCCAATCTGCTGTAGTATCCTTAGGGTGGCGTCATTCTTGGTCACTTCCCTGATCTCATCCAGTTTGGTTACAACCACAGGTAAGTTCTTTGTCAGCATGTGAACCAGTGCTTCCATTTCTTCATCCTCTTCCTCCGTGATGGGTAGGTATGCACGTGACAGAGTCACATTTCCTTGCCTGGTTTGTATTTAACTATGATCTGGTACTCCTGCAGACACATTAGTGATCTTTGGATTCTTGGTGCACAGTTCAGGGGCTTTTTAAGTGTGGCTTCCAAAGGCTTACGATCAGACTCTACCTCCACGTCTTTGCCATAGACAAACTGATGGAAGCGTTCTCGACCAAACACAATCGCTAGCATTTCTTTCTCTATTTGGGCATACTGCTGCTGTGTTTCAGTCATTGCCTTTGAAGCGTATGCCACTGATACCTTATTTTGCAAAAGGACAGCTCCCAGGCCAGTCTTTGAAGCATCCACTAAGATCTTGACTGGCCGATTGACGTTGTAATACTTTAACACCTGAGTCAATATTCTCTTCAGACTGGTCAAAGCTTCCTGGTGATTTTGTTTCCAGTGCCATTCCACGTCATTTTGTAGAAGTTCTCTGAGAGGTGCTGTCAGGTCTGACATGTTCATCATGAGCTCTCCAAGATAGGTCACTATTCCCAAAAACCTCCAAGTCTTTCTTACATTCTGGGGGTGGCATGTTCACAACTGCTTTGATTTTACTCAGTCCATCACTTGTTAGCACGTCCCAAGTACTTGATTTCACGAAGACCTATTTTTCACTTTTCCTTCTTCAACTTGAGATTCCTTTCTCTAGCTCCAGCCAGCAACTTTTTCAGTCTGTGGTTGTGCTCTTCTCATCAGGCTCCCCAGACCAGCACATTATCGATTTAGGTTTCCACACTATCTAACCCTTCAAACAGATGCTTCACTGTTCTGTGGAACATCTCTGGAGCTGAATTAATACGAAAAGGTAAGCGTAAAAACCTGTATTGCCAATATGGTATGTTGAAGGTACAGAGATAAGAACTACGTTCATCCAGCTTGACCTGCCAGAAGCCTGAACCCACATCCAAGACTGAATAGTATTTAGCATCATCTAGCTTACATGCGATCTCTTCTACTGTGGGCAGCTGGTAATGCCCTCTTTGTCCTGCCTGGTTTAGGTCTCTGGGATCCAGACAGACTCACAGATTCCCATCTGATATTTCTACAATTACAATTGGATTAATCCACTTTGTCAGTTCTTCAATTTTCTTGAAGATGTGAAGTTTCTCCATTCTGCCCCATTCTGCTTTCAGTCAGTCTCTCAGCATTACTTGCCATTGTGAACAGCCTTGCAAAGGCTGCCAGCACTTCATTTAAACAGGCCGCCAGGTCGCCATTGGACCTGATGGTCAGTGCACTCCCACCGCCGCCCACCCACTCCCGCTATCCTCGGGAGTCCCGCATTACGCTGGGTGGGCCTTAATGGTGGCGATTAGGTCTGCCTGCTCCTGCTCTGTCCCCCCCAACCAGAAAATTCAACCCCAAGAAAGGGTTTGGCATCAGTTTTCACCACTATGAATGGAAGTACTTGAGACTGTTTTTTCTCATTCACTTTAAATGTGCACTTGCCTTCTATTGCAATTTTTTCACCTGTATAAGGAGACAGCTTCAAATTTAGTTAGCTGTTTTTCTTTGGTCATCTTAAGATACAGGTTTATGGGAATAACATTTGCTTTTGCACCTGTGTCAAGCTTGAAATTCACCATCAATTTGGCAATTTTTAAATCGACCTTCCATCCGTCTTCTTTGGAATTTGTGGTTACTGTTCAGTTTGTGTGTCTGTGTCATTATCTGCAATCGCGTGCAGTTACTTCGATTTACACATCTTAGCGAAGTGATTTAGTTCATCACAGTTCTTACAACTGCTTTCCGTAGGCTAGACAGCCATGTGGTAAATTCACTGTTCCGAATTGGTTGCATTTAACTATTTTAATAGCGGTTTTGTTCATTTTACCTTCAGGCTGTCTATTTGTTCTTTCCCAGGGCTGTTTCTGTTTAACTGCATCTAACCGCTTGACCGTGTGCAGCTTATCACCTTCTGTCATCTGTTTAATCTGGCATTTCATTGTCTGTACTGCTCTGCATATATTTATTACTTTCTCCAGCATGAAATCAACTTCTCTCAAATGCTGTCCTCTCAGAGGATCATTTGCGATCCCACAAATTATTCTATCTCAGATGAGTGATTCTTCAAACTCTCCAAATTCACACAATTTAGCTCGTTTTCTCAGCTCAGTTATTTACTGACTAATGTTGTCACTGCCTTGCATGCACGTGAAAAAATTGGTTTCTTTCAAACATGGTGCAGAATGTTGCGCTCGTTGGGCGGGTGTGCGCCCATCCCAAACAAGCGTGAATTGACGCGCAATGACGTCGGGTGAGTGTCCCGACATCATCGCGCACTCGCGCAATATTTCGGGCAATGGGCACGCATGGGAGTTGGCAGCACGTCCGCTGACAATTAGGCCTATTAAGGCCATTAAAGTAATAATTAAATGAATTTTTCACTGCCTGTTCAACCTTATGGTTTGGCGGGCAGGCAAAGGCCATGTGGCCTTTGGATTTTTTGCAAAACCTCATCCATGGGTGGGATGAGGTTTCTCGATCAATGATTTTTTAAAAAATTATATCTTTCAAATTAATTTGTAACATGTCCCTGCTCATGTGACAGAGTCATAGGTTATTAACATTTTTAAATTCTTTATTTTTTATATTCAAAAAGCTTCAGGTTTCTGAGGCAGCTCTGTGCCTCAGGAAGCTTTTACAGCTTGCACCCGCCCAAATGCGCAAACTTCAGCACTCGCCTTGTTCCCCACCTCCCACCACAGGCAGCACTGCAGCGCGCAGTTCATGCTGGCTGGCCATTAATTGCAGACGATGGTCCGATTTGTGGCCGCACCCACTCACCCCCGCAGAGCCCACCTGATGACCAGAAAATCCTGGCCATGATGTTTTTCTTGGGGCTGCAGGAGGCTTCGAATTTTTCCTTTATTTCTTTCAAGCCATTTCGTTTCTCATCACTTTCAAACATGAATGTGTTATAGACTTCTAGGGCTTCTTCCACTGCTGTGCCAAGAAGGATAGAACACTGTACCTGAGGGTCTTTTTTATCACTGGCCATTGCTGTGAGGTACAGCCCAAATCGCAGTTGGAACCTTCTCCAGTTTTCGGCGAGTTTGCCCTCCAAGCTGAGCTCTGTCGGTGGTTTCAGAACCTTCATTGTTATGTTTGTTTATTACTGACCTGTTCCTTGTTTCTTTTTTTTAATGATACACACAGGCTGTCGACATTGTAGCTGAGGTAATTTTATTGATAACACATTTTCCTAATGTGAACACATATCTGCAGTGTCTAAATCCAACAAGACAGGCTCCGACATACGCTATTTGACCTGTATAGTATCTAATACTGGAGCCCACAGCTACAATCTGCTATTATCATGACAAGGAGGAAATATATTTGACGCACCGTTCTGTGAATAAAATATGTACCCGAATGGTGATCTTCATTCATTCTGCTTTGGAACACCCTCAAACACACCTCAGTTATTCTTCACCCGCCAAAGGTAGTAGATTGATGTATGTATGTTGTTTCTTTGCCCAGAGTGCTCAGAAATATGTAATCATTGCTCATATCATTGTGAATGGCTGATAGGAGTTGACTTAGTGACCATTTCTTGATCTTTATCTAACCATTCTGTTTCAGTCTTCCATTAAAGCACTTGGAAGTGTCGAAGGAAAATTCATTACATTAATATAATTTTTCAACTTCAGCTTTAGATTGATAATAAGTATATGTTCTGTTAATGGATGCAATCTTAAATCAAGGCTGAGCCCCGGCTATTTTAGAATTGACCCAATCTCAGTTGACTTAAGAATACAGCTGTCAACCATTTCCATCAAGTGGCATCAAAATTTGTGCTAACAACCACAGATCATTCCCATTGACAAATTGCCAGGACATTTGTCTTTCTTATCGTCCATCATTATGTAGCATTTCCATGTGAGATATCTGCCCCATGTTTAGCACACTAGCTAGATGTAATCAAATTGAGCATTAATGAGAAAACTTGACCACTAAGCTTAATTCATTGAGTTGAAGTGAAGCCTCCTTCCATCATCGGATCTACCAGAGAAGCAAGGATGATCAGGGAACATTTGCATTGCTTAATTTCCAGGAAGAAAACATCTGCACCTTCTGGTCACACATAACGTTCACCAGCTTCTGTCATAAATCAACATTGGTATCTGTCCACTTAGCTATCACTAATTGTGCTGTCTCAAAGACTAGTGATTTCACAGTGGGGACCCACGGATTTCCATCATTTTTACAAGCATAAACTTTGGCACCACTGGAAAGGATTGTCTTCGTTGATCTAAGTTTACTTTTAACCTATGCTGCAGCTTGAAAACAGGAACATTAGTGGTTATGTTACTGTTATGAGTGATCCAGAGGCTTTAACTAATGGTCTGAAACATGAGTTCAAATTCCATTTCCGTTCATTAAATGAACCTGGAACAAAAAGCTCATGTCAGTAATGATAACCAAGAAACTGGTGAATTGTAAAAATCCTCATCTGACTCACGAATGCTCTTCAGGGAAGGATATCTGCAATCCTTACCCACTTCTGGCCTATATGCGATTGCAAACTCACAGCAATGTGGTTGACTCTTGGCTGCCCACTGAAATGGCCTAATAAGCCACTCAATTGTATCGAACAGCTACAAGAAACAATAAAAATAAAACCAGACGGACCACCCAGCATTAGACACAACTGCATTCTGCCCAGTCTACCTGCAACTGGGTACCATGACCTTTTCCTGCCTAGGTCAAGGGTGTCTGGCGCATGGGCACACGGCCGCCTGCAAGTTCCCCTCCAAGTCACACAGCAAGCTGACTTGGAAATACATTGCTGTTCCTTCCTTGTTACTTAGTCAAAATCCTAGAACTCTTCCCTAATACTACTTTGAGTGTACCTACATCATAAGGACTGCGGCAGTTCAAGAAGGTAGCTCACGATCACCTACTCGGGGAAATTAGGGATGGGCAATTATTGCTGACCTTGCCATTGGTGACCACATCCCATGAATGATGAAAAAAAAAGCTGGATACACCTCCAGCTAGACCACATTCTGTTGTATATCTCAGCAGATCAGGAGATCAACCTGGAATAATCAATCAATCTCAGGTTCCTGTACACACTTTCTTCATTTTCTGTAAAGGGTAAATTTGTTACAAGCTTCAAGAGAACAGCATGACTTTCATTCTAGTGACTCCTACACTAATCCAGGAAGACTTAGTGCTTGGACTCCTGATCTATCACCATCAATCTGTAAGGATCGCACATGGGAAGATTCTGACCCAGATCAAATTTGACACAGCGCCTACTACACGTTTTAAAGTTCTTGAAAGCTACCTGCTGAATTCCAGGAAAGCATATACTGCGCATGTGTAAAGGACTAATTGAAAGCACTGTGTTGGCTTGTAATATAACTATAATTTCAAAGGCTGGGGTATAATACACCAGTATTTCTTTCATACCTTTAAATACTGCTAAAATGACTCAGCCCATGCCCACCTGTCATGCTGCTATTTCTGCCTGCTTCTAACAGTACAGCAGTGGGTAAACCTGATGTCACCGTTTACAAAGAACACATGGCACATTTGCCCATTCATTTCACAGGAGATTCCTGCATGAGATTTGAATCTTATTCTGAGCAAGCTAATGTCAGAACATTTTGAACCCGTGGGTTCTTTTGAGCTTTCATTTCTTTCCTTTCAGGCAGCTATATTATTAGCTCCGTCTTCAGCATTAAGAATCTGCAAGTTGCACATGTTAATGTTTGGTCCACAGTTTTTGGATATTTTTCCACCACCTACTAATGTGAGTGAAAATATCTGTTTCTAAAGAGTAAACTTGCCAATCATATGCTCAGAATTGGATCTACACTTGAAGGGTGCAACACTGTGCACAAGCTCTCTGACCCACATTTCTTTTGAGCACGGAGCTGGGGAATTAACCATCACGCTGCAGCAGGCATTTGAGGAACCAATACATCAAAGATCTTCTGACCCAGAGGAATGATCATTTCAAGTGCAAAGGCTTTTTTTTGGTTAGTCTTCGCCAAGGCTTTGTTTCATGTGGAAACTACACTTTAAGAACATCTGTTGCTCCCTGGCAATTAGCAAACTCAGCAGTTCAGTGTATCTCCTTGTGGTTTTCATGGCACAACAGGAGAAGATAGAATTTGCTTGAACATGTGGAGGGCTCCTCTCAATTACATCTTTGAGACCGTGATCTGGAGCAGGCTACTTGCTTTCACCACGTATTATTTCTTGGCTTGACAGTTGAAGGCAATGAGTGCATTTCCGCTGCTGCTGTGCTCCAAACTAGCCTGAAAAAGTTTGCCACCAACAGCTGGGCTACTTTGGTGCTCTTGCTTTTATCATGTGGAGGTTGAATGAATGAGGAGGAGTGATTTACTGTAAGTAGACCTTTTGTCGTACCTTTGAAAGAAGTTTCCTCCTAGGCCCTGCTGGCCACCCTTCATTTTCTTTCTGACCTGACAAGACTTGGAGCCAGGCTGCTTTATTACATTTTGTAATTTTCTAGTTACTATTATTTTTGCAAATTCCTTCAGTCTGCTTTCTACAATGGTTAACAAACCTGACATCTTGCCTCGGACAGAGGTTGTGGCATAAAAAGGTGGATGGAAATTTTCTTAAAGGGGTAGTGCCCTAGATAGCTGCAATTTTTATCGCATTTAAGAGTTAAATGTCTCAAAGCAGTGCGAAGATTCTTCTACAATAAATGACATTGCCTGCCCGTTTTATTTGTATCGCTGACCCTGGTGCATTCATCAGACTTAGGCTATTAACATATTTCGAGTGGATGCCCATGTCATTTCCATCTGGGTACCTGCCTTAGTTAAGGGTTTGGGTATATAATGCAGTGCTGTGCTGGAGTGACAGTAGCCTGGCTCTGCCACCTAATGAATTAAAAATAAACAAGTGTTCTGCTTTCAAACAGGCCAACCTCCATTCCACAGGCGATCATTCTGTGACTGATTGCAGTAGAGAAACTAAGCTTTTGCATTTAATTGCACACCCCCAATGCTGTTAGCAACATTGGATGTCAGAGATACACAGTCAGTTGTTCTTTGCTTTCAGCATTGCTAGGGTAAAAGTAGCAGGATATATGTCATCTAAAATATTTATCTCATTTGCACAGCATGTTGATGCGCCTGCCCATTCATGAACGAGTGCCCACATTGTAACAGGTGAATAAAAGGGTGGGAACCCAACATGATCGCTCCTACATGGCCACATTACAACAGCTTTAAGCTGATTTCCCAGATTGAATTTGCGATGCAAATTCTTAATTCCTTTTGCATAAAAAAAAGATTCAATTCAATTTATTCCTCATTTATTGGATCAAACAGTTCCACTCATTCCTGCTGATCTTTCTGGTATTCTGAATCATATGTTCCAGATGATGTATGCAACAAGTCCTTACTCTGACCCTGTACTGTCAGCGGACCTTGATCCTCAGCCCATCACAGATGAAGAAGAAGGATTGATTTGGGTCGTTGGTCCTGTCTTAGCTGTTGTGTTCATCATCTGCATTGTCATTGCTATCCTCCTATATAAGAGGTAAGAAAATTAACACTGTAGATTCATTACAGAAATTGGGATGTTTAGAGCAATGATATCAAGGAAGGACTGCTTTGCAAAGAGCCGCATATTACCATTGCAGCATAGGCTGCCACCCCGCTGCCACACTTAATGACCAATAGATGCTTTATGGTCATCAAAATAAATAAATAAGAAAAATGTCAAAATGGTTTCTCTATTGTTTCAAACAGTAGTTTGTAAAAATAAGAATCCAATGAAAACAAGCAGTGAAGATTCTCACCACAACACAGGCAAAGAATCTCCCATTTGCCAATACTGCTGTCTTTAATCATGGGGGACAGTGCAGGTTCAATCCACCTGATTGAAGTATTTAACCCTACTACATATAAATTAGTGTGAAGTATTAAATGAGGAGTTGCTTGAGCAGATTCATGTTGCTTCAGTCAGTCGGATGTCAAACCAGCAAGTGCACTGTTTTGCTGTCAAACTTCTGTGCCTGACTCTGAGCTGACCTATTACTCAGGGAATAATCCACATTATCCCACCACACACTGTCAAATGAAATGCCCTCCTCATCCCTAATGGAGCCGTGCTGTGCTTGGACCCCACAGTAAAAGCTCTTTGATGTTTCTACCTCCAGCAATCATTATTTTCTTTACATGTGTCAGTTGCACATCAGACAATTTTGCTTTTACAGATTCTCGGTTGCTTCTAAGTTTAACATTGGCTCTGTTGTTTCCCTATGTGCTGCAAGCATTCAGTAAATATAGACAGGGTCTCACTTGGCATATTAAGTTTCCTCCGAGACTGATGATTGGTAAACGTTTTACAATACCAAATTGTACTATTCACCACCTTCACTAGAACCATAATTAAATGTGGCATTTCAGTATACTCTGGCCATAAATGAATGTGACATTAGAATTGAAATGTATTTCTGTTGAAGCACGCGTGTTACTATTTTCTTGGCCTGACCTTTAGTCCTTCATTATACTACTATTAGTAAGCATTAACTGCACTGATGAACTGTCAGTTCCTAATTTGCATGTTAAGTAACATGTTCCCTGCCAGTAAGACATCTGCAGTGAAGCAAGTACGTTGCCATGGCTATTGCTCTTTGAATAGGAAGCTAACATACTGACCTTTCTTTTGTTTTTATCTCCTGTTGCATTACAATGGGACAGCAAACCTGACAGGTAAAAGCAAATGTGTAAAAAGCAAAAGAAGAGTCTGGGAGGGAGTTGTGGTGGGTGTGGTGAATCAGTCTCCTGAGAAATAGAGAAAGTGACACCTAGCTTTAACAGAACTGTTTGGTTTGACCCTGAAATCATTGCGGGCAATTATCAATATTAACTATCTTATTGATGGTGTATAGTCTGAAAACAAGCAAAAAAGCAACTATCACCTCTTACTGTTTCGCCCACCAAAAGACTACATCAGGAATCAGTCTGCTTAAATGTTTAGACTGTATAGGACAAAACAAGAATTTGTTATAAGATACAGATGGCAGCAAGTGGTGGTCATGCCACCTGTTGTACCATCACCACTCCCTCAATTATTTCCTGAAATTTTGTAAAATGACTTCCATCATTCACAGAAACATGTGTGTTATTAATAACTGCAGATGGCAATCAAAGGCCACGTGACCTTACGGTTTCAGAGCTTCAGTGTCATACTGTGGCTTGCCATCCAGAACACTTTCAGTTTGCCTCTTTTATCATTTTGTTCAGAATGCATTTTTGTTTACTCCTTTCCATAGCAGCCTTTATAATCTAACAGAGGATGCTATAAACTTCTCTGGGAAATTATGATTACAAATTTGCGGAAATGGGTCCCCTTTAACCACATTTTTAATAGAAAAAAGAGTAGGTAAAGCCCATTTTCTGATTTTGTAATACATTTATAGGTACTGCTCCAGTGATCATGCCAGTGGGATGGAGAGAACTTGACAGTAGACTCAGGCTGAGGAATGTAATTGAATTTAAATGGTACCTATGTATGTAATGTAAATGCCCGCAAGCTCCATTTGATGTGGAGGGAGAAAATAGAAAAAAAAACTTATAATATGTGAAATTGGACATTCCTCATGGAACAAACCAAAGAAATAGCAAATACATTTATTAATGTTTCTGCAATGACTATTAGTCAAGCAAAAATTAAACGTGTTGATTTTCCATCATTTTTGCAGTTACCTGGATCTTAATAAATCATCTTCTTCAATTCATTTAGCTGCATGGGGTTCAACTTGTTTCCAGATTGCCCGTAACTGTGCTCTCCTTGTAGGAAAAGGACTGAATCTGATTCGAGAAAAAGCAGTATTCCTAACAGCAAGGAATTACCTTCACATCATCCCACAGACCCAGTGGAACTAAGACGTCTTAATTTCCAGACTCCAGGTGAGATGTGGAAAAGTTTAAGTCCAAGCCTCCCAGGTTTGTGTTGACCATATTTTGGTTCTTTTTTTGTGAAATGTGGCTACATACAACTCTATTGACTTTTCTCATCAAATGCTCAAAACTATACTTGTGATGTACTCAGTGAAGAGATTCTGGTAAAAATTAAGACAAGAGCAAAAAAGAGAAAGAGAAAAACCAGGGTTCCTCTCTGTGCTTTTTGTCTACTGTGCTATTTGATATGATGTTTTCCTGCGTAGTGACTGTATGCCACATTGAATCCATGCTGGCACCATTCCCCCATTGCTGATATATCCTGATTGAGGAATTATACCCAGATTTGGGGCTCCAAAAATTAACCAGCAGGTTCTGTAAACTGACTGGAACTGTTTAACCTGTTGATCAGCAATTATGCTTGTGAATATTATTACTCAGGTAGCAGTTTCAATTGGTGGGACTTTGTTCTCACTTAAAGTGCAGTTTGTTTTTTAATTAAAAAGTTGCTACCTATCCATACTTCATTAAGCTCTGTAAAGGCATGAAGAGGGAAAATAAGATAATAGTGCACATGTAATCAATTAACATATCAGCGTCTCCTTGCTGTGACCCTGGTCTCAATTTGAGTCCTGCAAGAGGCTGACAGCCAGACCAAGCAAGAGTTCAGTGAGTTTCAGAAACTTGTAGCTGAACCACGAGTTGGAATGCCCAACAGAGTAGGAGCTTACCCACTTGACATCTCACCTCAGAGAAATCAGGTCACGTTTCGACCAAGGCTGGAATGCTGTTGCAGTACCCACTGGTTAGTCATACTGGTTAGCCTGTGATGTATTGACAAGTTTCTGATATGAAAGAGTTAATCTCACAACTTGCAGGTTAAATCAAAGTTTGACTAATTTAAATTAAAAGATAACTGATGATAGCTATTCACCTATGGTTTAAAGCCACAAATTAGCACCAGTCCTGTGAACGGGTTTGGAAAATGGGACTATTTCATCGTTGATCGGAGTTTGCAGCTGGATGCAGTGCTCCTTGAGTGCTTTCACCAAAAGCAACAATCAGAAGGCAAGACAGACCACCATGCAGCATTGATCATTTCCCAAACATACTATCAATTAGATGCACTCAATACACACCACACCAGTGAATAAATAACAATTTAATCATATGCTAAATAAAGCCAAATATCTGTTCTGAAAATCCTACAGGTTCTGATACTACTTAAATGGCCTACTTCAAATTAATACACAGCTCAAGTATTTTGTAAATAAACAGATTTAAGTCAAATAACCCCTTAAAAGAATGATCCTCAGAAGAATTAAAATTGGAAGGAAAGGAGCAGATAATTGTGTGCAGTGGAAATTGATCCTATAGAGGAGCTTAGTGCCACCGTGAATGCGAATGTTGCTCTTTGAGCTTGGACCTGGGTTTTAAGCTATGTCCAATGTTTGTTTTGCATATTCTGTCATGGGGTGTGGGTGTTGTTGGCTAGGCCAGTTTTTATTGTGCATCCCTGATTGTCCTTAAGAAGGGTGGTGAGCCACCTTCTAGAAGCACTGCAGACCGTGTGGTAGGTACATCCACAGTACTTTTAGGAAGGGAGTGCCAGGATTTTGACCCAGTGACAGTGAAGGAATGGCGATATAGTTCCAGGTCAGGGTGATAACTGATGGCATGAATGTCTATTGTTGCTCTTAAAACATTTGACTGTCAGCCAACTTACTGGAACGTGTGCAAGTTTACAGAATAAGCCAAGACTTAAAACAGCATTAATTGCCAATAAAATGTAGTATGAGGAAAAATATGACAAAGTTACTTTGGTATACTAGGGTGCTTTTCTGAGATTGGTGTTAAGACACATTTGCCTACATTTTCCAATCAGTCCTATTCTATCGCTAGTATTTTCCCATGGGTATTTCAGCATCAAAACAATGCTGATTGGAAAATTCAAGCTATCAACCTTGAAATTAGGATATGCAAAAGATTAGCATACAGATGCTTAATATGGTGTGTAAAGTTCCTTCCTCTGCCATTTTTATAGAGGTATCAATCTATTTATTATATATGGGTTAACACGTCCATTAAAATAGTGGGAAAACAATTTAATGCAAATAGAAGAAGCATTCTTATTCTAATTTTCTTATATTATAATTTCAAGGCCAACATTAAGTTCTGCAAAAAGCTGTACTCTCTATCTGGCTCTACTATATCTGACCAGGCACTGCCTAACACTGCTGCTTCAAGTGGAAAATGCTCTGTTTATTTATATTTGTCATTTTGATGTAGGCAGAAAGCCTATCCCTCCCTTCTCCCAAAAAGAAAATCTACCTGGCAACACCTTGTAAATTGAAACTGCAAATGTCTTTCAATAAAAAGTAAAGGAATAATTATTCTCTTTTGCAGGCCTGGCATTTTGCACTGTGACCCTCGATTGTTTCTGATGCATGGCTGGTGTCAGGCTCAATGAACTAACCACTAATCAGCTTGTTTGAAATGACCTTCATGAGACCTCAAATTCCCAGCCTAACAGGAATTGAGGATTTTTTTTTTGATAGAAGCACTGAAATATAAATATTGATTTCCTTCAGAAAATTTATTTTTCCGAATGACTTCCTCCTGTTCCCAAAACAATTGGTTTATAGTTAGGAGGACATATTTCTGCGATTTGATGTCAAAACTCAAAAGTGGCACATTGCGTTGAACCTAAGACATGGACATGTGGTTAAAACAACTTGGGCTGGGGGAAACATGTGAAAAAGGAGCAGAATCTAATGCACATATAGAAACTACAGTAGCATAGTCCAGTAGATGAGGGCATCATTCATTTAAACGCCTTCCACGACTGATGTTGTTCTATGTCCTAGGTAATTTATGGAGTTGTGACTGACCTGTGCAGCTATTACTAACCTGTATTTATCATTTTGAACTGCCTTTCCCTTTTACATCCTTGGCCAATAACTCAGTCCCCTATGCCTCCTTGATTGGCTCTGTGTCCTCCCTCCCTAGCTACACTGCTTCTCGATATTTATACGATAATAACATTGTCGCACGAACAGCTCCAAAAGGTCTAAATATCTTATGTTTCTGTTTCAATATTTGAGCACTCAATCAAAGAACAACATCATTGTGATTTTTTGATGAGTTCTGCAGTCCTTTTGTTAGCCTTCTATGCACATACACATCATCATGTCTGTGTGTAGTCCTTGAAGCTCCAGCAGTCACTCAATTATTATTCCTCGCCACCTGCTAGATGTTGACATAAAGCCTGTGAAATGCTTTCTAGCCTTTTCTTGATACGTGCAGAAACAAGTTAAATTTCCCTAAAAATTAATGAAAGGCAGTGGAGAGTTTTTAAGGAATGTTTACAATCATAAGAAAAAGCTATCCAGGTATAGGCGAGCTTCAAAATCTTGTTTCTCTTGAAGAAACATGCTTACACCTGCAATAGATTGTAGGAACAATCAAGGGATTTGCTTTGGGCAGGAGATTTTGACCCTGGGATCATCACACAGACATAAGTAACTTATTCATGTCACACTGAGCAAAGTAAATCAAATGGTAATATTTGCTCTCTTCACCCAGCCCACCTTTCCTGCAATCTGCGACCAGTGGAAATATTTTTGAAGTTCTAATCATGTTGTAGTCTTTATGTGTTCTGTACTTGCTCCATAACGCTGGTGCATGCTATTTGCATTCAGTCCCTCATTAAAACTAAAGTGAATGTAAATGTCTGATGTGTGAGTAAATTTTATTATCAAACCTAGAGGGAGATGAAATTTATATTTTTTCCCTTTTTGAGAATATTTGCAATGAAATGATTTATTCAATTTTTTTTAAAGAGACATTTTTGGATAGCATCTCTACCAATTTGTTTTATTTTCCCAGTATTTTATGTGAAATTTTCCAGCACATTTTTCTTTGGTGGAAGGGCAGAAACTTTATTTATACACCCCCATTTTCTTTACAGGTTCAGGTGTCTCCAGTTACCATGGTAACCTCCATTCGACAAGTTAGTTCCCCCTGACATTAGTTCACTTCTTCTTCCTTCTGAACACTGTTCTTTCCTTTCAGGCTTCTGGCTGCTTGTCGTGTAGTTCACATTCCGCAGCTCTCATTCTAACTCAATACAGATAGCATTTCGTACATTGCAGGGAGAAAAGTTTGAAGTGGCAACGCTGTCATTACTCAAAGCAGCAGTCAGTGTCAGGGCTAACCTTCCATCTTCTCAGCCCAGCTAACCTCAGCAACATGCTGCCCAAACTTTATTATCCTTTTCACTTTAGGAATGTGAGCTTTTCAGAGCATGCTCGGTGACTGTTAATTGCCTTGAGAGCTCCTCACTTCTGAGCATGCCCTGCTTTGAGTAATCAAACTGTCTGCCTGCTTTTTTTTTCTCTCCACATCAAACATGGTTACTAGTTTACACGTCAAGCTCTTCTAACAATTGCTTTTCAGACTTGTGTTGTGCTGCTTTGTCATTAAACACTGCTGATGTAACACACATTTTATTCTTGTCCAATTTGTCAGGCATGGCCAATCATCCACCAATCCCTATCTCTGAGCTTGCTGATCACATTGAGCGGCTGAAAGCCAATGACAACTTGAAGTTCTCACAAGAGTATGAGGTAAATGCTTTCTTCTGTTACCATGTACAATATTTGTCATAAAAGCAAAATACTGTGGTTGCTGGAAATCTGAAACAAAAACAGAAAATGCTGGAAAAACTCAGCAGGTTTAATAGCATCTGTGGAGAGAAAAAGAGTTAACATTTTGAGTCCATGTGACTCTTCTTCAAAAGAGTCATACGGACCAGAAACGTTAACGATATTTTTCATGTTTGCTTTAAAACATGACAAAACGCAGCCAGACCAAAGAAAGAAGATAACGCCTTGATTTTTTTTGAAGAAACAGTTGCTTAATTATTAATCTTTTATTGTTTGTTCTTTTTATATAATCCATAATTCCTTTTACAGGCATGGAATTATTTTCCATTTAAATTGGGAGTTTCAGTCCCATCTCTCCCTGCAAATAAGGTTTTTAAGCAGGCCTAAGTTTATTGAAGCAAAGCATCTAAGAAGTAAACTATGTTTAAAAATGGAGATTAGAAAATCGTAAATTGGAAATAGATACTATTGAAAGAATGTTGAATAATAGGTGATAATGTATGTGTGTGATGTGATGCTGAATGAAAGAACACTTGCACCCCTGAAGCTTAAATCCACAACATGCTAGAGGTGTACAGTCAGCATCTATAAAGAGAATAGGTTAACAGATACCAGGCTGCTGTGTATTGGTGACGTTTTCTGTTTTTATTTAAAATTCCCAGCGTTTTCAGCCTTTGTTTTATCTTGAAGCACAAACCCCAGTCTCCAGGTTCAAAAAGCAAAATGCTGCAAACATGGAAGTATAAAGTATGGACAGGAAATGCTCGATCCACTCAGTAAATCGGGCAGCATTTGTAAGGAGATGAACGTAGGGTTATCGTTACTGGGGAATGGTACAAATGAACAACTCATAAGGAGAAATGAGCCAGCAAAAGGAGAGTGGAGAGAACAAAAAAAAAAGATCTGTGATTCAGTGGAAGACAGAAGGTGATTAAATGGAGAATGGTAACAGTGTGACAAAATGAGACAATAGTGAGAGAAGTTAGACAATAAAAAGTCAAGACCCAAAAGTCAAGGAGCATGTGTAAAGGGTCACCACAGAAAATGGAAACAATAGTACTGATAGAGATGCAGAAGGATCATCACTTTGAAACGTTAGCTCTCCTGTCCTTACTTCACGGATGCTGCTGGCTAACCGAGTGGCCTGGATTTTGACTCTTAGGACAGGAGCACCAAGTCAGGACATTTCCCAGCTCTAGGAAACCTGACCTGGAAAGAGTGGCATGGAAGTTGTTCATTCCATGGCCGGGATGGGATGAAACGGGATCTTGGCCTCCCCCCAACCCTGAACCAGTGCTGAAGTTGCCGGGTGCAGAGGCGTGCTGGCCGCAAGGCCTGCCTCTGTGCTCCGGCAATTTGTCAAAATTTTAAAAAAACAAGAAAACAACAAACATCTCTCCAGCCTTCACTCCTCCTGTCCACCTCCCCCTCCCACCCCCCGCAAACACATACACTCCCCATGCCCAATCCATTGCCACCTCTTGCCCTATACCCAGCTCCATATCCTCCATGCCAACCTATGCCTCTGTACCCATGGCAAGCAATGGTATTTTTTATACTCCAGACATTTTTTCCAAAAATTTAAAGGGCAGGACTTTTAAATATCTTGAAGGCTTGATAGTTCCCTTTGACAGTTGATCTTACCAGATCCTCTTGACAGTTGATCTTGCCAGATCCTCTTGACTGTTCTGACAGGTCCACTTGACAGCCTTAACAGTCTTGACCATTCTGACAGGGCCCTTGATAATCTTGACAGGTGCTTCTTGACAGTTCTGACAGGCCTCTTTGACAGGCTCTGCTGACAGTTTTGATATTTGATTTTGACAGGTATGCTAAAAGTTTCAATGAGCTTTTCAATAATCAGTTTATGCACTTTTTATGCACATCTATGCCTAATTTTAACAATTGCAAAGGGCACCTGACCTCTCATAAAGGTGCCCCGGGACCAGATCCAAAAGGGTACCTCCCTCTCCAAAGGAGTACCCTAGCTATCCAAACAAATCCACAAAGTTCAGACCAGCTCTTACCTGGTCTAATCTGCACACTCTGAATTTCACACTACAGGGATGCAAAAGCCAGAATTGTGTGAAGGCAGCTGATGATTTAAATGGCCAGCTGCCTCCTTAAACTGCACGTGCACGAACCCCAGCCCACCACCGTTCCCACCTCTACGAAAATAAGAAGTGCCACTTTCGGTGTGGGGCTTGGGATTTTTGGCCACTCCTGCCATCTTTGCCACGTCAGAAAGGCTCTCCATAATGGCAAAAATTCAGGCCAGTGTTTCCAACATGTTTAGTCTCAAGGCTCAGTTTGGTATTACTGCACAAGGCCACTACTTTGCGGTTACATCTCAATTAATTTTGGCATTATAATGTAATAGCGCAGTATTTAATATTTTTAATTTGCTTACCTAAAAGTGGGCTTGGTATTATTTCAGATCCTGACCACCACCCCCCCCCAACAACCGTCATTCTTTTTGCCAGACTTCCAAAGGAAAATGGTGGCAGTGGCAGGGGGAGGATGTTGCACAATGTGCTTTCAGGCTTATGCCAGTGGTAGAATTAAAATGGAGTCCGACCATCTGCATTCCTTTCAACAATTCAAATAATAACGAAGAACTCAGATTGATATCAACATTATTTTCTTTAGGCCTCTCAATTTCAGTCAAATTTTAATAATGTTCTGCTTAAACAATTAATGGAGATGGTATTATTGGAGGCATCAACCAAAGGGAGTTACACAGCCAGCCATTGCTGTTGGCCATTTACTGGAGGACGGGTCTGATCTGGGCAAACAGTATCTTTTTGCAACTTCAACCACTCATCTGTACTGACAGCATGCTGCTTTCCCCGTCCAAAAACTGGGCGGACAACCTGTCACCTTGCCTTTCAATGCCAACACTTTATAGCTGCCTACAATGGAATGCTTGAGGAGCACCTGGGCTGATTTGGCCTACAATTTTTCATTCTCCTTGTCAGAAAGGAATTAACCTTTGTTCAGCTAACAGCCCCTTAACTGCTCCAGCGGAGGAGTAAAAGTTGTTCGAACTCTCAAGAAAATTTGTGTTAGCACAACTTCTTCTCTGACACAAGAAATATTTTTCAAAATGTCAAACAAACAAGACTTTTCCTAAAACATGCACAGATGAATATTTTGGAACCTGAGTAAGGAACCTGCAAAGCTGTGACAGTTGCGATTAAGCTCAATTCAGCTTGAATCTGAGCTTTGCACAGTTGGTTGGAATATACAGCTCGGAAACAAGTCTTGGCTGAACAGATCCATGCCAGTATTTCACACGAATCTCCTCTCACTCTTCTTCACCTAAGTCAATCAATATATCCTTCTATTTCTTTTCCTCTCGTATATTTATCTAGCTTCCTCTTAAATGAATCTATGCTAGTCACTCCAGCTACTCCTTGTGGTAAAAAGTTCCACATTCAAGCGACTTGAATTCCATATTGAGTTTATTACTGACTTAAATTAATGACCTGTGGTTCTGGACTTCCCCAACAGTGGTCATTATCAAACTCTTTCACAATCTTAAAGACCACTATCAGCTCACTCTCTCAGTTTTCTCTTTCCTAAAGAAAGAGTGCCGGCCTTTTCAGTTTTTCCTGGGAGGGAAGTTCTGGCATCATTCTAATAAATTTGCCTGTTCACCTTGTCCACTGCCTTCTAAGCCCTTTTCTATAATATGATGGCCAGAACTATTCACAGTATTCCAAGTGTTCATCTAACCAATGGTTTCACACAAATTTAACATAACGGACAGAATTTTAACTGCCGAGGAGGGGTGGGTGCAGTGGCAGGAGGAGGGATTAAATCCCTGCAGAATCTGGGGAGTCAGAAATCTGAGTTTTACTGGGGTGCATTTGGAGGCAAGTGGGACAGCCCTGTGGAGATTTGGGCAAGCAATTAAAAAATTTAATGAATTAGTTAACTGTTTACCAGCCGGTGTACAGGTTCCCAAGCTGTATCAAGCTTGCCAGGATCAACAAAGCTGGAACAGCAAGGGGTCATTGATCAATGAAACTGACAGGCTGGAAAGTCTTTAAACAGTGAAATTGCATAGCTACTGACCAACCTATGTGAAATGCTTGTGCTCACAGTATTTGTTCTGGTAGCCAGATTTAATTGCTTCACAAGTGATTCCCAACCTTTTGGAAGTCTGCCTTGGACTTCACTCGCCTTCAGCTGCAAGTCCCTGCTGTCAGCCTTCACTGTGGTATAGGAACAATTTTTGCAGCTCTACCTTGGATCTCTGGTGAGGAGTAGGAGGTACACCACCTACATCAGGAGCAGCAACACCAACATTAATAGCAGCAGGAGCTGTCGTCTTTGCAGCCACAGGCTGCTCAACAGGACAGAGGGGATAGACACAGAGATCCAGCTAGAAGAAGATAATACCCCCAACACAGGTCCTTACAGGTGGAGGAGGGTTATAACTCTCTTATCATGTCTGAGCACCAGTGCCTTATGAGGCTCATGACAGGACATTGCTGACATCTGCAGCCTGCTGGAATAAGCCCTCCTTCACAGTGGCCAGATGAACATGCATGGCCAGTGGCTGCTAATGTAGCTATCATTAGAAGGTCTTCCCTGCTTCCTTGTCTCTCTCGCAGCTGAAAGCCCCCTTTTGTGCTATAAGAATTCTGTGATTCCATGTGCTCTCTGCTGCATGGAGAGAGCAGAATATTAGGAGTGGTAGAAATGTATTGTGTGGAGAGGATGAAATGACAGCACTTGCAGACTGAGAGGCAAAAGAGTGATATGGCACTAAGATGAGGGAAAGTATTGCAGTTGGCTACTTGGATGGGGATGCAAGGAGGTGCCTGGAGAGACAATGGAGCTGCCAGATGTGTTGGGCTGAGGAGTGCTATGCAGGAGAATGCTGGGAAGCTCAAGAGTGTGGGACTTGCCTCCTGAAAACAGGATGCCACTCGCTTTTTCTGAGGTAATTCAACCTTTTGGGGCCCTGTATCTAGGTTTGAGGGACAATGCTGCTGCTGCTGCTCATTTCCTTGGAGCACTTCCAAGCTGCTTGGTTTGAGGGACTGGCCTCTTCTTCCTGTCTGCAGGAACAGCAATTCAATTCAGTCCCACAGATCCTGTAGCAGGACATCCAGCAACGAGTCAGAGCTAGGGAGGTGGGGGAACAGTGCAGCCTTTCCACATCATCTTTCTATTTCTGTGGTTGCTGAAGCCTCAGGAATGTAGAATTCAGCCACTCTGACCCCTGCCAGGGTGCCCTTAACTAGAAACTCTTCCATTGAACAGGTGCAGGGCATCATCATGCTTGCACTTTGTGTTTGGTTGGGAATGCCGGAAGCGGGATGCTAATGGCACGGCTGAATCAAAGAGCCACAGGAAAGCTCACCTCTGTAACAAGCAGACATGCTGCTACCCCCATCCCACCCCCACAACCGCAAGCTGATCTATGTCAATAATTTCCACCAAACATCCCTGCTTTCGAGTTCTATTTCTCTAGAAATGAGCCTTCGGCTGGGATTTTCTGGCCCTGCCCCGGAAATTCTTGCCGGAAGTCAATGGACTTTTGGCTGCTTCTCCAAATTTCCCATCGTACCCATGATGTTTCCTGCTGCAAACGGGACTGGAAAATCTCAGCCAAAGTGTTTTGTTTGCATTTTCATAGCATGCTTAACATGTATTGCTGCTTTTAGTGCGTTCCGTATCTGTACCTCCAGATTCATCTGCTCATCAACCTAATTAGACCCTCATTTTACAAGACGTTCATGTCCTGCTTATTCTTCCTACCAATTTGTACCACCTCACACTTATTCATACTGAAGTTTACTTGCCAGTTACATACCCTTTGTTCAAATTTATTCCTTTATTTTGTTGCACTCCTCTTCTGTATTAACTACACTTCCCAATTTGGTGTCGCCTGCTAAATTTGAAATTGTGTTTATAATTCCCGTGTCCAAATCATTTATGCAACTAGTGAACAACTGGTCCCAGTACCGATCCTGGTGGAGCATCACTGGCACACACCACCCAGTACTACTGTCTGAATAGGCCAAGAGTTCCAGCTTTTAATGCAATCAGTGACCAGGGGCAAATTGCACTCAAAATCATTTTAGTTTTCAGAAGTGTTTACTTTGCTTAAGTTTCTGCTCACTCATTTTTTATTGATGAACATAAACTCTATCACGAACCAGTGCATTGCAAAGCATTTTAAAAAGTCATTTTATTAATGCTGCTCAAAATGTATTTATCAACAAATTAATCATTTTTAATCAATGTTTACTCCATCAGTCACCTGATTTGAAATAATTGGAAATCACTTCAATACCTACGTAGGTGTGCAGTAGTCAGTTTGTTGGTAAATTTAAAAGAAAATCCTTAAAAAGCTTTTAATATCTGCCTAGTAGTGTCATTAAGTCTAAAAGAAATGTTCGATTTTAAGAGCGTCTTCAAAGGCCCAATTATGGGCACAATTAGTGGAACCTCGCCCTGGTGATTATTTCAACCTGGTGACATGGAGCCAGATAGTGGGCAATACCAGCTTCTAGCACAATGCTTTTTAAACTAGCATGAAAGATTGAGGAACCTTGACCCAGATTGAATTTGCGCTTGAAATTCCTTGATCTTTTGTGCTGCCTTAACCAATTTCAGGCAAACTCTGCAGAATAAACCAGCCCAAAACTCGAGGCCAATACCTTGAACTTCTGCTGTCTGTTTGCTGCTTTGTAGCTAGTTTGCTACCCTTACTGCAGCGTTTCCCTAACTCTGCATGTTTGGACTTTAGTCGTGAGTCTCTTATGTGATATCCTATAAGGCCTAATGAAATTCAAATATATATTGCATCTACTCATTTACTCTTATCTACCCTTTATGTTGCTTCATCAATCAATTCAAAGAGTTAATCATACATGACCTTCTGTTTTGACATCCGTGCTAATTACTGTTTATTGAATTTTGTTTCTGGATGTTTATCACATCTTCAAGCAAATATTTCATTACCTTACCTACCACCGACATTAAGCTAATTGGTCTATAATTCCATGGACTTGTTCTTGCTACTTTTTTAATTATAGGAATTAACGTTAATGTTCACAGTGACAGTACTCCTTTTCTAATGAACTTCCTTTCCTCATTGTGTTGATCAATGCACACTTGAATGTGCCTTAGATTTCGGTATAAGGGCATAGCCAGGACACAGAAAGATTCCACCATCCTCACTTTCCCACCAAAACTCTCAATAAATTGCAGTGCTCTTGCTTATACAGGCTAAGCTTGTATACGCTGGACTTTAGAAGAGTAAAAGGTGCCTTGGTTGAAACATATTAAGATCCGGAGGGATCTTGACAGGGTTGATGTGAAGAGGATGGTGCCTCTTGTGGGAGAATCTCGTACTAGGGGCCAAAGTTTAAAAATAAGGGGTTCTCCATTTAGGACAGAGTTGAGATTTTTCTTCCTCTCTCAAAGCATTGAGAGTCTTTGGACCTTTCTTCCTCCAAAGGCAGTGGAGCAGCCTTTCAATATTTTTGAGGTAGATTAATTCTTGATAATCAAGGGTGTGAAAGGTTATTGGGGATAGGCAGGAATGTGGAGTTAAGTTTACAATCAGATCAGCCATGATCTTATTGAATGGCGGTACAGACTCAAAGGCTGAATGGCCTACCCCTGCTCCTAATTGTTTGTTCGTATGCCGTCACTCTCTTCTGCTATGTGGATGAACTTTGCCTCATTTCTGTTTTCGCAAAATTTGACATTGTGTTATTTACTTGGCTTTACTTACAATTAATTATAGTCAAATTGTTCAATCCTGTCAGGAAATTAAAGCCATACCTGAATAAGTGCCAAATTGTTACAAATGCACTATACTAATCACAGAAGGCATTTATCTTCATGATTTATGAACTGTCCTCAGTTTTGAATTGAAATAAGCTATGAATGTTTGAGGGCTAACTTCTGGGGAATATAATTTCTTAAGTGGTTCAATTTTGTCAGTCAACATGCAGTAAGTGTGTTTTGCATTAAAAGAGTACAATAAATAAAAGAAGAAAGCAGGCAGTTTACAATCTTGTCCTCGTCACTTATCGTTTGTTCTTCAATTTAAAAATGGGAGAAAAGAATAAGCGTGAGTCTTGGTTAGATTCAGTGGGGACAATTTTAACCAAACTCCCCAATGGGAAACATTGAACAGATTGGGTTTTTCTATGTTAGCTTCACTGGAAAGGAAAATTGGATAGGGTGTACAATGGGTTTTAGCTGCCACCCAAGATGAAAGCTACCTTGCTATATACATGAATTTTTGGAAGACAGGATTAGGGCTCCACAACAGACCTGTGTCTAATAGAAAAGTTCCTGGAATAAAGGAGGAAGTTGTAAATTGGATACTGTTACAATTCCTGTGGTGATCAACCAATCAAATTTACCAAATGACTGCAATGAAAAAACAATGGACAAGATTAACACCTCTATTTTTATAACTGTTGCTTTAACAATTATACCAAAATCAACGTCAATTAACAGACAAATCATTGTAAATATAAATTATAATTTATACATTAAGTAGCAGATACAATAAAGTTTAATCTCACAGAATTATCAGGCAATCCACTCAGCCTAAAAGGCACCAATTTCAGCTTCAAAGTTCTGATCTTCCATACATGAAATTCCAGTTCCTTTTCTTCAAGGATTTAGCCACTGATTCCCATCTGACAGCAACTCCTCCGCAACCTGACTTCCACAGGGGCAACCTTCAACAAAATGGCACACTTCTGCAAATCCATTTCAGCTCTGCTCATGGCGGCCTTGATGGTATGGATCCATCACTGTTACTTTTATCCGAACCACCAGCGACAACACTGTGCACTGCATGGCCTGTTGTGGTCAATCGGTTCCTTTAAAGTAACTGAAACCGCTGCTGGGTCCAGCCTTTGTGTTTCTCTTTTTGCACTGTACTACTTACTCTTCTGAGCCTTGTTCCTCACAAACCTGGTCATATGGGCCCCTTTTCACACTGCACCCCGGGTCACGTGATTGTGTTTCGCAGGCCTTATGACATCAGTGAGTCCTCTAGTTCTGTCACCCAGCTGCAGCCCTAGTGTAGCCCAAGAGCTGTGGCACTGCAGAAGCTGATCCACACAGCTCAGGAGTCAATCAGCCCATGTGTCACAGAATGCCTGAAATCCAGTGAAACTTGGAGGAAAAATCAAACTCTTCACCCAGTTGCTGAAATCCATTGGAGGCCTCCATGGCCAAAACACTGCTCCCAAAGGCATGCTTTGCAAAGCCATCAACATTGCTGAAACTGGGAACAGGGCCTTCACTGCCGCCCAGTCACCCTCCCAGACTCTGCAAACCATGGATTCCATTACAATACTCAATTGGCTAAATAATGGGAGATAATAGTGATTGATTTCAGTTTCTCTAATTGGACTGTTAAAATAAGTGGAATCTTGAAGAATTATCCATGGAATTCAGGGCAAAGCTGTTAATTCTCCTTTGCTGTGCTTGAGTTTACGTTTTGACAAAGCATTATCTGGCTTTGGCTTGCAAAAATAATCTCATCACATTTATGATTCAACCATTCAAGTCTGGACCCAAGAAAAACCCTTCCAAGAGTAAAATCCCCTTTTCCTAAATTTGTTCCCAGTTTCAAATTGGAGAAAGAGATCCAGAAGAAACAAAAATAATCAGATGAGTGAAGGATTTTAAATGTAATTTTAACATAATAAGAAAAGCTAAAGATCACAGAATCTTTACAGGGCAGAAGGCCATTCAGCCCCCCAAGTCTGCACTGGCTCTCTGAAAGAGCATTCTACCTAGTCCCACTCCCTGCCTTAGCTCTGTAGCCTCACATATCCTCTTTTTTCAGATAGCAACCCAATTCCCATTTGAATACCTCAATTGAACCTGCCTCCACTACCCTTTCAGGAAGTCCTTTCCAGACGCCAACCACCCTCTGGGTGAAACAATTTTCCTCACATCACTTTACTCCTTTTGGCAATATTTCTCACTATTTACCCTGTCCGTACCCCTCAGGATCTTGAACGTCACCATCAAGTCTCACCTCAGCCTTCTTTTCTTCAAAAAACACAGTCCAACCTCTCCAATCTATCCTCATAGCCACAGTTGGAATCATTCTTGTGAATCTCCTCTGTACTCTCTCCAATGCCTTCACATCCTTCCTCAAGCATGGCGGCCAGAACTGGATGCAGTCCTCCACATGAGGCCTAACTAGTGTCTTATGCAAGTTCAACATGTCCTCCTTACTCTTGTACTCCATGCCCCTATTAATAAAGCCTAAGATAGTATATGCTTTATTAACTGCTATCCCAACTTGCCCTGCCATCTTCAATGATTTATATGTATGTATGTACACATATTTTATATATATTTACACACACACCAAGGTCCCTCTGTTCCTGCACCACCTCTACAGTTTCTCCCTTTATGTTATACTGTCTCACCATGTTTTTCCTGTCAAAATGAGTCACCTCACACTTCTCTGCATTGAACCTTATTCTGGCACTTGTCTGCCCAATCCACCAACATGTTAAACTTTTAATGTGAAATTAAATAAATATGGGAGAGATAGATAAATTGACTTAGTGTTTTTGCCAATATTTGGGTACCTTGCAAGTTGTCTGCGCAACCCAGTGGAGAACTGTTTATTCATTTCCTCCTGGAATAAACATGCCTTTTTTTTAAAATTGCAAAAATGCAACATGTTTATAAGAGAGAAAATCTAATTGTGTATTTTCATCTGCAAGGATTTCTAAATTTACTCATGAGCTAGGATATATTTATAAATGGCCAACTTTATTTATGAGCTCAAACAGTTGTTATTCAACCAGGAGGGGCTGTCATAACTGAGCCCAATCTTAACTACAGCCAACTGTGATGGCCCATATGCTTTTGGGGAGAGAAAACTATGTTTTATGTTGCAATGATGGCCCCTTTAACATCAAGATTTCTGTGAAAGATTTCTTGTAAAGCACCCTGCTCCCAGGAACTGATCATGTGTCCAAGCTGCCTGGGAGATAAATGTTCTTTGATTTTTGTGTAGTAAAATTCTTTTAATTTAAACCTTGAACCTTGTGGTTTTAGAGAATACTGGGTTTTGGATTCTAAAAATAAATAAATAAACACCTTACTGCTCTCTACTGTGATAATAACACAACAGCTACACAGAAAATATTCCTAGTTCACTATCTGATTTAAAACTTCATCAGCTGGCTGAGCAAAATGAGAACATCATACACAGTGTCCACCATACTTTTCTAGTATATGTTGTTGGAAGCTGAGGCTCCCCAAATGAGCAGAAAGTTGGAGAATTACCCCTTCCACATATACTGTCCAGCTTTGCCACTACATAGAAATCATGGGCAGAAACCTCTAGCCATCCTCATAAGCCTTATTTCAATGCTAGTGTCCTCACTGTAGTTCAGCCGTGATGAGGTAACTTGTCAATCATTAACTTGGGACATTCTTTGTCTACATTATATAGTATCACATTTCACTGGGCATCTGACCTGTAACAGGTCCTCATAGGTTACACACTTAAATGAATGGAAGAATGCATTACTCGGGTGAAAGGGCAACATGAATTATATAAAGTGCATTGTAGATGTGATGCATTTCCTCAAAACAGCGTAGTGCCAATGGACTGTGTGTGGAGTGCCAGGATCATGATTGTCCATGCTGTAGATACGTATCTCGGGCATTCCTGGCAGGAACTAAGGAGGAGCTAGATACACAGCAATATGGCCAGAGGTAAAACTAAAGGCTAAGTCAATTTATGTTGCTCTGATACACCTGGTTTGTTACAATGTGCACTGGTATAAACCAGTACCAGGTCATTCACGTACCTTCTTTGCTAGGGATGACGAGTAACAAGGTATAATACGATGCACAAAATATTAATCAATTTGTAATTTTTTAGATACACTACTATATATTTTAAAAAATATTAGCTCCAACCTTAGAGCGCACTACTGAGTTTTGCCCTGTGCTGTGGAATATTCCCTTGTTTATTCCCTTCTCCATATCCTGCCTTACCCAGTTCTGAAGGCACAAATTCCTTTCTGGGGTAAATTTACCTTCATCTATCCAGTTACAGTGACTTGTGGTAGGTTATTTGACTCCAGGAACTGGTCAGTCAAAGCTGAACTGGATCAGATGTGCACGCATGCACTTACTACATGAGTCCCTGGATAAAACATTGCTTGATTTCTCCTTCTTAAGTTAAGGTCATTGAAGTCACCTGTACCGCTCTGACTGGGGATGGTACCTGCAATCTTTCCAGTCTGTATGTCTGCTACACACTGGCTAAACTCAATGAATCATTGGGGAGCCTTTTTTATGTACTTACATAATTACTTCGTGAAGTCACAGATAAAAGCCTCTTACCAGTCTCTGTGGATCAACAGTGTCATGAAATGTTAAGGTAGACTACAAAATCTATTTATCTGCTTACCCTGAGGAAGGAAGATGGTGTGGAAGGGAAAACAGCGATAAGAAAAATAATAAGCACTTTCAATTCAACCATTGGTAATTCAGTCATAGGCTTTTTGAATGATTATCATGTGCAGATGTCACAATATTGAGTATTCATTTAGGACTATCTTTAATTTTGTTAAACCTCATTACATATGTAGATAGGAATAATAATAGAACATGTAAGTCACTAAGCTTTACATAAGATAATTTAAAAAAATCATGGCTGGAAATTCAAACAATGTTTTGGTTAATCCAAACAATACAAGTTTTGTATGGGGAGGAAATGCTGCTGTGGCACTTGTCTTCCATTGATATTCTCTGTCTTAATGATGATCAATAGTCATTAAGGTATTCTGTAAGGTGTTTGTTGCATTCACAATAACTGAGGCAATTATTCAAGGGCACATTTGTCCAGAGGCTTAGGGGTGCACTTCAGATGCCCACTGGCACCTTCAGTGGGTTTCAGATTTTCTCAAGGTTGCTAACGTTAGGGATACCATTAAACATTTCTGTGCATCCATTGGTCTTTTATGACGGGTTCAGAGGGCTAGACTATGTACTGGAATGGTAGGTTAACATTTGCCTCCATGCCTTGTACCAAGTGATGAAGCTTTGAAGTTGAGCTGTGCAATGTCAGTGCTCTAACTATTGGGAATATTTTTGACCCACTCTCATTTGAAATTATGCCATTTCTGTCATTACTGACAACATCTACACCATGATTTTGATGGTTAAGATATGAGGTTTTACGCATTGAGTTGATGTGTTTGTTTTTCATTAAACTGAGGTTGTTGAGTGAAAATTCCCCTAAGTAAAGTGACAGAACACTGGAATGAGAGACCTTGTGTCATCTGTCATAGAAAACAATATCTCATCAAGTGACAGAAGGATTCTGTAGCTCATTATTAGTGCTGCAGGCAACTCACTCTGGGTTTTATTAGGCATAGTTGTGACTTTGAGTCCACTGCTATCGTATTGCAGTTGGAGATTTATTTTAATAGGCACCATTGGGAAGATAATGTGGACTAGAGATGTATAGCATTTACCAAAGTGTCGTCTTGTCCCCATATTTCTTTGTAATTTCCTTTACTGGAGAGAAAATTATGCTACTCTGAATTTATGGTCTGGCTTAATTATTTTCCTTTTGATCTTCAGCCATCAGAACAGAACACATTTATTTAGTGCAGTCGCACAATGCCATTAATATATTTGAGATCATCAATGGCCTGAATAAATGATGGAGCTTCTGTAGGGACTTGTGGTCAATGAGTGTGAAAATAGGATTTAATATCTTTTTTATCCCTATAAAGATGAAGGATTTGAATAAGTGCTGTACATTGTGCTTTACTTTGCATTGTATTGTTTTGTTTGTAACTATTGGCCAGGGTTTTACAGCAGCAAGTAATTGCATTGCGTGTGTTTTCATTATAGGAAAGTTGGATTTGTGCCTATACAATAGATTACTGCTTTCAGCAGAAGGTCACCCTATAATGCCAGTGACCCTGAAAAATTAATAAAGAGGGTTGCCATATTTGTGATTTACTCAGATGTAGTTGTGTACATAATGAAGACTTAAGGACCTGCCACGAATAAGAACCACATTCTGTGGCTGTTTGGTCACAAGTAAATGATTTAAAAAGCTGGTGTTGACCTTCTGTTGACTTTTAGCTACAGCCTGATTCAATTCCATGTAATTATTTGTAGTGATACAAGAAGGTTATTTAAGGTTGCTGCTGTCCCAAATAAATTCACATTATTTTTACGAGGTCACACGAGTAATATAAGAGACAAGCCACTACTTTACAGTGATAGAACACCAGAAGTATAAGTTGTTTTCATTACTTTCCAATTGCTTGTTTCACTGAGTGGGATCTGAGGCTTGGCTTGTGTTTTTGTTAACCAATATAATTCCGTTTCCAATAATAAATATAATAAGCGTGATGACATTTGGGTATATTTTCCCCTGTTTAAGATTACTAAATAGCCCAATATTCTTAATGACCAAATATTTTCAACTTTACTTTTACATACAGGGAAAATATGTTCTTTCTTGTAGCACTGGAAGTATTGAACAGTCATATATGTGTATGTAAGTGTATATATTGCAGCTGTAATTCAGTAATCAACAGAGTTTTGACTTGTTTGCTGATATAGCCATGCACAGAACTGTTGGAAAGATGACCTGACAGCCAAAAAAGTCCCAAAAATAATCATTATAAATAGCAATATTCATGCCTCTTCAATAAAAACCACTTGGAAATAAATTCCAGCTGTTGATTGTTTAGAGTCAACGTGGCACATCCACACATGGTAAGCAAGTTCAATTCAGTATAAGCAGGCAGAAGCAACACTTCCGCATCAATTCAGCATAATCAGAACTTGGAGCTCTTCTGAGAGTCCCTGAATATCCAGAACTGTGAAAGGCTTCACACTGCTTTTTAGCCTTCTGTCCTTTTTTTAAACAGAAATATAAGACTGTGTAATGAAACTTGGAGGCAAAAAGTACTGTTAAGTAAAAATGCTCCGAATAGCCATGAGGATGATTACCATAATCAAGAATAGTAAGCATCAGAAATAATGTTGTCCCTGCTATAATGAATTTCTCTTTTATTCTCCCTCAATCTAGTCAATTGATCCTGGCCAGCAGTTTACATGGGAACATTCAAACATGGAAGTCAACAAACCAAAGAATAGATATGCAAATGTAATTGCATATGACCATTCACGGGTTCTCCTATCTGCAATCGATGGTAAGTGAAGTCTCTAAAATGGCACACTTGTGAAAATTTGAACTCAACAGCTCCAGGCTATTAGGCAAAATTTGCTAATTATAAACGTTTAACTGGGGCTTCAAAACTTTCACTTCGTCTTTCAGGAACAACCCTGGTGATCTCAATCTGGTCCATTTTTACTTTGGACAGTAACCTGGTGACTGCATCATCTGCCTGTTAAGGAACCCACTCAAATTTCATTTCCACTGATTTCTGAATTCAGTGTGGTCAGTAACAGGCAGGCAGTTTGCTCCACCAGTTTACTACCCAAGCAGAGATGGTAAAGAAATACTCCCAGCGCATGTTAAAATCTTAAAATTCAAAGAATTTGTGAAATTTCAGCTCTGGTGTACCTGGTAATTGAAGGTGATCCTGCAACCTCATCTTCTGAAGTCTTGACCCACAATGACAGAATAAGATTGTCAGCTTACCAATAATAACATATTTGTAAAAGGTGAGAAGGAAACAATTTATGAACTTATTTGAGAGTTGCACAGAGTTGTATCTAAAAATATCTGAATGGATGGCTGTCAGCTCGCAAATGAAATTTGTTCAAAAAGTAAAATAAACATGATTGAGACCTGTTCATTTTTGTGTCAGTAGGTAATAGAGAGAATTGTGTTCGCACTTGGCTGACATGCTGGTACAGTGCATTGGAAGCTGGTGAGGTGTGGATTCTCATGAGGTGAACTTAACATATTCAGATACTGGGAGCAGAATTTACTGCTCCCCACCACCCCACCACTGAGTGGGCTGGAAGGCGGTGGAACCGTATAAAGGGGCGCGAATGCTGGGGATTGAGAGCCCGTTGACTTCCCCTAATTAAGTCTGGAGCATGAAGAATCAAGAATTGCCTTCCTACCTGGAGGCCAATCGAGGTCCTTAAGTGGTCACTTAAAGGCCTCATCACTCCACCTTTGGTATTCAGCCAGCAGCAGCAGGCGGGGGCCATGTCCATCTGGACAGACTGCCAGGTAAACCCTGGCAGACATGCCTGGTGAGGGGGTGGGAGCAGGGGGGAGATTTCCCTCATTCATGGGGACCCTGTACCGAACAACCGAACATAGGGACTACCGGCGGCCCATATAAGGGACCCATATAAAAAGACCCCAACCTCAATGGTGATTCCCCCATTGACGTGCTCTCTGGGGCTCCAGCAACAATCTTCATCCCTGAGCCTAATGCAATTCAAGCAGTGGCCACCGCTTCCAGTGGTGCTGCTGGTATTGGAGAATCCCTGGCCTCTGATTGGCTGGAAGTTCTCTGAGACAGGACATCTGGACTTCAGGAAAAATTGCTGCAGGAAACTCCCCCTGCAGAAGCCAGGGACCCTGATGGCAGCCAACAGACTGCCTTATTAGATCTAATCCCAACGGGGATCCCATAAATGGCTGTAGCAGTGTTGCCTCTGCAGCTGGTGGATGGGCCTACCGCTGTCACTGTTAAATTCTGCCCTGGGAAGCAAGAAGCAGAGTCAAAATTTTTCCCAATGGAGAAGAACCACCAGAGGGAAGACGACCAAACACTGCACTCCAGCAGTATTTTGTGGCCAATGATACCCACTCGGCTGCAGTTAAGATTGGCCAACCAGAGTCAATGGAGGATAAAGCTCCTCTGACAACAGAAGTCACCCAATCTTAAACAAAATAAAGCGAGTACTATACAGTTAAAATGTATAAAATATAATGTAAATTCTTTAGGATGTGGAAGCAGTAAGGCTGTATATGTACAATTGCATTGCAGGATGGGTACACACTGTACCATCAGAACATAAATAAAATGTTTATGTACAGAGTGTATATAGGTGTACAACAATAACTAAACATACCAGTGTTTTGCCACCATTACATTTACAAGGATGTAGAAGCAAAAGTAGAAAATGCTGGAAAGATACCAAGTCCATCAATGTCAGAAAAGAAAATTTGGTTCAGACCCTTCATCAGAGCCTTGTTCACAGTTTGCCTTTTACAGAGCGTGCATATATAATTAGCGTTTTTGATTGGTTATTGTATACAAAATTGTATTATTGAATTCAATAACATTGTATTCTGTTCAAAGCTACCAGGATTAATTATAGATAAATTTAACATTTAGGGTACGTGTTGCAGATAACTATGTTTAATTGCACATTCTCAAGTCATTGTTATTCTGCAAACATTTACAATAAACAAGGCATTTCATTATTGGTACTGAAATCATCTGAAATAGTAATTATATTTGAATTGATTAATCCCTAACATCTCATCCGTGTGCTAAACAGAATGTTCATCACTCTGACAGCCTGAAACAATGTACCTGGACAAATAGAATAGAAATCCTTGTCAGTTAAATATCCTTGTTAAAATTCAAATTAAAAATATATTCGCAAGTTCTAGATATATTGCAACTGAGTTAGATTTGAATTGCCATGACCGCTGGTGTATTAGCAAAGAATAGACTCCATCCTACTCCCTGCTCAAATGCAAAATTTGAATGAATGACATGCTGAGTACCTGCAATTCATTGAACAGCAAGGCTGAAAGGAGATCTTAATTAAGATAATTTTAAATTTTAAGATTATCTTTTAAAATATTTAAACTTCCTCTCCTGGCCCCCACATTAGCCGATATTGTAAATGGTTCTCTCACTCTTTTGGTCTTGTCCTTCTCTCCTTTGGATATGCCATCATCACCTATCTCCTTAATAAAACAACCCTTGATCCCACTGTCCCTAGAAACTGCCATCCTACCTCCAACCTCCCTGCCCTCTCCAAAGCCCTCGAACACACTGTTGCCTCAGAAATTTGTTCCATCTTTCCTGGAACTCCAGGTTTAAATGCCTCCAATCAGGTTTCTGCCCCTGCCACTGTACTGAAACAGCTCTTAAAGTCATAAATGACAGCTTATGTGGCTTTAACAAAGGTAAACTTTCCCTCCTTGTCCTTCTCAGCCTGCCTACAGCCTTTGACACGGTTGACTACATCACCCTCCAACGGCTCTCCATTGTTGTCTAGCTGGATGGAACTGCTCTCATCTGGTTCCATTCTTATCTATCTAAGCATAGCCAGAGAATTACCTGCAGTGGCTTCTCTTCCTGTTCCCACACCATTAATATCAGTGTCCCTTAAGGATCTATCCTTGGTCCCTCCTGTTTCTCATCTACATGCTGCCCGTCAGTGACATCATCCCGAAGCACAGCATTAGTTTTCACATGTACGCTGTTGAAATCCAGCTCTACCTCACCATCTGCCTCAACTCCATCACTGTTGTTAAATTTTGAGACTGCTTATCCAATATCCAGTACTGGATGAAGAGAAATTTTCCGCAGTTAAATATTAGGAAGACTAAAGCCATGGTTTTCATTCCTCAGTAGAAACCCCTTTCCCCTAGCTACTTCTCTCCCTCTCCCTGGTAACATTCTGAGATTAACCGAGTCTGTTCACAACCTTGGTGTCACATGTGACCCTGGAATGAGCTTCTGACCACATATTGAAGCTGTCAATAAGACGGCTTGTTTCCACCTCCATAGCACCACCCGACTTCACCTTTGTCTCAGCTTTGTCTCATCTGCTGCTGAATCCTTCATTCATACCCTTGTTCCCTGAGACTCGACTATTTCAATGCACTCCTGGCTGCTGTCCCACATTCTACCATCCATAAATTTGAGGTCATTCAAAGCTCTGCTCATGTCTTGCCTCACAGCAAGTCCCATTCACCTTTCACCTCACCGCTCACTGACCTATATTTATTCTCACTCAAGCAACATATTGATTTTAAAATTCTCATGCTTGTTTTCAAACCCTTCCAGGGCCTCGCGCCTCCCAGCCTCTGTAATCTGCTTGAGCCCCACAACTCTCTGACATATCTGTGCTCCTCTAAATATGGCCCCTTGAGTAACTCTGATTTTAATTGCTTCACCATTAGTGGCTGTGCCTTCAGTTCTCTAGGCCCTAACCTCTGGAATACCCTCCCTACATCTCTCTGCCTCTCTACCTCACTTTCCTCCTTTAAGATGCTCCTTAAAACCTATCTCTGACCAAGCTTTTAGACATCTGACCTAATGCGGGTGGGTGACATATTTTGTTTGATAACCCTTCTGTGAAGTGCTTTGGGGCATTTCATTATGTTAAAAGATGCTATATAAATATAAGTTGCGGTTGTTGTAGTAGTGTGAGTAGAGAAAGACTATATCTCCTGTCCGAGAATCAGTGTTGAGAGGTCATGGAGGAGAGAGGTTGAAAGAATTCCCGTTATGCAGAGTTATTAGGGAATGAAATGCGAAGGAACAGTTGTGACAGAGAGCACTCTATCCTTTCAGGGAAAAGTGCAAAAAATAATTGAAAGAGGACGGAATGCAAGGCAATGGGAAGAGAGTGGGGTAGTGGAATTAATTTTAAATTGATGTGGGTAAAAGCTGGCACAGATGTAATTGGCTGATTGACCTCCTCCTGAACTGAACATTTGTGGTGTGACTTCTCTGTTCTCTTATTAGCTGCTTATTCAGTAGATCCCTATTAAGAGCTGTAACTGCAAGGGAGAAGAGACGTGCCTTCAAGCATATCTTTTATTACCAGTATCATGAAGTATAAATTAGGTATGTATTAAAAATTAGTTACACTTAATTGTAACTAGTGTCAAAAACTGAACAAATGTTATTCTGCAAGAAATGGTGGCAATTTTTACCCACATGGCAGACATTGAGAAGGTGAGCAGATAAAATCGCCTAGGTTACTTACCTGTGCTGGAGATGTCAGGTGCTGACAGTTCCTGGTTTTACTCTACTGAACTGAGCTGGCAGCAAGTACACCCACCCAAAATCCATTTTTATACAGTCCTGATGATGCCATTAGGGCCTAATTGCAATCAAGGCAGTGAAACTGGGAATTTACAGTGAATTTCCTGCCAAGCCAAGATTTCATAAGAACATAAGAAGTAGGAACAGGAATAGACCATTCAGCCCCTCAAGCCTGCCCTACCATTCAATAAGATCATGACTTGTGTTTCGATTCCATAACCTTTGATTCCCTTGCTGAACAAGAATCTATCTACCTCTGCCTTCAAAATATTTAATGACCCGCTTCCATCGCCTTCTGAGGCAGAGAATTCCAAAGTTGCACAACCCTCTGAGAGAAAAAAATTTCTCCTCATCTCTGCCCTAAAGGGGTGACCCCTAATTTTGAAACAGTGCCCCCTAGTTCTGGACACGCCCAGAAGAGGAACATCCTTTCAACGCCCACCTTGTCAAGGCTGTTCAGGACCTTGTACACTTCAATCAAATCACCCCTCAGTCTTCTAAACTCCAGAGTGTGTGCATAAATGGGCCTTTTCCTGATTGGCAGGGTGTGATGAGTGGAGTCTGTATTGGGGCCTCAACTTTTTGTGATTTACATCAATGACTTAGATGAGGGGAGTGAAGACATGGTAACTAAATTTGCAGATGACAAAAAGGCAGGCAGGAAAGTATGTTGTGAAGAGGACATGAGAAGGTTGCAGATGGATATAGATAGGTTGAGTGACGAGCCCAAGTAAACAAGCCCAGTCTGTCCAACCTTTCCTCATAAGACAATCCACTCATTCCAGCTATCAGTCTAGTAAAAGCAAAATACTGTGGATGCTGGAAATCTGAAACAAAAACAAAAATAGCTGGAAAAACTCAGCAGGTCTGATAGCATCTGCGAAGAGGGACACAGTTAACATTTCTAGTCCGAATGACTCAAAACATCAATCTAGTAAATGTCCTTTGCATTTACATCCTTCCTTAAATAAGGAGACCAAAACTGCACACAGTATTCGAGGTGCGGCCTCATCAATACCCTGTATAACTGAAGCATAACCCTTACTTTTATGTTCAATCCCTCTCGTAATAAAGGATAGCATTCCATTGGCGGCCTTAATTACTTCCTCTACCTGAATACTATCTTTTTGTGACTCATACATGAGAACACCTAGATCCCTCTGCACCTCAGAATTATGCAGCCGTTCTCCATTTAAGTAATACTCTGCTTTATTGTTCTTCCTGCCAAAGTGAATAACTTCACATTTGCCCACATTATACTCCATTTGCCAGATCTTTGCCCACTCACTCAGGATGTCTGTGAAGAATGAGAATGAGAGGGCAATAGGATGAGTGTGAGTGCTCTCTGCTGAGGTAGATAATTAAGGAGCAGGCTGGAGAGGAAAGAGTATGTGTGATGCAAGCTGTGTCAATAAGAGGAGCATGGTGATACTGTTTGGAGGGTGAGACAGTGGTGATTGTCAGGTGAGAGTTGTGTGACACTCTCACCTTGCTGTACTTCACCATGTCCTGGTCCTTGGCATCATGTTATATTCCAGAAAGACAGTTGATGAAGGGTATAACTGGAGCCAGTCTGCAGCAGCTTCCTTCTTCCCACTAATATTGTGAGTCCTGCAGAACTGCTTTAAGTAGAGATGCTCTGACCCTCCTAGATTTGTCGGAGAACCCAGAGGTGGGATGATAATGTGGTGGAACGCCACCACCCTCGGAAGTTCCCCTCCAAGTCACTCGCAATCCTGACTTGGAAATATATCGCCGTTCCTTCACTGTCACTGGGGCAAAATCCTGGAACTTGCCCCGCCAACAGCACTATGGGTGTATCTACACCATGTGGACTGCCGCAGTTCAAGAAGGCAGCTCACTGCCACCTTCTCAAGGGCAATTAGGGATGAGCAATAAATATTGGCCTAGCCAGCGACACCCTCATCCCGAGAGTAATTATTTTTTTTAAAAGTTGTGGCTCAGTGAAAGAGCCTCAGCAAAGCCCGCCAATTAGCCATCTGGGTTTTCGAATGCTCCTGCCGTTTTGCTAGCTACTCCGTACCAAACGTTTCTGCCCCTTGAGTCAGTGATGGTGATGTGACCATGTGATTCACTAAGAATTGTCTTGACACTGTTTCTGCAGAGCTAATGTTCCACATTTATCGTACACACTTTAAAAAGTATACAGTACCAAGACATGGCTTTATATTTGACAGCTGCTTTTGCAGGTCAGCTTGTTTTGTTTTGAAATGTAACTTCCAGTTTTAGTGAGTTTTACTTCTCTCAGGACACTAATTACTTTTGTTCCTGAATCAGAATGAATTGACGTATGCACCACGGTAATATCACTTAGAGTGTTTAAGATTAGAGGAGATCTATTCAGTTACATGAAATTAAGCTACTGCAGTAGGCCTGCAGAGACTAACGAGCAATTTTTTTACATTTAATAGTGTTTTGTTGCATTGTGTGAGGCACTTCACGAGCCTGGTGAGAGCAACAGAGATGGGAAACCAGGCCCACTAGCAGTTAGGCCTGCTTTCAAGCTGTCAGATTCAACAGTCTTTATACAGTAAATGTGTAGTCTGGGCTGGAAGTCTACAGGAAAATCTTCCACTTAATGTGCAACAGTTACAGGTTAGGATTTGGAAAAAACAGTGCCCGAGAACTGCTGATGTGAGTTATTTTCTAGGTTGTTAGATTAACCATTTTATGGGCATTTAGTCTGTATAAATGGGCTTTAATACAGCACATTGCGTGCAAGTGCAGGTAGGTTTTAACATTAGGGTGAAGTCACTTCGATTTGTTGATGTGAGGCAACATGACAGAGGTAGTCTTGCTGAACTCCTGCCTTGCAGTGATTGGGGTATAAAAAGCTCTGATTCAAAAGTGAATTTTGAGACTTCAGCCAGTTTCCTGAATCGCCTTCAATATACATGGTTTACTTATAATGTTAGAATAAAGTTAACATGCTACATGGCTCTCCTCCTATTTTAAAAGTCTTATCGGCAGTTAGCAGAGATCTGAGAATGTAATTCAACTTACATGCACAGATCTCTGCTTTCCCAAATTAGAGAGCAATGTGAGCACTCCGCACAGTCCACTTGCAACATTCTCAAATTAGTACATATCATCATCCTTGGGACCAAGAATAGCGGTGCTCTATTGCTCACCCAAAATATGAACCAAATGTCAGTTTTCTCGTCAAAAAGCGCTCTTTGACAAACAATTCTCAGGTGTGGAGTGCTAATGGAAAAATACTTAAGTATAGGATTGCTGATGTATTATCGCAAACTGCCGAATACCTTTTTAAAACAAAATGTGGTCATGATAACATAATTGGATTTGTAAATGTCTGACAGCTGTACTTGTTTGAGCAAAGTTGCTATGGAACAGATCTGTAAGCATTCTATTTTTCCATTGCAGATTTTATTGGGACTTAAAATGTTCAGTGTATAAATGGAATTGCATTGTACCACGTGTATAGTTGAAATGAAACATGTTATAATAGCTGGCAGCCTCAGGTTTATTTCGGATTCCCCAACGTTCCACTGAAAAATAGCAGTGTGTTGGTATTCGATGAAAATTGAAAAGAAGTTATGAGAAAGTTTATTATTAACATGTTACTGTACCACTGAACATAATGTTATTTGAATTTACACTAGGTATGTTATGAAGATAAATTTGAAGAAAGTTTGATCCTCTGACCTGCTGAGGGAATTAAGGCTGTAAAATGCTTCAAAGATTGTTGATGCAGTATTAGGGCCGTGGAACCAGACGTGTTTAAGAGCTAAGTATTGAGCTCTTATTCATATATAATAGGCTACATAGAATGGGTTCAGCAGGAGTGACTGTAACAAGGGCGGATGTCTCATAAAGTTGTTCATGGTAATAGTGTGTGTAACTGCGTGCCCAAGTACCTTTCAGAATCATACAATCAAAAAAGGAGGCCATTTTGCCCATCATGCCTGTGTCAGCACTATAATAGGGTTATTCAATTAGTGCCTTTCCTCTTATTCTTTCACTATAATCCTGCAGTTTCTCCTGTTCAAGTTTATATCTAATTCCCTTTTGAAAGCTACTATTGATTTAATATTTTGTAAATAGTTGATATATAGAAAGAGAGCACATAAAATTCATATCAGAAGCAACTTTGTATTTTGTCCACTTTGGGAATATCTGGGCCAGAACCTTCCGTTCGGCGTGCCCCACCGACACGTAAAATGACACGCGGTGACATCAGGCGTGCGTCCCGACGTTACTGCACATCATTCAGTTCTTCAGTTCGGCGGGCGCGTACTGGAGTCGGCTGCGCACCTGCCGCACTGTCAAAGGCCTATTGAGGCCATTTAAATTCCAGTTGAAATAATTAACTGAGCTGCCCCTCCAACCTTAAGGTTGGCGGGCAGGCGAAGAGCCCACGCGGCCTTCGCATTTATCCACGGGCAGGATGAGGTTTCATGAAGGTTTAAAATATTAATAAAATCTTTAGTAAAATTCATAGACATGTCCCAGCTCATGCGACATCATTAAAAATCACGGTAATCTCCCTGAGGCAGCTATGTGCCTGAGGGAGATTTCTGCTTCTTTTGCGTGCAGGCCCTGACTTATCCTCCTCCCCCTGCCCGCACAGTGCTTCCAGGTGTGCATCATGTTGGGCAGGCCTTAATTGGCCCATCCACATAAAATGGTGGCACGCAGCCAATCGCGGGGCCGATCGGCTGCACGCCTGCCCCTGCCCAACCCCCCCCCCCCCCCCCCCCCCCCAACCCTGGACAGGGAGAAAATTCTCTCTGTGGAATAACTGTAGTCCCTACAGGAGGGTATGATGTTCATCCCATCCAACACTTCCAGGCAGTGAATTTTGGAAGATACCAACTTTCTACTGCATAAAACCCATCACATTTCTACCTCTCCAGTTCCGAAAAAGTCATTTTGGACTTGAAACATTAACTCTGTTTCTCTCTCCACAGATGCTACCATACCTGCTGAGTTTCTCCAGTACTTTCTGTTTTTAGCCCTAATATTGATCCCTGGGAGACACCACTGTATACTCCCCTCCAGTCTGAAAAAACAACCATTCACCACCATTCTCTGTTTTTGTCTATTAGCTAATTTCATATCCATGCTGCCACTGCCCTTTTATCTCATGGACTTCAATTTTCCTAACAAACCTGATTATGTGGTTTATTTCTCAAATGCACTTAGAAGTGCAGATACCCATGAACCATGCTGCCCTGATGAACCCTATCCATTACTCCATCAAAGTTTATTTAAGTTAGTCAAACACAATTTGTCTTTAACAAACCGTTACTGGCTTTCATTGATTAATCCATATTTTGCCAAATGAGAATTATTTGTTCACAGAATTATAAATCTCTAAAAGCTTCCCACCACTGACATTAGGCTGACTTGCTCTCTAGTATCTAGTTGATCTCTCTCCTCTTTTAGAACAGTGTGAATATTCAACCCTTCAGTCCCATGGCACCATTCCTATATCTAAGGATGATTGGAAGATTGTGGCCAGAGCCTCTGCTATTTCCACCCTTATGTCATTCAGTAACCTAGGATGCATCTGATTAGGACCGGTTGATTGTTAAGTATCTGTTCTTTATTTTGATCCTATTGATTTCTCTATACCTCCTCATTTACTGCTACATTGGCAGCATCTTCTTTGTGAAGACAAATGCAAAGTATTCAGTCAGTACCTCTGCTTCCACAAGAGGCTTTCCATTTTGGATCCTAATTGGCCCCACCCTTCCTTTGACTATCATTTTACTATTATATGTTCATTAAAAAAATCCAGTGCTCCCTTTTATGTCACTCAGTAATCTATTCTCACATACTCTCTTTGCTTTAGTTAGTCCCCTTGTGTAGGCTTTTTGTGTTGTTACAGAACACTGAAGTGTAGTGGCAACAGCACAGATTTCCCTGCCACTGTTGAGGTATTAAAGAAAGAAAATCATGTATTTATAAGGTGCCTTTCATGTCCTTGGGATGCCCCACACAATTTACAAACAAGTACTTTTTCAAGTGTAAGAGAACTGATCATGAAATTGGGTAAAATCAACCATCAGTTCATACACACCAAGGCTCCATAAACGGCAATGAGATAAATGACCAAATAATTTGTTTGAACAATAATAGTCAAAGGATAAATGTTGGCCTAGACATTGTGAGAACTCTGCTCTTCAAAAAGTGCCACGGGATCTTTCACCTACACCTGACAGAGAAGCCCAGATCATGTGCTTAGTTTTAAATTTCACCTGAAAGATGTTATTTCCAATTGTGCAGTGATACCTCTGTAGCTGCATTGAAGTGTGAGCTGAGGTTGTTTGTTTCAAGACTGGAGTGGGGCTTGAACCCAAATCTTCCAGCTTTGAGGCAAGAAGGCTACTTTAGAACCAACACTGGTACCTGTGACCTCAGTCAAAGTCTGAGACACAGCGGTCTCTTTCATTTCAATTTTTTAGAAAATGGAGTCTGGCATCAAGCAGACCATCCTCAGCCAGACTCCTGATTTTTATGGCTGCGCTCTATACTCAGTCTGGCAGTAAGAGATGGATTGACTCTGACTGTATCCTGCCAGGCAGGATTAAAATATTCCATCCATGGTGTAGGAGACTCATATAACACTCAAACTGCTGAAGGTGACAAGTAGATCTGGGTTTTGGCACTTTTTATAAGCTTGCTCAGCTCACTGCTTGCCAAACATAGTTCAATATCATTGCCAAGTTAAAGAGCTAAAGTTTTATTCCAAAGGACAGCCAAGTGGCTAGTGGTTTAAATGACACCAGAACAGGTATTACAGGAATAATAGAGTTGCCATTGCTCACCATAGTTTTTCTGCATGAATTCACAGGATTAACAAAGAGCAAAATTTTTTCCCCAAGTATTTTCCTTGGGCTTGGCATCTTGGACTAGTTTTGATCAATATCTCAGTAAATGTAATGAGACCCAGAGAGTGGTATTTAATGGAGACAATCGATGCCTCACCCACGGGCTGGAGAGTTAGTGAGAGCCCCATGTCGCTTCTTTTCAGGAAGGCTTCCCCAATGAAGTGCCAATCATGTGCTTAACTGGGCAGTGGCCGGCCTTCCCCAGGGGCAGAAGTCCCACCTGCTGAGAGCTGCCAGCGAATCAGAGGCCAGCAGCTCTTCATTGCCTGGCATATGGGTAAATCCTTGCTTGAGGAAAAAAGAAGATATATCAGAAGCACTGTTGTAAAAGGTTGCATCATCAGAAAAGATGGAGTAGCAATGGAGGAACTGGGAGAATGGAATGGAATCTTTACAGGGTGTAGTGTGTAAGTGTAGTTAAGGTAGCTGTGGGAGTCAGTTGGCTTATAATGAATGTTAGTTAATAGCCTGTTGCCAGGAATGGAAGCAGAGATGGCAAGGAACATACAAACAAGGAGCAGGAGGCCATTCGGCCCTGTGAGCCTGCTCCACCATTTAATAAGATCATGCTGATCTGATAGTAACCTCAAATGCGCCTATCCCCAAAACCCAACACTCCCTTGCTTCCCAAGAATTTATCCACCTCTTCCTTAAAAATATTCAAAGACTCTGCTTCCACCGCCTTTTCAGGAAGAGAGTTCCAAAGACTCATGACCCTTTGAATGAAAAAAATTCACCTATCTCCATTTAAAATGGGCGATCCCTTATTTTTACAGAGTGACCCCTAGTTCTGGATTCTCCCACAAGAGGAAACATCTTCTGTACATCCACCCTGTCAAGCACCCTCAGAATCTCACATGTTTCAATCAACTCGCCTCTTACTCTTCTAAACTTGAGCGGATACAAGTCTAACCTGTCCAATCTTTCCTCATAAAACAACCCACCCATTCCTGGTATTACCCTGGTAAACCTTCTCTGAACTACTTCCAATGTGCTTACACCCTCCCCTAAAGAAGGTACACAGTACCCAAGATGTGGTTTCACTAGTGCCCTGTATAACTGAAGTATAACCTCCCTACCTTTGTATTCAATTCCCCTCGCAATAAATGATAACATTCTCTTAGCTTTCCTAATTACTTGTACCTGCATACTAGCCTTTTGCGAGTCATGCACTAAGACACCCAGATCCCTCTGCATCTCAGAGCTCTGCAATCTCCCACCATTTAGATACTTTGCCACTCATTTATTCTTCCTGCTAAAATGGACAATTGCACATTTTCCCACATTATGCTCCATTTGCCAGATCTTTGCCCACTCACTTAACCTATCCATATTTTTTGTAGCTTCCTTATGTCCTCTTCACAAATTACTTTCCTATCTATCTTTGTGTCATCAGCAAATTTGGCAACCATCCCATCCATCCCTTCATTCATGTCATTTATATAAATTGTAAACAGCTGAGGTGCCAGCACTGATCCCTGTGGCACACCACTCATGACATCTTGTCAACCTGAAAAAGACCCATTTATGCCTGCTCTCTGCTTCCTGTTAACCAACCTATCTTCTATCCATGCCAAAAAGTTGCTCCCTACACCATGAGCTTTTATTTTCTGAAATAACCTTTGATGTGGACTTTATCAAATGCTTTCTGCAAGAGAAGGGAAGATTCAGAGACAGACCATGTGAAGGTGAGAGAAGGGTAGAAGCAAAGTTGATGAAGTTTTCCAATTCAGGGCAAGAGCAAATCATGGCGTCGATACAGTCATTAATGTACTGGGAAAAGATTTGAGGGAGGGAGCCCAAGTAGGATTGGAAGAACAAATGTTTGACATATCCTGCAAAAAGGCAGACATAATTAACACCCATGCAGGTACCCATAGGAACATCTTTTATTTGTAGGGAGTGAGTGGAGTTGAAGCAGAAGTTGTTCAGAGTGAGAACAAGCTCAGCCAGGTGATGGATGGGAACTTGTTGGGCCTATGTTTGAGAAAGAAGGAGAAGCCCTTAGACTTCCTGATGGGGGATGGAAGTGTAAAGAGATCAGATGTCCATTCCCCAACATAATTGTCTTAACCGAGGATTCCCCCCACTGCCACCAACCCTGGTTGACAGGGCCCAAAACGCAGATTGGGTGACTTCTTTGCCGGAACATCTCTGTTCAGTCTGCAAGCATGATCCCGAGATTCCCGTGGCCTGGCATTTTAATTTTTCACCTTGCTCTCATGCTAACCTCTCTGTTCTTGGCTTCTTGCACTGTTCCAGTGAAGCTCAACATAAGCTTGAGGAACAGCACCTAATCTTTCGATTAGGCACTTTACAGCCTTCAGATGGCAATATTGATTTCAGACTGTACGCTCTGTTCCCCCTTTTGTTTCCTTTTCTTTGTTTCTTTCGGGTTTTTTTTGCATTCAGTCAGCAGCACACCTGCTCTCGGCACATCTTTTATTTATTTTCTTCCCCATCACCAACCTCTTTGGCCCTGGAAGACTAACTCTTCTGTCATTCAGTCTCTCCTGTCTTTCACCCTATCACAGATCTTCCTTTTGTCCTTGTCCCTCCCATCCCTTGCTCAAAACCTATGACACCTCTAACTTTTCCCAGTTCTGATGAAAGGTCACAGGCCTGAAATAATGCTGCCTGACCTGTTGAGTTTTTTTTTCTAACATTTTCTGTTTTCAGATACCCAGCATCCTCAGTATTTCTGCTGATTAAGGGACATTTAAAGTCCTTTTCCACCTAAATAAAACAAACCCAGCCCTGCCAATGTGGGATATGTCCCATAAACAAATACAAAAAGGATGCTTAGCTGATAGGGACTTGATTTTCCAGGCAGATTTCTCATTAGAAACATCAAACTTTATTTACAGGCTGTAGCAGCAGTTACATGCTTCCATCAAGCTCCACAACTAGAAGAAGAACCTCCACTCTAAGGTTCCCCATGCTTAGAACTGTTTCGTTCACAGTGTCATGTGATACTCTACAACACAATAAGCCTTAAGGCTACAATCGCTACATTCCTTAAAGCTACAATTACTACATTAGCATTTGCAGGATGTGTAATAATTTATATGTTTGCTAATCAAGAGCATCTTGAGCACCCTTTGAGGGACCTTCAATTGTAGGACATTCATGTTTATCCGGGCAACTATCTGAGCTGAGCAGGTGGACATTAATGGCTCTGTACTCAACAGAACTTTACATTTAAAATACCCTTGATGGCTATAACTTCAAATAGTTTGTCTATTTCTTTACAGGAGCAATGTGTTTCTGAAAGAGTATCTTGGATGACCCCTTTATTCATTTGTTTATATGTGTATTGCAATAATGTAAGTCATAAAGCTGTTTTGCTCCGTTACAATAATGCAGACTCTCATGTGTCCACAAAATTAAAACTCAGTGTTACAGCGATAAAATTGAAGGTGGTGAGGGAACATTTTTCAATACATTGGTGCAACTCACAGTAGAGTTTAAATGTCTAGCCTGCTGACACCTTTCAGATTCTTGTTAGCATTTTAAATACACTGATTACATTGAAGAGAGCCTTTATTTTGACTAATTCTCTTGTGGATATCAAGACAGTGGCTGCCACCATGAAGATTGGAAACCCCTGTATGACATTTACTTTGACTGAGCTCTTTAAAAATTATACATTATCAGGTTGAGGCCAAAGCTCTGTAGAGCACTTGTTGCCTATGCGGTTTCCCCTCTCTGCTTATAACTTTTAAGGACAGAGCTTGCATTTGACAAAGTTCACATTTGCGTATTTCTGCATGCATTATTTTTATGGAGGTGTCAAACCCTTTATTTTAAACCAGTTAATGCCTATGTTAAAATCACATACGCAAGAATGAAGTATGAGAACATTAACGATCCATATGTGAATTTTGGCCAGCATCGTTCTTCCGTCTAAAGTTTTACATTCCTCCCATTTGCTGGGCGTTTTGAAAACAGGATATAAAGGATTGAATATAAAATGGGCTTTCTAAAAATGCACTTTGTGATGAAAACACATGGAAAAATGTATGCTCTCTGGTTTATCTGGTCCCTTCATGATACTGAAAGTAATGGGTCTAGATGTAGATGAGGCTTATCTGTGGAAAACATGGGCAGCATTTGTGGCTTGGTACAACAGGAAAAGCACTGTTTCTGCCAAAACAAAGAGATTTTGGCTGCCTTTGCACAAGAATCCTGGCAGCGAGGGAGCTGGTGCAAAGCAGTGGTGCCCACTGAGACTGAGACAGGTCATTTTCTTTTATGTCTTGCCATATAATTTTTTTCCTTTCAGGGAAATCATACAATGCAGAAGACAGCTGCAAAAAGACAATCTAATCACAAAGGGGTTTTTTTTTAAGATTAAAAAAATCTGCAGTTTCGACAGAAAAATCTGTTGGCTCATTTCCTGTCCAGAGCTGAGTCCACAGTCGCATTTGAGACGATTTGAGGGCCCTAATTCATTTCTCCCCCTAAAAGTTTACACCACATTCACGTCTGGCTCAGTTTATAGCCCATCCTGTTGGTACATACATTAAAACAGTGAAGCGAAATAAGCATTCTGTTTGGATGCTGAAGCCAGATTGACACATTTTTAAAAATAAAGACTGATCAGCCTGTTGAAGCAGCAAATGCTCAATGCCGCAGACAGGGATTGGTCAGTCCCTGATCAACTATAACATTGGTCTGAACAGGCGCATGCTCATCAGAGACTGTGACAACTCCCTGTGTGAGGGAGGAAAATGTGGAGGGAAGATTCTTGTTGGGGGTGAAAGCTGCAGCTTCCTGACTACTGGCTAAGCAGAACATTGATGCAGCGTAGGAGAAGGCCCAACAACTGCCTGTCAACAGCAACAGAAATATAAGGCCAAAATGGTCCTAAAGCATCATGGAAATAATGTTCAACCAAAAGTGGCATAATTGTAAAGATAAATGGGAAGTGTTGGTGAGGGAGACATTACTTTGGTGCTTCCCTTGCAGTAACAAAGCACCCATTTATCTAAGGATAATGCTTGGAGCAATTTGGCAGGGGGAGGAAGAGAGGGTAACCTTTTGTACAGTTTTAACAAATGTTCCCCATTGAAAGCCTGTGTTCTCTAAGGTACTGCAGATTGTTCAAGAATAATGTGAGCCTGTTGAGTGACAATGATGCAACTGCATCTACCTTTTCTCTAGATTAATACAGCATTAAAAAAATCCAAAGGTTTTAAATATTTATTCCTTTGAAAGATGAGCTGTTGAGCTTTCGTGAGCTCACTTACATTATAAATACATTAGTCTAACGAGTTATTAGCTTTGAATGTTCTATTGTCTTATGACACCACATTGGCTCCAGAAGCTAGATTATAGAAAAGTTGCTTTCTGCTGAAATTTTATGATCCAGAAATCCCATTTCTTGCTTTCTTTATAGGCATACCAGGAAGTGATTACTCCAATTCCAATTACATTGATGGCTACAGAAAGCAGAATGCGTACATCGCAACACAGGGTCCTCTGCCTGAGACATTTGGAGATTTTTGGAGGATGATTTGGGAGCAACGAAGTGCGATTGTTGTGATGATGACGAAACTAGAAGAAAGATCAAGGGTAGATATTTAATACCTGATATCACACCTTAAGAGAATGAATAACAACCATACTATTGATATAAAAATGGAAAATGATATTATTGCTGAACATGCATGTTATATTAATTTTAACCGTGTACAATTGAGAGATTATTGCTCTATCATTTGTCCCAAGTAGCAGGCAGCCTCATAAATCATGTCTATCTAAGCACTAACACATCTAGTGGTATCCAATTTATTTAGGATCATCTGCTTTGATTAGCCAGAAGACTTTAATTTAATTTAATCTCAGTGTAAACAAGCAGTATTAATAAGAATACATTATTATTTCATGTGGTTAATATTGGCCATTGAAATCTGAGTTTGATAGCATTTTATGGAAAGATGAGATGATCATTTTTTTCTATGGTATCAACGTTCATTGCAGCTGTGAACATAGAAACAATATTTCATTGGGCTCAATACTTAATCTGTGAAAGTCTTTTGACCAGAGTTTTCCCATCGGCAGCTTTTTAGGCCGGTGGGGTGGGGAGCATGAAATTGAAGGGACGGGAAGCCTCTCTTTGCCCCACTTGAGGCCCTTAAGTGGCTAATTATTGGCCACTTAAGGGCCATTTCCCGCCTACGCTTAATTTTTAGGCTGGCGGAAAGATTGAGCTGGCATTGGGGGAAAGCCAAAAATCAACAGAGTTACACCTTGGCTGGGAAGTGGTAGAGAGTGGGGTGCCACCTCCATCAGAAGCCCCATTCTGAAGTCGGGCGCTCCCCCCCTTCCCGCTTAAGGCCCGATGGCCTCCGGACCTCCCTCCCCCACCCCACCCTGGCCTCTTCCCCGATACCCCAATTGTACCTCCGTAGGCCTTCCCTACTCTCCCCGCCCTGGGACCCCTTGATCTTCCTTGGGCCTCAGCTCCCTGGTCTTAGGCTCTTGAACTTCCTCTTCTGTCCTCTGCGGCGTTGTCACTGCCGGAGAGCTGCTGGCCAATCAGCAAGGGGTGGAAGTCCCGCCTTCTGCCACTTAATGCTCATTTGAGCATGAAATAGCTGCGGGGCACTTGGAGCTGGTGAGGATGGCGAGATCCTGCCCTCCGAAAAATTCAGGCCCTTGCATCTGGATTTTGATATCTTTAATCTACCCATTTACATCATCTCTGAGCTGTCTTTCCCTACATCCATCTATCTGCCATGTTTTATTTCAATACATCTGTCTTCCATTTCTTTAAATAATTATTTTCCTTCCTTCCTTCCTCAATTTTCATGATTACTTATAGATCTCTGCTTAATATTTCTTCTCCAAGGCAAGATAGATTTCCATCCTTGTTTTCTTGAAGCTTTTCTCTGGTATTTGACTTTAATGACCCTGTGAGGACTGCATCAACATCTCTTTGCTAGTTTTAATAAAGTGCTGTGTTCTGGCTATTTTAGGAGTATAACAATTAACATTTTGTAGTTTTATGCATTTCTATTTCTAAGAGTACGTTACAATTTTGCAAAAATGACCCTTGAGAAGCTGCAGGTGTGGACAGTACTCCAAGTGTTGATATGCCAGCTTTCCTCTTGAGCCACATATTTTTATTCCACTGGCAAGGACTTGCAGATCGTGAATAGATCTGGCTAGCGCCTGCTTCTGTAAAAGCTGTTCAGCTTCTTAACCCATATTCAACAGGAGCAAATCATCTTACCTAGCATGATTTTGAAGTTAGTATTGTCAGACCCCATCTCTGTTGGACTTTCAGCCTGAGTATGCTCCTGAGCTTTCAGAGTCACTACCCCTTACTGGAGGAACCATCCCATTTGTCCTACAGGATGACTTGATTAAACCAGAGGGGAAAAATTGGCAACAGCAACAAACATAGCCATTGCCCACTTCCCATCCTTCCACAGTCTTGTTGGGATTTTTTTGGTTAGAAGAGAGGTTTGCTTTCACACACCAGCAATTACCATTTTTATATAGGAGAGCAGGAAGCAGGTGAAATGGCACTTGTCAAGTTTTTTCACGGAGGGCCAGCCTCTGGTCAGTTGAGACTTCTGCATTCCAAACATTCAGGAGAAATAAACCCAGCTAAAGATAGTGAGCTTGGACCTTGTCGACAAAATTAGTCCGACACTCATAAAAGATGGTCTAAATATATAAATGGCTTAAATATAGGGATACTGGAACTGAACCAGATGATTTCCCTGGCCCCTCCCCCCATCCCCACACAACCAAACACTTGGTTTAGCATCTATTTGTGGCACTGAATGAAATATCAGACTTCTGAATCAGTTTCCAAAAATGTTTCCGCAATCATAGAACTCAACCAAATGTTCAGGGGTCAAAATTAGGCTCAGTGCTACCTTTTTTTTGCAGGATATTACAAGGTTCCTTAAGGTTCCAAAATGGCATCTACAATGCATGCAAGCACTTCTGACACCAAGTGTGCTGGATGCCATCACAGTAAAGACAATAGCACTTGTTCCGAACATCAGCCAGAATTATGCAGGCAGATCATGATGCCAAGCAGCAGTTTTGATTGCCATTTTGGAGTTCCAGGCTCCAGCCTACAGCCTCTCTTAATCTCACCCTGTTGGACACATGTTAAGCAGCATGGTGGACCCTCATCAAAGTTAATTTAAAATAATCAATAACTACTTACAGATTAGTTGGCGGTTTATTTCTTCTGGCTGTTGCTGCAATTCTGTGAGATTTGGATGCTTTCTGATGTTGGTTAAAGTTTGAAAAGTTTACAGGGAGTGGTCACCTTTTTGGTGACATTAGGCTTGTGCACAGGTCAGTTGCTCCCAGATGTTGATAGACCAGTTGACCACCTTCTTGGCTTTGAAAATGGACAGAGGCCACACAGAGGGAGGAGGAGTGAGAGCAGGGCTGTCAGTAGGAGGTCATATCTGCAGACGGCTTTTCAGGAGAACAAAATTGCAGGAGTGCTGTGACATCCTAAGAGTTACTTTGCATTCTCTTATCCATAACCATGATGGCAGCACTTGGAGCTTCCATGACAGCAATCTATGGTTGCATGAGCGCAGCTTGAGCTTCCACTGTGGCACTCGGACTTTGGGAGATGCCGCGTGTACTGCAGTGGAAACTGTGAGATCCACCATCAGATGCTGCATCATGGTTGGTACCACAGGTATGCTGATGGAAAGGACCACCCAATCCCAGTTGGAAGTTCTGTGCGAAGCCCTGTGTCAAGTTGGTCCTGGACTCTTCCATGATTTCCTTGTGATTATTTGTGAGTGGAAATCAAATTGCATTCATAAAATAGACACAAAAGGGACCGGATAGGATTCACAGTCATTATATAGCTTTGTTTTTTCTAATCTGTAGGATAAGGCCTCTTACTCCAATCCATCTGCTACTATGTGGATGAGTTGCAATGGTCCTCATCAATGTCACAGTGTGGAACATTTTTGATTTTAGAATTCTGCTTTGGAGATAGAAAGGAAAACATTGAGATGACTGATCCACTGTGACATACTCATACTTACTGTCCATTGGTCAGTGCATCAAGAGTGACTGTAGCGAGCTCAGCATGCATCTTGAACCATTCATGCCGCCTTATTTGCAGGAAGCCACAACAAGAGGCCCCTCTTTTTGCAATGAAGGGCAGGAGTTTCGTCTGTGATAATGGCTGACATCTTGGCCTGCCTCTGTCTTATTATGACATTGAAAAATATAACTCCAGCTTTTAGAAGTGTTATAAGCTATCAATAATACAAATGGAAGCCATCTGGTTATATGTTTCTGCCTGACCCCTAAGTTATTTTTCTTGAAATATTTTCTTTAATATGAGGAGCTGCTTCATTTGACAACAGATATGGGTGGTAATTTACCAGCTTCCAAAGGAAGCTGTATGTATATCCGATAGCCTAGAATAAAGGACAAATGCAGAAAAAACTCTATCCATCAATGATAAATCCATCAGTGAAAATCCTTTATGGATGAAACAATACTTAATTTTTAGTTCCCTATTAGTTCAATTTGTAAAATAGTAAATAATAAAATAATATCCCACCGTAAAATAGCTTCATGAAATGCATAGTATTGAGGATACAGATGGATTCAGTGCACTGTGAAGAAATTAGGAAATGTATGATATTAGTTCTGTTCACAGGGCAGATGTTCTCGAAGGGTTACTTATTTAATATTGCAGAGACAGGATGAATGTTAAATGGCCTTGTTGTTAGAATTGAATTATAGATGTCAAATTGGAATGTTGTGCATAATTGCTGATAGAAAAACAAAGAATGAGGCACAAATTATTGCCCATTTCATGCTCATAATATTTGACCCCCAGTGTTTGTTTCTGCTATTGCCCAATATTGTTCCTGTTACAGGAAGCTGAGGATTAACACAAACTTTTTATATTTTTAAACATTGGTGGTGGCATTAAAAAGACACATTAAAAAAAAACTCTGGTGTAATACATTTAATGGAATTCCATAACCATAGCCCTCTAGCTAAATCTGTCATTCTGGTGATATAATAATATTGACCCATTTAACATCTCACAGGAAAGAGCTACGCCTATGCATTTTGTTATTTTGTTATCCTGAGTGCATATGTGATTCAGCTGTTTAGTACTCCATAACCTAAGAATGCATTTGTTTAAGCAGGTAGAGGTTACCCTGACAGGGTTCCGCAAGTCATTCTGTTTTCCTCGTTTTAATGCTACTGATTTAAAAATGGACCTTTGGACTATTTTGCATCTTTACTTTGCATTTCATGTTTCAGGAGATGAACTGTCTTATACGTAGATGATGAAAAATTACAATGTGTTTGCTGGAGAACTGAATAATAATGTTGGATCTATTCTGTAGCCTTCTACCACAAGTGTGTCGAGTGAACCTAGAATAAATGTTTACAGCAAGTCAGTTTGTTCAGGAGAGAAGTAGAGTTTCTTCTGGAGTGATCTTGCAGTTTAGCTTTGTACATATGGAAAGTGCACCACATTGCACTACAAAGCGATAAATGTACTTTCAGTTCCCCATCCCGAGTCCACTACCAGGCATTTTCAGTCTATGTCTGGGTGTCTTTGGTCTTTTCCAGAACCATTTTGGCTTCAGGACTAGTGGAAAATTGGGCATAAACTGTGGATGCATTATTTTTCTTTAAGCAAGTCATGAAGACTGCTTTTCTCCAATAACAACAGACCCCTGTTCCTCTCTAAAGGCACCAGTGTCAACTGTCACTGACGAGGTGAAAATACTGTCTTGGCTCTTATGTGAATAAACCTTCCATATCCTGTAGCACCAGGACCCAAAAGCCCTTTACCATTGGCAGAGGTAAACACGTTATTGACTTGATAATAAAGTCAATGTATTCGACATCTTGACTGTGAGTTTATTAAAAAAACATCAAAATAAAATGAAAAACATGTCTTTTAAGTATGTCATTTATGAATATTTCTTATTATCTGGAAATATCTCTCTTTACAGTAATGTGGTTATCTTTACAGGTGAAATGTGACCAGTATTGGCCTTCTAGAGGTACTGAAACCTTTGGATTAATCCAAGTCACCCTGCAGGATACAGTTGAACTGGCAACCTATTGTGTTAGAACATTAACATTAGACAAGGTATAACTTTTATTCTCCTTAAAGCTAATGTTTTTTTTTCCCAAAAATAATTGAAGTCTTCTTTACTGCTGTAACATTTATAAACCAGCTTGGTCTAATCTAATGAATGAAGCGAGCTGCTAACCAAAATGCTCCTATTTTCTTCTGTGGAAAGCTAAATGCAGACTAACATCTACTGAGATGTTGCAGTGCAGTATTCTGTACTAATAATTAGCTGGAAGAAACATAGGGCGGAATTGTTCACTCCCATTTGTGGTGGGCGTCATAGCAGGCGAGAATGGAAATATCAGGTGTTCGCAAAAATCAGTTTCACGTCGTAAAATCTGTTTGCGATTGTACGCTCCACCCATCAAAGGCATGTCGGCGTGCACTGTATATAAGCAATGCATACCTGGAGAGCTGCACTTCACTCAGGACTTTGAGGTTTCTTTGCATACCTTGCTTCGGGCAGCACTCGTCGTCATCAGTGCCCAGATTCGTAGGCAGCACCGCATCACTATTAGTGAGGCTTATAGGCGGGTCTCCACCTACCAGACTAGCCATAAGGCGGGGTTGGCTTTTCAACAGCTGCAGGGTTTGGGCTTGCTTGAGGAAGGGGGAGAAGTGGCCTCAGGCAAGGGAAGAAGCTGCAGGGTGAAGGCTGTACTGAGGGAGGGGAGTATCCCAGGGTGTGTGTAAGGGGCACATGTTGATCTGTGCAAATCGTGTCAAGATGGTGAGGGCTGAGAAGGCAGTTTCCAGAGGAGATGAGGCCAGATGGAGATGTGAGGGTGTGTGTGAAAGGGAGAGTGTTGGTATCCCTTGAGCTAACAGAGAATGAGATGCCAGCGAATGTATAATGGGCTTGTGAGTGTGAGAGTTTAGAGTGATGAGATGGTTGCCTTCCCCTGGTGGCTTGGATGAGATCATTCATCCTCTTTCTGCACTGGATGGCCAACCTCTTCTGTGCAGCGTTGGCACTGACCACCACTGCCACCGCCTCCCAAGCTGAAGTAGTGACATTGCTGGACTTCCTGCAGCCAGAGCACTAGTGGAGGACATCACGGCGGGCCTCCAAAAGGCATTCCAGTGATGGGTCATTGAATTCTTCTTGGCTTTCAGGGCCATGTCTTCACTGGAGCAGCACTGGGCTACAAGCATTGAGAACTGTGTGCGTTGCTGCAGTTTAGGTATGGCACCCAGGATGAGGAAACAGTGAGATAGAGTTGTGGCAGGCAATTCGGAGGCCGCCCACCAGTGAGATGCGATATTTCCTGTGGCTGCAAAATCAATGAGGCAGGAAGCGGATGCTATGGTACGAAAACCGGCCATTGTGGCCACTGTGTAAAATGTCGTTTTCATGCCAACCACCGCACTTTGTGCACTCGTGGGACCATTCTGCCCATAAACTCTTCAGCCTTGAAAGGAGGCAAATGAGAGGTTTTATGGAGGTATGGAAGATGTTAAGTGGAATAGAGAATATTAGTTCTGAGCATTGTTTCCAATTAAGTCACAGCCAGGGGACAAAGGGGCATAAATACAAACTGTTAGAGCACAAATTCAAGGCTGATATCATGAAACACTTATTTGTACAAAAAGAGTGCTTAATACCTTGAAGTGGGGAGTAGTCAAGAGAAGGACTCTCGTCATTTCTGAGGTTAGTTAGATGTTATGAAAGAAATTGCAGTTTTCAACACAAGAATGAGCTAGATGAGTTGAATGGCCTCCCTTGTTTGTATATTGTGATGTAATTATTTGACTCATTTCTGCAATCACTGCCATTCTAGACCATGTGCAGCTTATTGCATTCCCAAATTGGAGTGCTTGGATCCCCGGAGAGAGAGCCAGCAGTGGGGCAAGTTGCCATCCTGCATTATAGATTTTAAGTGGTATTTTTGCTTTTCATATTCATACTGACTTTTTAAACTTAAACTATTGACAGAAGGAATTCCAACTCCAGGTATTCTAAGTTCATGTGATTTTTCATGGGACACATTCTACTCTTGATGCACTCATTGCCAGGGTTATGATATCAAACCTATAATAAACTAGTGTGTGTGGATTAATTTAATTAGTCTTAGATGCCCTGTTTTAGGATGCAGGAGCATTGTACCATTAAAATGCACAAAAATATTGGTCTTTCCCTAATGGGTGTGAGAATTGGCATCTGTTGCCAAGGTGGACTTCTCCAGATTTAGATTAGTAGTTTGTTATATTTTAAGGGAAGGGCCTCCTACCCAGCTGTGTCTCCACCACTCACCTCACCCACAACTGTCATTTCATGGTAGCAAGCTGCACTTCACGAACAAAGCACATTGTGGATAGAGTGCGTTCACCAGCAAAAGTGAGTATCAGTCTCGCTATTTATGTTTGATGGCTGATCAGCAGCCATATTTTATTTCACACAAATGCACCATCTCAGATTTTCTGCTCATCAGCAGTTCTAGACCTGTGTCTTTACAGTCAGCTTTTGACCCTGGATTTGGCTTGAGAAGGGGTTTAAACCCTCATTCTTCCTCTGAACATCCTTGATAATTCCTGTCAACTGCAGAGTGCATCTGTTCTCATGAAATGTCGTTACTGCTTTGTTAAAGGCAATTTGTAAAAAAAAAAGGACTTCTCTATCTGAGCCATATATAGCCTGTGTGAAGTTTTCTGTCTCTCTCACATGCTTGTGCAAGAATTTGTGGCTGAAGAAATTCTTTTTCTAATTATTCCCTTTGTACATTCACATGCTCACAAATTCATATTAGTTCATAGAAGAAAGCACATTACCACAGCTGGACATCTGCAGATCAGATATGCACACTTTGTCTGTTCAGATTGGATTTGAGGTAATAAGACCTGGAGGGCAAACCCTAAATTTCATTCATTAAGACAACAAGCAGTGTATTTTGATCTACAAATGAGAGGCGTCAGAAAACTATTATGTTAGTCAGTGTGGAAAACATCATTTATTAATATGCCCAGAATAAATCTTTTTTTTTTGGTTATTATAAATGTTCTCATCAGTTTGTTCATAAAATCCCACCTGTTCTAATAGATTGGCTCCAGTGAAAAGAGGGAAGTACGACAGTTCCAGTTCACAGCGTGGCCTGATCATGGGGTTCCAGAGCACCCAACACCATTCTTGGCCTTCTTGCGGCGAGTAAAAGCCTGTAACCCTCCTGATGCCGGGCCCATGGTTGTACATTGCAGGTAGGTTATACCTTCAACAAAGACACTGCAGTCAGGAAGCAATGGCTTCATTGCATTTAACAAAAAAATGGTGGTACACAACACCAACTGACTTTCGGAGTATAAGTTTTGTTTTATCACTTTTAATTTGAGACTCTTAATTTTTTTACTGGAAGATATAATTTTCAAACAGGTTTGCCTGAACTTCCTCTCTGCTGTTTTAGTGGAGGGATTAATCCATGGGTTTACATATGCACTAGAAGTGGAAGAGAAAGGAAGTTACTGTGCAGTATATTTTCAAAGTCAAGTGTTGTTTCCCTAAAGATTAACATAAAATCAGAAGAATAACAATCCAATTAGTATTTATGAAGACAATAAGAATGTAACAAGATATCAGAATTACACACATTAAAGTTCTGGTATGATGACGACACAGATTTTACCAGACACCATAATAACACATTGACTTTCCCCACAAGAAGGGAATGTTTGTCATACGCTTCTGTTGATAGCTACAGTGCAGTAATTGGAAAAGACTTGGGTGGATGACATGCTCCCACTGACCATTCCCCTTTTTATAGTGGAAGAATCGTTCCATACTTTGCCGTACTTTTGACACTAAACATTGTGGAGTTTACAGGTTTCATTTTGAGGACGTTTCTGTTTATTTCATAGTTTTTACGAGGTAGATGTAGAGTATTCTCTCATAAAACTAATATTTTCTGCTGCTATTAACAGTGCAAGGCTTGATCATTCAAAGTTTTCTTTCAGAAAATTTGGGAAACATATCAGTAATTTGTAATATGGCACGTTGGTAAGTGTAGCATTACCTGGGAAGAGGAAAGTTTATATAGCACCTTTCACAACCTCAGGACATCACAAAGCATTTTATACCAATGAAGTACTTTTGAAGCACCTCTTCAAGAGCGGTTAGCCTTGCCAGTGAGGTTCATATCCCATGAACAAATAGAAAAAAAGTGTTGTCACTGTAGGAAGAATAGCAGCCAATTGCACACAGCAAGCTCCCCCACAAACAACAATGTGATAAGGACTAGATCATTTGTTTTTGTGATGTTGATTGATGGATAAATATTGGCAGGGCACCCGGGATAACTTCCTTGCTTTCCTTTGAAATAGTGGCACAGAATATTTTATCATTGTTTGGTACTATATAATTTGAATATTGCTGAAAAAAGACATTTTGCTGAAGCTTTTCGTCTTGTACTCATCAGGACAATTACAAGAACACCAACATCAGGGGAAGCAACAACTTTGAAAAGCTTCGACAAAATGTCTTTTAAAAAATTTTTTATGTGTACCAGAAAGGGCAGATGAAGCCTTGGTGTAACTCCTCTTCTGAAAGATGGCTCCCCTGACAATGCAGCACTCTGTGTACTGCACTGGAGAGTCAGCTTGATTTTGTGTGCTCAGCGCCCGGATTTTTGTGCGGGCTCAGGAAAACCTGACCTGAGCACTTATGCAGCTTCCAAAATGCATACCCGGCCCACCCGTGACTTTACCCAGGATTTTTATCTTTTCACTCGGGCCAGGTTCGCAGTGCATTTTGCAATCTGTGATGGAGTACATGATGAATGTGGATTAGGCTGCTGATTAGGAGGCCCACCTTGGTTTTCCAACAACTCCCAACATAGTTTCCTGCCATTATCAAATCATAATCATTTAAAAATCTCCAGCAGCACTTGACAATAAATGAAACTGAGATATATACATTAGCCAAAGAGATACTAGTTCACTCTTACATGTAGCAGTTTTTATTAATGCTGTCAAAAAGGACGTTAACTGACAATTATGAAAGAGGTTTACAAAGTAGCAGCATCTGAAAAACAACAGTTACAATCAAAGGGGCCTCTGGATGGTTGATGTGTGTTCTGAAATTTCTGGTAGAGCGTCAATGAATCAGTCCCTTTAAGTTCCTTTTGAAAGAAGCAGTGGTTCATTTTGATGGCACCAAGGGAGATGCCAAGGATGATCAGGATGAATTCTCAAGGTCGGCTATTTGCCTGGCCCATGTCATAAAAAATCTTCTGATCATTACTTTTATTCTTTCACAGGATGTGGGCATTGCTGGCTAGGCCAGAATTTGTTGCCCATCCCTAATTGCTCTGTGGACCTTATTTTGTGTTTAGACTTTCTGAAGCATCATGGACAAAATTTGTGTTTCATTTTTATTGCCCATGATCAATATGTTTGTATGGAAGGGGTGTGTACTTTCTTACCCTCAGGGTGATTGTCCTGATTTAAATATGTCCAGAAGCAAGCTTTTTGAGTTTTACAGTAAATAAGGTTAGTTATTGTCACACACTTGACCTGGAGGTTTGAAACAAGATATCACACACATGCTGTCAAACGAAGATTAGATATAGATGAAGGTAAAACAATACAAATTACAGTTTATGATTATCTCAGTCTCTTTCATGGCAGGCCTGTAGTTTCTTAGACAAGTTGAGGTTTTAGTTGAAGTGAAGATTCTCAATAAGCTGTGAGACTTCTTGTAGTTAAATGTCCAGAAGGTTGGTTCTCAGATAAAATCAAAGTTGAAACAGGTTGCGGTGAGTCCTCTCTCACTTCCAAGGTATTGCTACTTATCTCCTTGGTTGCTTAGATGGCTTTCTGGTGGAACTCTATCTCTGAAGAAGAACTTCTTGCTATTATTTTAAAAGAAGGCAACAAAATAGCTTCCCTACCATGTGACCTGTACAAGTTCAAAATCCTTTTTCCAAAAATAGGTTGATTACGTATCCTGTTTTGTTGTTGACACCTTAACATTCACATTCGTCTAACACACTTGAGCTTTGACGTTTCTTTTGTCCATGGTGAAATGGAAAGATAAGCTGGCTGGAATGCTATAGTTCTTTTGTTGATGGCCCATCCTTAAGCAAGGGGATGTGTGAAATCCCCAGATGACCATGAATGTCCATATTTAATTAGGTATTTGCTTGAGACCCAGGATTGTCTGAAGCTTGAATTGCCAAAGGCACATGATTTGCAGTGGCCATTTTAATAGTCTGTGTGTGTTCAAAATTTCAAAGTATTGACTAAAAGTTCAACAAATTTCAACAAATTTTTTTATTCGTTCATGGGCTGTGAGCATCGCTGGCTAGGCCAGAATTTATTGCCCTTGGGAAGGCAAATACTGGAACATGACATAAGTAACCACACAAATTTTATGAATCACATTTAACTCTGCTACCTGCTAATTCTTTGCACATACTGCGTTATAAAATTCCCTTCTTTATGTTGTTATGTAAGGAATGAGAGAACTAGCTGTGGAAAAGCAGAATTCAACTGCGTACTATACCTTTGGTTTAGCCATTCCTTGCATCAAACAATCAGAGGGGGGCAGTGGCATAGCGGTAATGTCACTGTACTAGTAATCCAAAGGTCCAGGCTAATACTCTGAGGGAATGGGTTCCACCAAAGCAGTTGGCGGAATTTAAATTTAATTAATAAATCTGGAGTTAACAGCTAGTAATGGTGACCATGAAAGCACCTTTGATTGTCATAAAAACTCACCTGATTAACCAATGTCCTTCAGGGAAGGACATCTGCCATCCTTACCTGGTCTGGTCTACACGTGACACCAGAGCTACAAGTTGACACTTAATGCCCTCTGAAATGGCCGAGCAAGCCACTCAGTTGTACCAAATCACTACAAAGTCAAAAAGAGGATTGAAACCAGATGGACCTCCCTGCATCAACCTAGGCACTGGAAACAACAACGGAAAATCCAGCCCCGTTGACCCTGCAAAGCCCTTTTAACTAACGTCAAATTAAGAGAGCTGTCCTAGAGATGATTCAGCGTCAGCTTGACATAGTCAAGCTCACCAAATAATACCTTATAATGTCCCAAACAGCACCATTACCAGATCCCTGTCAGTGGGACAGGACATACCCACCAGAGGACGTGACACAGTGGTATACATTGTGAAGCAAATTGCCCTGGGAGTCCTCAGCATTGACCCTTGACCCCATGAAGTCACATGGAAACAGGTCAAACATAAGCAAGGAAACCTTCTGTTGATTACCATTGCCCCCACCTCTCAGCTGATAAACCAGTACTCCTCCATGTTGAACACCAATTGGAAGAATCACTGAGGGTGGCACAGGCACAGAATATACCGGGAGCAGGGGGATTTCAATGTCCATCATCAAGAGGAGCTCGGTGGCACCACTACAAACTGACCTGGCCAATTCCTGAAGGACATAGCTGCTAGGCTGAGTCTGCGGCAGGTGGTGAGGGAACCAACATGAGGGAAAAACACACTTGAGCTCATCCTCAAGAACCTACCTGTCACAGATGCACCTGCCCATGACAGTACTGGTAGGAGTGATCACTGTGCGGTCCTTGTTAAGACAAAGCCCTGTCTTTACATTGAGGATACCCTCCATCATGTTCTGTGGCGCTACCACAATGTTAGATGAGATAGATTTAGTACAAACCTAACAATTCAAAACTGGGCATCCATGAGGCACAAGCACAGCTACAGCATTGTATTCAACCACAATCTGTAACCTCATAGCCTGGCACATCCCTCACTCCTCCATCACCATCAAGCCAGGGGATCAAACCTGGATTAATGAAGAGTGCATGGGGGCATGCCAGGAACATCTTCAGGCATACCTAAAAAAATGAGGTGTCAACCTGTTGAAGCTACAACACAGGACTACTTGCATGCCAAACAGTGGAAGCAAGATGCGATAGACAGAGCTGAGCAACTAAACAATCAGTGGATCAGATCTGAGCTCTGCAGTCCTGCACATTCAGTTGTGAATGGTGGTGGACAATTAAACAACTAACTGGAGGAGAGGCTCCACAAATATCCCATCTTCATTGATGGAGGAGCCCAGCACATCAGTGCAAAAGATAAGGATGAAGCATTTGCATCCATCTTCAGCCATAAGTGCTGAGTGAATGATCCAACTCGGCCTCTTTCTGAGGTCCCCATCATCACCAATGGCAGCCTTCAACCAATTTGATTCACTGCACATCATATCAAGAAATGACTGAAGGCACTGGATACTGCCCTGGCACCATTCTGGCAGTAGTACTGAAGATTTGTGCTCCAGAAATAGCAGTACAACTACAACACTGGCAACTACTCAACAATGTGGAAAATTGCCCAGGTATGTCCTGTCTAGAAAACACAGGACAAATCCAAGCCGGCCAATTACTCCCCCATCAATCTACTCTCGATCATTGACAAAGTGATGGAAGGTGTCATGAAGCCGTTATCAAGCGGCACCTACACAGCAATAACCTGCTCATTGATGCTCAGTTTGGGTTCCACCAGGACCTCTCAGCACCTGACCTCATTACAGCCTTGGTTCAAACATGGGCAAAGGGATTGAACTGAAGAGGCAAGGTGAGAGTGACTTCCCTTGACATCAAGGCTGTATTTGACCGAGTGTGGCATCAAAGAGCCCTGGCAAGACTGAAGTCAATGGAAATCAGTGGGGAGACCTCTCCACGGTTAGAGTCATACCTAGCACAAAGGAAGGTTGGAGCTCTTCAGCTGCTTCATCAATGACCTTCCCTTCATCATAATGTCAGAAATGGGGATGCTTTCTGATAATTGCACAATGTTCAACACCATTTGCAATGCCTCAGATACAGAAGCAGTCCATGCCCAAAGCAGCAAGACCTAGACAACATTCAGTCTTGGGCTGATAAGTTGCAAGTAATATTCACGCCACACAAATGCCATAACCATGTCTCCTTGACATTCAAGGCATGACCATCACTGAAATCCCTTGCCGCCCTATCAACATCCTGGGATTTATCATTGACCAGAAACTTAACTGGACCAGCCATATTAATGCTGTGACTACAAGTGCAGGTCAGGAGCTAGGAATTCTGCGGCGGGTAACTCACCTCCTGACTCCTGAAAGCCTGTCCATCTATCTACAAGGCACAAATCAGCAGAGTGATGGAATACTCCCACTTGCCTAGAAGAGTGGGCCTTCAACAGCACTCAAAGCCCAACAGCATCCAGGACAAAGCAGCCCACTTGACTGGCACCCCATCCACCACCATTAATATTCTCTCCCTCCAGAACAAATGCACAGTGGCAGTAGTATGTCCCACTTACAAGCTGCACTGCAGCAACTCACCTAGGCTCTTCAACTGCATCTTCCAAACCTGCGGCCTCTGCCATCTAGAAGGACAAGGGCAGCAGGTACATGGGAATGCCACCACCTCCAAGTTCTCCTCCAAGGCAAATGCCATCTGACTTGGAACTATATCATTGATCCTTCACTGTCGCTGGGAGAAAATCCTGGAACTCCCTTCCTATTAGAATTGGGGGTGTACTTTCACCATATGAACTGCAGCGATTCAAGAAGATGGCTCACTACCACCTTCTCTAGGGCAATTAGGGATAGGCAACAAATGCTAGCCTAGGCAATGACGCCCACATTCCATGACAGAATTAAAAATAAACAGTTGCACTTAAAGCGACAAGGTGAGAATTGCCAAAACCACTGTTTCTGATCATAATGCCTGTTTCAAGTTTGCTACAAATCCAACTCTCGTTTGCAATTGTATTTGTGTGAAGAATTTATGACTGTCTCAGGATCAAAAAAAAAGTCACCTGTCTGGATTTGGCCTTAATGAAGTTTGAATGAGAAATACTAGTCAATGGTGGAAAAAAATGTCAATCTGCCAGAAAATGTGATGCTGTTTACATGTAAAATAATAACTGCACTGTGAATACTGAGTAAGGGGAAATTGCAATCTTGTCTTGCACTGAGTGTTGGATGTGATGGAATACATTTCTTATCAACAGGACATTTGGCCATTCAATGCATCTCATCTCAATCTGTTGTAGGTCATGTTAAAGATCTAATGTTGGTCATTTAGTGGCATTTCGTTTAGCTGTCTGCTGTCATGTTAATTCAGTTCTCCTTTTCTTGTCCTTATGCATGCTTTTCTATCACCCTATCCACAGATTTGGTTCCAATCACAGGTATATAGGTACAACTGAAGTCCACTTTGATTCAGGCTGGACAAAAGCATGTGGGCTTCAGTAAAAAAGATAATGAGGAAAGAAATAAAAACATTTACTTGCAAAAGGATGTCTTTGATGGGACATCATAGAGATAATACGTTAAATTAATGGAATAAAGGGAAAAAACAATATTTTCAGGTACAGCAGGACTAGAGAGCACAGATTCAGGCTTTGGGGAGCAAATTTAGGACAAATGTCAAGAAATATTTATTTACACAGAGGATGATCAGCAGTGGGACAGAAGAAATGATTAAGCCTAGGACATAGAACTTATTTAGCAAGCAACTGAAGGTTATAACAAGAGCTTCATGCTGACTCCTTCAGGCAGGTGCAGCATATGCCCAGCACAGATCCCGCAGGATGTGCACAGAAACCGAAACTGTTCCCCAAGGACCCCATAATTTTGGTCCTGGGAGCAAACAAATTAGTGCAGTGAACTGTGTGGTGAGCCTTCATTTGAAACTAATAAAGCTGGAAAGAGGAAAGATTTGGAAGATAGTGTCTTTGCAGCAAAGGAGTTGACGGGTAAAACAATTATATATTAAACATGCTAGACATAAATTTGTTTTTCTTTCAAAGAATCTGCTGCACACTTTTGACTAATTTTGCTGTTAGTAAAGGAAGATTATTGTGGGTCTATTTTGATCAAATAGCCACTTTCCTACATTGATTTAACATAAATTTATTTTTGTATGACTTGCATTTTTCAACTGATTTTAGCATGGATATGATTTCCTTGTGAATTCTAATGCTAAGCATTAGCATTTATTTGCAAGCGTGAAGAATATCCAATAAATATATCAGTAATTTTTCTCAGTTTCACTGACTGAAAGGATTTTACATTGATACTGACATCAGCTAAATTACCCCTGCTGATTGCAAATGGGTATTACCTGCATTCCAGGTAGTAATCTGGCCCAAGGGAGTAATCTATAACATAAATAAATAAAGATAGCAGTTACTGGATTACTCACTTAACCTACTGAACTTTTCAGTTATATCTGGTGCAGCTCATCAATGCTAGTTCATAGCTAGTTATTTGAATGGCATCCTATTTACATTACCAGTGAACCCAGCAAAAGTTATGGCCAGTATAAATTGCAGTTGCAGTATATACGTTTGCAGCACAGGGAGATTTTTGGAGATCTTCTCTATCTTCTGCTGAGTCCTGGTTCTGCTTGCTTCTTGGCCACTAGGAGGGTTGATTTGATAGTTGCAGTTAGATCATGCAAACTACTCAAGGTACTGCCCCAAAACTCTCTGAAACTGGTTGCCATTGTTCTCTTGACATGGTTCCCCAAGGTCTTCGAAAGGCTAGTGGTCCATACCTCAGATTGACTAAAGTAAGAGTGGTAAAATGCAGAGGGTCCTGGAACTGCTGTTGGATACAGATACTGCTACACCATTTCAAATTCTTCTCGGATACTGGCAGAGCAGATGTCATTGCGCTCTGCCATGATGCTAGTTGCTTGTCTCAGGGCCTGTGAGATGACATCCAGGGCCTCCATCTAATTTTTAATGCTCATTCAGTATCCTTCCTTAAAGCAAGCACCTGAGATCTGAGCCCTGAGGCTTTGGAACTGGGATACACTCCTGCACACTTCCACTACCCACAGTTAGAACTCCACTGTTTCCCTCTAAGTATCCTAACAAATGCTGCAACTACTCAGGGCATTCTTTTGCATGTTTCTGCTGCCTGCTGATGTATTTTCCATCCTGTGATGTGGCAGGCTGGATTTACACAGACTCCACAAGTTTTCATATTCTAATTAGCCGAGCCCGTTGCAGTTGGTGCTGCTGTAGTATGGTGGTTGAAAGTTTCACCAAGCCATGCTGTTGGCAGCAACATGGCACATCAGTATATCTGGACTGGCAGTTTTTTCTGTAGCTTCCATGCTAAAGGCTCTGTTATCCTTCTTTAAAGACCTGACAAGGAGGCAGAAAAATTGATGTAGTGTCTAGCCTGATGCACCACTTGAATTCTGTTTACTGCCAGACTATGTTTGATTTGGCAGCTTGAACTAAACAGTGATCACCAATTGATCTGATTCCTCACAACATTACTAGTTTACAGCCTGGGCTAGATTCTATCTGTAGCACTCCTAGTGCAGCGTGTCCAGCATCTGGCAAGTGCATAAAAACAAAAAAACTGCAAGTGCATGCCTGGTTTGTGAGGCATGATTTTCAGTCCATCACTATAAAAGATGAAAATTTACCCATAAGTGGAAACATGAATAACTTTTAGTTAGTTGTGGCTCAGTCGGTAGCACTCTCACTTCTGAGTCAGAAGGTTGTGGGTTCAAGTCCCACTCCAGGGCTTGAGCACAAAATCAAGGCTGAGAATCCGGTGCAGTACTGAGTGATTTCTACACTACCTGAGGTGCCATCTTTTGGATGAGATGCTCAACAAAGCCTCCATCTGCTGACTCAGGTGGATTAGGGACAAGATTACATGGCACTATTCGAAGAGCAGGGGAGCTAACCCCAGTGTCCTGACAAATATTTATCCCACAATCAACACAATAAAGCAAATTATCTGTCAATATCGCATTGTTATTTGTGGGAGCTTGCTCTGCACAAATTGGCTGCTGTGTTTCCTTCATTACAACAGTGATGCAGTTCTAAAATACTTCATTAGCTGCAAAACTCTTTAGAATAGCCTGCAGCTGTGAAACGTGCCATAGAAATACATGTCTTTTCCCTTTATACCAGTTTCATTTTTGGTGTATATACTGGGATGAATTATAACCCTTAAAAAAAACAGATGGGTTGCAAAAAAATTTTAAATCTCAAATCCCAGCCTGCTTATTTCCAGGTTTAACAGAGGGAGGATATAAGGATGTCAACCACCTGCTCGCATGGGGAAGGTTGGGTATTTAAAAATTATGATAGGCTGGGAGCTTCACAGTAGCAGCTTAAAACCCCACTGCATGCAGAGGAATCTGAACTTCCAGCTTTCCTGTCTGAAAATCTGGCCCTCCTGCTGTCCAGTAAACCTGCCCATATCACTGCTGGGGCCTCTGATTCTATTGACTGCAGCCCAGGGACTATTTCCTTCAGTCGCTATATAAACACATTCGAAAATAATGCACTGGGCAGAATTTTGCCCTCATTGGGTGGGCTCAGCGAGCGGGAGCGGTCGGGAAGCCAGCTGCAGCCTGCGATCAGGGCCCAACCACGATTTCACGCTGGCACATGAGCAGGAGGGACATGTTAGAAATTCGGTTGGAAATTTTTAATTTTTTTAAAAGTCACTGAACGAAACCTTATCCCGTGGATGAGGTTTCGCAAAAAGTCCAAAGACCGCTTTGCCTTTTTGCCTGCCCGCCAACCATAAGGTTGGATGGGCAGCAAAAAATTTAATTCAATTGGCACTTTAATGGCCTCAATAGGCCTATGAATTGTCAGCGGGCTCTTTGCCGACTTCTGAGCGCGTCAGCTGAGCAAAGTATCGCGCGAGTGCACGATGATGTCAGGGTGCTTGCCCGACCTCACCGCCTGTCATTTTACGCCCGATTGGGTCAGGCACACATCCGCCCAATGAGTGCAGTATTCTGCCCATTATGATTCTGCTAGGAGCAACAAAAATGTTTTAAAATCTTATTTTACCCCTTTTGTAAACCTTGACCTGAATGAGTTTAATTTTCTGGGATAGTTTGGTAACATATATAGCAGTGGCTTCTTTCACGTTAGTCTTCCGCAGCATTGCAGTTTCAAGTAGTTTCACAATAGGAATTTTTTTTTAGCTACTTTCATTTTTAATTCCAGTCTATTATTGAGCCCTCATTCAAGTCCCCTCTTCTCTCTGTCCCATTCTTTAAAAGCACAGGAATGTTGAATTAAAAAAAAGCTTGAAAGATTTCTAATGGTATTGGTTGAGGGGTAAGTGTTGGCTAGAACATAGAGGAAAAGTCCCCTTCTTTTAAGTTTACCTGATAGTGTCTCGGTTGCACATCTAGACTGAAAGACGTTACCTCCAATGGTGCTGGACTCCCTTCATGGTGAGGTGTTCTTATGTTTCTGAAGTGATGCTTGAAGCCATGAACTCTGACCCAGAGGTGATCCTGAGCCAAAGCTGGCTTCTATGTCCTTAGACATTGTGATCACTTCTGAAAAAGGATTGCATCTTTGAATTCCATCTAAATAAATAACCCAGAATCAATGATGCAACAAATTATTCACTTAGCTGCAACAGTAATAATTGTGACACTTGATAATTTAGATTATTCAAGAATAACTGGAATATTGTGTCAAACAGCTCAGTTCACTTGTATAAATAAAAACAAAAAACTGCAGATGCTGGAAATCCAAAACAAATACAGAATTACCTGGAAAAGCTCAGCAAGTCTGGCAGCATCGGCGGAGGAGAAAAGAGTTGACGTTTGGAGTCCTCATGACCCTTCAACAGAACTGAGTGAATATTAGGAGAGGGATGAAATATAAGCTGGTTTAAGGTGGAGGGGGTGGGGGGAGAGAAGTCGGGGGTGGGGGGGTGGTGGTTGTAAGGACAAGCAAGCAGTGATAGAGCAGATAATCAAAAGATGTCACAGACAGAAGAACAAAGAGTTATTGAAGGTGGTGATATTATCTAAACGAATGTGCTAATTAAGAATGGATGGCAGGACACTCAAGGTACAGCTCCAGTGGGAGTGGGGTGGAAAGACTAACAGGGCATAAAAGATATAGATTTAAAAATAATGGAAATAGGTGGGAAAAGAAAAATCTGTATAACTTATTGGAAAAAACAAAAGGAAGTGGGAAGAAACGGAAAGGGGAAGAAATGGAGGAGGGAGTTCAAGATCTAAAGTTGTTGAATTCAATATTCAGTCCGAAAGGCTGTAAAGTGCCTAGTCGGAAGATGAGATGCAGTTCCGCCATTTTGCGTTGGGCTTCACTGGAATAATGCAGCAAGCCAAGGACAGACATGTGGGCAAGAGAGCAGGATGGAGTGTTAAAATGGCAAGCGACAGGGAGGTTTCTTGCGGACAGACCGCAGGTGTTCTGCAAAGCGGTCGCCCAGTTTACGTTTGGTCTCTCCAATGTAGAGGAGACCGCATTGGGAGCAAGGAGTGCAGTAGACTAAGTTAGGGGATATGCAAGTGAAATGCTGCTTCACTTGAAAGGAGTGTTTGGGCCCTTGGACGGTGAGGAGAGAGGAAGTGAAGGGGCAGGTGTTGCATCTTTTACGTGGGCATGGGGAGGTGCCATAAGTAGGGGTTGAGGAGTAGGGGGTGATGGAGGAGTTGACCAGGGTGTCCCAGAGGGAACGATCCCTACGGATCTCTTGCAGTTGTCTGTAGATTGTAGAATGTAAAAAAAAACAATCATTTGTCTGAAGAATTTAGAGGTTTGGAAGGAAAATTTCTTTTCATGTACAAGTCAATATTTTATTTTAATTACTCTGGTCATTGACTAACAAACATTGAAGCAAATAATAAACAATATACGTGCTACTCCCATCCCCAATGACAAAATATCACTCAGTGGGCTGAATTTTCCTACCGTCAGGGGCGAAGTTGAAGGGCGCGGCACCATTTTACGTGGGCGGGCAATTAAGGCCTGCCCAGCGTGATGTGCACAGGGAAGTGCTATGCACTCCCTGTGCAGGCGGTGGGGGGGGGGGGGGGGGGGGGGGGGGGTTATCCCAAAATCGAGAGTGCACTCTTTCACGCGTGTGCACGAAAGGGCGCACTCATCTCCCTAAGGCTAAGTGCAGCCCCAGGGAGACCGGCTGCACATCTAAAAAATAGAAAAATAAAATTTCCCTTACATGTCCCCTCATGTGACAATGTCACGTGAGTTGGGCCATGTCCATAATTTTTACAAAATCTTTATTAAAATTTTTTAAAGCCTACATGAAACCTCATCCCGCCCGTGGATGAGATTTTATGTTTTTTCTAGTTCCCGCCGGGGCCCCTGGCCTGCCCGCCAGCCTTAAGGTTGGACGGGCAGGTCCTTTAATTACTTAATTGATCCTGTCAATGTCCTCAATTGGCCATTGACAGGTCGGCGGGCGCACAGCTGATTTTGCTGCATTCCCGCCTTCCTGAAAATTTAAATCGGGTGCGGTGACATCGGGAGTTCTCCCCGATGTCACCGTGCATCATTTTATGCGTCGGCGAGCAGGCCCCGCCCCCTCTCACCAGCTCATAAAATTCTGCCCGGTAAGTCTACTGTTACCCTACCCTCCCCTTCTGACGGAAGTATGAATCACTGACTGAACCATTGCCTTGTGCACTGGAATATAGGAACAAAACTAGGCCGTTTAGCCCCTTGAGCCTGTTCTGCTGCCATTCAGTGAGATCGTAGCTGAACTACAACCTAACTCCATATACTCGCTTATGCTAAATATTCCTTAACGGTTTTGAATTATAAAAATCTATCAATCTCAGGCCTAAAATTTGCAATTGATCTCACATCAATTGCCATTTATGGAACAGCATTCCAAACTTGTGCCATTCTTTGTATTTAAAAAAGTGTTCCCTAATTTCACTTCAAAAAGACTTTGCATTAGTTTTTAGACTGTTCCCCAGCCAGAGGAAATAGTTTCTACCTGAACTATCAAGTATCCTGGGAACATTGATCAAACCACCACCCCTCCCCCCCAGCTTAGCCTTCCAAATTCCAGGAATTACAACCCTAGTTTGTGCAATCGCTCCCTGTAATTTAACCCCTGGAGTCCAGGTATCATTCTGATAAACCTGTGCTGATCGCTCTCCAAGGAAATTATCTCCCTCCTGAGGTATGGTATCCAGAACTGCTCACAGTAGTGCAGCTGTGATCTAACCAGGCTTTGTCTTGCTGAAGCACGACTTCTACCCCTTAGTATTCCAAGGGAAGATTTTCCGGTCCCGCCCGCCATGGGAATCATCACAGGTGGGACAGAAAATTTGATGGACCAGCCAAAGGTCCGTTGTCTTTGGGCGGGAATTGCCGGTCCTGTGGCAGGTGGGGCCGGAAAATCCCGCCCCTGATCTTCTTGACATAAAGACCAGGATTTAATTTGCCTAGTTAATTATTTTCTGTACCTGTTCATGACATTTTAATGATCTATGTACCTGGACTCCCAGGTCTCTTTGGGCCTCCACTTTTCCCAGCTGTTGAGCAGTTAGAAAGTACTCTGTCCTATCCTTTTGAAGTGCAAAGTGGGTGACCTTACATTTGCCTACCTTGAAATCCATTTGCCCCAGTTTTGTCCATTCACTTAATCTATCAATATCTTTTTGTAACATTATGCTTCCGTCGACACTGCTTACAATGTCACTTATTGTGTTATCGGCAAACTTGGATATATAGCTTTCTATTCCATCATCTAAATCATTAATTAATGTGCTGAATGGTTGAATTCCCAACATAGATCTGCAGGGACACCACTGGGCACATCCAACTAATTAGTACCTGCCCATTATCCCTGCCCTCTGTCTCCCGCCATCTACTGACCCAAATATTAACCATATTGCACATAAATCAGCTGCATTTTACTGAATCAGCTGAAATGTGTCCATAATTTGCATATTCAAACACATTTTTCAGCCTCAGTAGACCCATTAGGCATTGTTCATTCCCGTCTGTTTGCCTCTTTCCCTATTTGAAGCAAAAGAGTTGACACACATTTTACACTTCTGCTTGCCCTCACTATTTCTCTACCTTTAACTGCTTCTCATCCTAAGCTATTATTCATCCCTCTGATTTTACATTGTTGGCATCCTTACTCCAGGCGCTTTAATTCCTCGAGATCCCAGTCATGTCACATATTCTCATTATTACCTCACTACCATACATAAATATAATTGCTCCCCCACTTGAGTGCTTTTCCTGCCGACACTCCCTTCAAGTGTCTTTTAATAGGTGATCAACTCTAGAAAGAGAGTTTGTACCAGAACACTTTTCTGAACAGTACATTTTCAGATTAATGCTCACCTTTGTAATAAACTTGGAATGGCGGGAAGATTTTTTGTAAGAAACAGTAACCTTTACTTACAGAGCTTCTGATGAAATTACATGCATGTTCCGAGACAGAGGCTAGAAAGCTCTGCCTCTAAGATTCCCCGCACTTAGGGCTAATTTGTCTGTACAGTCACATGATCCTCATAACAGTAAGAAAAGGTTTAGCTTACAATTACTGCACCTTGAAGGTTGAAGTCTCACCCCAGATACTGAAGCACATGACCGAGGGTGACATTCCAGTGCAGCACTGAGGGAGTGCTAACTGTTGGACCTGTCATATTTCAGCTAAAGTCACTAAAGCAGATTACCTGGTTATGATATTTTTTTCTGTTTATGGCACCTTGCTGTGCATAAATTGGTTGCTGCATTTCCTATATTACAACAGTGACAACACGTCAAAAGTAGTTCATTGGTTCCAGAATGTTTTGAGTGCTCTTAAGTCATGATGGACGTTATAATGCAATTTCTTTGATTTTTTTTTCTTGATGCCAAAAATACCAATTTGGATAAGTTCAGAGTTGTAACAGATGATTTTTTAAATAATTTAATAGAGTGTACAGTCTCACCGCAGGTCCATACTCAAAATGGAACACTCAGTCACGATAATAAACAGTCTCACCCTATCTAGGTGCATGAACATAGGTAAGAAATGCAGAAAGTGCTGGAAGAACTCAGCAGGTCTGGCAGCATCTGTGGGGAGAGAAACAGAATTAACATTCTGGGAATAGTATGACGCTCCTTTGGAACTGGAAGAATGTGTTCTGAAGGAGAGTCAGATTGGACTCGAAACATTAAATCTGTTTCTCTCTTCAAAGATGCTGCCAGACCTGCTGTGTTTTTCCAGCAGGTCTGTTTTTATTTCAGATCTCCATCATCTGCAGTATCTTGTTTTTATTTTGGGTAAGAATTATCACCATTTGGACTTGCTCACTCATGTGTACCTGAGTTCCCATTAAGCTGGGAAAGTCTGCTTACCCGCTTGCCAGTGAAGCCTTAATATTTAGATTTCAGTTCAGAAGACTTGTACTTCAGTCTTTACAAAACAAAATCAGTATCCAAAGTATTACTTTTCCTTAGAGTTTAACCTTAACTTGAAATAGAAAAACAAAAACACTGAATATTCACGGTTTTCTTTAAAACTAAGTGGCCACAATGTTATAAACACAATGTTCTGTGAGGAACCAATGAAGTATGACTTTCATTTCCATTCATGAGGTTTGCCAGGGCTCATTTACGGCCACACAAATTGTATTTCACCAACCCCTCTAGCGTGTCCTCCATCCATACAACCACAAGTGTATTTCTAAGCAGTGTATTATCAGAATACTAATGAATCTGTACAGAAGGAAAGAGTCACTAAATTGCAAAGATGTGGACCATACAACTGCAAATATTCCCATCGACTTCTCTTGTGTTTGATTATCTTAGTAAACTGTTGCTTTTCAACCCATGAAGAAGAAATATGCAAATTAGAAATGGAGTGATTTGACACTGCATAAAAGTGAAGTTGCCTTTTTTGGGGATGGGTTAAAATTGGAAAATAATACTGTTAGAAATGATGTATTCTGGAAGCAGATTCCTGTATTATGACCTTTGCTGGTTAATAGAATGGATCCATGGACTAAGCTATAATACTGTATTGGTGTGAAACAGGTTCTTGCTCGCAGCAATGCAGAGCTGATAGACCCAATTAGGGAAATTATACTCACCGCTGTTCAAGTGCTATTTACATTTAAATGCTAATTGGGGGGACAGTTGGCTCTCTGCTAATATTAAAAAGGCTTAAAATAAACTTTATATAGAAAAAAGCCCAGGCACATGTTAAAATAGGAGGCCATTGCCAGTTTGGTGTTTTCAACCCTAAGTTACACAATTGTACATTGATGAAAAGTTGAAACCACTTGCAATAATGCAAAATGTGTCACTGAACTGTAAGGAAAATAAAACATAATACTATAAGCTTTAAGATAATCCAGTGGTCTTGTTTATGAAGAACATGTGAAATCATAAGACCTATTGCAACTGTGTGGGTTTTCTTTTTGTTTTTACAGTGCTGGAGTTGGAAGGACTGGATGTTTCATTGTAATAGATGCCATGTTGGAGAGAATAAAGCATGAGAAAACTGTAGATATTTATGGTCATGTAACACTAATGAGATCACAGAGGAATTACATGGTTCAGACTGAGGACCAATATATCTTTATTCATGATGCACTGCTTGAAGCAGTGACTTGTGGAAATACCGAAGTGCCAGCCAGAAACCTGTACGCATATATCCAAAAGCTGACACAAGTGGAGCCAGGAGAAAACGTCACAGGAATGGAACTGGAATTCAAGGTAATTGAGCTGTTACTTGTGAAGAAAATTCCAACTTGTAGCTTCAAACACCTAATCAATTAAAGTAACTTCAGCAACTTATTACTTAATTATTCTTTGTGGGTGTTATATTCTTCACAACTTCAGAGATCAAAAAAAGGCCTTATATTAATACACTAAGAAAAGAGGTTAATATTACTGTACTCTAATTAAGGACAACCATCTCAACAAATTTGTGTGCATATAGAGAAATGATATATGTAGTTTCCAGGGGCATATGAAATTTTTGCTGATTGTATTGAGAGATGATAGTGCTTGGAAATGGAACATATTACACTTTAAGCGCACAGTGTCAGGTCAAGTGATCTCCAAATCAGGTTAGATAGAAAGTGTGCTCCCCCTATTCTCCCCCAACAATGTACCTCAACAACAATCTCTGAAGGACAACTAAATTACACCAGTTTGTCATTTCCCAGTTCACACACCAGCTATTCTATAGCTTCACTGAGTAGTACTGTTGGCTTTCTCCCAGTTATGTGCTGAGGGCCTGTGCTCACTTAGAACTGTGTTCGAAGTTCCAATACTTAGTTCAGAGGCAGAAGAGACATTCCTTCCATCAGCCCTATCTCCTTGTAATTCTGTCTCTGGAGCTTGTCCATCACTGATGCTAATTGCACCAATGTTGAACTCCAGTTTTAGACTGAATGTTACTATATAGTACAATTTACTTCCATAAAGCACCACTTTCCAAGTCATGGGCAATTCTAAAACTCTTTAATTTTTTTTCCCACAGCGTCTAGCCAACACTAAAGCCCACACATCAAGATTCATTAGTGCCAACCTCCCATGTAATAAATTCAAGAATCGCCTTGTTAATATTATGCCATATGAATCCACAAGAGTATGTCTACAGCCGATCAGAGGAGTCGAGGGCTCAGACTATATTAATGCCAGTTTTATTGATGGTTATAGGTAAGTGGGAGCATCAGTGGTCTTAAAATGTAAACTGCTTTAGGTGATATAACTGTGAGACCTCAGCTACACTGGTGCCTTCTGTATATGTACAGTGAATGGAATCAATGCTGTCACTATTGGTTTTTGGGCGATTATTAATCAATGAACTTGCATTAATAAGGTCATCTTTGTTCATTGTTTAGCATTGATGCAATCATGCCTCAAGCGAATCATGTTTACTTGTCAGCAATAAATTGTTATGGCACAGTCTGCATGATCAAGAACAGGCCAGTTGTAAAATAATGGATTCCACAATATATAATAGAAAATTAAAACATTCCAGGCTGTAATCTTGTTTTAAGATTCAGATGTTGGTTATAAAACCTGAGATGAGATTACGCCATATAACGTATCAAATTACTCCCTACATGATATAAACCAGCCATAGAATTTACCAACTATGAACTGCAAATGATTTCTCAAATGCAGTAATGATATTACAGTAATTATTTTCACACATCAATGATTTGGAATAGTCTGTGTCCACATTGATAGCGGCAGCTGGCCCAAAATTAAATTAGAAAATATTTTTAAAAGACATTGTCATCTCAGAGTGTAAGGTGACAGTTTTTCCTTTTCTCTCATGTTTTGTTACGCCTTATCAAAAAAATAAGATCATTGCCTTGTAATCACTCCCAGGTAGTCATTATTCTATGTCTAACCCAGCCAATTCCCTCTGTAAGGTTGCTGCATTGTTCCAAAACAACACTCCACTCCAAAAATTAATTAATTGCGTGAAGCTTTTGAAAATGTTTCAACATGATAAGATGCTAAGTAAATATGTGTTTTTAATCACATCCAGATATTTACTATCCTGCATCTATCCAAATCTCTCCATGAGCTTGTTGCTTTGTGATCAATCCCGGATGTCATAACATTCTCTATGGATCATGTGCAGATAGTGGTGTGATAATCAATCTGTGTTTCACAGGCAACTCATGAGCTACAAGTCAGCCAGGAGTGAACTAACAGCTGGATACCACTCACCTACAGTGCAACCTCCTTTATATGAATCATATGCTGCATTTTTTTCAGCCAGTGAAAGCAAATCTTGAATATCTTTTATTTCCATGTTTTATAACATTGCAATATTGATATAGAGTTAATCTCACCCCAGTAAAGATGCACATCCCATCTTATCACTGTAAACAGCCTGTTGCAAGGTTTTGCCACCTTCCCTACGAACAAACATAATAAAACAGTACTTACTTCATTAACTTGTCTGTAAACATATTGTGCAGAATAAAGATAGGTTTGTGAATGATCAGAGATTCAGTGAGATATAATTACTGTCCCTGATTGAATATTAATAGTTACAAAAACATGGCTGTTTCTTCCTAACATTTTGCACACCACACAAAACAGCTCTCTTCCCCACTGGATTCTCTGAAGTATAAATAGAAAGTAGTTTTAATTATAGTTTTTATTTTATTTCTAAGTAAGTGAACAGTAGATCCCAGCTGTGTAAAGAGTGAGTAAGGTTGCTTGCAGTTGACTAGTTTGTCATAAATGTAGTTCAGTGCGAGGGAGCAACATGACTACATGTTAATTTTCGTTTGTTTTATTTACAGGCAACAGAAAGCCTATATAGCCACACAGGGACCCTTAGCAGAGACAACAGAAGATTTCTGGAGAATGCTTTGGGAGCACAATTCTACAATTGTGGTTATGCTGACCAAGCTCCGAGAAATGGGCAGAGTAAGCACCCTGTGCATCACATAAATTCATACTAGTGGCATGCCTTGGGCAAATATCGACCAAGTAATATTGTATCCCCTTTACATTTTTATACATTGGTAACAAAGTATATGGCTTATAATAGCTTGAAATACACAGCAAGTTAAAGAAGAAGTTATGCAAATATTTTAAGCAGAATTCTACTGTTCTGATGAAAAGTCACTTCCAAAACGTAATCTGTCTTTTCCTTTAAAGTCCTGAGTAACCTACTGTGCAATTTCAACATTTCACAGCTTCAACTACTCGCTGCCCCCATAACTACAGATTGTAGAAATTGGAATGATTCAAGATCTCCCCCCAAGTCACAGCAAAACCTAAATGAAAGGACCTTAAGTGGCTAATTGACTAATTTCACCCTGTATGACTTCTAGTCAACCATATACCTGTGATTGGTATGGGACCTCTCAAGGCAGAATAATTTGAGAGTACCACCAGAACTGTTTCACAGAGAGTATCAGACTCATGTTAGAACAGCAGGGAATACCCAAAATGCTTAATGGACCAGACAAAATAATGCCTCACAATTCACAGTTGTTTTTGTGTTTTACAGGAAAAATGTCACCAGTATTGGCCTGCAGAGCGATCAGCTAGGTATCAGTATTTTGTAGTAGATCCCATGGCAGAGTACAACATGCCTCAGTACATTCTCAGAGAGTTCAAGGTCACAGATGCTAGAGTAAGCAAATTTTTTTCACCTTTGAGTAAAACAAAAATCAACCTTACATCAATTTGAGAATCTACCTACATGTGTAGGATCCATAGGCAAGACACAATTTGGGGGCTCACTAAATGCCCAATTTTATTACAGTTCAGCCTTCAGTTTGTCACAATGCCAGCTTTTAGTAACTTGCTTCAACATTTGTAAAAGACCACAGGCTGAATACTAAAGTTGTATAAGGGCAGCGCAGTCAGACCAGTATTGCTGCATGTCCAACTCACACTATAAATGGGTTGAATTTGAACATAGTGAGAACTTGGAATCAAGGCACAGCTTATGTTACAAAAAGATGATATTACTAGCTATCAAAAAGCAATATTTACCCATTGAGTCACCACATTGTAGAACAGACCTTTTTAAAAATTCACGTTTGTGATGTAGGTGTCACTGACATGTATTGCCCATCCTGAGTTGCCCTGAGAAGGCGGCACTAGATTGCCAACTTGAACCATTTCAGTCCATATGAGAATCTAAACCTTATACGTGAGTTAATATGTAAAGACAAGGAAGCACTGCAGCAGTTATCCAAATGCAGGTCATAACCCATTTGAAGTATTGTGTCCAGTTTTGGGAGATGTTCTTTTGGAAGGATGTTCTAGGTTTGGAGAAATTCTAGTGATGATTCAACAGGATGGTAAAGGGATGAAGGGAATGAGCTATGATTAGAGAATGTGCCGGCTTGGTTTTATTGCTTGGCTGTTATAAAATTAAGGGATTATCTGATTCAGGTATTTGTAATCATGAAGGGTGCATGGGGAGTGACTCTTCCCTTTAATAGGAAAATACAGAACCAAGTGCTGGAATTTTGATTCAGCTTAATTAAATGTATTTGTTCAAAGGGTTATGAGAATGTGAAATGAAATGCCCCAGAAGGCTATAGCTGTAGGATCAATTGAGTTGTTTAGCAATGACATTGAAACTTACTTGAGGACTTAGGTTCTGAAAGAATACCAAGAACGGGCAAGGAAACTGGGAATCATAAGATACTATATCAGAGCAGACATGATGGGCCAAATGATCTCCTATAACTCTAGCAGGCAACAGTTATCAATTAAGGAACTGTGCATTGGATGTTACAAACAAACCAGTAAAGCAAAAATAATAAAATGTGAACATAATATTGACTTTGTAACTGACAGTACTAATAGGTTCACAGTTTACTGCCTTAGTAAGATGGGAGTGAGCTGCAAGTGTCTTTGGACTCATCATTCAATCCTCCAGTGTGGATTCATTTTATACACAAATTCTAAAGATGATTATGCAACAAATAGCAATATTAACAGTAATAACTGTAATATTAAAGCAAATAATTCCCTTTTCCTGGTTCGTGGCCCCTATTCAAATTCAACATCACCTGCATGACATCTGCAGAATAAAAACTCAGCGCAGTCCATATGATGGACAAATTATTACTAATGTTATAGTGACAAATGCTATAATTATTCAACTGTAGTGTTCCACAAAGAATGGATTAGAAGTTGTTGAGCTGATTTTATGCCACTGTTACCATTCGAAAACAGTGTAAGCCTCAGGTTTTAGCACTTGAATTTATTTCCCTCCAGATATTCCTGGCTAGACAAATGTTGCTAACTAATTGACTCATAAATATCGCTGCTCTTAATATTCATGATAACAGCACTTTTATCAAGCATGAGGCCTGTTGTGGTTTCTCGTTATCAATTTTAACAAAAGCAACATTATAATACATTTTATAGTCAAGAAGAGCATATATGTTGTTATTAAATGGCAATGTTTTATTTTAAATACAAGCACCATACATAACCGAAAGCAAGTTGTCAAGTGAAGAGAAGGAGAACAGCCATTGTACTGCATTTGATCTGAGTGAATTATGATTTGAATTTAGAAGCACTCTCAGATTTATTGCATTACTTCAAATTGTCAAGTCTGCAGTTCCATCTTCAAGACTGGTTTTCCTGTTAATTGGTATTGAAAAACATAAAATAAATGAACCGCACGAGATGTTCTGACCGTTATATTACCTGAGCAGCAGTTTTTTCGGTCTATTTTGATTCCTTAGAGAATTTAACGAGGTGTGGCTCATTGATCGAGACCTTATTGTGTTTTCTTTTCCAATGGGGGTGAAACAGGATGGTCAGTCACGCACAGTGAGGCAGTTCCAGTTTACTGACTGGCCAGAGCAAGGTGTGCCAAAGTCTGGAGAAGGATTTATTGATTTCATTGGCCAAGTACACAAGACAAAAGAGCAGTTTGGTCAAGATGGACCCATCAGTGTTCACTGTAGGTGAGTAGTCTCTTCAATATGTTGTACCTTGCTCAATGGAAGTAAGGGAGACAGCGAAAGCAAAAGGTGATACAATTTTCTCTGATTGCATAAAATATGACCATGCTATGTAAAGTCAGCTTGGGGTGATACAACACAGAGAACATTAGAGAGCAGGCAAGCTGCTGGACTGGTGGATTTTGATTAAAAGCATAAAGGAATCCTTAAGGTGGCACAGGTTCAAAAAATCTCTGTCAGGTTATAAAGCAGGATCACAGAGGTTGCGTGAAATGAAAAATGCTACTTCCACCAGCAGAGCCTTCACATCACAGCCTGATCTGAGACTTTTGGTACACTTTGGAGAAACCACATTAGACGCTTTAAAATGTCTGGCTGCTTCCGTTCTGGGTGAAATGTGCATTTAGCCAACTAGGAATAAAGCAGTCAGCCCAACTAACGGAGAGAGGCATTTAATACTGAATGTTTATATCATCACATGATCCTCAGTATTTTTAATCCTCTTGGAATTTTTAAAATACACATTGAAACATTCTGAAATTATTTTTGTAAATGTGGATTATTTAGTTGAATTACATCACATTAGAGCAATGAAAATCCTTTTTCAATTTTTAAAGGCATCGAGTCAATTTTAACCCTTTTGCACAGCTGTGCACTTCATTTCCTCTCAGCACCATATTACACTATGAAGTCCAAAACCATCCAAGGCTTCAATCCTACCCCCCAGCACCTCTTTCACACTTGTAACTTCTAGTTATCTGATAGAAGTTCCATGTTCACTTCTAGCTGTCAGTCACTGTTTTACCTTCCTGTCTTTCTTATCAATGCTACTAAAGTTTGTATTCCACTGAACTTTCCATTCTCATTCCTCTAACACTCTAAATATACTGTACTACTCCACAGACCCTCATTCTGTTTAAATCAAAACTTAGCACAGTCTCTGACTTTAACTCATTCCTGTCCATTACCTTAAAACTATGGAACACCTTTTTTCCATTAGTAAGTTTGGGTTTTTAAAAAGGTAAGATTATCACCTAACATCTATTTCTTCATTTGCTGTGTTATTTATACTGTTGGCAACACTGAAGTTGTTCTGCAGTATGAGCCTTGGCTTCATCTCAATAAAACAAAAATCTGACAGGCTTCAAGGATTAAAAATTAAAAACATCTTTCATCATATATTATTTGCAGACATGATATTTCTTTCATCATTGAGAAAGGTGAATGGAGGATGAAAGCCTATAGTGCAGGCTTTAACCAAAATTGAAAAGAACAGGCAAGAATAGATAAGTCAAGAGATAATGCTTATATCCTGCCAAGTTTGGCTTCTTTAGATCAAGAAGGAGGAAAAAGAAGAGGAACACCTCTGGCTGAATTTTCCTAAATCTCATGTTGTCCCATTGTCAGGACTGAATGCTGGTGGTGAGCCCACATGGACAACTGGTGGGACCCCGGATAGGATAGTGTCATGATTAGATGTGGCCACTAATGAGGCTGCAGGAAATAGAAGAGGGCACTTCCATGTTGACTCATTTTTGAAAGCCAAGTAAGCTTTTTCATCTACTGTGCTGGAGTCAGGCAGGTAAACCCCAGCAATTGGAGGGGTGAACCCTCCAGTGTTGACTCCATAGCTACAGGGCCAGTCATTGCCACCGGGGCCACGGAGCAGATATTAAGGAAGGCCCCCAGCCCCCCACACCACCTTTGGGAACTCACTGAGGGGGCTACAACGCATGGCAGTCTCCCCATACAGCAGGGGATCTGCCCCACCACTGGTAAGATCCTGGCGCTGGCAGGAAGCGGCCATTAATTGGCCAATTAATTGGTTTAATTGGCTGCCCAGCTTAGGTCAGCTGCACTGCTGCCATTCCAACTATTGTGAATATCCTGTGACAACGGGAAGATGTTGGTCTCCTCCTCCCGAAGCCTTCCGCCACCTTTTTACATGGCTTCCTGCTTCCCAGCTCATCTCCAGAGGGCCGGTGAAATCCAGCCCACAGTGTTTACTGTTTATGGAACTCAAAGTAAAATGTAGCCAAAAAAGACCACACAGATATGTGTACTTTTACTACATGGTTTCGTTCCACCGCCTTCACAGCAATATTGAAGCCTTCAGTGTTTGTAAATGAACGGGCTCCCATTATTGCTGAAGCACATTGCTGTAATCTAAATGGTTCTATTCAATTAAAAGTGAACATTGCCAAATAAGTTTGTCATGTTTTTAATAGCTAAATACCCAACATACTTCACTAGCTCTTTATGCACTTTGGTGTTTACAAAACCCTCACTGTCCGTTGTGTTAATAGGGCTTACAGTAGCACATTCAAAAATACCGGCAGCAGTATTATATTTAATAATTGCTTAGTGTGTGGGAAGCCATTACCAACGTTGTCTCTCAGCCACTTGATTGTCATTTAATTAATGTTATTTTGCTCCCCGTAGTGCTGGCGTTGGGAGGACTGGTGTTTTCATAACACTAAGTATTGTATTGGAAAGAATGCGATACGAGGGTGTTGTGGATATCTTTCAGACTGTCAAGATGCTAAGAACACAACGGCCAGCTATGGTGCAGACAGAGGTAAGGAAATAGTTTTAAAGAATCAAATGCTGCTGTATTTCCACTAGCTCTCCATTTAAACAGCTACCATTTTAAGATAACAGCTATAACCTCACTGATCACAATCCTTTATGACGGACCATTTCAAGAAAAATTGTCATTTATGAAGGCAAATAGACAGTCATTTATAAATGAGATATGAAAGGAGAAAACTCCTTTTGTATGTTGTGAAATGCATGCTGGTAGTGCTGGCTTCTGATGCGGAGGTCATATGCCAGCTGCAGACTATACAATAATTGCCAACTTTTGATGAGGCAAGTGGCCAATAAACCTAGTGAAAGTGGCTCTTTCCAGCCATCAGCTTTATTGAATTCTGGCTATTGTACTTATGGGTTCCAGATGGCTTCACACATCCTGAGGTGTTGGAACCTAGTGCCATTTCCCAGGTCTCATGCAATATTGATGCAACTGTAGTGTCACAGAGTGGCGGGATGCCGGTTTGTGAGTCTCTGTATTGTCATAGTGAGACTGTATGTGCTGCGAATTGATTTGAATATCAAATGATTAATGCTATGTGCCCTGCTCCCATCTACTGGTGCTGAGCTCAAGGGCAGTATTGGCAGAGCCACAGAGAGAGGGCTCCTGTCTGCCCAGCTGCAAAATGGTTTGTCTAATATAATAACTAGAGAGAAGCAGAAAACAAAAGTATATGGGCAGAAATTAGAGTGAATAATGCCCATAAGTGTTCAAGACCAATTGCATAGCCCATCACGGTAGCTGAGTGCTGAATGGATGAAAAACCTAAGGTGGCCCAAATTATTCTGTCCAAATTCTCATGTGTAACTAAATCAGAACAACTCCCAGGTTAGCAACACCATTAATCAAGAGCAACAAATTCCATATCTTGGCACTTTTAGCCAAATACTCAGAGTGACGATGAAAATTCGCATTATCGCCTTCATCACCTACTACATTGTGCTGATGTCAAATGCACACGTCTCTAGCGAAAGCTGCAAAGCCACATTGAGGTATTTTCCAGGGTGGGGGAGTTTAGTGTTGTCATTTTGAAAAACAAAATAATTGCTAACTGGGAGTGGGTTCCTGTATTCATGACAGTTTCCCCAGCACGTTCACCTGCTCCTCACTGGGGTGAGCTGGAAGAAATGTATAAGACCCACTTGTAATGGTTTGGATGTTGAGGGGGTGGGATACTTTTGATCCTTGCTGGTGACAGTACTTGGCACTGTCTCTAGCAAGGTGGCATTGCAAATATTCAACACAATGTGTTAGCTATAGATTGTTACCTTCTGAACAAACAACATGGAATGGGGTTGTCAACTCAACTTTGAAGAACTCCCAGGGATTTCATCACATGACCTTCAAATGTCCTGCCCCACACTCCTACCATTTGTCACCCAACATGTCCACCCTTCCTTCCACATGCCAATTGAAAAGAGAAGACATTCTTTGGCCCCATTATTTGTGGGGAAGGATTGGGACAGCTGAAAATGGTCGGGGACACAGAAGTGCAACCAGCAATATCTTTCTTCCCACTCAACAGGCAACCAAATGGACAGGCTGCCAATGCAAAATTCAACAGCAGGAGGCCACAGCCAGGGACTCTTCAGGACAGTCCCCAGCAACTAGGGGAGGAATTTAGAGGGTTGTGCTGGGGGCAGGCAGGTGGGCCATGATCAGGGCTTGGCAAGACAGCCAACAAGGCTTGAGAAGGACTAGGGGTTGGATGGGGAAGGTCAGCTGCGAATTTGTTTTTGGAGAGAGAGAGGACATGGAGTGACTGGGCAGAGGGGGTAAACGAACATGGCGAGGAGAGCCGAGAGATGTTAGGGCCAGCAGAGGGGAGGCTTAAGGCTTCCTTGAGGGGGAGGGGGAGTCACCCCTGTTTCTCTTGGCCCTCAAAGAGTGCTGGAAAAGCACTTACATTGTGGAGCCGCTGGCCCCTGCCTCCCATTTTACCACTGGGTTTTCTGACTCCGGGGTACCCACACAGCAACTTTAAAATTTAAAGTGGATTCTGACTTACACTGAGGAAGCCAGTCATTTATGTGATAAGTTGGGGCAACGTTCCATCCCCACGCCCTTTCCTGCACGTTATGGGGGATTGGTTAAAAGAAGCTTATCACATAGCCTTTCTTCCCATTTACAATATTTTAATCACTAATAAACAAAAATGTTCTTGTCACTGCAATATAGCCATAGCATAGAACTGGCCATGTGACCAAGTAAATATAATATTATGAAGCTATGACTTTTTATTTTTGAAAAAATGATTTTTCAACTTTCAACTGGCTGGAAATCTTGCAATTTGAACTGAGAGGGGAAACTGCTTGAAAATGCAAGGTCACCTTCCAAGATGAAGGTGAGAAACAAACAAATCACCCTTAAGGGAGTGCGAAGAGAGAGATATCTCCGATAATCCAAGCACCCATCGAAACTCGCAAGTGTTTAAAGATGATGCAAAAGAAAAATTTTGAATATTGAGGCAATGACAGCCAACAGAGAGACCCACCCAAAACCTCTTGGAAATGCAAAATGAGTGAAATATTTCAAGGCAAAGCTACTAGCCACTAGAGAGAGATTGCAAGTGACACACGTAGTGTCTAGAAAGTCTTCAGTAGAGGACCAAGCTGAGGGCTATTCATGGTCTCCCTCTTTCTCTTTTGGAATGAGAATGTCACCTGGTTTGAGGAGCCAACTCTACCAGAAACCTATCAATGAACTGAGATCTCATAATACTTGCAATATCATCTACATCTGACTGCATCCAAGAATTCAGCTAAACCAAACCGGCCACAGCGTTTAAAATCTATGCCTCAGGGACATTCAAAGGACACTTAACTTTTACCTTTTTTCATTGGGCTCTAACTCCCCTTATTTCTGATGCGTGCGTGTGTGTGGCCTAATGACTGCATGAGGGTTAAATGCTTGATGTCACATTTTTATTATTAATTTTCTCGGGTTTAGGGGTTAATAAATTTGCTCTTTCTTTGACTCAAGAAAAACATGTTTGATTGATTCCTTATTGCTCTCAGCTTAAATAGTTAAATATACTCTGATTTGGAAAATACATATCCTTGTTAAAAAAAGAAACTTAAACCTTTCTGTGACCAACTGAGGAGGTTTTTTTTATTCATTAATGGGATATGGGTGTCACTTGCTAGGCCAGCATTTATTGCCCATCTCTAATTGCCCTTGAGATGGTGGTGGTGAGGCTAAATAGAGCTGGAACCCAGTTCACCCCTTCTCACCTGGTTTTAACAACAGAAAATAACCATTAAGTTAAAGACTAAGTCCTATCCCAGTGCAAGATTCCATAGCCCACATAAATTGGTTACTGACTTGGAACTTGGGTGACTGTCACGATAATGAAGGAAAAAATGCCAAATTGCAGGTGGAAATATTAGACTTTTAAAGGTCTTATTTTTAAAGAAATGCACACGAACCACTGGCTGGGGTGCTGCAAGGTGAGTCCCTAAGAGATAATGGAACACCACCCTGTTGCCAGACAAAGTACTTCTAAAGACATCCAGAAACTAATTGCTCCCTCCGGTAGAGACAATGGGACATAATGGGAGATGAGTATCATCTCATCAAGAAATCATGTGAGAAATGCAGACAGATTTGTGAATTTACTTCCCACTTGGAATATACAAAGGAGGGGTTGAACGTGAGCTGGAAAGCTGCCCTGGCACCTGTCTGTTGGTGGGTGTTCTGAGAGAGCAAGTGCCACACACAGTACTCCTGCAAATCGCCATTTTGCAAGTATCCTGTTCTCTCTACCGAATTCAAATCTACTGGAACCTCGAAACCGACTTATTGATCTAGCAGAGTTAACTCTTGTGGAACTTTGAAACCAACTATTTATCTACCGGAGTCAACTCTACTAGAACCTTGAATCCAACTATTCGCCAACTATTCTACTGGAATGTCGAATCGCAATGACCACAACGCTCAATCTCCTACTCCCCACGAATCAAGGACTGTTCTGTATACCTTTTCTGAAAACATATTCACATACTTCAAGCTAAATTCTTACTTTTTAACCTGCATGACTGTACATGCATGTGTTTTATCCTTTCTTGCCATTAGTAATTAATAAACCATTAACTCAAGAAAGTTTGATCAAATTGGCTTCAAAACCAGACGATTGGGTCTGGGAAAAAGGTATCTGCAAAAGAGATCCCTTTTAGATTGAAACTTTTTGCAACTAACAGGAGGGGAGGCTGAATAAAGACATGGAGCCAGTTCATCCCTCCTCACCCGGGGCATAACAATTTAGGGGTGTCCCAGTCAGACAGTGACTAATTGAGGGGTCTCGCCTGGATCAACAACTTTCGGGAACCTCACCTGGAGGTGGAGGTATAACAAATTGGAGCGTTCCTTCAGGATTTGAACAAATTGGGGGCTCGGAGTCTGGAATATATTTTCCCACAGACCAAACAAACGAATTAGAGTGGGGAAAGTAAATTGTCCTTTTGAAATCAATTGATTTCTTGAATCTATACTACTGAAGTGTTAGAATGTCCATTTTTGATGCTAGTACCTATCTAGCAGAACTAGAAGCAGTTAATTTTGAGGATCTAAAGGTTCTGTCCCTCAAACAGTTAAAAGAGTTAGCGAGGTGTTTACGATTAGAATTTTGGCCAGAAGCCAGAAAATCTGAAATTTTAAAAGGGGGTGGCCAATGGCTTACAGGTGGAAATTGAGGATGATGAAATGGATAGCATAGCAGTAGAGAGATTAAAATTGGAGAAGGGGAAATTAGAATTTCAGGAGAGTGATAGGAAACTGAGCACCCATGGGAGAGAGGGAAATTCTGGGGGCCCACCTCAGGACAGAAAGGGTGGTGCTGAAAAGAAAAGTCAAGCCAAGAAGCCTGTGTGTTTTAACTGCTGGAAGGTAGGACATGTCTGGGCCAACTGCTGGAGGCTGTAGGAAAAACCAGTGGGATTTATCGGGGTGCAAACACCCCATACAGAGAATGGGAGGCATTCAGAGAGCATAGCAGACCAGGCTAGGCTCTGACTACAGCTGTGAATCCCTGAAGGGGCACTCCTGAGAGTGCGGATGAGGTTAACCGAATCCCTGAGAGTTACAAGGATTTTGTATCTGAAGGAAGGGTGGCCACATTTCCCCAGGCTGAGGCGAGTAAATCTGTAGTGATACTGAGGCATACAGGGGCCAGCCAGACTCTACTGCTGGGAAAAGGCAAGAACTTCCCACCAGAGATTGCCATAAGTGCCAAGGTGCTGGTAAAGGGGATTGAAGGAGGATACATTCCCATTCCTCTATACCAGGTACATCTGGAGTGCAACTTTCTATCAGGGCCAGTGTCCATGGGAGTTGTCCCCAGTTTGCCTATGGATGGGGTCCACCTGCTCCTTGTCAATGATCTGGCAGGACCAATGGTAATAGCATCTCCAGTAGCCTCAGAGAAGCCCATTGAGGCCAATGAGACCAAACAGCTGCAGGAGAAAGTGCCTGGCATTTTCCCTGACTGTGTGGTAACCCATTCAATGGCTCAACAAGCTCCAGCAGAGGAAGCTGAAGTGGCACTCCTGACGCAAAACCCTCCATTCTAGTTATCTTTCAGGAGCTTAGGAGATCCTAAGCAGGTGATAAAAAAATCTTCATTGGTAATGACCCAGCAAGCTGACCCACAGCTAAAAACATTAGCTCAGACTGCTTACAATGCAGCCGAGGCAGAAGCAGTCCCTGAATGCTACTACACTAAAAATGAGTTGCTGATGGGAAATGGAGACCCCCCTCATAGACCTGCAAATGAGGAGTGGACAGTGATCCAAGATGTGGCAGTGCCGCCAAGGTACCGTGGGGAAATCTTGTGGCTAACTCACAAAATTTTGATGGCTGGGCAGGTCGGTGTATGCAAAACTCAAGCCCGCATCAGCTAGCATTTCTCCTGGCGGCACCTCCACAGGGACATAGTAAGGTTTAGCAGAATCTACCACACGTGCCAGATTGTGGGAAAACTCCAACCTGCAACAAGATCTGTACCTATGATTCCCCTGCTGGCTTTTGGGGAATCATTCAGCAAAGTGTTAGTGGACTGTGTGGGGCCCCTGCCCAAAGCAAACAGGGGTCCACAGGTATATCCTTATCATCATGGACATGGCTACCCACTTCCCAGAGGCTCTTCCCCTGAGAACCATATCTGCCAAAACAGTGATGAGGAAATTGACCCAAATTACCAGTTGGATCAGGGCTCAAATTTTATGTCCAAGATATTCCGGGAAGTCATGGATAACCTGGGTCTGACCCAGCTCAAGCCTTCCGCGTATCATGCACAGTCCCAGGGGGCGCGAGAATGGTACCACCAAATCCTAAAAACAATGATGAGGGCACACTGCCATGAGTACCCTCATAACTGGGATAAAAGGCTAGGTTTCCTTCTCTTCGCTACCAGGAACTCACCGAGCTTACTCCAGTTGAACTAGTTTAAGGGCACCATGTGCGAGGGCCTTTGAAACTAATCCAGGAGAGGTTTTTGGAGCAGGAAGAATTCTCCATTTTGGATTATGGAGCTGTGTTCCAAGAGTGGTTCATGAGAACCTGCGAGGTGGCCTGAGATCACATGAAAATCCCCCAGACAGCCATGAAAAGACAAGCCGACAGACATGCTAGGACCCGAACCTTTAAACCTGGAGACTGTGGGCGGAACTTTCCGAACCCATTGGCTGTGCGTGTGATAGGTTGCAGGCATGGAAAATATGGCACGAACTGCTCCGTGACAGTGTGGAGGCAGGTTGCGACCTTCCGCTCAGCCCACCAACGGCGGGCCGTGTTTACCTCTATTGGTCGGCGGGGAGCTAATTTTAATACATTATAATATAATTAAAAGACTATCCCGCCAGGCTCTTGGAACCCCGCCATATCATCCATCCACATTGGCGGGAAAGCACGCCAATGTGTTTCACAACAGCACGCAGGCGACGTGCACTTGGCTGCCTTCACTTTGAGGGAACTGAGGTGAGTGAGCAGCAGCGTTCTCCACAGCTCGCCTGTTGTTTACAGGCCTCAGGGGTGCTGGGAGGGTGCGGGGAAACTGATGCCTGGCCCTGGAGGTGACTGCTAAGAGGGTGGATGGTGCCCGGGGACATGTGCTGGCCAGCCTTGGAGACAACTGCTGAGGAGGGATGGGGAGAGTCAGTGCTGCCCTGGCACTGCATCCTGCACACAGGCAATCGAGGTGGGGGCAAGGGTAAGCGAGGGGAGCGGCCACGCATTAGGGACACCTGTATAAACTGGCCATGCCTCTGCAACTGAGGCTGGACCATCACTATGATTTGAAAGCTGCACAGAGCACAGGGAACAGGCCCTGGACTGAGACACCTGCCTTTTATCTTGTGCAGAAAGATTTCACATCTGAGTGTCAAGAACACTGCTCATCAGAACAAGGAGCCACAGGCAGGGAGACATCCTTGGGAGTTTACTGACAATAGTGAACAGTATGTACATGTGATCAACACCCGTGGCTAGGCTGTGCAACTACCTTTACCTAACTTTCCTAGCCCTGCTGCTACGTCTTGGTGCTCTCTAGACATCCACAGCGGAGTTGTGACGCCCTGTCTGTGATGACTTTGGCCGGCATCCTCTGGAGGGCCGAGACCTGGAGGACCCCAGCCTGCTTTTGGGGCCCTGCTGTGTGGCAGTGGCACCCTCTTCGGCCTGTGGAGTTGGATCTGCGGAGGTCAGAGGAAGATAGGAGTCAGATGGGCCAGTCGCTCCCAGAGTCACCTGGGTGGATGGCCCCGGAGCATGCATCTGCTGATCCCCCTCCCTATGGCTGTCCGAGAGCCCCTGGCTGACTCCATGAGCAGAAGGGGTAGCTGGAGTGAGATTGAGTTGTCCAGCACCCCTCTCGCATACACACTGTTGGAGACCAACTATGACATCAGCGATGGAGTTAAGCCCGCGCAGCAGTGACGTCCTGGACCAACGTCTCCATGGCGGCTGCCATCCTGCCGGTGTTGACCTCAGTACGTTGGCATGCTGGCACTACGCCCTCAACCTGAAGATGGACACACTCCTCCATTGTGCCTTGCAATCTGAGGAGTGCAGCGGACATCTCTTCCTGTTGTTCCCTAGCTTGCCTTTGCAACTCCAGCAACTGTGACATGACAGAGTCCAGAGGCTCATCATCTGACTTGAACTCAGCAATATTCTGGGCTCCAGCAATCCTCTGAGTGCCGGGGACCTGGGAAGTCCCTGCCTCCACCTGCTGTGGATCAGAAAGTGTGATGTGCTCACCAGATGTGATCCCGAGGCTACTCTAAAGTTAGGTCCCAGCGAGGTGTGTGTCTCTGCACTGGTGGAGGGTGTGGCTGTGCACTGTGTTGGGACTTCAAGGAGGGTGCCTTCAGATTTCTCTTCAGAGATTTCTTCAGAGCTTGATTGGAGGCCCTGGGTCATGGACTCTGTTGGCTGTTTGGCAGATGTGCCTGCGAAAGCAAGGGGAGATAAATAGTGCATGGCAGTGGCCTGTGAAAGAAGACACATCACTCATGGCATGGTTGTTTGATGGATTTTGCTGGATCCTCACTTGGTAGAGCAGTGCCAACCTCACCGTCAGCACAGGACTGGCCCTGGTCAACGCTGGCTCTGCTTTCGAATTCTGTCAGAACTTTGATTTCCGGCATCCCTCCACCTGTCTGCAGCCTTTCCCTCCTGTTGTGAGCCAGTTTGTCCTGCATGGATAGAGATGGGGTGAGTGTATCAGGACTCATGCTGGGCCAGATGTTAAGTATTCCTGGCCTGTGTGGGTGGTGAGTGGTCCCATGGATGGGATGAGGACAATGACGGTGTGTGTGAGAGAGTGATTGGTGATGTCCTTTGAACTGGCATTGAGTGAGGGCCCTGTGGATGTGTGATGGGTTTGTGAGTGTCTGAGTTGGGAGTGATGAAGAGTGACTTACCCCGGTGAAACGGTGGAGGTCTTTCATCGATTTGTGGCACTGGGTGGTTGTCCTCCTCTGCAGGGCATTTGTACTGACCACCGTTGCCACCGCCTCCCAAGCCGGGTTAGTGACATTGCTACCCATCCTGCAGCCAGAACAGGGATAGAGCAAATTCTGTCAGGCCTCCACGGCATCCAGCAGTCGCTCGAGGGACCCGCCATTGGAGCGGGGGCTGTAATTTTTTGTCTTTGCTGGCCATGTCTCCCGGACAGCGGTGGTGAGCTGATGGCGATGAGCGCTTTGCTGGCGGCTGCATTTTAAAGAGGGCAGCCAGCATGATGCAACAGCGGGGTGATGGCGAGTGGGCGAATGAGAGCCCGCCCACCATGGAAACAGCGTGTTTCCCGGGAATACATAAATAATGAGGCAGGCTCGAGAAGATACAGCGTGAAAACCTGCCATTTTCGTTGGCGGGTAGGACTCCATTTTACCCGCCCGCTACCGCATTTAGTACACTTATGGGAAAATTCCGCCTTATATGTTAGTGCTTCTACCGACACCAGGTGAACCTTTACAGGCCCAGTTCAGTGGCCCGTACAGAGTAGCAAAACGATATGAGGAAGTGAACTATCTAACTGAGACACCAGATCAGAAGAAAAAGCAAAGGCTGTACCATGTCAACAAGATAAGGTGATATCACAGCCGGGAAGAGAACAAATAAGTAGTGGTCTGCCCCATTGCCAACGACCTAGAGGAGGAGGGGAGCAGTGAGGATGAATTGGAGGGAGACGTGGGTGAGGCCCATGTTGAACCTCCTCCTACCCAGCTAACCAACACAGAAATACCAGCCAACTTAGACGCCTTGTTCTCCCACCAAGGTTCAGAACAGCGATCAGACTTGATGAGACTGTTCACTGCATTTAAAGCTTTATGCAGAGACAAGCCAGGCTGCACCATCCTAGCTCTACATGATGTGGATGTGAGGGATGCCCCTCCCATAAGACAATGCCCCCACCGGCTAGGCCCAGAGAAGTTGGTCCAGGTCTGGGAGGAGATTAACTACATGCTGGAGCACCAATCAATGGGGCCTATCAACAATAGCTGGCTCCCCAGTTGTGCTCATGCCCAAGCTGGATGGCTCCACAAGGCTCTGCATTGACTACCGAAAAGTTAATGCAGTGACCAGAGCTGACTCCTACCCAATACCCTGGCTGGAAGACTGCATAGATAGGGGAGGTAAAGCAGCCAACATTACAAAGGTAGATTTACTCAAAGGATACTGGCAGATTGCCTTGAAGGCCCGCGTGAAGGAAATCTCCGCCTTTGTAACTCAGACGGGTTATACCAGTGTTGGGTTATGCCCTTCGGACTCTGAAATGCCCTGGCTACCTTCCAAAGGTTGATGAACCAGGTAGTGGCGGGCATGTCCAATTGTGTCATGTATTTGGACGACCTCCTGGTGTACAACGACACCTGAGAAAGCCACGTACAACCACTGGAAGCCCTTTTCCAGAGAGTGCAGTCAGCTGATCTAGTGGTCAATCACGCAAAGAGCAAGTTTGCTAAGGCTAAAGTAGGTCTATCTAGGGTACGTGGTCGGTCAAGGACAGATACTGCCCAGGGCTGCCAAGGTGCAAGCCGTAGCCCAGTTCCCCGTTCCCGCCACAAAACGGGAAATCATGAGGCTCTTGGGGATGTGTAGGTTCTACCGCAAGTTTGTCCCAAACTTTAGCACAGTAGCCCCCCGCTGACAGACCTACTACAGAAAAAAGTAAAGGTCATATGGACCAAGAAATACCATACGGCTTTCAAAAAGCTGAAGGCCATTTTAATAGGCGAGCCTGTGCTTGCAGCCCCAGACTTTAATCGGACATTTAAAGTAGCCATTGGGCAGAATTTCACCCATGTGGGGCGGGTGGGAAGCCGACCGCCAGACGCGAGCCAGGCCGGAAAGCGATTTCACGCTGGCGGGTTAATTAAGGCCCACTCAGCATGAAACTGGAGCGGCAGTGCTCAGCACTACCTCTACTGGGGAGGGAGGGAATGCGAGCCTGGCGAGTACTACCTTTGCAGATACACATTTTGTAACCTCCCTGAGGCACAGAGTTGCCTCGCAGAGATGAAGTGTTATAAAGAAAATAAAAATGTAATGAAACATGCCCCCTCATGTGACAGTCATGTTTCATTATATTTTTATTTTCTTTATTTTTTTTTATAACACTTCATCTCCGTGAGGCAGCTCAGGGAGGTTATGAAACGTGCGTCCGCAAAGGTCGCACTCACCAGGTTCGCAGACTCTGTCACATGAGTTATTAACATGTTATTAATTAAATTTAAAAATTTTAATTTTATTTATATTTGCGTTAGGAAACTTCAACCCGCCTGTGGATGAGGTTTCCTAAAAAGTGCAAAGGCCACTTGGCTTTTAAGTCTTCCCGCCAACCATAAGGTTGGATGGGCGGTGAAAAATTCAACTTAATTGATCATTTAATGGCCTGAATAGGTCATTTAATTGTCAGCGGGCGCGCTGCCGACTTTGGTGCGCGCCCACCGAATGAAATATTGCGCAACTGCGCGTTGGTGTCAGGACGCTCGCCCGATGTCAACGCACATCATTTTTCGCTTGAGCGGGTTGGGTGCATGCCCGTCGAGCTAAAAATATTACCCATTGATGCGCGTGACATTGGGGTAGGGGCTGTTCTCCTACAGGAGGATGAATCAGGAGTAGAGAGACCAATCGGGTAATTTTCTAAAAAGCTCAACAAGCATCAGAAACCACACTCCACATTAGAGAAGGAGACCTTTGGTTTATTACAGGCCCTCAGACACTTTGAGATATTTGTCTGAAATGGTCATAGAGAGACCACAGTCTACATTGACCACAATCTATTAACTTTTGTAGAAAAGTTGAAGATCCAGAATGCCAGGTTATTCAATTGGAGTTTGTCCCTCCAGCCATACCACTTAAAAATCACCCACATTCCTTGGAATTTAAATGTTATTGTGGACACCCTGTCCCTGTCCAGAATTTAAAGGAACCCAATTAGAACCAGAAAAGATAAATTGACCACTGCTAAAAGAATGAATATGTATGAGAGTGTTTTGTTGTTTATAAGTTTTTCCCTTTTTGTAATGAAATGAGAATGAATCTCATTTCATTTTGGGGAGAAAGGGAAGTGTCATCATGATAAAGAGAAAAACACCAAATTGCATCTGGAAATATTGAACTTTAAAAGTACAACATGAGTTTTTAATAGAAATACACACAAGCCACTGGCTGGACTGCTACAGGGTAACTCCCTAAGAAATAATGGAACCCCAAAGGTAATTGTAAAGACATTCAGAAACTAATTGCTCCCTCCGATAGAGATAATGGAACATAATGGGAGATGAGTATCATCTCATCAAGAAATCATGTGAGCAATGCACGGACTGATTTGTGAATTTGCTCCTCAGTTGGAATATACAAAGAAGTGAGCTGAAAAACTGCCCAGTGTCTGTCTGTTGGTGGGTGTTCTGAGAGAGAGCAAGTGCTAGAAGTTTGATTCAGAAGTAACAGCCACACACACTACCCCAGCAAACCGCCATTTTGCAGGCATTCCGTGACAGAGTCTGCGAGCCTGGTGAGCGCGACCTTTGCGGATGCGCGTTTCATAACCTCCCTGAGCTGCCTCATGGAGATGAAGTGTTATAAAAAAAAAATAAAGAAAATAAAAATGTAATGAAACATGACTCTGTCACATGAGGGGGCTGTTTCATTACATTTTTATTTTCTTTATAACACTTCATCTCCGTGAGGCAGCTCTGTGCCTCAGGGAGGTTACGAAACGTGTATCCGCAAAGGTAGCGCTCGCCAGGCTCGCATTCCCTCCCTCCCCAGTAGAGGCAGTGCTGAGCGCTGCAGCTCCCGTTTCATGCTGGTTGGGTCTTAATTGGCCCGCCAGCGTGAAATCGCCTTCCGGCCTGGATCTCTCTACCTCTCTACTGATTTCAACACTACTGGAACTTCGAAACTGACTCCCTCTCTAACGAATTCAACTCTACTGGAACCTTAAATCCGACTATTTGTCTACTAGAGTCAATTCTACTGGAACCTCGAATTCCAACGGCCACAACGCTCAATCGCCTACTTCCCATGAGTCAAGGACTGTTCTGTATACCATATTAAAATATTTATATATATATATAGATACATATATTTACATATTCACTTACTTCAAGCTAAATTCTTACTTTTAATCTGTATGACTGTCTATGCAAGTTTTGCCCTTTCTTGTCTTTAGTAGTTAATATGCTTACTCTTACCTTTAACTCCTGAAAGTCTGATCAAATTAGCCCCTTCAAAACCAGAACGATTGGATCTGAGAAAAAGGTATCCGTGAAAGGGATCCCTTTCATATTAAACCTTGTTGTGACCAACAGAGTCGGGGGGTTGCTGAATAAAGACAGGGAGCCAGTTCATCCCTCCTCACTTGGGGCATAACAACTTGGGGGTGTCCTAGCCAGACGGTAACTAATTGAGGGGTCTCGCCTGGATCAACAACTTTGGGTAACCTCAACTGGGGATGGGTCGTAACAGTGACAGACATCTACATTTTACAATCTTTTAAATTTCTCTCCCTTTTCTACCTGTGTGCAGGAGGTGAATACATGTAGTAGGAGGAAGCTCATTTGGACAGGATGCAGGCTCACTGAAGCTGTGACCATTGACTCCTTATGAGGCAGGGATGATTATAGAGATTATGGTTGTGGAGACAAGAGGTGGATTGGAGCTGGAGGCCTGCTCCAGTCACATAGCTGGCATCTTTATTTATTTTTACATTTCCTTATTCACTCATTCACTCACTCCCTCAATGACACTGCAGTATCCATAGGCTACAATGGATTGTCAAGCAAAACAATGGCCCAGATTTCCCAATGTTTATGTACTCATTTTGGGGCATTATTAAGGCAGTAACTGAAGTGAAGCCATTTCACCAGTTCCTTGACATCTTCTGCTACTTGTTAAACTTTCTTCAGAAAAGTGAGATGTTAATAATTGGCTAGGAGTATGGTGCCCATTGTATTTCCCATCATTGGCAATGCCTGGGTATTTGAAGTACTGTTGTATCCCTATTATTCAGCATCACCAAAGAAATGGAATGGGATTGCCTAGTGCAGTCAGTCACACACCAATCCATTGCATTGACCAAGATGTTTATGGTAAATAAATAAATAAAATTTACTACTCCAGGCCTTCAGCCTCAGTAGTTGCTGCAATGAACCAAGGTTCGCAGCATGTACAGATCTGATCATGGCAGAAAAGTTTCTTCTAGGAACTACAGGGAACTTTTGGCATAACAGCCAGTTTATAATGCAATCAATTTAGCACTACTCCCATATACAGATAAAAAATATTATGAGGCTTTTGGGATGAAAGTATCTTTCATTGGGTTCCCAAGTCTTAAAATGGAGATTGGATACTTTACTAAAGGCTGCTTGACAGCCCCTTACTGTGAAGAATTGAGTCTTCTTCAGGAACCTGATGGAGTGCTTTTCTATGCTGCTGCTATGGCAGGAAGCAGCCTCTGAAGCATAGACCCTAGCTTATCCAAAGGCATTGGGAACAGGATCCTGGTTACCGGCAATCACTGAGAGAGTGAACCTCACAGCTTCATAGAAGTGTCTTTGAGATGCAGCTCTGTGCACTTTGAAGTTTGGCTGGTCCCCTTCATTCGGTGCTTTCCCGTTAAATTGACTAACCTGTTTTGATCTCTCACGAGACAGGGAAAGGTTTGGAGGTGCTCCCCTAGCTTCACTTTCTCCAGACTGCCCTGCAATAAGTTGAAACCATCTGAGATCTTGTACTGCAGAGCAATAGACACCGCTGCCAGTGCCGCCACCTGGCACATACATTGGGCGAGACCACGCAGTTCATTCATATGCCTTTTGGTCTGCTTACATCCTTCTCTTCAGAAGAGATACTGTCAGATCATCAAGCACGAGCCTTGCAGCCAGGGACTGGCATATCTGTTGTCTTGCTTCAACTGCATCAGCCTCCATCCTCTAGCTTCCACGTACCCTGCATCTGATCATGTTTCAATTCCTTGGCTACAAATTTACCCCCTCTAATGATTGTCTCTGTGCTGCTGATTGCAAGTGAGAGGGTGAACGAATGAGTGTTCACCAGTGTTTCTAGTGATAGAGGGGACTGTAAGGTCTTCAGAAATGTTCTCAGTTATATCCCCACTTGTAGCTTCTAAGAAAAAAAAGTATTTGTCAGCTGTGGCTAATTTGGTAGCATTCTTGCCTCTTAAGTCACAAGGTTCTGGGTTTGAGCTAAATAAACAAGGCTGACACTCCAGCAGCACTGAGGGAGTGCTGAATTGCGGGAGGTAACATTTTTTGGATGAGGTGTTAAACTGAGGCGCTGTCTGCCTGCTTGGTGGATACAAAAGATCCCACAACACTATTTTGAAGAAGAACAAGGAAGTTATCCCTGGTGTCCTGGTGAATATTTACCCCTTGATCAACATCACCAAAAAGAAAGATGATCACATTGCAGTCTCTGTTTGCTGTGTGCAACTTGGCTACTATGTTTCATACATTATAACAGTGACTACACTTCAAAGGTATGTCCAGTGGCAGTAAAGCACTTTGAGATGTCCAATGGTGATGAAAAATGTTATATAAATGTGCCTTTTTTTTCTTTCTATTAACGATGCTTCAGAAGCACTCTATTTTAATCAGGTAATTCTGTGGCTCTCACGTGTTAGCTGATGATGTGGCTAAATGGGAACATTAAAAAAATTTACCTTCTTACAAATCCACTACAGCACAGAGATTCCCCATCTCAGCCCAACAGTCAGGCAAGAGTTGAGGCCAATTATTGCCATTGCCTCTTTTCATGGAATGTTAAATGCTAGATATTGGCATGTTGTGTTCCTTAGTACATATGCTGTCTTCTGGAGGATTAATGCATTCTGTTAATTGCTGCAATCTCCAGGATCTGTGGAATGACTGGCAGTCATGTTAGGTATAAAGGAACAAGAACCTGAGATGAGATCTTCAATGTGCTAGCATGAATTGCAGGATTTGGAGCGATTGATTTGAGTGTTAGCATCGCTTTGGTTCTGGATCAAGAATGGTGCCACTGAATAAAGGGAAATATTTGACTTATTGCTCAGAGTATACACATGTGCTTCTCTGTGAATCAGTGCCTCTACCCTGTTATTCATCTGCAAGCAAACAAGCTTTTACTAACCTAGTGAGGCCATCAAACGGCAGGCCAAATGGCCTAAACCTACTCTTGTTCCTTATATTCTTATATATTATGTATTCTACCAATGCTACAAGGAAGTCCTTGGGATTTAAGATGTCCTTGGAAAATTTAGGCCAGAAACATTTCAAACTTAGCCTCAAAAAAGTTAGATGCATGCTTTGTCCCTTCCTTTGCACGATTATTTCACTCCCTCTTCTAGGAACCAACTCATCCCTTTAACTGCATGCAAACCTTGCTTTGGAATCACTGCTTGAGGATGCTGAAGATGTGTTTCATTATGACCCTTGTGAATAGGTCGTCCACATTGTATCTGTGTTTTGCTGATGTTCTGATGTCATGAATCATGATGAGTGGTATATCCTTGGTCCTCTAAAAGCCATGTCTAAAATCTTCCTAACCCTTTAGATAATACTGGCAAAGTTGAATACCGCAGGATGATAGAATAAGCCATGATATGTATAAATCTGTTCCTGTGAATGCAAGCAACCTGAATTTAAGGAGTGGTTAGAATTAGGGTTGTATTCCAGTTGGGAACATATGCTACATGAGTAGAGTTAATGAAGCCTTGCATTTTTGTGAGTCCTGCTATGTTGTAGCCGTGGGATCTTTCCAGTTGAAAATTGCTGAAATTCCTAGGCGTGGCAAATAACTTACCAGTGACCTGCTTGACACCTTTGTGTGCTAAAGCTTGGGAATGTGATCATCACCCCCTCAAACTTATCTGGAAGGACTCTGCCATATAGAAGATCAACAGTGCTGCATCCCTGACTGTACCCGGAAGAACCATCCCTGTGCAGAAGCTAGTCTGCAAGGAATCTGTGTTGATCTGTTATGTTCTCCTTGAGAAATTTAATTCTGTGCAGGCAGCTCCAAGTAGAAGAGCAAGCTCCTATACAGGACTTGCAATATTTGAAAGGTGCATCTGATGTACATGTGTACTTGTCTGATATATCTTCTCTGATCCTCTTCCTCCACAACTTGCAAATGTGAAGGTATGTCCACAGCTGCTGCAAATGACAGCAATTACAAATAAGAGATGTCACACCAGCTTAAAAAACAGCTGGAGAGGCTCAACAAAAGATCCTTTAATTTCCCTTGTCCAAAAAGATTGAAATATTGGATAATACTGGCCACGATTTATCAGGTGTTAGCTGTATGGAGGTCATTTGAGTAGTGCTTATGCATTTGGAATACAGTTTTATTTTCTTTGGAGTTTAGTGTGAAAGAGAGATATTGAACTGAAATGTTTCTGTATATTGAGCTTTGAGAATGCATTGAATTTAATGGCCTGAATAATAATCCCTGGTTTCCATCTGTGATCACAATGATGACAGTTCCACAGTCTGAGCTGCCAGAATTTGTCATTTTTCTTTCAGTGAAAGAAGCTGAAGCTATTTTTAATCGGCCTTGGCAATGAACAGTGCGGTTTTGTGTTTACATGAAACATAGTTTGTCCTTTTCCATTCTCCACTGACAAAACATTGTCACTACACATGTCAGCACCTTAGGAATATGCATGACAGTTGAAAAGAAAGAGGTCTCAACTGAAGAGACTCTTAAAGGAAGCAAGTAAGTTTAGGCAAGAACAGAACACCTTTTCAGTTCTCTGTATGTCTGACAAGTTGAAGTTCTGCTGAGCTTCAGAGTACAGGAATTGTATTTTCCTTGCAGGTTACAATAATCAGCATGTCATGCTCCAGTTGTGAGGGTAGAGATGTTGGGTCTTAGTTTCATTGCCTCATGCCCAAACAAACTAATTTCCCCCAGGCTCCTTGTGTTTGAAGGGAAAAATTACATGCATAATCTCCTGGGTTAGGAAAGCTTCCTGTGTTACTGACAGGAGCACTCATTCCAGATTAGGTATAAAGCCTGGGGAATAGTATCTACCTAGAAATATAGAGTGCTAGAAAAGGCAGCTGTGGTGCATCTGACCAGCCCTAAAGACACTAATCTAATTTTAAATATTTCACATTCATAGTTCTATAAAGGCAATTAATAATTAAAGGCAATATACTAAAACATGCATGATTTTGTATCATAAAAGGCAGAAATATAAAAATAAAACTGACTTCGCTCAGTGGTCATTGGCCTAAACATTGACCCAGACATTACCCCTTTTATTCTAATTGCTTTCAAATTCATTGGAAGCCTGTAGATCTCAAATTTCTAGAGCAGCTTATGACAAAACACCCTCATGCTGGAAATCTCAGTCACTTATCCCTCACAGTTTGAGGGTAGATCTCGTAACTTCATGTTTCCCATTTGCACCCTTTATATCACAACACTGTTTCCAGGAGTGTCATGATGTAGGTAACAAGCTGTCACACTGCAGAGAAGTGGAACAACACCTCAAAAGCTGCTTCTGTAATATAAAATGGGCTTGATAAATGCTCCTAGTCAAATGCTCAGTAGATACTTGAAGACCATTTTGTTCTTAGTGAGGATAAGATAAAAACATTTAAACGCAATAGAATTTGGATGAACACCCACGACTGTATATTTTTCATTTAAATTCTTAGTGTGCTCACCTGAAATTCACCTTTGCTTTTTTAGGGGAGGCATTATTCTGTTCCTCTTAATACCTCAAAAATAGGAGGGAGGAACGTCATCCAAGTGCTTAGAGTATGCAGAAGTTTGCTTTATTTCAGAGCTAGGTCAGAATGCAAGTAAAGAATTCCAATCTATCATTACTATTTTATTGAATTACTTGCTGCAGCTCTGTCATGTTCTGCAGACAGCTGCAGCATTCAAGCTTAATGAAGCAATGCGAGACCTAAAGTTCAACAGTGTTTTAAGATGCACTTCATAATTACTCACCAGCGATGATAAACTGTATGAGAAAGAGATATAGAGGTGGCTCTCATATAATGTCAAAGGCTAATATTTACAGAATTGCTTAGCCTCATAGGGGAAAGCCACCTTCGATAAAGCATGGATTGCATGACATTGTTATAATGCCTTTAGTCCAGAGCAGTCCATTGGTCCACAGGATAAAAACAATTTCACAATATAATAAACAATAGGATAAAACAATAGCACTTGTTGAACTGTAGTGTACTCACTTATATTAAACTTGAAATTCAGCTGCATCATTTACTATGTTCAGAGCTCGCTTATTGGAAATACATTTCCTATTATCTCTCTGCAGGATCAGTATCAATTCTGCTATCGAGCTGCACTGGAATATCTTGGAAGCTTCGATCACTATGCAACGTAAAACCTGATCCACCTTGGATTTACAGTAGGCCACTTAAGATCCAGAAAGCCTCTTCTGAGCCATACAATGTGCTTGAGAAGTACTACTTACTCCTAGCTAAAGATAAATTAGTGGGGGGGAGGGAAATTTTAAAAAAAAACTATTCCAGGTGGACCAAGAATTGGCAGTTTAATAACCTAACTTGAAAAGAAGAGGAGAATCCTTTCTGATGTGGCATCGAAAGGATTTTTCAATTAACTCGAGGATTCAACTTTGATGATTGAAGTGGGAGAAATCCTGTTATGGAAGACAACGATTGTGTAAAGGATTACTTGAGGACTGTGAAAAATGGATTGCAAAGCTGAATCTTGAGAGTACTGTACCTGCAAGAGAACGAAAAATGTTATGAAAAGGCCAGTTCCTGACTCAAGAAACTAGTTGGACACGTTTGCTTCAACATCACCCCTTTCCACCATTCGCTCATACTAATTATTAAAAGGGAGGGAATGTTCAAATTACTGATTTAGTTTTTTAGTACTGTAATATACTGCTGACCTGTGCTTCATTTTTAACTGTGTAAACTTCTTTCCCTTTTTTAACAAAAGTTTATCATTCAATGAAGTGAATTTAAAAAGTTGCTTATTTGTTCATATTTTTTTCCAGACTGTAGCTTTTTTTAAGCTGTAGAAATGATGTATGTATCTGGCTGTAGAAACGGAATAATTTGAATTTTTCAAAGCACATTTTTTTGTGCAGTCCTTTTTATTTATCTTACCACATAATGGTCTGATTGAGTTTTTCATTTCAGTGGAAGTTACCCGTAGCAGTCAGGTAACAAATGAATCAACAAAAAAAAATGTTAAATGAAACAAGGGCCTTTATGGAATCAACAGGGAGGCGCAAAGTATAAAGCTGCTGCTACTGAATTTCTCAGATCTTCCATGTCAAGGATTTTAAGATATAGTTGAAAACCTTGCCAAATATGTTACTAGCAACCTCCATCTGAATAATAATTAGTTGTCTAGGCTCCCGTGATGAGATGGTGAGAAGTTAGTGTCTACTGGAATGCACATCAATGAACTCAGTAATCCATGTTTAGTAGGTTCATATGGTATCCTGAAACGTATCTTTGCACATGTACGCAATAAATTGCATTATAAAAAAATAAGTTTTAAACCCCTTAGTGTGGGATTTTTTTTTTGCTTCTTATACTTTATAGTCACCAACTGGCTACAACTGGCATTAAATGTAACAATATCAAATAATCACAGCATCAGAAATAAAGTGGAGTTGAAACTCAATGTTTAATTTCTTTAAGAGGAAGGAAAATCTTTGGGGGAGATCATTCTAATTGAAAGTATTCCACATTTTGTGATGAAACTCATAGTCTAAGCAAAGGTTTTTCCTATGCTGTTTGCATGGAGTTTCATTTTCTGAATGGTATGCAAAGTCACTTTAGTAACATTACTAATCAGGTGTGTCCCAGAGTGACTCTATTGCAAGGGGAAAGAGTTGCCCCCTAGCTGGGAAACTTTCATAGTTGGGGATGAAGAATTCTCAGCCAGTAGCATGATACCCTCATGATTAAAGGGCTCCAGAATGACTATGAATCTGCACGTCTTTGAAGCTTACTGAGGATACCAGTCTAGAGCACATTATGACAAGACTGCCCTGGTAAGAAAAGGAAACTTGACTTTAGTACCTCCAAACCAGCCCAAACATCATGTCTTTATCAGACGATCAGAAATATATTTTGCTCAAACTAAATGGGGAGTATTTTGAACAAAACTCACTCTCCCAAGATTATCCTTTCCCTTTAAGTATTGCATCAAATTGCAATGATGACTTTATATGCAAATTGGGAACCATTATAATATGTACATGATTTTTGCCTTTAATTTCTATTTCTGAACTGAAGTGCTTAGAGTGTATTTAGTTTTTAATGTACCTTAACATTATGAGCATCATTTGACAATAGGTGTCATATGTAGTAGGTTTACATTGCATTTAGATATGTGCAAATCAGTAAATAATCAGTGTCACAATGGCCTAACGTCAGATATGTGCTCCTGCTATTTCACCTGGTCATCGGACATAATCATTTTTTTATGTATGTGTCCTTGATACTACAGTCACTTTTGGAGTTTTGAGCTTTTTTATATATGAATATAAAAGTTAGATTCAATATCTTAGCTGCTTACATTGTTCCCATTGTTTTTCATGCAAGAGTAAACACAACAGTGATGTTGGTCAACCAGCAGTATTAACTTGTGCTGCAGGTTATATGCAATTAGAGCACTAGAAAAATTGAAAATGAGGTAAAAGGATATCTAAGGCATCAGTGTGGTAGAGAATAGACAGTCTGAGAGGCCAGTCACCCTGTGTCTTTTTTTCCTAAATTTTATTTTCTTTGTTCTTTCGACCTTCAAAGGTCAAAAACTGTAGTAGAAATCATACAAAAGCACTTTTTTCTAAAACAAGAAAGCTGACAGAAGGCTACCTCAGGATGGAGCTGGAGCTGTAAGAATTTATGTCATGTTGCACCTCTTCACATGTTGTTATATTAACAATCTGCTAATTGTTCTTGTAAAATACAGACCATCACCTAGAAAGAACTACCAGCCTAACCTCAATCAGTGTTGAGCCCGATTGCTAAGGTTGCCAAGTATAACTGTTCATATATCTGTTCAGTTGATGGTTGTTCTTTAAAAATAAAGTATCTGTTTTGTACCAAGAGCCATTTGTTAAACCGTAAAAACATGCTGAGTGAGAAAATGTTCCAATAGAGGTCTTGTTTGGAATGCATTTCTTTTTGCCCAGAGCTGATAAAGAAAATTTTGAAATATTGAAATTGAAAATCAAAATGTAGGTGCTGGGGAAATCTACAATAAAAGGAGTAAGCTGTCAAGAATACCCACTGTATTTGCTGCTTTTCTAACTTAGCTTCTCATTGATGTGTGTTCCTGTTTGCACTCACTCTCTCCCATTCCAGTATCACTGTCTTATTAAAACCTCTTATTCTGCAAAATCTTTCATAACTTGCAGGAGGATATATTTTCCTCTCCTTTTAAGGCTGATAAGGTGCTATACTTATTTAACCTTTATCCTATGTAGGCAATATATATGTATAATTTTTTTAATTAGTTGCCATTTAATTAGCTTACATTTGTACAAAACACGTATATTTTAATTTAGCCAATTTATTTGCCGATTATTTCCTCACATTAGCTGTTGCTTCTTGTTAATGATCCATTTTACAAAAATCTAAAGTTCTCCAGGCAGATGTGCACTTTTCCAAAACTTTTTACTATGCACTGCCCTGGTGATTCTACACCCAACATTACATGCTACTTAGACCCTTGTATAACGTATGGTTCACTCTAGGTACGTATGTAAATAACACAATTTTAAAAGAGAAAGGTTGCTCCAATGATGCCCCGATACTCCAGCAAATCTCTCAATGGCTTCAAATTCCATCATACCCCACCTTGTTATGTGACTTTGCCATTCAAGCTTGGAGTGTCTTGATTTTTTTTTTGGAAGGTAACATTGTGTTCACTGCTCTTGTTTGAATGCATAGATTGAACAAAACAAAATGTAAAATGGCTTGTTCAAAGAATCATACAATTACCTCTACTTAGTAGTTAGCATAAATGTTTTACAGATTGAAAGGCGTGCTTTTTATTTTCTTACTTAGGTTACATTGGTGGCAAAAAGTCTGTAAGAAAATCAGTTCTTTGCTGACACAAGTTCCATTTGTTACAAATGAATTCTAATAAAAATGTCAGTGTTATGCACCAGTGGTCTTTCTTACTAAGCTCTAAGGCAGTTTTCATGGGTAGAATTTTCCACTCGGTGTACAGGCACACACCCGACATGCTCAAAGGTAAAATAGCGTGCGATGACATAGGGCAAGCACCCTGAAGTCATCACGTACTCGCATGACATTTCAGTTGGCAGGTGCATGCGAGATTCGGCAGTGCGCCGGCCGACAATTAAGAGACCTGTTTAGGCCATTAAAGTTTCAATCAACTGGGATTTTTCACTGCCTGTCCAACATTACGGTTGACGGGCAGGCGAATCAGCCAGGCATTTTTGAGGAAACCTCACCCAAGGGCAGGATGAAGTTTCTGAGATTAATTAAAAAAAGATAGAAATGCGTGGACATAATTTTCAACACCCGTATGTTGAGGTGACTCATTGTGACGCGTAGACATTGTTTCTGGATTTTACAATACAATTTTATTCATTTTAATGTCGTCAGCTCCCTGAGGCAGCTCTCTGCCTTTAGGAAGCTTTCTTTCTGCACTCCCCTGTGCCCGCGCTGACTTCAGCGCTTGCCCTCCTCCTGCCCCCACCCTGGCAGTGCTGAGCCTTTCAGCGCGCCTTTCATGCTGGCCGGCCATTAATTGGCTAGCCAGTGTGAAATCGTGGTCGGGGGGACCTGAAAATTCTACCCCGTAGCTTTGCTGTAGCTGCAGCAGGTGTACTTGTGAAACAGGTTAATGTTTAGTTTTGGAGTTAGATTCTTGTTAGGCAAGGGAATCTAAGGTTGTTGGGGGTAGATGCAAATGTGTAATCAAAACACACAGATCAGCCATGATCTCATTGAATTTTGGAGCAGGCTCGAGGGGCTGAAAGGCCTACTTGTGTTCCTACTTTGTGTTTTCAGCCAGGCTTCATAGCTGTTCTTTCTGAAGTTATGGCTGCTGGCCTACTCATTGAATTTGACCACACAGCCCCCGCACCCCACACCACCCCCCCACAAAAGAAAAATGTTTTTCATTGATTTGAAAGGATTTTTAAAAATATATACTGCTGGTTTCTAAGGCCAACAAAGGCAAAGCTTGTGGATGAAATACATCAAGTTCCCTGTCCAAAGGCAAAAAGCTTAAGTAACTGACAGAGGAAATTTAGCCCTTAAAATGCATGTGACTTCTTACTTATGTACATTTGGTGAAGCTTGTGCGCAAACAATATATCCAAATTGATATGGTTAGGAACAGGATTTGGCCAGAAACCCAACACAGGCTAATATAGAGAACATTGGCTTATTAATGACATTGTTAAGCAGTCAACAAAAAACTTGTGGGGGTGGAGGGAGGGGGAGGGGGGTGCAAGTTAACTTTGTGAGGTATTGCCTCCTTTCATGTGAATTTCAGGTCTTCCACTTGACTTGGGGGGGACAAAAAGCTAATTGGGGTAAGTCTTTTAAAGGACAGTGTTGAATCAAAACTGGAAAGTTTAAAGTCCATCACAACCTGAGGACGATAGCAGTGTCCCAAAGAAGAACCAGCCAAACAAGTCCAGTACTTTGCAACCACACTTTTGGCTGAGGGTATAGCTGCTTCCTGGGGGTAACTGCTCCAGTCAGAGCAATAATCCAAAATCCAGAAGGTAAAACTCCACATCTGCTGATTCCAGCAATACTACTCAAGGATTCCCACACATTACCCTCCACTACAGGATGAGGGAGGCCTTAGTGGTAGAACCCATTTGAATTTTAGCATTTCATCTGACAAGTATGTTGCCAACACCATAGTGCAAGGATTCAATAATTTTCTTTGGATTGACAGCAAACGAGGGATATTTTGAGAAAAGAGTACATTGCCCATTGAGGTCACAGGAAAATTTCCATCTTGACAGAAAACTCAGTCTTACTTCTGTTGCAACATATCTTGGACAGTAGAGCTACGAATGTCTTTATCCTGAAGGAGATATTTAAGATGGTAACCTGCTGCAGATCACACAAAATGTAAAACGTTGAGACCAATTACTGCAGTCAACCAGAAGCGCATTATGAGAACTATACTTATTGTTTGCTGAGAGTATACAAGTTTTACAGTCTGAAAACAGTACACCAAGTATTAATTATACACTTATCTGTGAACAGGCCTTTGCAAAGAAAATGCACATTATATAATTGCATACAAAGATTAACTAAGGTTCATGACAGGTTTTCTTCACTGTGCGAACTAATGAAACTAAAGTCAATAAATGTTCAAGGTTTTTTGTTCAATGGCAAGCGCCATTATCAAATATTACCTGCTTTTATTATTGATGAATAATTGGTCATTTGAATATGATTATGAGGAATTTAGACAAATGCTGCTATTTTTTCCTGGGAGGTTTTGGGGACGGTATGACACAGAGCAGGAGATTAGCCCCAGCTTGTGATGGTGACTTTGATCAGCAAAGGAGAGAATGGAGTTGGGGATTGAGTGGAATCCTCAGACAGCTCAGGGTCAGAGTCCTCATATCAGGGCTTCCCAAACTGAGGGTTGCAACTTCCAGTGGGGTCACGTGATAAGATAAAGCAGTGGCTCTTGTGGAGCTCAGACTGAGTGCTAACAGCTGCGAGGCCTTTTTAAATCCTTGCGCTTTTTTTAATGGTGGGCATAACCTAACTGACTGATCTTTGAGGCCCGATTTCTGTTCCAAAAAAGCAGTGAGAAGGCAGTTTTTTAAAATTAAAAAACCTGAAGTTTAAAAACTTCACTCTCATAAATTTCTCCCCCATACCCCCACATTACCCATTCTCAGAAATCTTATCCCCCGGCTCCCCATTACTGTGCCCTCACAGTTATACCCCCCCCATCCTGGCTCTCATGCTAGTATCACAGCAATTTTCAAGCTTCAAGGTAGGATCACAGAGAGAAAAGATTTGGGATTTGCCTTATACGATACTATTATATTAGCAACAGGTTTCAGTCAGCAGACAGTTCTACTTTCACAGGCAATGTCTGTGAAAATTGAGGCGCTGTTGGACAGGTAAGTAAAAACAAATTCAGGATGACCGAGGGCAGTAGGCCCCATCGGTCAGGGAAAAAACTCCTCTGTGGTGGAATCACAGGGGCAGTGGAGGCTGCCTTTCCTGCCTGCGGCCCCTTCTGTGGGTCATGGCCCACTCCTTGCCCCAGACTGCCGCAGGGCACCGCCTCCATGAGGCTAACAGCCTCCATGTCCAGCAGCCCCCCCAGCAAAATGTCGGCAACCCTGCATAATTGATCCTAATTGCGGCATTTAATATTCAGATCGGCTGCCCACCTCCATCGAGCCAACAGCTGATCTGCATCCAGGCTTGCCCCCTACCTGCAGCTGGGAGCCTTCATCGGTAGCAGGACAGCTTCAGGGATATGACCTGTTATAAAACCCTGCTATTTTACCAGTTCCCTGCCTCCATTCCTGACACCTAGGGGCCAGTAATATTTAGGCCTGTATCTCAATTTGGTAAAAGTAAATATCAGGGTCCTATTTTGAAGGAAAGAGAATCACATGACAGGGCATTCATATGAACGTACAAATTAGGAGCAGGAGTAGGCCATTTGGCCCCTCAAGCCTGTTCCACTATACAAGAAGATCGTGACTGAGCTGATTGTGGCCTCAACTCCACGTTTTGCCTACCACTCAATAACTTTGACTCCCTTGCTAGTCATTCGTTCCTGTAATCATTGTAAAGAGTTCTAATCATTGGACCAAGCCATCATTAACCAAGTTACTCAGCAGCTTGATTCTGGATCTGAGGTAACACAAGGTCCACTGATAGAAATGGTCAATAACACAGAACGCAAGAAAACATCTAGTGTACAAATCTATAACCATGTTAGATGTTGACTTCAATTGTGAGCCCACACGAAGTACCTCCAGTTCGGTTTTGGAAGAGTGCACTGCAATTTAAAGTGATGCTCTTTGGTTCTGGCCTCAGATACTAAAATCTGTAACAGTTCCTCTGATGCAGCAAGGACTAGATTTGTATCTAGATATCTGGCTTTTGAAGAAATCTTCCATGAAGATGATTCAGCAAATCCTAACACTCCCAAAACCTCTATGCTAAAAATCCCAATTGTTCCTAACTCATGACCTGTTCTCGTTGGAGACCTGTTTTCAGAGAGGAAAAAAACTGCTGAGGTTTACCACAATTCCAGAAAAAACAGGGTCGATATTAACCACTACCCCCCTCCCCAACAACTATTGGGTGGACGGGTGGGGGGAGGTGAATGTTAAAAATTAATAATTGGGGAACGTGTCGCCAATCCACTACATAAGCACTTGTCACCATTTTGATGACAGTGGGAATGGACAAACAATAGGTCATTTAACCTCTTGAGCGTGTTCCACCATTCAGTGGGATGATAGCCGATCTGTGACCTATCTCCGTACATTCACCATTGTCCCATATCCTTCAACACCTTTGGTTAACAAAAACCTATCAACCTCTGTTTTAACATTTAACAACTGATCTATTTTCAATTTCTGTTTGTGGAAGAAAGTTCCTAAGTTCTCCCACCCTTTGCATGTACAAGCGTTTCCTGACTTCACTCCTGAACTCAATCATTTTTGTTTCTCATTAGATATTCAGGCTGTTAACTAAATCTAGCTTCATTACTCATTCCTAATTTTAATATGTCATGTCCCCTTGTTGGTTCTCGGTGTAATGATCCCCATGGGGGAGCTGTTAAAGTAAAATTTACAAGAATGAAATCTGGTTGGTAATTTCTCCATTGGGGGGTCATTTGATAAATTTAGATAGCGGCCAAACCTTAACACAAATCAGAACCAACGTAAATTAAACATTAATTAACAGGCAAACGACACTTCAAGTAAAAAAAGGTAAATTTCATGGTTAAGATTCTATACAACAAAGGTACATCTTACACAACCACAAGCATTTCTCTTCAGCAGTTTTGGCATTACGTAGCTACACAATTCTACAATATACTGTTCTTTATTCACACAGGGTAGGTCAGGGCTCCTATCTGACAGCAGCTTTAACTTTTGAGTTTCATGGGTATAATTCTCATCGGCGAGGCACACTTTGATGAACACTCTCTCACTCGGGCCACAGCAGTCCTGATGGTCTAGCTTCCCAGGGTTCCTTTTCAACAGACCAATACCATCCTGGTTCAAGGTTTGTCCACTTCTGGGAAAACACCTAGCAGCAATTCTAAGCTATTCTCTCAGCTTTTCATGTTTTAAACTTTTTTAGCCAGCTCGCACAGTACCTCCAAGATCCTATCACCCCTTCTACCTAACAGAAAAACTGACCTCTCCTTGAGAGTGATTTGCTTCTTCTCCCCACAAGAACACACTGTATTCCTTTCTGCCTCAGTGTCCTTTCCCTTTGTGTCTGCTTTCTCTTTGTGTCTGCTTTCTCTTTGTGTCTGCTTTCTCTTTGTATCTGTTTCTCTTTGTGTCTGCTTTCTCTTTGTGTCTGCTTTCTCTTTGTATCTGTTTTTCTTTGTGCCTCCTTTCTCTTTGTATCTGCTTTCTCTTTGTTTCTACTTTCTCTTTGTATCTGTTTCTCTTTGTGTCTGCTTTCTCTTTGTATCTGTTTTTCTTTGTGTCTCCTTTCTCCTTGTGTCTGCTTTCACTTTGTGTCTGTTTCTCTTTGTGTCCAGTTTCTCTGCATTTGCATTGTCTTTGTGTCTGTTTCTCTTTGTGTCTGGTTTCTCTGCATTTGCTTTGTCTTTGTGTCTGCTTTTGCTTTGTGGCTGTGTCTGCGCACTGCCTTCCAGCTCCTCTGCTTGTAGCTCTCCTTCGTGTCTGCCAGCCACACAGCTTCTGTCTCTTAACTTCCTTTCTGTTGGTACTGAAGGTCAATGGTCACTAGGTCTCATGGACCAGTACTTATTATCCAAGAAAATTACAATTGATCCCTTTACAGTTGATTGACGCTTAAAAGTCTTTTTCAAACATTCTTAAAAATAATTAGGATTCCACTGACCTATCAACGAAATTACAAAATTTCCCTACTGTACTGCTTCTGGGTCAAAAATCATCACACTGGGATGAATCACTGCAGAAAACTATCCTGGATACACTCAAGGAATTCACTACCTTTCTGATGTGTACTCCAAGGAAATTGGTTGCCCTGCATAATGGGACAGTTCATTATTATATTTATAAGAAGCCCCATGAGTAGCCTGACATAAATTCAACAGCTGCAGGCTGGGTTTTTCAGAGCTCAGGAAACCTTCCAGCTAAATGGAGACATATCCAGCAGGTTAGTTTTTTTAACAGCACTCCTTGTGGGTCAAGAGGAGCAGGCTTGCTCCCCCAGCTCTTCAGGCAAATCTTTGGCCTCCCTTCTGCCAATCCTGGCCTCTCTGTTTCAATCAGCTGACCTCCACTACCTGCAATCAGACAACGCAACCCCTCCCCCCCATTAGTCCCACCATAACAACTGCTCTTTCCCTTCCTCCCTCACCATTGCCAAGATCTAACACACTGCCCCTCCAAACATGGGCCTGAATATTGTGCTCGTCGGGTGCATGGGATTGGCGGACCCGGGAGCAGATGAGAAATGGGCCGCTGACCCTGATCTCATACTGGCTGGCCAATTAACGGCCAGCTATAGTGAAACACGTGCTGAGAAAGGCTCAGCACTGCCAATGGGGGCAGGGAGAGGGCAGGCGCCAACATCACTCCCGGTGCTGTTGCAAGCCCACCAAAGGGATGTAAAATTTTGGCCATGAGCTTTTCCAATTGTTGAGCACTGAGCCTAAAAATGATCACTGGCTGCAACCTTCTATTGCCAATTTGTCTGGTTGTTGGGCAGTGTTGGCTCTACTGCCCTTAGGTTTGTTGGGTTATAAGATCCGGGCTGCACACTTGTTTCGGGGTGACCGAATTGGTACAGAGACAGAGAACATCAGGAGATCATTGTTAGAATAAACACATGCTGTTTATTTACAAACTAAACTCAGCAGTTACACTTGTGTGCTCACAACATAAATCTCTGTCTTCAATCATCAGCAACTTACTCAAGATTCTGCATGGAGAGGTAACCCGCACTACACTGTTATTGGGTATTAAGATCATGTGACTTTACATTAGTATACTTGTCTTAAAGGTATACTACATATCAGGTTACTACATCCCTCCCCAATGATGGATCAGAACAACCTATATGATGTGCGTCGAGAACACTCAGTACTGCAGATCATGGCTGATCATCCAACTCAATAGCCTGCTTCCACTTTCTCCCCATATCCTTTTGATTCCTTTCGCCCCAAGAGCTATATCTAACTCCTTCTTGAAAACATACAATGTTTTGGCCTCAACCAATTTCTGTGGTAGCGAATTACACAGGCTCACCACTCTTTGGGTGAAGAAATTTCTCCTCATCTCAGTCCTAAATGGTCTACCCCATATCCTCAGATTGTGACCCCTGGTTCTAGACTCCCCCACCATTGGGAACACCCTTCCTGCATCTACCCTGTCTAGTCCTGTTAGAATTTTATAGGTTTCTATGAGATCCCCCCTCATTCTTCTGAACTACAGCGAATATAATCCTAGCCGACTCAATCACTCCTCAGATGTCAGCCCAGCCATCCCAGGAATCAGTTGGGTAAACCTTCGCAGCACTCTCTCTATAGCAAGAACATCCTTCCTCAGTTAAGGAGACCAAAACTGCACACAATATTCCATGTGTAGTCTCACCAAGGCCCTGTATAATTGCAGCAAGATATTCCTGCTCCTGAACTCGAATCCTCTGGCTATGAAGGCCAACATGCCATTTGCCTTTTTTACCACCTGCTGCATCTGCATGTTTACCTTCAGCGACTGATGTATGAGGACATCCAGGTCTCGTTGCACATTCCCCTCTCTCAATTTATAGCCATTCAGATAATCTAACTTCCTGTTTTTGCTACCAAAGTGGATAACCTCACATTTATCCACATTATACTGCATCTGCCATGCATTTGCCCACGCATGTGTAAATGATTTTAAACTTCTTTATTGTGAAGTTTCAAATGCAACTTAACCTCCATGAGGCAGCTCCGTGTCTCAGGGAGATTTCTGCGCTCTTTTGTGCACAAGCACAAAAGAGCACAGGCTCTGATTTTCGCTCTTCCCCCCGTCCGCAGGAAGCACTGAGCTAATTGGCCCACCCATGTAAAATGGCAGTGCGCAGCTGATCACGGGCAGCGATCGGCTCCATGCCCACCCGCCCACACCCTCTCTCGACCAGCCTGCTCAACGGGAAGAAAATTCTCTCCCATGATTCATATTTAAACCTATGCTCACCAATTACCGTAATGGCTGCACCAGTATCCACCTCCATCCTGAGAGGCTTCTCATTCACGCTCATGGTTACATAGATAGGCTCCATTCTTATATAAAAGCAAAATACTGTGGATGCTGGAAATCTAAAACAAAAACAAAAATAGCTGGAAAAACTCAGCAGGTCTGACAGCATCTGCGGAGAAGAATACAATTAACATTTCAAGTCTGAACTAAAGAAAAATAGAAATGAGGTGAAATATAAGCTGGTTGAAGGGGGTGGGACAGGTAGAGCTGGGTAGAGGGCCAGTGATAGGTAGAGACAAAGAAGAGATTGCCAAAGATGTCATAGACAAAAGGACAAAGGCATGTTGATGGTGGTGATATTAGCTAAGGAATGTGCTAATGGTGACATTAAGGGTACAGAGCAGAATGAGCAAGGTACAGATAGCCCTAGAGGGGGTGGGGTGGGGGGGAAGGGATTGAAATAGGCTAAAAGGTGGAGATAAAACAATGGTTGGAAATAATTTTTAAATTAATAGAAATAGGTGGGGAAAGAAAAATAAATTTTACAAATTATAAATTATTGGGAAAAGGGGGATCGGAAATGGGGTGGGGATGGAGGAGAGAGTTCATGATCTGAAGTTGTTGAACTCAATATTCAGTCCGGAAGGCTGTAAAGTGCCTAGTTGGAAGATGAGGTGCTGTTCCTCCAGTTTGCGTTGAGTTTCACTGGAACATTGCAGCAGGCCAAGGACGGACATGTGGACATGAGAGCAGGGTGGGGTGTTGAAATGGCAAGTGACAGGGAGGTCTGGGTAATGCTTGCGGACAGACTGAAGGTGTTCCGCAAAGCAGTCACCCAGTCTGCATTTGGTCTCTCCAATGTAGAGGACACCGTATTGGGAGCAGCGAATGCAGTAGACTAAACTGATGGAAGTGCAAGTGAAGCGCTGCTTCACTTGAAAGGAGTGTTTGGGCCCTTGGATGGTGAGGAGAGGGGAAGTAAAGGGGCAGATGTTGCACCTGCTGCGGTTGCATGGGAAGGTGCCGTGGGAGTGGGTTGAGGTGTAGGGTGTGATGGAGGAGTGGACCAGGGTGCCCCGGAGGGAACAATCCCTGTGGAATGCCGCCGGGAGGGGTGAAGGGAAGATGTGTTTGGTGGTGGCATCATGCTGGAGTTGGCGGAAATGACGGAGGATGATCCTTTGAATGCGGAGGCTGGTGGGGTGATAAGTGAGGACAAGGGGGGCCCTATCATGTTTCTGGGAGGGAGGAGGAGGCGTGAGGGCAGATGCGCGGGAGATGGGTCGGACACGGTTGAGGGCCCTGTCAACCACTGTTTGTGGAAAACCTCCGTTAAGGAAGAAGGAGGACATGTCAGAGGAACTGTTTTGGAAAGTGGCATTGTCAGAACAGATGCGACGGAGGCGAAGGAACTGAGAGAATGGGATGGAGTCCTTACAGGAAGCAGGGTACGAGGAGCTGTAGTCGAGGTAACTGTGGGAGTCGGTAGGCTTGTAATGAATATAAGGGCTCCATTCTTCCTGCCTTTAAATTATATAATGAACAGATAGCAGGATCTATTACTTCAGACTTTTCAACATTGTTTATCTTATAGAGTTTTTGCATTTGTCTGAAAGTCTACCTAATTCTGTCTTTACAATGTCTCATGAGGTACCCATTACGATGGCAGAAGAAACATTCAATCTTCTTAAATTGGGATTCTGTCCAGGGTTGTTTGCTTCCATCTCTGTCATTGTCATGCCATGTTTTGCCGCTGAGTTATCCCTTTTAATTTGTCTGCTAGTGGTGACTGCTTCCCGCCTCGGAACAAAGCTCTACACATTTGTACTCGCTTTGGTTGAGGCTCCATGCCCAACATGAAGGCCAGTGCCATTTTATGCTCCTTGACGGCTTCTGAGTCTCACAGTGCACCTTCCATTGTCAGGGCAATTTCCAATGTCTTCTGAAAATCTAAATTTGTTTCAGCAAGTATTCTCTTCTGAGTTGCATTTTCATTTATACCGCACACCAAACAATCTTTGGGCATATCATTGATAGATGTACCAAACTCACAATTTTCAGTTAATTGCATCAGACTTGCAGCATTAGAAGCAACCGTCTCCCCCGCAGCTCTATTTCTTAAGTTAAATTTAAACTGTTGCATCATCACCAACAGCTTGGGCTGATAATGATTTTTTATGAGGCTCACTGAATTACCAAAACTTTGAGTCTGTGGCACTGGGCACCAACAGATTCTGAAGTTAGTCCGTATGTCTTACTCCCATCCATGGACAAAAGGATCACACGCCTCTTCTCTCCCGCAACGTCATTTGCCTGGAAGAAGAATGCGAGGCGTTCAACATAGTGAGACCAGTTGTCCGAAGTCAGATCAAATGGCTCCACTCTTCCAAATTTTGGCATGCTCTGAGGGGATCACTTCAACGCCCAGAAGGAAATTTTTCTTTTACTTACGACAACCATGTGAGGTAAGGCTCGATTTTGGCTCTTCTGGATTCCTTCGTTCTTTCTTGCTTTCTACCTCATTTTTTGTGATCCTTCGTGCTTTTACTCTCATTGCCAGTTTGTTGGCTCCAGTGCCCTTAGGTTTGTTTGGCTAAAGGATCTGGGTTGCACACTTTAACTGGGGTGATCGAGTTGGTACAGAGACAGAGAACATCAAGAGATTGATGTTAGAATAAACACATGCTGTTTATTTACAAACTAAACACTGTAGCTACACTTGTGTGCTTACAACTCAAAACTCTGTCTTCACTCATTGGTGACTAACTCAAGGCTCTGCACATAGAGGTAGCCTGTGCTACTATGCTATTGGGTACTAAGATCATGTGACCTTACATTACAATACTTGTTTTAAAATTACAAATCAGGTTACTACAGGCAGGAAACATGGAAAAAGAATATTATGGTGGGATCCTTCTGTTACATTTGGTTGGACCGCTGGGTCTCCAGCATTTCTGGGATCTCTCCCACCTCCCTGTAAATATCAAGGTCGAATTCAGCTGGATGCGGACATAGCATTACAAGAGTATCCTGAACATGGTGTGATATATTCATTGTCTGAACTGGATATTCTCTCACAAGTTAGGAAGGTTTTTATTCCATTGTCAATCATTAGGGACTGTAGTTGGAGAAAATGATGCTCTTTTCCATTATAACTCAGAGCCAGGAAAGATATGGGGCCATAACTTCTGAGGAGAGGCAATGACCGTCAGTTGGTGGAGGGGTGGATGGGAGGGTAGTTAGATGTCTTGTGGGGGGTCATAGGTCTGGTGGTGGGGGAGGGGTGAGGGGTGGCATGTTGCGTGGGTGGTCAGGACTATAATCATCAAGGAGTTAGAAGTGGTTTTAATTCTACTAATTTTTCTGGTAAAGAGAGTTGGAACCATCTGAAGTCTGCAATTTAAATTGGAGGATCGGATGGTTCCTGTTGCAGGGTAATTTGCCCAATGGAAGTTTGAACTTCCTGGGCAATTGCTATGTAATCTTTACGTGGAGCCTTCGGTTGGGGGATGGGGTGGGGTGTCATCTCCCAGCACATCTTTGGGGTACCCCCCCCTGGGTACAACGCCCCAGAGATGGGAAGTTATGGGCCATGGTTTTTGAATGTCTCAGGCCTCCTTTTTGTTTCATTTGCTAAGATCAGGATGACCACATCTATCTCGGCAATCTCTCCTTCCCTTTCATCATGTAATATCCTCATTGTCCGAGGGTTATCAAATTGCGATCATACCACAATGAGACAAATAGAAGAGCCAGGCTCCAAGAAGCACCTCAACTGTTTCAGAGATTGAACCCACATTGTCAGTTTCATTCTACCCCACTAGCTAACTGACACCTCACAGCCAAATCTAGAGCTTCTAACTTAGGGCTTTGCTCTTGGGAAACCAGTTTAGGGTGGCGATGATTCTAATGCCAGTTTGATAACGCACTTAGCTCCCAGGAAAACATAGATCTTGGAGGCCTGACAGCACTGCAGAGTTTCAATTTTCTGCACCAAAAGCAGGTCGGATCACCTAAGCATGCTGAATGCCAAAAAACCTGTGTAGTAAGGAGCACCCCATCGGCGGTGCCTGCCCAGTTTCCTGGTATTCGCTGTGCCCAAATGAAACCATGTCCCCAGGCACAAGCCCACTGCAATGTGATGTGCCAGTAATCCTATGCAGCTTAATCAGGACTCCCCAGGCGGAATTGTCCCAGATTTGCACTTAGTGCGTGGGTGGGTAAAATATGTTTTACCTGCCGGCCGCAGTGGCGGTTTTCATGTGGTATCATCCCAAACCCACCACATTAGTTATGCATTCCTGGGAAATGCACCATTTTGATGGCGAGCGGAATCTCATTCGCCCACCACACAATCACGCCAGGCACCATATTTAAAGTCCAGATGCATGCACGTATCTCAGTACTTCCAGCCCATGACTGCTGTAGGGAAGATGTCCACGAAAGGCAAAAAGACTGCAACCCCATGTTTAGTGACATGTCATTGGAATGCCTTTCGGATGCTGTGGAGGCCTGCCATGATGTCCTCTACCCCCGCTCTGGCTGCAAGATGGGCAGCAGCATGACCAACCAGGCATGGGAGGGGATGGCAGTGGTGATCAGTGTCAATGCTGCACAGAAGAGGTTGACCATCCAATGCAGATAGAGGATGAATTATCTCATCCTTGCCACCAGGGTAAGGCAACCATCTCAACTCACACACTCAAGCCCATCACACATTTACTGGCATCTCACTCACAGCCAACTCAAGGGACATCACCACCCATTCTCACACTCATACCCTCACATGTCCATCTGTCCTCATCTCCTCTGGAGACTGCTTCCTCAGCCCTCAACATCTTGAGGCCACTTGCACAGATCACCATGTGCCCTACACCTACCCTGGGATACCTTCCTACCCCAGTACAGCCCTCGTCGTGCAGCCTCTACCCTTTCCTGAAGCCACTTCCCCACCTTCGCCAAGCAAGCCCTAGCCCTGCAGCCATTGAAAAGCCACTCACATGTGGCTGATCTGGTAGGTAGAGACCTACTCATGAGCACCCCTAAAAGTGGTGTGGCGCTGTCTGTGAAGCCTGGTGCTGATGACTGCGAGTGCTGCCCAAAGCAAGGTAGGCAAATAAACCTTGAACCTGAGTGAAGCGCAGCCTGCCAGGTGCATGTCGCTTATGTACTGTTGTGAAACAAGTTGGCGTGTTTTCCTGCCGCTATAGATTCAGTGGGGGTGGGGAGGTAGGGGCAGGTGGAACAATTCCAGCGGGCAGGCCTAATAATGATATACAGATGTATTACAATGAGATGCACAACATCAGATGGTGGGAAACACAGCCCGCCACTGGTGGGCTGAGCTGACGATCGCAAACCGTTTTCACATCATCGTGAAACCAATCATGCCATATTGTCCGTGCTCACTACCAAACACACCTAATGCCAGCAGGCACGGAAAATTGCAGCCTCCATGTCTGCAGCAAATCCTTATTGCCATCAGCCATCCTTATTCCTAATTACGTACCTCAGGCAGGATTAGCAGCGGGCGGGGGGGGGTGGTGGGAGGGGGGTGGTAGGGGTTGCTGTGTGATGATTTGGTTTATTAAACCTGCATGGAAAATGTGACTAATTGTTCCTCAGGTTGTGCCTACAAAGGAATTGAACTTGATTCTTGGCAAGTTAATGTCAGAGTCTTTGGAACGTTTGGGTTCCTGTAAATGCACATTTCTTTCACTCGTGACAGTTAAATTAATACTCTTGGTAATGAAATGAAAGACGAGTAATTGTGCACATTGGTGATAGGCCTATCTTGTTTGACATTCAGGTTGAAAAAATCTTAGTTTAAGAACAGACCAATCTGATTAAATTATGGTGCTGAAATGTCATCTATCATTCCAGGTTTTCTTTTACACTGAAGGAAAACTTTACCTAGTTGAAATGCGCAGGGCAATGGCCTTTCATTTAGATGAGATAAAAGATTTTCACCAGTCAAGATGTTTTTACGTTTTACATTTCCTTCAATTCTAAGCTGTTTAACAATGCAGCTTTTGATCAACTCATGATTGAACAGAACTTAGCAAAGTGGGCGATGAAGTATGTCTCCCTCATATACCTTCCTGACATCCTGGGTAAGGCAGATTTCACCACCATAATTTAAAGCTTTTTCTGTGTACTTGTCACCCATAGGCTGACATGTGGAGAATTCCTTTAGAGGCTATCTACAAGCAGTGACCTGGAGTGGTGAACATCTTTCTACTAAATATTTTAATTGACAACTTTGCCCAAACTCGTCTTCAGAACTGAAAATTACATTTATATCATGTTGATGGATAAGAATTGTATCTGGAGATTGAACAATGAAGAATGAATGCCTGATTCCCAACCTTCACACAGAGAGCTTCCTCCAGACATCACATCATTTTTTCTCTGGCTGTGTATTTTGTTTATTATGTTTCTATGTTCATGCTATTGCTTGGAACCTCTGTGCCAGCTCCTGTGGATAAAAAATCAGGGCTGTATCCCAGGACCAGTTCTTTTAACATCAATTTGAGAGGCGACCACCTGGCCACTCCTATTATGTATATCTTAATGGAATAATGTCAAAGTTGATCTTTCCCTATTAGATGACAGAAGTATCCTACATGGAGGTCAGAATTTTCTCAGAGAAGACAAAGGCCAAATCCAAGGAAGGTGATCTCAGATTTATTTAACTGTATGCCAATAAATCTATTGATTTTAAGAAGCATTATACCCACACACTAACTGGGAATGTGCAATTTTCCCATGGTTTGGTTAAAAGAAATAATATGATAAATCATCACACTGAACAAGAGAGCCAATGTTTCGGGTATCAGGATATTGAGTTATATATTAATGGAGCCATTCAATGCAAATCATCATGTACGTCCTTAGTTCGGCCACATCTGGAATATTATGCCTAGTTTTGGTCCCTTCACATGCTGACCTTCGCAAAGGTTCAGAAGAGATCTATATGAATGATCAGTGGCTTAAAGAAAAAAGCAAAATACTGTGGATGCTGGAAACTTGAAACAAAAACAGAAAATGCTGGAAAAACTCAGCAGGCCTGACAACATCTGTGGAGAGAAAAAAAGAAGAGTCTGGAGAAGAATCATACAGACTCAAAACGTTAACTCTGTTTTTCTCTGTTTTTGTTACTGGCTTAAAGAACCTTAGTTACTCAGATAGGCACAAAAAGTTGGGTCTATTTATTTTAGAGCAGCATAGAGGAAATCTGATAGAAGTACCTAAAGTAATACAAGGACTGGATCTGGAACCTATATTATCTCAATTTAACAATCTGTGACTGTGACCATGGTAAACTACCTCTCCTCATACCATTCTACCTACCTGCAACCGTTGACATGGTTGACCATACTATCCTCCTCCAACGTCTCTCCTCTCAACCAGCTTGGTGGAACTCCCCTTGCCTGGTTCCATTCTTACCTATTGAATTGTAGCCAGAGAATCATCTGCAATGGCTTCCCTTCCCCCTCCCACACCATTACCTCAGGGGTCCCCCAAGGATCTTTCCCTGGCCCTTTTCTGTTTCTCATCTTCTTGCTGCCTCTTAGAAACATCATTCAAAAATGCAACATCAGGTTCCACAAGTACACTGACCCCACTCTGCTCTATCTCATCACCACCTCTCTTGTCCTCTCCACCATGTCTGATTGTCACATTGCTTATCTGACATCCAATATTGGATCAGTAAAAATTTCCTCCAGCTAAATATTGGGAAGGCTAAACCCTTTGTCTTTGATCCCCACCTCAAACTCTATTCCCTAATCACCATTTCAACCCCTCTCGCTGACAACTGTCTGATACTGAGCCAGGCCATTCACAAGTTTGGTGTTGCATTTGATGCCACGATAAGCAACTGAGCACCACATATCCACTCCACCACCAATACTACCTCCTTCCATCTCTGTCATGTTGCCTGATTCAAACCCTGCCTCAGCTTATTTGTTGTTGAAACCCTCATCCATACCTTTGTTACCTCGACAACAACAACATTTATTTATATAGTGCTCTTAATAATGAAATGTCCCAAGGTTCTTCACAGGAGCATTATAACACAAAGTATGACACCAAGCCTCAGAAGGCGATATTAAGTAAAATGATCTAAAGCTTGATCAAAGACATATATTTTAAAGAGTGTCTTAAAAGAGGACAGCAAAATAGGGAGGTGGGGAAGTATAGGAAGGGAGTTCCAGAACTTGGGACCTAGGCCACTGAAGGCACACCCACCATTAGTGGAGAAATTATGACTGGGAAAAGAGGCCACAAATAGAGGACCACAGATATCTCAGAGGTTTATGGAGCTGAAGGAGATTACAGAGATAGCAAGGATGAGCCATGAAGGGATTTGAAAAATAGCATGAGAATGTTAAAGTCAAGATGTTCCTTGACCATCAGCCAATGTAGGTCTGTGAGTACAGGAGTGATAGGGGGATGGGACTTGCTGTGAGTTAAGACACACGCTGCAGAATTTTGGATGCCTTCAAGTTTATGTAGGGTACAATGTGGGAGACCAGCCAGGAGTGTGTTGGTTAGTCAAGAGTAGAGGTAACAAAGGCATGAATGAGGGTTTCAGCAGCAGTTGAGATGTGGCAGGGTTAAAGTTGGGCACTGTGCGGAGGTGGTCTTAGTGATCTACAAGTGACTATTACTGTGCTTTCCTAGCTGATGCTCCATCTTCCACCCTACATAAATTCTGCTGTGCATTTCCCAGTTCACACCAAATTCCATACATCTATTGACCCTGTGCTTGCTGACCTTCACTGGCAGTCGGTCCAACAATGCCTCAATTTTAATAGGATTATAGATTTCAGAAGTAGGCCATTCAGCCCATTGTATTTGTGATGGATCATTATTATTAATGTTCAGTAGCGAAGTGTGGTCCAGAGGTAAATAGGAGGTGGCTACTTCTGCAAGATAGTAGTATGTTTACCATGCAACTACAGTGCCACCCATATCAGCAGCTTTAATGACAACCTCATAGCTTATCCTGCCAAAGAAAGAGGAGGTCCCTTTATTTCCTTGCTAATGGTGTGCGCACATCTTATCTCAGGCCATCTATTATAGCAGAGGCTGCTGGTTTCAAGGTAGAGGAGTACTTGTTCCCCACCTCCCACAGAAATGATGTTTTAAGCACCAGTGTGACCCCCTTTGCAAAGCAGGTGGTTAAAAAATAATTAGACCAAGATCCAGGTAGGCCTAACTCCCGCAATACGGTGGTGTGGCAAATAAGAACTGATTCAGCACTATGTGGGTCTTGGGCACAGGAGTCCTGATAACAGGGCTGTAATTTTAAATTGCAGCAATGATGCAGAACAGGCAATATCTGCATCAGACACTCATGATGCAACCCATCCAATGTTTGCTTCCATTGACTTGAAATCGGATGGGGAGTACGATGAGCTACAAATAAGATATCGCCCATTTGATACTGTCTGCATACATTAAATTACCCTATGACATCTCGAGCCCTCTTATATTGCTGATCTTCTTTTGGAGAAGATGGAAAATCCACCACTGGAAATGGCTCATAAGATCTTGCAATCATGACCAGAACACAATGATGTTTGGCCAAAGGATGATAACAGGTGCTGAATATTGGACTAAACATCGGCTAAACTGGTGTTTCAGCTTAATACCTCATCTTTAGCTGTTTTTGCCAAACGTATTGGGTGAAAATCACCCCCAGTGATTCTGGGTCCTGCCCAAAATTCCATCCTTCCTGCTGTCCTTACCTGGTCTGGCCTACATGTGACTCCAGACCCACAGCAATGTGGTTGGCTCTTAACTGCCTTCTGAAATGGCAAGCCACTCACTCCAAGGACTATTAGGGACGGGCAACGAATGCTGGCCTTGCAAGCGATTCCCACATCCCATGAAAGAATAATACAAAAAAGAATGGGTGGTGTGCTATTAAGACCTGCCTGTTTGAAAGTCTGGGTTTAGCACACAGTTTCAATCATAATTGCTGATTATCAAACTTAGAAATTGCCTAGAGACATGAAACAGATGTCTAAAGGTTTAGTGCTCAAGCCACAGATTAAACATTACTTTTGTGGAACAGTATATGCAAGCTCCTTGCATCTACTTCCACAGAAGGCAGACACACAGCAACAGCTTTCAGGATGGTCCAGTGACTGAGAGAGAGTGCACAGGTTCTTGGATGCAGCACTGGAGGTCCTGCTGGAGGAGGTCCAGAGGATGGGGGATGTCCTATGTTCCTATATTCAAGGCAGATTTGGACAGATTTTTGTTAGGCAAGGAAGGCAAGGGTTTGGGGCGCAGACAGGAAAGTGGAGCTGAGACCGCAACCAGATCAGCCATGAGCTTATTGAATGGTGGAGCAGGCTTAAAGGGTCAAATGGCCTATTCCTGCTTTTATGTTCTTATGTCCTCTACCCGCAGGAGGGAAGGATGCCACCTTGCTCTTTCGCCTAAATGGCTCCCTCTTCTGCAGCAACTGGTAATGCTCTGCATAGCCTTATGTCTTCTTTGCACTCCTCCTGAAGATGAAGGGGAATTCCTAGCAAGATCCTCATGATCAAGTGCTCCCCTTCACCTGATGAATTCTATAAGGTGTCCAATAAGTTGAAGTAGGACAGTGTTTACTTTTTTAAGGTAAAACTTGAAGAGAGTTTCCAGTATAAGTGTTTGTGAAGTAATGACAAAGTGGCCCAGAAGGTTCCCTGCTGTGTTTCAGAGGTCCTCTTAACAGCTTCAGCAGCAATGACCATAAAATGATGAGGATCCCTTTAATATTGCTTGAAATCACCATTAATACCATATTTATTCCCAAATAGTTGGTTGCTGTTGGGAGAGAATGTTAGTTATAGTTGAATGTTAGCTAGCCATAAAAATGGCACAGTGCCTCATTAATGATCGCAATAAGACATTTTAATTGGCAATCAGCTGTTTAATGTGCCTCTGAAGGCTCCTCTCAGTGCCTGTTTCAACTCCCTTACAATCTTGAGCCAAACATGGGCTAAATGGGTGTTTCAGCTTAACAGCCCATCATTACCTCTTTTTACCAAAAGCATTGGGTGAAAATCACCCCCAGTGTATCTGGGTCCTGCCCAAAATTCTGGCCTGAGGCTCCAGCATATTCCTGCTGATGGGATGGGAGGAGGGCATGACAAGGGCTGTTGATTTTCAGCCTAAGATCCCTAAAGGTGTTCATGCTCATTGAGGTAAGGAAGACCCTTACAAGTATAACATGATTTCCTTCTTACTAGGCTTGGTCCAAAGTGGAAATATCTGGGCTCACTTTAAAGGGCACTGATAAACTGGATAAAGGGATTTAGATGATTCAAGTTTATTATAAGCAGAAGTAATTAAGGAGGTCTGTTTTTCATTGTGAGGGCACTGAGCATAACTTTTGACCAGTAATGGACAGTGAGTGGGACCATTAATGAGATCTAAATACATTCCTCTATGTAAGAATGGACAGGTCAATGAAAATTAGACCACGGAAAGTAAGCATTTTTAATGAGTGCCAAGTTCACCACATGTAGGTAACCCAGTTCCAAATTACCAAAAATGACTAAAAGTTATCCACCTGTTAGTCTCATTGGTGCACACGTCAGTTTCTTAGTAACTTAATGGTTTTTTTAATATGCAACACCTTGTAAAATGTGCTGATTTGAACCTGCGCACCAAAAATTTTTTTTAGCTCAATTGAACCAACGTCTTGAATGAGAAACAGGCAATGTCAGACTGGAAGGGCGGCCACCTTGTGGGCAAGGCCAACTCCCAGTGCGACAGCTCATAAACCAATGTTCAAGATTGCGGAAACTTGGCTTACACATGACGTAACTTGTTCTTGCAATTTCACAATCTTTTGCTCTCTCTTCAGCCAAACTCGCAGAAACTCAAGCCCAAAGTCTTTAAAAAATACTTGTTAAGATCAGCTAATCTTGGTTGAAAAGTCTTATCTTCATCAATTTAACTCTGGACAATGACCCATATCTTAGAGCTTAGTCTGTTGCGATAAGCCGCTAATGGTTGATTGGCCTTGTCCTCCTCCAGTCTAAATGCAGCAAACTAACAATAATGAATCAATCTTATCTACCCTGAGCTTGTCAGGTAGGAAAAGCAATTTCACATTTTGAGGCTCCAGGTGCAAGTATTGGGCTGGTACTGATTCTGAGACCAGTAAGAGTAATTGTAAGATTCTAAGGGGACAGCAGTAAGGAAAAGCTACACAAAGAGAAGAGGACACTGGTCAGGCTAATTTTTTTTGTTTTTATAACTGTTGTTCAGGCATCGTACTTTATTTGATCATCTCAAAAAAGCCTCATCTTCACCCATTAGGTGTCAGGGTATGATTTATTACGATGAGGACAGCAAAGCTCAGCTCATTTAGATGGGCTTATGATGCTTTCAATATGATACTTTAGATGGAACCATCCCAAATTTGCACTACGTGTGGTAGCGGGTGGGGAAATGGATATTTTCCCCACCAGCCACAATGGCGGCTTTTCACGCTGTATCACCCCAATCCCACCCTCATTAATTATACATTCCTGGGAAACACACGGTTTTGATGGCAGACTGGCTCTCGTTCACTTGCCATGCCATCAGCTCTCTGCCTCATCATGGCGGATGCCGTATTTAAAGTGCAGCCGCATGCACACCTCTCAGTGTTTCCAGCCCATGAGTACTCCAAAGAGGAAAGGCAAGAAGATCGCAGCCTCCCGGTTTAATGACGCGTTCCTCAAGCACCTTTTGGACACAGTGGAGGCCCACCTGATGTCCTCTAGCCCTGCTCTGGCCAAAGACCAGCAATCCAGCATGGGAGGTGGTGGTAGCGGTAATGCTCTAATGCTCTGCAAACGATTGCACATTGCAGGAAGAATGGTCTCATCCATTTTTAAAAATTCATTCATGGGATGTGGGCATTGCTGTCCAGGCAGCATTTATTGCCCTTGTTCAGAGGACATTTTAAGAGTTAACCATATTGCTATAGGTCTGTGAGTCACATGTAGGCCAGACCAGGTAAGGACAGCAGATTTCCTTCCCTAAAGGACATTAGTAAACCAGATGGTTTTTTTTTTAAAAAACAATGTTAATTGACATGGTCATCAGCAAGCTTTTAATTCCAGATTTTTATTGGATTCAAATTTCACCATCCGTCATTGGAGGATTTGAACCCAGGCCCCTAGAGGATTACCTTAGGTCTCTGGGATACTAGTCCAGTGATAATACCACTATGCCACCACCTCCTCACACCCATTCTATGAGTATAAGTCACTCTTCTCATCACTCCCAACTCACACACTCACAAACCCATCACAACCACAGGGATCTCACAGCTCAAGGGACAACACCACTAACTCTCACGCAAACCCTCACATCTCCATCAGGTGCATACCCTCTGGAGATCACGTCCTCATTTCACCCATGTCTCTGCTCACCACACAAAGAATCCAAGCAGTGCCATGTGTCCTGCTCACACTCTCGCCATCTGTTTTCATGCAGGAGAAGCTGGCTTACATCAGCAGGGAGAGGTGCCAGACGGGGGGTGGAATGGCCACATTAGGCCCCTCACTCACTTTGAGCAGTGTGCCATTGCACTGACTGATGAAGATGTGGATCGTGCCTGCAGTGACTGTGAGGTCATCAGTGACCAACCTTGTGAGGATCCTGCACCACATCATCCCTCTCTCATCACAACAATCAGTGCTTTCTCCTGCTTTTGAATCTGCTGCTATGCACTAATTATCTCTACTTTGGTTCACAGGGAGCTCTGCCAAGCAACTGATATCCTCAGCCAGCCAGTCCCTCAGCTCCATCCACGTCCTCACCTCCAGCTAGTAGGACACCTCCTCCAATGAAGAGCTGGAAATAAGCAATCTGGAAGACCTGTCACAGCGCTTACACATACCGTTCACCTGCGCTGAGATGCACACCTCCGTAGGATTTAGATTTAGAGCAGGATAAGGTTCACGACCTGGTGGTCACCGCACGGACACTTGTCCGCAGCAGGAGGAGGCAGGTTCAGCCGAGCTCCCCGGCACTCTGAGGACTGCTGGGGAAGAGGCACCTGTGAGGTCTGAGTCAGAAGATGAGCCTCTGAATTTGGCATTGCAACTCATCCTGGAGAGTCAGTAGAAGGCGGGGAAACATCACACAGAGCAGTTGGAAGCCCTCAACAGAGTGACATGCGAGTCAGAACAATGCATCCACCTGCTCTCTGATGAAATGGTCCCCACATGTGCACATATGGAGGTCCCCATGGGCAGGATGGCAGATGCCATGGAGACCCTGGTCCAGCAGAATGCGGAGATGTGTGCAGGCCTGCACTCTATTGTGGCAGCCATGGGTGAGTTCCTGCAGTGGCAACGCGAGAGGGAAACAGGGCACTTCAACGTCTCCCCAGGTATCCTTTCCCTCAAGGAGTCAGGCCGGGGCCCTCGGGCACCTGAAGGGAGCAGGAGTGGCAGCTGGACATGCCTGGGTCATCCACACAGGATCCTCAGAGGCTGTCCTCTCCCTCCAAGTCCACTTTGCTTGTGACCCTCTCAAGCTCGTTCTCTGTCATCACAGCTGGCCCACAGGATTCAGCCAAAGCAAGCTGGGGGCCCCAAAGTTCCAGCTCTCCAGCGGACCCACGCTGAAGTCATCAGAGGCAACAGGGCAACCATTGCATAGGCTGTCTCCACCCCTGCTGCAGATGTCAAGACAGCACCTAGAAGAATAAAGCATTCAAAAGTTAAGAAATTCTAATCACAGTTGATGGCACAGGTGAACACATTTTGTCACTTTACAATCTGAAAATATATCCACTTTTACTGAATAATGTGTAATGGTACCTTTCAGCTTCATTGACAGGCTTTGCGAATCCTCCACTGCATCCACACACCCCACCACCCCTGCCCCCCCCCCCCCACCCCCCCCACAACCCCACAGCAGCTCAGCTGCACGCAACTGGCCCACGAGAGATTCTGGAAGGAGGAATGTGTGTGTGGCAGGGCCTCTCAGAGCCTCATGCAAGCACCCTCCCATGCATGCAGAACCCTCTGTATCACACTTATCTCACTGTGCTGAGCATTTTCAATGCTGCCTGCTGGAGTTTTCTTTCAGTTCACCATCTAAGTTGACCTGCATCTACACCCACCCACTGACCACACTCCCATGCAGCATCTGATCTCACCCATCACGACTCTCGTTTCACTTTTGGTTTAGCCAGCATGGTAGTGCTGTCATTTCTCTTGTGCTACCTCATCCTTTCCCCTCCCCCAGTCACCCATATTCTTTCCCCCACCACAGTTGACCACCTTGGCATCACCTTCCACCTCCCACGGTCACCTACCAGCCACAACCCTTTTCTTCCACTGATGTCCAGGTGAATGAGCACGTTCCCTTCTTTCCCAAAACTCCAACCCTAATCCACATTAAACTCCCCGACCTCCTCTTTCCCACCCCCAGGGTGTGTGTCTGCCTCCGAGTCCCCATCAACCATCCTCGCCATCCCTTCTACCGATACCATCAAACCCTCACCGTCAGACCCTACAGCTTCACTCTGCCATCGGTCATTCTTACCCTTCCATCTTACCAAACCCAACCTCAGTTCACTCCCCAGGAGGCATTCATGGACTCAACAGAGCCCTCCCTTGCACATTTACCTGGACATCCCCCCTCCAGACTCGTTCCCTCCTTGGAATTACTTCCCCGCCCCGGACACTCTCCTTGTCACCCGGACTTCCCCCTCCCTTCTTAGTTCGTCCCCCTTCCTGACTCTTTCCTTCACCCTTACTTCTTCCACCACTCTTACTCCTTCCCATCTCTGGACACCTTCCTCCACCCTTACCTTTTCCTCGAGCCTTAGTCTTTCCCCCTTCCTGACTCCTTTGTTCTCCATCCTTACTTCTTTCTTCACCTCTACTTCTTCCTCCTGCCTTACTTTTCCCCCTTCCTGACTCCTTCCTCCACCTGTACTCCTTCCCCTCTCCAGACTCCTTCCTCCCTCCCCGACTCCTTCCTCCCACCGGACTCCTTCCTCCCCTGGATTTCCTCCCCTCTCTGACACCTCCCTCCCTCTGACTCCCTCCTCCTCCTGGCTCCTTCCTCCCCATGGACCCCTTTCCCTCTCCGGACTCCTTCTCCCCCTCTGGACTCCTTCCCCCACTCTGGACTTCTTATCTCCCTCTGGATTCCTTCCCCCACTCTGGACTCCTTTCCCCCTCTGAACTCGTTCCCTTACACCTTCCTCCTCCCTTACACCAATCTCCCCAGTTGATGCCTTCTCCCCCAATACCCCGTCTTCTCCCCATACTCCCACTCCCAACCTCACCCGCCCGACACCTTTGTTCCCCCCTCCCAACCCCATCCACCGACACCTTCTGTTTCCCCCACCACCTCACCCATCCAACACCTTTGTTTCCACAGCTTCCCCCCAACCACTGAACTTCACCCTCCGCCCCCCTCTACACACCTTCCTCTCCTCTCCCACCCCCCAGTACATGTTCCTCTCCCAAACACAGCTGGACCTACCACTCTACCCTCGATCATCATCCGTTGTGAGCAGACCCTCAATGGTGACTTTCCACCTTCCGTGAGCTGCTTTGCGGCACAGCCATGCCCATGAGAATCCACCCAGCATGCCATGAACTTTCCTCCAGAGTCCCATTGCTATCAGGCTCCAGCATCTTCTGCTCCTCGGATGCCCATGAAGTGAGCAAGGCCCTGACAGTAATTCCCAACTTCTGCACATCACACTTGTCAAGACGTGTTCTGCACCAGGGTGTTTTCCCACAGATGTGGGCAGATGATCCAGATTTGGGGACTGATTCCAGTGGGATGGGCTTATAATGATATGCAGGTGCATTACAATGAGGTTCCCGATGTCCAACAGCAAGAAACGCGTCCCACCATTGACTGGCAGAGTGGACAATTGCAAATGACGTCATGAAATCGATTTTTGGCCTTCTCGCCATGTTGTCCACTCACGCCACCGAACACACCCGACACCAGCGGGCACGGAAATTCTGCCCTTTATTATTGAATGATTGCTTGAAATCAGATTTACAAACACACTCACCCGATTGTAACTCAGATTAAAGCTCAGATGGCCATGGGCCAAAGGGGGCGAGCTGAACTCAGCAGTTCCTGGAAGAGTTTTACTTAGAGCCTTTTTAAAAAATTCATTCTTGAGATGTGGTTGTCGCTGAGAAGGCCAGTCTTTGTTATCCATCCCTAATTGCCCTTGAGAAGGTGGAGGTGATCCACCTTCATGAACTACTGCAGCCCATGTGGTGTAGGTACACGCACAGTGCTGTTGGGAAGGGAGTTCCAGGATTTTGTCAAGGCTGTGTAAGAGGCGTTTACTCAAAGTGGCCCAGGAGCTAAGTATTTGTGTGTGTATATGTAGCCCCCTTTTAATTTGTGAGCGATTCAATTTAAAAATAGCCCAGCAGACAAGCTTTATTCTTAAACAAGATAAAGGTTATTTTATTATGAAACTACTGCTGAAAGTTACTTAAATAAAAGTGATAAATTTATTAACTAAAAAAACAGATACAAAGATTAAAATGCAGGTAAAGAGAAAAGATACTTATAGATGAGATTTCAATGGGCTTGTATATCTTAGAATGGAACTTCAGCTCGGACCAGTATCAGTTATTTCCAAGTCTTTCTTGTTTTTCTTTCTGGGATATCGTTGTGGGCTCATTGCTTGAATTCCTTCTTTCCAAAGTAAAGGGGTTGAAACTTGAGGTTCAGTTTAACAGCTGCAATGGCTTGTGCAGTTAAAGAATCTGAGTCTTCCTTTGTAGGTGGTCATTATAGGTAGAGTAAATGCTGGGAGACAGTAAAAACTCTTTTCCTTCCTGGAGACTGCAGATACTGACCTTGGAAGATTGCCCGGTTTCTTCTCAGTATCCCAGGGATGGTTTTCCTTACTCTGTAACACCAGGTGGTAGGGAACCCCAGCTCTCACCTATAGTTCATGGCTGTTTCAGCTAAGAACTGTATGCTGTTATTGCCTTCCACACTGCAACACAAAATGGTTTCTTACAGCCTCCTTCTACAATCCAAACCACAAAATGTCTGTCGAATCAAGTGTCTTTATTAGGTATTAGGTTAGCTCTGGTCAGGGGGGGAATAGTCCCATCCATTGTCTTTTTAGCTGAGGTACTTAACCTTTTGAATGTCTCAGTTGTTAACTTGAATGGTTCTCATCTCCCAAGTTTGGGGAGATGGAAAAGAACTATTCACACCTCCAGGGAAGCCATTGTCAATGAGTTTCTGTTTACCCTTGTGGAAATGCACATTGAATTTCAAACGTCTTCACATGTCTGGATATGCAATCCATTTGGAACCTTCTAGAAGCTTGACCACATTGAGTTGTAAAAGGTCAGGTGACTTTTGGCAGCCATCTTTAAAGCTTCTTTTGTTCAGTTAAAAGGAAGGTTAACTTTTTTTGCAAAATTTAAATCATCCCAGTTACATGTTTGGAACAATTTTGATCCAGTGACAGTGAAGGAATGGTAATATACAGGTAGTTCCAAGTTGACTTGGAGGGGAACTTGCAGGTCATAGTGTTCCCATGCATTGACTACCCTTGACCTTCTAAGTGGTAGAGGACACGGATTTGGAAGCTACAGTCCATCTTGTCTTTGAAACACTGCTGCCACTGCACACCAGTGGTGGAGGTAGTGAATGGGTTGCCGATCAAGTGGACTGCTCTGCTTAGAAGATTTTGAACTTCTTCAGTGATGTCAGAGCTGCACTCATTCAGTCAAGTGGTGAATATTCCCAAACACTTCAGACTTGTGCTTTGTTAATGGTGGTCAGAAATTGGGGAGTCATGTGGTGAGTTACTTGCTGCAGAATTCCCAGCCTCTGATCTGCTCTTTTAGCCGCAGTATTTATATGGCTGATCCAGTTAAGTTTCTGGTCAATGGTAACCCTCAGGATTTTGATGTTAGGGGATACAGTGATGATGATTCTATTGAATGTTCATGGGAGATGGTTAGATTCTCTTTCATTGGAGATGATCATTGCCTGACATTTGTGTGGCATGAATGTTACTTGCCACTTATTAGCCCAAGCCCTGAATGTTTTCCAGGCCTTGCTGCTGTTATGGGCAGGAAGGGATTTAATTTAAACAGCCCAGATTTCTCCTCTCACCACCCATCTGTACACAAGTGTTTTGATTTTGATTTCCCCCTTAATAAGCGCTGGCGTATTCCCCAAACCCCCAGTTTTGGTGTGATCCAATTTCTATTAATAACCCCACAGCAAACTCGCGATAGGGTGAACTCAGAGGGTTAGTTTATTCACACACACTCAAAATGCGGGAGTGGGTTGACACTATGTAGCTCCCTGTGCACTCATATAATAAGTGGGCGATAAAGAGAGAAAGATTTACAGGGCAAAGATCACAGGAAAATAATTATTGTTTCATTGACTCCAGAGTCCAGAATCAAATGCTCAATGATGAATTCCTTCACAGAGGTTGGTAGCCTGAAATGATGCTGAATAATTCACTTTTACAGTGGAGTTGGCTTCCACGATGACATCGGCACATGGAGATGAATTTGTATTGTAGGTGATGCTATAGAGGTTCAGGAGTCCCAGTATAACAGTGTAGATGGGGGTGCTATGCATTCAGGCCTTGACAGAGCCCCTCTTCTGAGCTGATGCATGGCAGAAGGAAGATGGCAGACTGATTTGCAGTATGGCAAGGCAGTATAATTGGTTGTCACAGCTAGAGGGGTCATGTCACATGACTCCCACCTTTCCACTTTGTCTTTGACAAAGAGTATATATCCTTTCATCTGGGTTCCTGAAATTATTAATGTTCCAACCATTAGGAATTTCAAAGGAAGGTTGCAGTTCTCTATGTCCTAGCAGACTAGTAGACTGCAGTAGCCAGGTCTGGCTTTTGTATAATTGCCTTTTAATTTGGCCTCTGCAGCCCACAGGGATTATTAGTGTCTCTTCAGAGATATGGAGGTGCAAGGTGCTGCGATACTGCCAAATAACTATTATTCGAGGGTCATAGCGAGACATAGCTTCAATCATTTTTGAAGTCATTGTGCTGTTTTGAAATTTATATACACACACACACATATATATATATTTATAAGGTCTTCAGCAACCATAAACATCTTTCTCTGTGCTAGGTATGATTCCAACCAGTGGAGATTTTCCCCTGATTCCCATTTATTTCAATTTTGCTAGGGCTCCTTAATGCCACACAGTCAAATGCTAACTTGATTTCATGGGCAGTCACTCTCATCACACTTTTTGAGTTCAACTCTTTTGTCCATGTTTGGACTAAGGCTGTAATGTGATCAGGAGCTAAGTGGCCCTAGCGGAACCCAACCAAGCATCATTGAGGCAGTTACTGCTGAGTTCGGTGCAGTCACTCTGCACTATGGGGGAATCACACTGTCCTGGTGAAGCAATGTGCATACTCTGGTCAGAGAGAATACAACGTACTGCACTTTTGTGACATACAAAGCTCTAGTCACCTCCCTTAAGCAGCAGTAACCAGAAAACTGGCAGATGCTAGAGATGTCACCTGCTCCAGTGTGAAAAGGTTCATTGCTACGGGCACCTTCACAGTCATTGGCAGCACTGTCCTTGCCCTGCTCTGAGACTGCAAGTCTGCCTGCAAAAGGCTAAGGTCTGGATTGCACTATCTGAAAGTATGTGGAACCAGGTTCAATCAAGACATTCAAAAGGAAATTTGGTTGTTATCTTCAAAAGAATGTACAGGGTTACGAGGAGAAGGTGAGGGAATGGCACTAGGTAAATTGTTCATTCAGAGAGCTAGTGAAGACAATGATGGACTGAATGGTTTCCTTCTGCACTGTAATAATTCTGTGTGATTCTGTGAAGTGCTACCTCACACTGTCACCGACATCTTCCATCACTTTGTTGATAATTGAGAGTAGACTGATAGGGCAGTGATTGGCCAGGTTGGAATTGTCTTGTTTTTTAGTGGACAGGATGTACCAAGACAATTCTTCGCATTGTTGGGTAGATGCTTATGTTCTATCGGTACTCTAACAGCTTGGCTAGGGGCACAGCTAGCTCTGGAACACAAGACTTCAGTACTGTAGCTGGGATATTGCGCTGGAAAGGGCTCATAGCCTTTGCTGCACCCAGTGCCTTCAACTATTTCTAAATATCATGTGGAGTGAATCGAATTGGCTGAAGGCTGGCATCTGTGACATTGGTGACCTCAGGAGGAGCTGAGGTGGATCATCTGCTCAGTACTTCTGGCTGAAGTTGGTTGCAAATACTTTAGCCTAACCTTTTGCATTGAAGACCTAAGGCTCCTATCATTGAGGATCAAGGTATTTTTGGAGCCTTCTCATCCAGCTGGTTGTTTAATTGTCCACCACCATTCATGAATCTATGCGGCAAGATCGCAAAGCTTTCATCTGATCATTTGGTTGTGGAATCGCTTAGCTCTGTCTATCGTATGCTGCTTCCTCTGCTCAGCATGGAGTAGTCCTGTGTTGTAGCTTCACAATGTTGACACCTCATTTTTCGGTATGCCTGTTGCTGCTCCTGGCATGCCCCCCTGCACAACTCAACTGCATGGAGTTAGTCTCCTGCCTAAAATAGAGGAAATGGCAACAGGCCATTGTAGTGGGTGAAGGGGGTGGGTGGGGGATGGTGGGGTGGATGGGGGGGGGCGTTGGGGGGGCGGGTGTTGCTCTCTGTCAGGGTTCTGAGTGAGGGAATTCCAAGGAAGGGGATGTCTAAGTTTTCCTTGTGGAGGTGAGAGGGAGTTCTCCTCACCTGCCTGGCCTGACAAGGAGAAAACTAACACTTTAGGGCCTTTTCTGAACCCAAAGTCTCGTCCCTCTGTGTGTCTATGGCATTGAAGCCATGACAGGTACCTCACCCTGGCCTCAAGATAAAATAGCAGTGGTTTGGTCTCCAGTTGTGTGAAGGTGACAACTTTGAACTGGCAGACTCAGTGAGAGCTGATCCAAACTTGGAGTTCACAAAACAAAAACAGCTGCCACAGACCAACCTGAGCCAACCTGAGAAACCACACAAAGGACAATAAGCCTCTGACTCCATTCCTCATTCTGGCAACAGTTTGAGATTAAACCATTCTCTTCACAACTTTGATGTCAAATTTGATCCCGAGAGGAGCTTTCGGTTTCACACTTGTGCCATTTCTAAGACCACCTCTGTAACATTGCTCAACTTCACTTCTTTCTCAGCTCATCTGCTGCTGAAACCCTTATTCATGCCTTAGTTACCTCTGGACTTGACTACTCCAATGCACCCCTGACTTGGTCTCCCACATTCCACCCTCTGTAAACTTACAGTCATCCAAAACTCTGCTGCCTGTGTCTTAAGTCACAGTAAGTCCTATTCCCCTATCAACCCTGTGTTCGCTGACCTACTGATTTCTTTCCCTCCCGATCACTGCGTCACTTACCCATACCCTAGTCACCCTCTCCCAACCACCCCTTTAATCCTCAAACTCTCCCAATTGCTGCCTTACCCCACTCCTCCTGGTCACCCACTCCCAGTCACCATCCCCCACCCTTCCCACCGATCACTCTCTCCTTTTGCAAGGCTTACCTGTGTTGCTAACCCAGCAAAGGAGAGGTTCAAAAACAAAATGCCTAATGATAAATAAGATTTAAAATAAAAAAAGTAAAGCTTTTTACTTCAGCCTGCACTGATTTTCCTCCCTTCACCCCCACCCCACCATCCAAAGTGAACAAAAGGCCACCACTAAAATTCAAATAAGCCTGGCTACAGGAGATCAGGAGATGGTCTTGTAAATGGCACTGGGTAATTTGTGGTAAGGGCTTAACATGGAAAACATAGGCTTGAATTATACATTACATTAAAACTTTATAATCTACTGGTTATGCCACACTTAAGTATTATATACTAGTGGTGCCTCTACAAAATAAAATATTCATGTATTAGAGAATGCTGGAAGAGCAGCAAGATTAATCTCAGTGGTGAAGAGAATGAGCTATCAAGATCTACAGGGATTTCTTCATTTGTTCTTGGGATGTAGGATGTGCAGATGGTAATGAAATAGGAAGAGAACAAATGATTTACAGGAAGAGGAGAGGTGTTGATGATGGAGTCGCCTCCTTGGACCACTGCAGCTCTTGTACTGATGGTACTCCCACAGGTAGGGAATTCCAGCATATTGATCCAGTCATGATGAAGGAACAGTAACATATATGTCCAAGACACCGTGACCCAGAATTTTCAGGCACTTTTCAATGTAACTATGGTGTAAGAGTGGTGTTGAACTGTCTTCTTTTCTATGAGGTCTGCCTATAACTGACTTGGGCCTATTTTGAACCAAAACATCAGTATCTGTAAATTCCCTCGATTGTGGCTTCCCACATATGTCCAAACCGCTTACATACTTCCACCACTGTGCAGAAAACTGTTTCATGCAAATTTCCTGCATTTATGCTGGTACTGCACTAGTGTAGATTTAAGCCCCAAAATTTACACAGAGCACCTGACGTTAGTTGCAATTGAGATTTCTGGAATTTGATCGTGATCTTCTTCACTTTCTCTTACTGGGACCTGTAGCATATTAAACCAAATTGTGAAGCGTTAGTCACAGACAGGCCGCTATCCCCACACCACCGATCTCACCCCACCCCCAGCCACCATCAGAAGGACGAACCAGTACAAATTGCCTTTTCAATGGGTGCATATCTGTTCTGCCTAACAGTGGGAGAGGAAGAGAAGCAGCAGAGTCCAGAGGCTCTAACAGTGAGACACCAGAATGCAGCAGCCCACTCATTAATTCCTTGATTGGTGGTGCTGTAGTGGTGTTTATTTTGTGCTAGTTTATTGCATTTTGGTGTAGTTAAGTGAGCTCAATTGGAAATTTCAGGTCTTTTGGCAAGATCAGCGTAGAAACCAGTACAACGTTCAGCGTACCTGCAATCCAGGGATTTCTAAGCCATTGTCCTATAAGATGAGCATCACAGTCACACCACTGCAGGTACAGGAACGCAATGGCATTATTTAAATCATTCTGCCCCTAAGGTTGGCCAGCTGAAAGTGACAGTTTGAAGTTTCACCTCACTGCAATTCTTACAGTGTCATGGTATCATGGAATTCGTGCCTTTAAATGGTAAATCCAAAATAATTTGACATTAAGTCGTGACAGTAGAGCACAGGTATAAATTTAAATGAGTGAGAAGCGTTTCAAACAGACATTAAAAATCAATTCTTTCACTCAGAATGGTGAAATTTGAAACAAGCTGTCAGGTGGGATAGCAGTGACAACATTCCAAAGGCAGCAGGAAATAATAGTAGGAGAGTCATTATGCTGGAGGAACACAACATGAGAGGAGGCATTAGTGGGAGAGCAAAGGTACTGGAGAGGTGAATTTTGTGGTGAGGGGCTAATGGGAGAGTGGAGGAACACACATGAGAGGCACAGGAGGGACAAATTTCGAAAAACCATAAGGCCTTTAAATGTTCTTATGTTGTCATTGTAGAGGGATTGTGAAGTGTTTTGGTATCTTACAATGAATAATTTCAAGCTTTGATGTGTAATCATACGTCATTATGTATGAATCATGTGTAATAATGAAGAACAAACAGACATTCAGTTGTGCCTCTGCTCCTCGTAACTAATATTACAAGGTGGGTCGATTGTAGAATAAATAAGGCATTGGATTCCTTGATAACTTTCAAAGTGTAAGAGTACAAAATTCAGTTGTGTTGTGCCACTTCTAGCACTATAGAGGCCTACTGGAGTTTCTCATGTGGCGTCGCTATTGGCTGCCCTTTACATGGTCCACATGGCAGGAATGAAGTGGACCAGTGCAAACAGGTGGGTCCCCTGTGTGTATGTGTCTGAAGATTTTGAATGGAAGCTACTGTGACATCAGTGACTGAACCAGCTGATGCAATTCTCACATACTAAATTTAGCCAACATGCGCAAGCAACTCCTAGGCTACTCACTCCTGAAACAACTGGCATTACAAGGCAAGATGGGCACTGGTTTGGAGTTATATAAAGAGCAATCCCTGCAGGTGAGATACTTATACCTTAATTATGCTGAGGCAAAGTTTGCAGAAACACTGTGGTGAGTTGCTGGAGCAATTTGGAGGTTTTTGCTGAACACAGGAAGGCAGGAAGGACCAGTGCCTTGCACAGTATCGGGGCAGGAATTCCAATGCCAGTTGCTCTGGAACATGACCAGGACACTTAGAGGAAGATTCAGAGAGGTTTGTGAGAAGGGAAGAGACTCTGACTCATAAAAGGTCTTCCAGAACACCACTCCTACTTGAGCCAGGAGCAGTGTCTGAGGAGGCTATAATTCATAAAGCAGGTTGTCACAGAGTTGTCCCACTTCCTTCGTACTGATCTAGAGCCTCAAAGCAGGGCAAGGGCAGCCCTGTAAATGGCTGTGAAAGTCATTGTTGCCTTGAAATTCCACATCACTGGACCCCTCCAGGTGAGAGCTGGGGACATCAGCAACATATTACTGTTCTCCATGCATAGATCACCTCCACAAATGGCTTATGATCCCTTTCCACCATCCCACCACATGAAGACAGAGGGCCTGCAATTAAATCCATGGAGCCAACCAAAATACTCTGGAGCAAGTCATCAGACTCCTCACACAGTGTTTTTGCTGCTTAAATTGCTTGGTAGTGTTCTCTCCAGTACACGGCCATAAGTGTCTTATGTTTGTGGTGGTGTTCTGCATCCTCTACAAACTTGCAAAACTGATGGCCCAGCCACTACCTTCTGGAATTTGGAGGATGACTCAGGAGGAGGAGAAGGCAAGGAGGAGACCACAATAACCAGGTGTAATTGAATAAAGTGAGGGAGACCATATAATGAGTTCTGCCTTGTGGATCACCTCCATTCAGACTGCAAGTATGACCCCAAGCTTCCAATTGCCTGTTGTTTTAATTCTCCAAATTATACTCTGACCTTTCTGCCCTTGGCCTGCTGCACTGTTGCAACAAAGCTCAATGCAAACTTGAGGAACAGCACCTCATCTTTTGATTCGGCACATTATAGCTTTCCAGACTCAACATTATTTTTAACCACAAGTCTGTTCTTTGTGTTTCTGTCATTAAAATACGAACATACAAACTATGAGCAGGAGTAGCTTACTTGGCCCTTCGAGCCTGCTCTGCTATTTAATAAGATCATGGCTGATCTGATTTTAACCTCAACTCTACATTCCTGCCTATCCCCAATAACCTTTCACCCCCTTGCTTATCAGAAATCTACCTCTGCCTTAAAAATATTCAAAGATTCTGCCTCCACCGCCTTTTGAGGAAAAGCGTTCCTAAGACTCATGACGCTCTGAGAGAAAAAAATCCTCTTTATCTTTGTCTTAAATGGACAACCCCTTATTTTTAAACAGTGACCCCAATTTCTAGATTCTCCCACAAGAGGAAACATCCTTTCCACATTCACTTTCTCAAGTCCCCCTCAGGATCTTATATGTTTTAATCAATTCACCTCTTACTATTCTAAACCTCCAGCGGATACAAGCCTAGCTTGTAATATTATATTGTAATATAAACAACGTTGCAGATGCACACTGTAATGAGATGCCCTTGCTGTTCTGGAGTTGTGAACATTTACATGGAATTCACACTCCACACGTCAGTCTGAAGTCAAAGTTGTTTTGACACCAATGCTAAATTTGGCTTGTCGAGGCCTGAACCAAGTAGTGAAGTAAGTCCTTGAAGGGAGTCTCAATCTGCTTTCTTCCAGGGTGAGGTCAGGCTTTGACTCTGCATTCTCATTACATTTACCTAATAACTGCAGCATCAGTGGGAAACCACACTCCTCTGCACTGATAGCTACACTGTTAAAGCTGTTCAATAGAATACCTTAAATGGGGCAGCTGGTTTCAGTGTACCCAAAGCATTGAATTGCATTTAATGTTGCTGATAAAGATTGTGATTTCTGAACAGTCACCATGTCTGGAATTAATGGGTGAATTGGCCTATGGTTGGATGCTGGCATCAGGCATTCGCACAGTATGGCAGACACTGACCATCTTGTATCCCTAAGATAATTTCCCTTGATAGAATGACAGCAATTGCAATAGGTTTAATCGCAGATTCAATGAGTTATCTATTCCACATGGCCTACTGGTAAAGCAGTTATCAGCTTTTATCTGAAAAGGCTTTTTGTATGTCTAATGAATGTTTTCAAATCTGTGTCTTTTCAGCAGCTATTTCTGAGAGTCTGAGTGCAGTTGGACTTGCTGTATCAATCCATAATAAAACAACAAAATATTGATTGTTCTATATCCGTTGTTATGGTTATTTACTTAAAGTGTTTAGTTAAAATATTCTCTCTATATTATTATAATCACCCTTAGACCTGACTTCTTAATAAATTTGGCAACAATTTTGTCAGAGGTAATAGCTTGAATGAAAAAATCATGAAACCTTAAAATGGCAACTAGTACTTGTTTATTTCAATAACTTATCATTAACATAAACATATGTTCTTATTTATATCATTTGTTAAAAAAGCTTGTCAAATTCTGTTACTTGTGCCGTGTCCTGCAGTTCAGCTCTAAAAAGCTTTATTCTGAAACCTGAACCGAAAATAATTGATTTCAATTAAATGGAACTTTGGAACGTATGGTGAAAATCCCTAACAGCCGAATGCAAGTCGAAAATAGCTTGGTCTTATTTCATCCAAAAATATGGTGGTCTCGAGAGACAAACATTCTTGGAAAGTTTTAGTTATTTTCATCTACCTTGTCATCCTATGGACTAATGTTTCTTCATCAGATGCAATGTCTGCCTAGAGTGGCCTTTTCTTGAGAATCATGATTCCAATTGTACAGCTTCCAGCTTTTGCACATAAATCATCATGAACTTTTAAAATAATACATTCTTGTCCCTCCCCCACCATCCCTTGTGGTTGTGTAGATGTTGGCCACTCTCTGGCACCTCCAGCAAGAAGCCATTAATTAGATGTGAACCCCAACAATTCTTTTTTCTCATTCATGGAATGTGGGCTTCGCTGTCACTGGCTGTGCAGCATTTATTGCCCATCCCTTGTTTTAGAGGGTGTTTAAGTGTCAACCACATTGCTGTGGTCTGGAGTCACATGTAGGCCAGTCCAGGTAAGGAAGGCAGATTTCCTTCCCTAAAGGACATTAGTCAACCAGATGGGTTTTTACAACAATGGTTTCATGATCATCAGACTTTTAATTCCAGATTTTTATTGAATTCAAATTTCACCATCTGCTTTGGTGGGATTCAAACCCAAGTCCCCAGAGTCTTGGGATTACCAGTCCAGTGACAGCACCACTATTCCACCACCTCCCCTCGAAGTGAGTGTGTACAAATGTCTACCCTCATCTGACACCACAAAGACAGGAGAGATTCATAAAGAAGGAATGGGAGTGGAAGCGCTGGCCAATTGGCCCCATCCCTGACCTGGCGTGCTTAGCCTAACTGTAATGCTGCAATGGCACTTCAATTAGAGTGGTCTACTTATCTCTACTGCAGCACTTTCCAAACTATTTTCCAATAGGATTCCATTTTAATACTTTGTAAAAATGTTATTATTTTATATGCTCACCAGTCCATTTCTTCATATGAGCTTCTCCAGCTCATGGAGAAGCAGCTGAAGTCTAGGTTCAGGGTTTGAGGCAGCTGATGTTGGAGTCCAGGTTGTTCTACAAGGCCAAGGTGATAGGGTTGGGCTCAGACAGGCTGCATCTCAGCAGCTGAGGAATTGCCACTGGGTTCATGATCAGGGCCATGGTTTGTGACTCAGTGAAGCATCTATGGACAGGAGGCCATGGTCCAGAGAGAGTGAGACTGAAAGGTGAGCAGATCAAGGGCAGGGCTGGGCACCACCTGGGCCTTGGTGTAGGTGTGGGGCACCATCGTAGAGGAGGAAGCCTCACAACCTCTTTCGCTGCTTCTGTGACCCCTGTTGAGGTCGTGACCCACAGTTTGGGAACTGCTGCTCTATTGTACCTGCAACAACTACATGTGAATGGAGACAAACAATTGTTCAGATTTTGCTCAAGCAGGACACCTCATTGCTTGCCCATTAGACTGTTATTTTCCCTCATTATTCAGCTTGAAAAAATGTTGCCCTGTAACTTACTGGGAGTAAAATCTGATAACAGCATAGAGGCAGAGAAAGGGTAGCTGTGATATTATTATATTTTGATGAATAACAGGCCCAATCGTCTATCTCCTTAAGCAATGAGATTTAAGGATTGAGAAAGAGATGGTGGAATGATGGTGAAGGGGAGAGAACTGGAACCAAATTGGAAGGAAGATGGGAGGGAAGGGAGGAAGGAAGGCAGGAAGGAATGAATTGTGGCAGGGTTTGGAGGTGGTGGTTGGTGAGGGGAGAGATTGCTGTCGGGATGAAGGGTTTGAAGATGCTGGTATGGGGAATTCAATCGCAGGGGAGAGTTAGCAGGTAGGTCATTGTAGAGTTCACAGCTTTAGCTTGTTGGGTCTGGAGGCAACACTCCTGGTCCTCTTGGCCCACAAACGGTGCTGTAAAGACATTTGCTTAACAGAGCGAGTCCTTGTCCTCTCCGTTTATCTGTTGGGTATCCCAATGTCCAGGAAATTCAACCAGCATGAGCTAAAACAAAAAGGTTGTTAAAATGTAGGCACAAGCCTCCTTAAATGGTTTGACTGAACCATTTCCTGACAGCGGATTTGTTATTCGCCCTCTCTACACAACCTCTCATCATTTGCCCTCTCTACCCAACCTCTCATCATTTGCCCTCTCTACCCAACCTCTCATCATTTGACCTCACTTTGTTAACCGAAAGTGGGTGGGTTCGAGGTTGGATGGAGTTGGGGATTAAAAAATGTAAAATTTTCACTTTTCACCTAACCCAAAGCCATCCATTTTTGGCGGTTAAAATTACTCAGAAAGGTTTATAACTGAGAATTACATTGTACATGCTGTTAAGGGAGAAAGTTTCCATTGCAGGGAATGATTTTCATAATTGAGATCACTGCAGGGTAGGTGTGAGGAGGTCTTGTGGTGCAGTGGATAGCACCCCTGCCTCTGAGCCAGAAGCCTTGGGTTCAGGTCCCACCTTAGAACTTGATGGCCAAGGAAGATGCATTCATAACACAACCAAACAGGTTGAGGATCAACTTGCAAATCCTTCCAACATATGCCAATGGTAGGCGGTAAGAGTGGGAGAGATTCCTGGTCAGCCAGGTGATGGAAAGAAAGTTGGAGCCTCTATCATCAGCTCCAGGCTACATCACTCATGTAAAAGTTGTCACAGCAACTTGGATGCTTTGCAATTGGGGTGGGGGTGCTGGTTGGCTGCTGTGGGTCAGGCTGGAGCCAACAGCATGGAATTTGATTCCTGTTCTGATTGGGGTGGATTAGGGACCTGCCTCCTTGCCCTACCTGTTCTGGTGGTTATGGCACTGTGGGTTGGACCTTCACACAGAGAACACAAGAAGAAGGAGCGTAAATGTGCGTTGGAGCACGATGGTGTTGGTTTTGCAAACTTATGAGGAGTGTAAGGCTAGGGACAAGTGTTTTGGGGTTGGTCCCGATTTATTCAATGTCAGCTCTAGTGGAGGTAGGTTCATCCCAGGGAATGTAGAAAGTTAATGAGGAAAAGGCACTCAAGTGAAGCACTGAGCACAAATGTGGAGAGTAAAGTGATGCTAGAATCTGTTTGGCGGCTTGGAAAAGGTGTGCCTTTCTTCAGATGCAGAGATGTGGAATTTGGGCCTGATGTGAAAAAGTTACAAAAGCAGGATGCTATGCAATCACAGTCACCAAAAGGGATCATTGTGGACTGTCCAAAGAACCTTGCAAAATAGCCTACGAGCAAAGTTTCTTCTAAAATTTAGTTGCTGTGCACGGCCATATTTTTCAGTGCACAGGCCCTTTAATTTTTTTGTGTGGCTATGCTCACATTATTGCAGAACTCCTGCAGCTTCGCAGAAACATTGGCTATGAGTGAGAAAGATTGTAATAACCAGATCTGTGCTGTTGTAGATGGTTACATAGAGCATGTGGCAACTCCATTGGTGTACGAAGTGGAGCTCCCCTCTGGGCCGTTAAGAGGTGCATGAATGCACAGACTTCTCGCATTCAGGTCTTGAATTTCTAACCTACAACAGGGTTTCCTGTTCGTGGATGGATCAGATGAAGAAAGGCATTTGACAGGACTTCATTGCTGCTACTGCTGTCCAAGTGTGTGCTTCCATTGGAAATACTGAAAGAACATCCAGCCCCAACTAGCTGCTTTGCAGAGGCATGGATAAAGCTGTTGTCTCTCAGGCCCATGACATAGCCAGGCCATCTCACACCTTCTGCTAAGGTTTGCCACAAAGTGGAATTGCAAAACCATCTCATGACCTCGCATAAGAAGTTGATGAATTTGTAGGAGCCCTGCTGACACCTTGATTAAATTGCACCAGTATCTATTAGCTGAACCTGTTTCCTTTGGGAACTCTTACACCATGCTGCCGTGAAAGGACCTATGTGCATGCCTTGCTATTTGAAGCCCTGGAGGAGGAGAATTGCAAAATGCATGCCTGCTGGATCCATTTGCACCTCAGGAGATCAATAAAAATCCATCCTTACTCAGCAAGTGCACTTGTGCTCAGTTAGATTGCATGAAAACAGCATGGACCAAATAGAAGACAATTCCTACAGACAGACCAGCAAACTATTGCATAAACAAAGTTATATCTATCAGTCATGGTTAAGGTGACCACAGCCATGAAATTTTATGCAACAGTGTTATTCCAAGAAACAGCAGGAAATATCTGCCACATTATCCAAACTTCAAGCTACCTTTAGATCCTGCAAGTCAGAGACTTCTTCCTATAATCCTCTCAACTTCCCCATCTAAGATATAAAATAACATCAGAGAGCTCTGCACGTTTAGCATCTGGCTGGATTCTCCAAAGTGCGGGGCTTTATTAACACATGCACAGCCACAGGAACCTTTATATCCAAAGACAATTGTCTCATGAACAAAAAGCGGCAGCACTCGCTTGGCAGCTGATTTTGACCGCTGCTACTGAATTCTATTGCCATGATTCTTTTTATGATAATCTTTGATTCCACTATAATTTGAGTAGTCAACAGGAGTGGATGGATGCAGAGAGTCCAACACTATCCATTACAGCCCTGGCTGCTTATCTAACTGAGGAACTTGGGCAAAAAACAGGAACAGCAATATAATCAGGACCCCATCTGCATCCTGAAGCAAAGATTGAACGGCTTGGATCGATTTGGAGCAATGCTACAGTGCAATCAATATAGGTTTCCAAAATTATTGCAGCTATTCACTAAAATGAACCATGACTGTTAGCCAGGGGACAAAAACAGAAAATTCTGGATAAAACTCAGCAGGTTAGGAGCATGTATGTAGAGACAGAAACAGAGTTAATGCTTCGGGCCTGTGACCTGCCATCAAAATTTTCATCGTGTTAGCCAGTGCCCTTGTTTCCTGAACAAGCAGCAAATTAGCCAGAGTAACGACACAGTGTATCATAGAAGGTATTTTTATTTAACTGTATAAACAGTCAAGAGCAACCATCATTTCCATACGTGTTCAGTCCCTTAATGAAATAAAGCCTCGTTTTCCTCAGTTGAACATCAAGGCTGGTGAATACAGCAGCGTATCTCACCAATTACTTCAATCCATCTAAATATATCAGAAATCTCAGCTCACTGCCGAATGTGAGTATTCACTCAAACTGTGAGCCTTCCAGTTGTGTTCAATACATTTCACCCTGCCAATCCCTGTCTATGATAGTGCTATCATGCCTTCTACCTTCCTAACCATCTGCTCCTTCCAAGTGGCATTTACAAAAGAGTCCATGAAGTGGCCACATTCTCAACTGTGATTAGATGAGCATGGTGTTTTTTGTTCTTATTCATTAATGGGATGTGGGCTTCGCTGGCTGGGCCAGCATTTATTCCATATCCCGAGTTGCCTTTGAGAAAGTGGTGGTGAGCTACCTTCTTGAACCTCTGCAGTCCATGTGGTGTAGGTACACCCACAGTGCTGTTAGGGAGGGAGTTCCAGGATTTTGACCCAGGGACAGTGAAGGAACGGCGATATATTTCCAAGTCAGGATTGTGAGTGACTCAGAGGGGAATTTGCAGGTGATGCTGTTCCCATCTATCTGCAGCCCTTAACCTTCTAGATGGTAATGGTTGTGGATTTGGAAGGTACTGTCTAAGGATCCTTGGTGAGTTTCTGCAGTACACCTTGTAGACTGCTGCTCTGTGTGTCGTTGGTGGAGGGAGTGAATGTTGGTGGATGTGGTGCCAATGAAGTGGGCTGCTGTCCTGGAAGGTGTCGAGCTTCTTGAGTATTGTGGGAGTTGCACTCATCCAGGCAAATGAGGAATATTCCATTGCACTCCTGACTTGCGCCTTGTAGGTGGTGAGCAGGCTTTAGAGAGTCAGGAAGTAGGTTACTCGTCACAAGATTCCTAGCCTCAGACCTACTCTTGTAGCCACAGTATTCATATGGCTGATCCAGTTCAGTTTCTGATCAGTGGTAATTATCAACAGTGGATGTTGATAGGTGAGGATTATGGACTCCCGAATTCAACGCATTGTATGCGGAACTTAAAGAGCAGCAGTCTTTCCATTATTTTTAAATGTATTTCTATCCATTGTTTTATCTTTTTTGATTCCTTCACCCCACCCCCATTAGGACTATCTGTACCTTGCTTGTCCTGCTTTCTACCGTTAATTAGCACATTCCTTTAGATAATATCACCACCTTTAACACCTCCTTGTCCTTTTGTCTGTGACATCTTTTGGTTATCTCCACCTATCACTGGCCCTCTATCCAGCTTTTCTTGTCCCCCCCTCCCCCTCCCTTAAACCAGCTTATATTTCACCCTTTTTCTATTTTTCCTTAGTTCTGTTGAAGAGTCATGCGGACTCAAAACGTTAACTGTGTTCCTCTCCACAGATGCTGCTAGACTTGCAGGGTTTTTCCAGGTATTTTTGTTTTTGTTTTAGTCTTTCCATGGTGACAGCCAGACTGCATTATTGACTGCCAGCTAGTGTGAATTCTGCTGTGGCCCAGGAACTGAAATGGGTGGGAGGGGGAGGGGGTGGGGGGCAGGTGATGCAGGGTAGGAGGCCACAGGGATCAGGGGGGTGCAGGGAGGGGAGATGTGGTTGGCAGTGTCAGGCGATTTGTCCTCTGGGAGACTCCTGAGGTGAAAATGTGAGGTGTGAAGCGATGCCATTGCAGGAGATTCCCTGATTCTAACTGGCAAGGGCAATCTCATGCACCTGGACAATGAAGTTAGTGAGGGAGTACAGTGACAAAATTAAAGTTGTTCCCCTCCCAGCTCACTCTCCTGCCCTGAGATCAGCATGGTGCAACTGATTTTACCTGAATGGATGATGATGGGTGCCACTGGCCTTACAGATCTGTGCACCCACCCTGAGTATACAGAATATCCCATCCCTACAATTTGGGATGGGGTCTGCATTTTCCTCCATTGGCTCTGCTCTGAAGCTAGCTGATCCGAGTTTCAGGCCCTTAGTCTCTTGGGAACAATTGTTCAAGTTGACTTCTCCTTTCAAATAAATGAAGCTCAAGAAGGTAACCTTAAAAGAAAAGCATTGTGAATGCTAACAGGCTTTAGGCATTGACCTGTATTATTCTGTGCTGAGCATCTGGACATTGATGGAATGAAAGTCTTTGCAGTTCATGAACGCCATATTATTTCATCATGGCTGACAGCAATAATCCTCTGGACTTTGGGAAATCCTGAAAACGGAAGAATTTCAGTGTTTTGTCATTCTGCTGCTGCTTTTCCCTGAGGAAATTAGTGAAACTGTTTTCTTGCTTGATGCATTTGTGCACTGCTCACTAAACGATGTGGCAGATTTTTTTTTCCCTTTGGTAGCCTAGGATGACCTTGTCAATGATGGTTGTGATCTTTACTGCCACTGGCAGTCAAGATTGTCTGCAGGGAAAGACTCAGCAGATGGCACAAGTCCATCTCTTCTTCCCTGATGAACGTTAACTTATGAAGGCGTTTCTCTTCTGGCTATTCTTTCTTTCACTTGTTCATGGAATATGAGTGTCACAGGTCCAGAATTTGTTGCACACCCTTAATTGCCCTTGAGAAGGTGATGTGCCATCCCCTTGAACTGCTACAGTCCATGTGGTGTAGGTACACCCATAGTGCTGTTAGGGAGGGAGTCCCAGATTTTTGACACAATGATAATGAAGGAAAGATGACATAGTTTCAAGCAATAGGTTGTGGTTTGGAGGGGAGCTTGCGGGTGGTGGTGTTCCCATGCATCTGCTGCCCACGTCCTTAAAGGTGGTAAAGGTCAAAAATTTGGAAAGTACTTGCTGTTGTCTATTTCTTCAACTCAAGCTTAATTAGTAAATAAACAGCATGACACAAACCACGCATAAGAGATTGGTTAACATAAAAATTTGAAAGTTCATTTATTAAGGATTTGAGAAATTAGTTGCACTATTACACAGCTAGAGAACTTGTACACATTTTGGAGAACAAATCTGAGATGAAGGCTGGATCACATGGTATATTGCATCATTTCCCTTCCAGTGATATATACAAAAAACACAACCATACCTACTTAAAGGTGTACCATAACAATGTTGAAAGAGGCTTGGTGAATTCCTGCAATGCATTTTGTATGTGGTACCCACTGCTATGATTATATGCCGGTGCTGAAGGGAGTGAATATTTAAGGTGGTGAATGGGGTGCCAATCAAGTAGGCTGCTTTGTCTTGGATGGTGTTGAGCTTCTGAAATGCTTTTGGAGCTGCACTCATCCAGGCAAGTGGAGGGTATTCCATCGCACTCCTGACTTGTGTCTTATAGATGATGGAAAGACAATGGGAAGTCAGAAGATGTTACTCACCACAGAATTCCCAGCCTCTGACCTGCTCTTGTAGCCAAAGTATTTTTTGGCTGGTCTTGTTCAGTTTTTGGTCAATGGTAACCCACAGGATGTTGATAGTGTGGTATTCAGCAATGGTAATGTCAAAAGGAGATGGTTAGATTCTCTCATGTTGGAGATGGTAATTGTCTGGCACTTGTATGACATGAATGTTACTTGCCACTTATCAGCCCAAGAATTAATTCTGTCCAGCTCTTGCTGCATATGGACATGGACTACTTCAGTATCTGAGAAGTTACAAATGGTGCTGAACATTGTGCAATCATAAGCAAATATCCTCACCTCTGACCTTATGATGGAGGGAAGGCCATTAATGAAGTAGCTGAAGATGGTTGGGCCTAGGGCACTACTCTGAGGAACCCCTGCAGTGATGTGCCAGGACTGAGATGATTGGCCTCCAACAACCACAACCATCTTACTTTGTGCTAGATATTACTCCAACCAGTGGAGAGCTTTCCCCTGATTCCCACTGACTTCAGTTTTGCTAGGGCTCCTTGATGCCACACTCGGTTAAGTGCTGCCTCTCACCTCACCTCTTGAGGTCAGCCCTTTTTTCCATGTTTGGACCAAGGCTGTAATGAGGTCAAGAGCTGTGAGGCCCTGGCAAAACTAAAACTGAGCATTGGTAAGCAGGTTATTGCTGAGTAAGTGCTGATTGATAGCACTGTCAATGATATCTTCCACCACTTTTCTGATAATCAAGAGTGGACTTTATGAACCAGTAGTTGGCCAGGTTGGATTGTCCTGCTTTTTGTGGACAGGACATACCTGGACAATTTTCCACATTGCTGGGTAAATGCCAGTGCTTGAAGCTGTACTGGAACAGCTTGGCTAGGGGTGTGGTAAGTTCTGGAGCACCAGTCTTTAGTACTATTACTCAAATGTTATCAGGACCCATAGCCTTTCCGGTATCCAGTGCCTTCAGCCATTTCTTGATATCATGTGGAGTGAACAGAATTGGCTGAATTCTGGCATCTGTGATTCTGGGACACCTCGGAAAGAGACCAAGATGGATCTTCCACTTGGCACTTCTGGCTGAAGCTGATTACAAATGATTCATCCTTATCTTTTGCATTTATTTGCTGGGCTCCTCCATCATTGAGGATGGTGATATTTGTGGAGCTTCCTCCTCCAGTGAGTTTTGAGGAGTCTGCACCTGGAAAATCACATAATAGAAATGGACAGGAGCACATTGCAGTACAAAGGATAGACCAGGAGATGACTCACTGGAAGAAAAAGTGTGGCTAGAGGTTTCTAGGAATAAAAGATCAAAAGAAATAGGAGTAGGAGTAGGCCATTCAGCCTATCGAGCCAACTCCACCATTCAATAAGATCATGGCTGATCTTATTGTGGCCTTTACTCCACTTTCTTGCCTCTCCCCCCATTATCCTTGACTTCGTTCCCAATCAAAAAAATGTCTAACTCACCCTTGAAATATTCAATGACCCAGCCTCCATTACTCTCTTTGGAAGAGAATTCCAAAGATTAAGACCCGCTGGGAGAAGAAATTCTTCCTCACCTCTGTCTTAAATGGGAGAACTTTTATTTTTAAATGGTCCCCCCAGTTTTGGATACCCCTACGAGAAGAAGCATCCTCTCAACATCTACCCTGTCAAGCGCCATCAGAATCTTATATATTTCAATAAGATCACCTCTCATTTTTCAAAACTCCAAAGAGTATAGGCCCAACCTGCTCAACTTTTGCTTATAAGACAACCTCTTCATCCCAGGAAACTTCTCTGAACTTCTTCCAATGCTAGTTTATCCCTCCTTAAGTAAGGAGGCCAGAGGTGTAAGCTGTACTCTAGCTGTGATCTCACCAACTTCTTGTTCAGTTTTATACTCCAACCAGTTGCAATCAAGTCCTACATTTCAGTTGCCTTTCTAATTACTTGCTGTACCTCCATGCTAACCTTTTGTGATTCATGTACAAGGACACCCAGATCCCTCTGCACTGCAGCATTCTGTAGTTTTTCTCCATTTAAATAATATTCTACTTTCCTATCCTATCTGCAAAAATGGACAACATCACATTTTCCCACATTTATACTCCATCTGTTATTTTTTTTCCCACTCACTTAACCAAATTATATCCCTTTGCAGACTCTTTGTATCCTCCTCACAACTTGCTTTCCTACCTATCTTTACATCACCAACAAATTTGGCTACAATGCAGCCTTTACCTTCAACCAAGTCATTGATATAGATTGTGTTAGGAAAATAGAGGTAGTTTAAGTAAGTTATCTTGGTATTCGCGGGTGTTAGGAATAATTTTTAGCTTTAATGTTTAAGTTTGATTCATAATCCTGTGTCTGTGTGTTAAGGAAAAGTCAAGTTGAGTTTTAGTTTCATTTTAAAAGATGCCTGCATTTCTAACAAGAGTTTACGACCGTAAGAAAAGTTAAGCAAATGCAAGAATAGAAAAACTGGGCTGTTGCCTAGCATTAGGGGCCCAGAGAGGCAGGTCCCTCCCACAAACACATAGAAGAAACTAGAAATAGTAGTGTTGACTTCAGCTTTGAAGACAGCTGCCAGGCAGAAGCAGCCTAGGAGGCTCAGATAGCCAGTCCCAAGCTAAAGTTGGTTGAAAGTAGCTGCCAGTAAAAGACTGGAACATAGGGGACAGATAGCCAGTCCAAGCTAAAGAAAAAAGTCCTCAAGAATCCAGGGGGGTGGAACAGGAGAAAATCCCAAGCAGACCTTCCAATCAAAGGAAAGACAGGAACCTGGAAAATGACCTGTTAAGTGAAGTTAAGAGTGATGGGCAGAGAAAGGCTCCAAGCTTCAAGCTTAAAGCTCCAAGCTGCAGGAAGCAGAGTCATAGCAATAAAGGCTCATGAGAAGTCAAAAGGTCCAAAGAGGCAACTGAAGGTCTGTAACTCTTTGCTATGGGCATGTGAAGCAGTGGTGTACAGTTGACAGCTGAGTTGGTGAGAGAGAGTGTGTGCAAGAAAGCTTGAATGCATGTGATGACCCAGGGGAGAGGAATATCAGAAGGAGAGTTTGAAACCCTGGAGGTGAACACTTGCAGAAAGCATGTGAGAGAAAGCATCAGTTTGGGAGAAGGTTCCAAAGTAAGTTCTTGAAGATTGGACATTGAAACTCTCGTGTGAGGTTCAGTGAGGTTGGTTGGCTCATGGTGTGATAAGCGTCTAGGGGGACTAGAGGAGCGATCAATAGCACCTGTCTGCAGTGGCATCTCTCACTTGGTTTCAGAATGTGGTGGGTCTGACCACAGGTTGCCAATGGTTTACATGGACTGTGTACTTACTGTGATCATTAGAGTATAAGATAGTTTTTCTAACTTGTGTTATCCTTACAAATCTGTGTATATCTGCAAAGGTATAACTGTGGGTGAAGGAGTATTGTAATACAGTTACACCCTCTTTTCTTGAATAGTCATCTTACATTTGTGGTTTTCCAATCCACTGGGAACTTTCCAGAATCTAGGTAGTTTTAGAAGTTGACAACAAATACATGTACTATCTACAGTTGGTTAAGACCCTCAGATGCAAGCCATCAAGTCTAGGAAGCTTGTTAGTCTTTATTCCCATTAGATTTCCTAGTACCTTTTCTCTTGTGATCATGATTGTTTTGTGTTCCTCTCTTCCTTTTGTCGCCTGCTTTTCTAATATTCTTGGGAGTTTCTTTGTGTCTTGAGCTATGAAGACAGATACAAAATATTCATTCAAAGTCTCTGCCATTTCCTTGCTTCTATTATTAATTTCCCAATCTCACGCTTTAAGGGACCAATGCTCGCTTGCACTGCTCTTTTCCTTTTCATATACTTGCAAAAGCTTTTACTGTCTGTTTTAATATTTTTTGCTAGTGTTCTCTCATACTCCAATTTCTCCCACCTTAATTTTTTAGTCATCCTTTGCTGCTTCATAAAATCCTCTGGTCTACCACTAATCTTCACAGCATTATACACCGTTCTTTCAATTTGATACCATCCTTCACTTTCTTGGTTATTCATGCATGGTGCATCCTTCTCGTGGAGTTTTTCTTTCTCAATGGAATATTTTTGTTGAGGGTTAAGAACTATCTCCTTAAATCTCTGTCACTGCTTCCCTATCATCTTACTTTTAAACCTTTTTTCCCAGTATACTTTAGCCAAATCTGTCTTCATATCCTTGAAACATTAGTTTCAGACCCAAATTTATCACCCTCAAATTGAATGTGAAAGTGGTTATGATTACTCTTCTCTGGAGAATTCTTTACTATAAGGTCATTCATTACTCCTGTCTCCTTATACATTACCAGGTCTAAAATAACCCATTTTAGTTCTGGAATTAACCTGAATGCACACTATGAACTTATCCTCCAGGCTACCTTTGCCAATTTGATTCATCCAATGTATATGAAGATTAATATCATCCATGATTATTACAGTACCTTTCTTACAATCCCTCATTATTTCTTGATTTATACTCTGTCCTGCAATGTAGCTACTCTTGGGGACCTATAAATGACTCTCACCTGTGACTTATTTCCTTTGTAGCTGTCTCCATCAAAACTGATCCTACATTTTGATCCTCGGACCAAGATCATTTCTCACTACTGCACTGATCTCAGCCCTTATTAACAGAGCTACCCCACCTCCTTTTACTTTCTTCCTGTCCTTCCAAAATGTCCTTCAGATCCTTGAGCCTGTTCCACTATTCAATTGCTGATCTGTAGCACAATTATTAACTGCCTTGGTTCCAACATTCGGAATAGCCTTACCTAATAAAAAATCTTTCAATCTCAGTTCTGAGATTTTCAATTGACCTACCTTCAGTGATTTTCTGGGGGAGAATTCCGGATTTGCACTAACATTTGTATGAAGAAGTGTATTCTGTCAACACCCTTGAATGACCGAACTCTCATTTTTAGATTATGTCCACTTGTTCTGAAATCTGCAATAGAGGGAATACAACCTGTCCTAATTTAACTGTTTTAGTCCCAGTATTCTGGTGAATTTGCAATGCAGCACTGGCTGCCATGTTTCCTGCATAACAATAGTAACTGCACTTCAAAAATACTTCACTAATTGTGAAGCACTCTGAGCCAACCTGAGATTGTGAAATAAAAACAGAAAATGCTGGGAAACCTCAGCAGGTCTGGCAGCATCTATAGAGAGAGAAATAGAGTTAAAGTTTTGAGTCCGTATGATTCTTCTCCAGAGTTTGTGAAGGGTGCTTTATTAATGCAATTCCCACCTCCTTTACTCCTTGCCTCTCTTCTTCTCTACCTCCCCCACCCCACTACCACCACCTAACCCCCCCCCCCCCTCCCCCACCCCCATTTGTCTCTGCTTTCTCTTCCTCTATTCCTCTCTTTCTATTTTGGTCAGATCAACAGTCAAGGTACTTCCTGTACTTGTCTATAAATATAAGGTTTCATTAATATTAACATAAGCAGTCATATTCATGTAGTGGAGATGATGGCATAGTGATAATATCCCTGAACTAGTAATTCAGAGTCCTGGACTAAGGCTTTGGGGGCATGGGTTCAAATCCCATCATAGCAGTTTGTGGAATTTAAATTCAGTTAAATTTTTAAAAATCTGGAATAGAAAGCTAGTCTCAGTAATAGTGATCATGAAACTATCATTGATTAGTGTAAAAATCCATCTGGTTCACTAATGCCCTTTAGGGAAGGAAATCTGCCATCCTTACCTGGTTTGGCCTGCACGTGGCCCCAGACCCACAACAATGTGGTTGACTCTTAACTGCCCTCTGAAATGGCCTAGCAAGCCATTCAGTTGAAGGGTAATTAGGGGTGGGCAACAAATGCTGGTTTTGCCAGTGACGTCCACGTCCCATGACAGAATAAAGAAAAAATATCTCACAGGCAAAGTCATCTATCCATTAATTATGGTTTATTTTTCTTTGGGACAAATGTAATGCACAAAAAAATTTCAAGCCATCTGTAAGTGAAGGTTGAAATTTCTTCAAGGAATACGGAAAACTGGGCCTATATTAAATAATCAACCATTTTGAAGAATGGTGCATGGCACTAAACAAGAAATAGTTGAGATTTTTGACTCCAGCAGTGGGATTTAGTGGCTTATATTTTATTGAACCATTCATCCTTGAGACAGAGTTGAGCCAAAACACTAGATTCTGTGAGGAAACAACTGCTTTGATCTGTCAGCTAAGTCCTTTTATGAAACTCCTGTTGAAAGGTGGCTGTTTTTCCTAAATCTATCATTCACAGAAATGATAAATTATTGAAGATATATCCATGAGGCTCTGGGCTGTGAGGTAGAACTGTGGAAAAATCAGGTATTTTGTAATAAATGCTTTTGGTTCTATATGGGAGGGCGCATCGTGGGACCAGCGAAGACTGATCAGAGGCTTGACTATTATGTTAAGTTAGTCCCTTGCTAGATATCATGTGTCAGTGTACACTCTGCCCTGCTATAAAATGGTGTGTGAAATGTTATGACTTGTTTGCCCTGGCCTGCTGCAAATGGATTGTTAAAGCTTGGATGTTCTTCCAAAATTAAGAGCAGAGGAGGGAGCAGAGCATGGAAATTCTTTTAAAATGAGGCTGAGAGAGACAGGTAGACTCTGCCAGCTGTGTACAGATAGAGGTTCCCCACTCAGAGAGTGGGTGCTGGTAAAGGAAGACGAGAGCCACTGGGCTGGAGGAGTTGGGGGCTGGTGCTTGGGGTGGGGATCCCTTGATAGTTATATGACTGGCAAGGCTGTCTGGTCCCCTGGGATCTATCTACCATTCACCACCACATTTCTGAGCCATGGAAACCTTCTCCTAATTGCCAGGTTTTCCATGCTTTCCCTCCCCTCTGCTATTTACATCTCCGCTGGACCCATCTTTTTTTTTCTGTATTTGTCCCATTATCACTCCTTTTTGCCTCATAGCATTAGCCTTTTTTTAATCATTTAATCACTCTGCCCTTCATCCTGACATTAACCTTTCATATCATTCTTTCCAGTCCTTTCCATGTTCCCTGATTCTGTATTTGCTTAAAAGCTGTTCATCCCCCAGTTCCGATGGAAGGTCAGTCTGAAACCTATTTCTCTCTCCATAGATGCTGCCTGAGTTGCTGGGTGTTTCCAGCATTTTCTGGTTTTATTGCCCAGATTTAGAGTTTTTATATATCTATTAAGATCAATAAAATAGCATTTTCTCTTCCAAAGCACAAACGAGTAATTCTGGCTTACTTATTGAGCCCGTCTTTCATTATTGGCAACATAAATCAAGTTGAAAATTTTTTAAATGCCTGCTGTGCTAGCTGAGAATTGGGTTCATAACAATATCACTGCCTTTGTTACAGCACCTTCCAAACAGGAAAAAATTGTTTAGCTAAGCAACAGAGCAGACATTAATATCTCGCCATGTTTTAATCATCCCAGCTCCATTTTTGTAAGCAGTGCTACCAATTTTATTGTCTCGGGAAGCACAAATATTCCCATGACAGTTCCTCCAAACATCAAAAGATTCAGAACACCCTCTCAGAGTATGCAGTTTAAAAGAAATGAAATCCAGGTAATACGTAATATTAAAGAAAGAGGTGACCTGGCCCAACACATCTGTGCTGGTTCTTTGCTAGAAAATCCCACAAATGCCCCATTCTCTCCCCATATGCCTGTATCTTCCTCTGCTGCAAATACTTTTGCAACTTTCCCTTGAAAGGTGTAATTGGCACTGCTTCTACTGCTCTTTTTTTGTTAAATAGTCCTTGCCCCAACAACCCATTAGTGATGAAACCCTGCTCCTTGCCTTTGTTACTTTCAGACTCAACAATTTCAATGTTCTCCTTGCTAATCTCCCACCTGGCGCCTTTTGTAAATTTGAGTTCATCCAAACTCTGCTGCCTATACCCATTCATCCATCACCCCTGTGCTCACTTACCTACATTGGCTCCTGGCCCAGCAATGCTTCAATTTTAAAATTCTCAGCTTTGTTTTCAGATTCCTCCATGGTTATGTTCTACCGTATCCCTGTAAGCTCCTCCAGCCCCACAATCCTCTGAAAACTCTGGATTCTTCCAATTTTGAACCCTTGAGCACTCCTGATTTTTGCTACCCCATCATTGATGGCTGTGCTGGTGCTGCCTAGGTTCTAAACTCTGGAATTTCCCCCCTAAAGCTCCCAATTTTTCTACCTCTCTTCTCTTAAGACACTCATTGCAACCTACGTCTTTGACCAAGCATCAGGTCAGCTGCCCTTATGCGGCTCAATGTTAAGTTTTGTTTGATAATATTTCTGCAACATACCTTGAAATGTTTTATTACTTTAAAGGAGTTCTATAAATGCAAGTTGTTGCTGAATAAAGAAATTTCCTGTATTCTCATTTCCTCAGTGAAGATTTTAAATTGACTCCTTGATATTGATTTCAGGCTAGGTGTAAAATTTAGAAAACCTCTATTAAATCTCCTCTTGACGTTCTCTGCCCCAATGAAAATAGTCGTGGCATCTTAAAAATCACCTCATAACAACCATTTCCCATCCACGGTGTTCCTTGTTTTGGCTTCCAAGAAGCATCACTTCACGTTTCTCCAAGTTAAATTGTATCTGCCATTTATCTGTCCATTACACTATTTTTTAAATAGCCTCTTTTAAGACACTGTTTTGAGTTCCTTATGAAATTCCATATGCACTTCTGCTGCATTCAATTTATTTATTTCCATTGGTTACTTGTTCAAAGGCTCTCTATCAAACGTACGGAATACAACATGCTCATGCATCTAATGCTTACAAATCTTAGTTGAATTATGGGTTCTAAGCATTTGGTCACAACTGATATTAGGTTGACTGGTTATCTTGTTAGCCCTGTGACCTGTAATCTTCACCATGACTTATTTCAACAGTCTCAGGTACATGCCATCTGTTGATTTTTCCAACTTAATTCCTTTTCTGAAATTTCCCCTGCTACTTGTTACATGAACCCCTCTAGCACATTCTCACTTCCACCATCATTTGTTTAAAAAAAATACTAAATATTTATTTAATATCGTTCTCCACAATTAGACATTTCTTCAATCCTGCCTGGTTGTCTGTAAGTGTGCTTATAAAAACCCTTACTGTTTCCTTTTATGTTATTTACCATTCCTTTTAATATTCTCATTTACCCCTTCTAATTCCTTTTCATCTCCACACTAGACTTTCTATATTCCTCATGACTATCTTTTGAAATTTAGCTCTGATTTTACTATAGGAGCCCCTTATAAATTGCAGTTTAGTTTTAATCTCTCCTTCTATCCATGAAACTCTATCCTTTGCTCCAGCCCCTTTTTGCCTTATAGGAATGTGTTTAGTTTGTACTCTTTGAGCAATTGAAACTGCTGATCAGCCAACCTGTTTGCTAACTTTTCTGTGCAGTTAATTTGTACCTGGCCTGTTCTTCTCACGCTGGGCTTCACCATTTTTAAGACCTGTGCCTTTATCTTTGATATTTCATTTTTTTTTTCTATATTTGCTTTTAGCTTAGCTGTGTTTTGATCACTATTTCCTACTTGCTCTCCAAATCTCACATCAATTATCCATGAATGAAATTTCCTCATTGGGCTGGAAACTTGGGCAGAATTTTTATGTTGGTGTGTGGGCGCGCACCCAACCTGATTGGATGCAAAATAATGTGAGATTATGTCGGGCAAGTGCCGTGGCATCATCTCACGCTCACGTGATATTTCAGTCGGCAGGTGTGCGTGAAAGTCAGAAGCGCGCACACCGACAATAAAGAGGCCTATTAAAGTCATTAAAGTTGTAATTGTCTCCAATTGTTCGTGGTCCGTCCAACCTTACTGCTGGCGGACGGGCAAATCGGCCAGGTGGGCTTTGCATTTTTCATGAAACCTCATCCAAGAGCAAGATGAGGTTTCTGTTATTAAATGAAAAATATAAAAATCTATGGACAGTATTTTTACCACATATATGTTCAGGTGACTGATCGTGATGCTTTCACATTTTCTTCCTTATTGTATAAACTTTATTTAACCACTTTGAAGTCTTCAGCTCCCTGAGGCAGCTCTCTGCCTTCAGGGAGCTTTCATTCAGCGCTTACCTGTGCTTACGTCAGAGCCCGCCCTCTCCTGCCCCCACCCCGACAACGCTGAGCATTTCAGCACACATTTCATGCTGGTTGGCTGTTAAGTGGCCAGCCAGTGAGAAATCACAGGCGGGGGCAAATCGCAGTCAGCAGTCCATTCTCTGGCCGATCCTGGACCTGCCCATTGTGCCTGCCCACTGATCTAAAAGTCGTGCCCATAGGCTGAGAATTTAGGTGGTGCTAAGCAGGCTTTTATATCTCCAATATGGCACGCAGAAATCATTGCAAGCTGAATGTGCAGCAACTGCCATTGTTGCTATAGACAAAAACATATGTGTCCATGGCCCACACCTGAATCAGACTGTCTCCAAGATTGCCATTTTAAAAAATATACTTCCCTGAATTGAGAGCTGGGAGGAGCAGGAGTGCTCATTTCAGCTCCACACTCAATCTATGGGTGACTGCTGGTTGCCCCCACCACCCCCCACCCCCCCCCCACCCCTCGCCCTAATCACCCCCCATCCCCTCTCAACCCCACCACGCCCCCTCAAGATCATTCCAGTTTCATCCCCAATTGTGACGTTGCCTTTTTGATTGTGATCATGACCCCATTCTCACAACTCTGACCTCCCCAATTCAAACACTATTCCTATTCCTCCTCTCACTATAGCCCTCCTGTCTTCCCCTCATACCTGAACACCCTCCTGTTGCTTGCCTTCTCTTCAAGGCATACCCATGAGCCACTGCCAGTGATATAGCGATCCAATATTTAGCCTTCTGGCTGGCAAGATGAATTGGTTACCAGGAGGTGCCCACAGTTCGCCAGCATAATTTAAATCAGACTGGATGCCCAATATCAAGTGAACCATGGGCCTACTTGTTCAGGTACAGGGTTTGATCCCTTGCATCATGTGTGCGCTTGTCTGCTACCCCATACTGATTTAGGAAGCAGGCCTGGATTCTTTCTAAGAAGTGTTCCTCATCTTTCCCACCTATATTGCTGCCACACCCCAATTGTTCTCTGCATAAGACCTCATACGCCTAAATAATATTTATTTATCTATTTATTTATTTCCATACAATCCACACACAGTACAAGTGATCAAGACCATAGCATTTATGGCACTGCGAGATTCAAATATGTCAGCCCATATGGATTATTTTTATATGTTTGCAAGGGAGGAGGAGGTCGTAAGCATTAGCTTGAAAGTTGAATCCCCTCAAGAAGAGGAAGGAGAAAGAAAAAGAAAAAGGAGAAGAAAACATGTGCCATTCATTTCATTGTGTTATGTAACCAAAATTGCTTCTCGCTTTTGCCGACGCAAAAAAAAAGAGCCCAGTTCAATTCTTTTAGCTGGTTTATGCTGATATAAGCTACTGATGGGCCCTGAATCACAAAGACTACCTGCTACGAGATTGTGCTTAACCCTGCTAGATAAATATTTAATAACTTACTTTAAAAAAAACTTGCTGCTATGGCTTTTATGTCAGGGGGCAGGACTCCGTTGTTGCATCAGAGTTTTTGCATTGTGTACTACAACCTCTTGCCTCTTTATATAATATAAGAAAAAAAAACCCTTGAGGTTAGACAGTGAGAAAACTGCATCAAGTAAGATGATTTAAAAATGAATATTTTTTTATAAGACATAAGCTGTCAGTGTTCTGTAAAGGAGTGAAATATTATGTGGCATGGAGATCAGAGTAACTGTGCTACCTTACAAAATAAATAAGATTACTTCAGTGACAGCTGGGTGTCACACTAAATCAGGATCTGCCCTTCCTTTTGGAGATATTACTAAAGAGTTGTTAGGCAGTAACTGGAAGGGGAAGAATGACAATAGTTATTTGAATCATGCCAAACCTCACTTGCATTAAGAAATGCAAACTGCACTGAAAATATTGTCCAATTTTCTCCAAAATTAAAGTTTAAGGCCCACTTTATGAAGTAGCACTGTGTGATATGGTCTTACAAAAATGGTTCATCACTTGCAGGCCACTGTTATGTTGATGATAAATAAGTTTTAATAATAAATCATTCAGAATGAGAGGAATGTTCATAATAACACCAAAACTGCCCCTTTTAAAAAAATAATTAAATAAACACTAATTAGCTCCATTCATTTTGAAAGTGCAGTGATCTATGGTTCTATTTGGCACTGTGGCAGCTTCAGTGTTCCAATAGAAATAATCAGAATCCAATGCACTGAGAGAAGTCATATTAGAACTGAAGGACTGTAGTGATTGTAGATATAACCTTCCCGACTGCCTTTAGGGGGTCACGTGATTGCACTGATGAATGAACCCTAAGCGTGGGTAATCTTAAGGATGGAGCTTTCTAGACGTGGACCTGGTTCAAACATGTAGCTTCTAAACGAGCTCCGTAATAAAGTTATCTATTTCAAGTAAGAAATCTGTCCGGTACCTCAAGTTCATTACATTTGGCGACGAGGGTAAAATAGCTCCGATGCTGCACCTCACCTCGTGAGTGTGAGTTTATCGATTCTTAAGGAAAGAAAGAAAAGTATACTCACCAGTCATGCCACTCTTTGGCAGAATCGACTGTTATGACTCGTCCATAGAAGACTAGAGCCAGTACATGGAGCCCCTAGGTTTTTATTTCGTCGCAAATGAAATAACAGTGGATGAGAAGCAGAAATCAATTCTTTTAAGTGTCTGATGTAGCAAGACATATAACCTCATCTATAGTCTGATGGCCCCAAATGCACCCAATTCTAAATCTTTTAACAAATTGGTAGACCTGGTGAAGTCAAAGCCATCCGTAATTATGCAGAGATTTAAGTTTAACTCCAGAGTAAGGACACTGGGACAGTCCATCGCAACATATATAGTGAAGTTGAAACAGTTGACTGAGCACTGTGACTTCTGAGATACACTCAATGACAAGTTGTGGGACTAGTTGGTTTGTGGTGTTCATAATGACACTATTCAGCGCCATTTACTTGTAGAAGTTAGCATTAATTTGAAGCACACCATGGAAACAGCGCGAAGAATGGAGAATGCTGAGAGGGACTTGCAAGCCTTACAAGGTGTGCAACGTGGCGGTGTTCTTCATTTGGGGCAGAAACCTACGTGGTGTGAAAACCAGAGAGACAGCAGCGAAGTGAGAGACAGTCTCTGCTGCTCGAAAAATTAAAAGACATAGTGGAAGCATCTCAGCAGCGATTCACATCTTAATCTGTTTCCGATGTTAGGGGGTAACCATGTACCGGAAACTTGCAGATTTAAGGAGGCAGAATGCCATTACTGCCACAAAAAAATGGCATGTGATAAAGCAATGATGGGTGAAACCAAGACAGCCAATCAGACAGCAGACCAAGATGACTGAAGTGCACAATATAATAGAACCAGAAGCTGCTGATACTGATATCTATTCCCTATACAATGTCAAAGCAGTAAAAACTGAACCAATCACAATCACCCTTTAAGTGATTGAGAAGCCTCTATTCATGGAGGTAGACACTGGACCCTCAGCCACAGTGGTGGGAGAACTCACATTTAAATACCTAATTGAAGGTACCCAGCCACTGAATCTGGAGCAAACCTCGGTTCAACTGAAGACACACACTGGAGAGTCAATACAGGTTAAGGGGATCGCCACAGTACCTGTGTCCTATAGGCAACAGAGCAGCCCAGATTCCAGTGATCGTTGCAATAGATGAAGGACCTAATCTTCTGAGCCACGGTTGGTTACAAAAAATTAAACTCAACTGGTCAGAATATTTCAAGTGAGAACAGGGAAAGTTCCTGAGTTGATAAGGGGGTATGACAGTGTATTTTGGAATAAGTTAGCAGAATTGGAGGACCTTCACAGGATGCAAGGATCTCTCAGGTCCCACTGGAAAATCATGAAAGGAAACAAAATGAATACAGTGCCACTCTGAACAAACTGAAAAAACAGTTGGCAGAAAAGACTCAACAACGTTCAATGTTCATGACTAGAGGAGGAAGCCAAGAGATACAGGTAGGAGACAGAAGAGCTGAAGAATCAGCTGATTGAAACAAAAGAGGCATTAGAAGGAAAAGTCATGGAACTTTCCAAGAAGTGAGTGGGTAATGAAGACATGGTTAGCTCAACCACCGAACTGAACCAAGTTAAGATTACAACAGAGAGAAATTTGGCTGACAGTGAAATAAAAATGAAGGACAAGACAAAACACTGCAGCAAACAGAAGAAGAAAAGACAGAAATCAAATCTGAAAGGCCAATAGGCTATGTCTCCAGAACCCTCTCTGCAGCTGAGAAGGGTTATTCACAACTGAAAAAGAAAGGTTTATCAGCAATATTGGAATGAAGAAATTCCATCAGTGTCTGCATTCAGTGTCTGTTTATTCAGTGAGGATAAAGCCATTCTGCCAATAGCCTCAGCCAAAGGCTGAATTGGGCTTTGATTTTATTGGCACATGGGTACACATTTATGCACCATCCTGGTGTGCATATTGCAAATGAGACACATTCGCTTGTCTTCCGTTACCAGATAATTTTGTACATGCTCTAGTGCCACAAGAAGCTGTGCTTGTGTTGAATTTCTTGGACTCTTTGCTGGTCTGTGTGAAGCAAATAAGGAATTGGACAAACAGAACCAATTTTATCAGAAGTCTGAGAGCAGGTATTGCAAGAATGGTTGAATGCACCAGCCTCTGAAGAGATAAGACCATTCTATGCCCATAAAGCTAAGTTAAGTTGTCAAAATTGAATCTTCTTATGGGGATCAAGAGTTGTCATCCCTTTGTAAGAAAGAGAACCGCTCTTAACAGAGCTTCACAGTGTGCATCCAGGCATTTCGAAGATGACCGTGCTTACACGAAGCTATGTCCGGTGGCCAGGTATAGGCAGTGACATTGAAAGCATGGTCAGCAACAACAGAAGTTGCCCATATCAGCTCCACTACATCCATGGGTGTGGCCTGGTTGACCCTGGGTTACACTACACATAGGCTGTGTAGGTCCATTTTTAGGTACCATGTTTTTATTGATAACCGATGTGCCCTCTAAGTGGATGAATGTGTTTGAAGTTAGATCACCAACGTCATGTGCAAATATTGTAAAGCTGCTCCAATGTTTTAGTGTACATGGCCTGCAGGAAGTTATTGTTTCGGATAATGGTACTGTCTTCACTAAGACAGAATTTAAGAGAATCATGAATTTTAATGGAATTAAACACATTAAAACAGCACCATATCATCCCTCATCAAATGGGTTGGCAGAAAGAGCAGTGCAAACTTTCTAATCAGGAATGAAGAAGTTACCTGAAGGTACTTTAGAAACTCAACTTTCATGTTTTCTTCTCAATTATCATTTGACTCCTCACGCAACTACGGGTTCAACAGCGTCTGAATTACTGATGAAACGCCACCTTCATACAAGGTTAAGTCTGGTGTTTCCAAACTTTGAGGGAAAAGTAGAGAAGAACCAGAGTAGTCAGTAATTGAATCACAATACTCATAGCAAACCTTGAAGATTTGCCGTGGGAGATACAGTTATCATGCGGAATTTTGGAAAGGGACTAGTTGGGTTCCTGATATAATTGTCTCTGAAATTAGGCCCTTGTCATTCCAAGTAGAAGTGGAAGACTGGATTGTTCAAAAACATATGGATCATCTAAGGAGTTGAGAGACATTCCAACAACCAGCTATCCTGCCTGTAATTGATGTCAAACCTTCAATCCTCAGGTGCCAAATCGACCTAGAATCGACATAACTGATGTTTCTGTTGAATTACCTAATCCTGAACTGCCACTGTCTAAGGATGTCCCTGATGATGCAGTTGCTGATCATATCAACCGAGTGGGGTAATCTCAGGTGGTACAGCTTTGCCACTCTGACTGAATTAGAAAATCACCTCAGAGACTTCATCTTTACTCACATGACCTATGTATACATGTATTTGTTGTGGATTAAAATATTCTTTGCAAATAGGAAATGTAAAAAAACTAAAGGGGGACAAACTGTAGTGATTGTAGGGGAAGAATTTTCCCTCCTGTCAGGGGGGAAGTGCAGGAGTGGGCGCGTGCAGGCGTGCCTCCGACCGCCATTTTACGTGGGTGGGCCAATTAAGGCCCACTCAGTGTGATGTCGGCCAGGAAGCATTATGCACTCCCTGTGCGGGTGGGGGGATTCCCTCAGCTGAGAATGCTCTTTTGCGCATGCGCACGAAAGAGTGTATTCATCTCCCTGAGGCTAACAGGAAGATTGGCATCAAATTTAAAAATGGTCAATATACAAAAATAAAATTTCCCTGACATGTCCCCTCATGTGACACTGTCACATGAGTTGAGACATGTCCAGCACTTTTAATCAAACTTTTATTAAATTTTTAAAAACCCTCTTGAAACCTCATCCTGCCCATGGATGAGGTTTCATGCTTTTTCTGAAGTCTGCCAGGGCTCCCAGCTTGCCCGCCAACTTTAAGGTTGGACAGGCAGGTCTATTAATTACTTGAGTTAGTCTTTAAATGGCCTTAATAGGCTGTTGACAGGTCAGCAGGCGCACAGCTAATTTGGCTGCACCCTCGCTGACCTGAAAATTGAAATGACGCGAGGTGACACCAGGAGTTCCGCCCAGTGCCATCCCATGTAATTTTACACATCAGTGAGTGGGCTCCACCCCCCGCTCACCGACCTCAATATCCTGGCATAGGTATAGCCTTCCCTACTGCCTTTAGGGGTCATGTGATTGTACTGATGAATGAGCCCTAAACAGGGATAATCTTAGGGGCGGCATGGACCTGATTCAAACACGTAGCTTCTAAAAGAGCTCTGTAATGAAGTTATCTGTTTCAAGTAAGAAACTTGTCCAATGCATCAAGTTCATTACAAATACTGACAGTGCATTGACAGTGTGATGAACATTGAGCTTTGAGCCACATCACAGAAATTCAATCGTATTCTCACGTTCAGTCTCCGCCAGTGCGAATATTAAGTTTCTTTGTTTAAACCCGCCCCCTTTTTGGATACGTTTTTCACTCAATAGGAAACGTGCCTATGAGCTATGTAACTATCCAAAACATAGGAATAGTAGTCCTCTGGGACTTACACTTCCAATTGCTCCTGCTACAGTTTGTATTGTTGCGAACTCACTTTGGTTTATTTCATCTCCTGAAGGAGGTGAATGACCACAAGGAAATCTCTGAAATTTGTCCCTGATCTCTGAAAGCATTTAAACAAAAATTCCAGGGTATGAATTCAGAACTGTTCCACCCTGATGAGCTGCATTTTGTAGTTGAGATTCCCATTGTCCCAATAGGACAGATGCGATTGAATGGGCAGAAAATGTACCCCATTATGCTCAGCGAAGTACCTGAGCATCTTATGTCTATATGTACCTTTAAAACCTTTAATCCTGTTCAAAAGCAATTATTTTAAGAGTGTTATTGCCCTGTGAAATGTTCTCATTTATGATGTGTTTGCCAAAGGGATACTATAGCTTCATCACATTACGACTCAAGCTCTGAAAAAATGTTTTATTTTTAACATGTAGATAACAACTGAAAACTATCTGCTTTTCTGGTAGTGTTTAAACCACACTTTCCCAAGGAACCACTTTTGCAGTGATAAGGCCACTTTAAAATCTGATCTGCAGTTGTACTAACACAGTTGGATGAGCCTAACCCAATATCATTTTATATTTCATTAAAAGTGTTATATACGTGCTATAAAAATCTTAATGTATTATCATTAAATGTGAACCTCCTTAATGCTCAGATGCCTTTAATGTGAGCATAGTTGGAGACTAATAAACATTGAAACTAGTTTTACATTTGATTTCTTTTAATGTTGGTGCAATCATAATAAATATCTATTTTAATTTAGGAGATGACACATTTTATTTACTTAATATACTGCAATTTTAAACAGATTAACTGCACCCTGTTAAAAAACTTGCTATTAGTTAAGGCATTCCCCCTTGCTGTTCCAAACTCCCTCCTGTTCCATGTGACTGTTGTTATGTATCAGAACAATAGAAACAAACAGAGGGGTATTCTGCCTGTTTGAAACATCTTTATTAAATTTCCCCAGCCAAACAGACCAGATGAAGCTGTAATCCAGTTACTACATTTGGTTTTAACAAAAAATGATTTTGAATGGACCTTTGTGACTTTGTTTTGCCATTTTAATCTGGCGAAGGCACATGGAAGAGCTGGACTATCTTTCCTGTCATGTATATTTCATTGGTTTTGGATCTCAATGTTTGCATGTCCTACACTTTATGTATTTATTAGTTTTGACCCACACACAGAAGTGAATGTAAATCTTTTTAACCAGCAACAAAGTAACAAGAATAAGAAATGATTCAATAAATGTTCTCTATTTCAGTTTCTTATTAACAGCATTTAAAAAAAAAAATCTTGCCACTTCATATATTTTGTAGATCAAGAATTAACGGAGATGGGAACTATAGCCTAAAAATTCAATTGTACTGTACCTGTGGCACAGTTCATTATGACAGGCACAGAGTGGTTGCTCATTCTGCACCAGAAATGCCCACCATATTGGATTGGGTTCCTCAGTTGACATCCATGATATGCAGCAGAAGTTTTAAAAGTGCTTATACTATTTAAGTAATGGCCATGTGCTTCTTGTAGGATGATTTGAGAAATTCGTCCATCCATGCACCCAACCTGTCATGTGCTAAATACACCCAGCAACTAATGGGGGTTACAGGCAGCAAGAAGCCCTCCGTGGTGCTTTTTAAAGGACTCATCCAATCCATACAGATTAATTGGTGGTTTTTGCTTTTAGGCTGCTGGTAAACACCTGGTAATTCTGCCCTATTTTCTGCCTTCTAGGACAGGCACAACTTCTGCTAACAAGCTTTTGTTTGTGCTAGGTTGCATGAGCAAGAGATTAGGTTTGTTAGCACCCATTTTTTTGGATGCTACAAGTGTCTTTAAAGTCCATGGGGTGTGTACACAGTTCTGTGGGGGAGGGGGGGCATTGAGGCTTTAATTGTGCCACATCTCATACTGGCATAGGTGTTAGCCCAGGTGCAGTGAGCAGTGGCAGTACGCAGTACAGACAGAAGATGACAGCAGTCGATTTGTGGTATCATTTTGGAGCTCAGTGCTTTAGCCAATGACTTCTCTTAACCTCATACATGTTCAGCAGCAGAAAGGAATCCTCACCAGCACAATTTAAAAGGATCATTGACTGCTATCAGTTTAGTTGCTGGTTATTTCTTCTTATTCCTTCAATTCTACAAATATTTGGTGCCTTTTAATGTTGTTGCAAGTTGCCAAAATCTACAGGGTGCAGTGGGGCAGGTGCTGAGCAAGCTTTTACTGACTTTAATGTTTTAGCACAAACCAGTTGCTCCCAGATATGGTGCACTAGTGCACATTTCTCTTGCTGCACAGCAGGACAGGCAGAATGAACAAAGGCCATGCAGAGCATATCAAGCTACTGGAAGAGAGAGGAGGAGGAAGAGGTAAGAAGGTCTCCCAGCAGCAGGGCATATCTGCCCATGCTGTTCGATGAGCAATTCTCCTACCTGATTTTTAGCAAGGAGCAGTGTATGCAAAATCATTTTGGAGGTCCTCACTGAAATCCAACAATAGTTGCAGCCACAACTGCAACCTCAGAACAGGGCAAGAAATGCATTGCCAGTGGGTGTGAATGTGACCATGGCAATGGACTTTGGATGCATCTGGCTCCTTCTAGGCTGGAACTGGAGATATTTGCAGCATCTCATGTTTTCCTGTCCACTGTTGGAAAAGGAAGGTCACTGAAGCTGTCTTTCAAGGACAGATAACTATACTTCATTCTCTTTTGGCAGAGGGAAGCAGACAGAGTGAGCACATGGATTCAGGAGGAGTTGGGACTTCCCCGTGGTGCAGGCTGCCGTTGGGTGCAGGCTGCCGTTGACTGCATGCACATTGCTTTGTGGACGTCGCATGTCGACGCTGTCTTTTATTAGTACTGAAAGGGATTCCACTCACTCAACATCCAGCTGATGGGTGACCATAGGCAGAGAATCATGCAGGTGAAAGGCTGGTATCCTGGCAGCAGTCATGATGCCTTCATTCTGTAGCAGTCTGATCTGCCAGCAGCATATGAGCCCCTACAGCAAACCGAGGGTGGAAACTGTGCGACAAGGGCTCTCAGCTATTGGCTGATGACGATGGTACAGAACCCCTGCACATGTGTGCTTCAAGCATACAAAGCAAACCAGTTTTCCATGGAAAATGTGATAGAGCAGGCCATTGGCATGCTGAAATAATGGGCGGAAACGTCTGATCCTGTTGGTGGTGGGCATCATGGCAGGTGTGAGCAGACAATATGGTGAGAAGGCCAAAAATCGGTTTCACGTCATCATGGAACCAGTTTGTGATTGTCCACTCCACTGACAATGGTGGGCCACATTTCTGCCACTGCACTTTGGGAAACTAATTTCAATGCCTTAGCATCTCATTATACAACACAGCCTTGCAGCACAGGTTAGGAGAACGCCTGTGCCTCAGCTAAGAGCACAGCATGCAGCCCAGTTGCTGAAGCTGCCACCAGTCAGTAAAGAGAAGTGGGTGCAGAGGTGGGTGGGGTTTTGGACAGCCATGAAGTGCACTACACACTAGCCATCCAAGTGGTGGCCAACAGACTCCTGCATGCGTAACAGGGCCTTCAGACTTAACCAAGAGAGGTTTTAGCGCATATATGCTGTCAGGAAGATATAATAGTTTCCATCATGTTGTTGGAAATTATTGTAAAATAGAGTAATAGTGTGATGTGTCTATGTGTCTGTGTGTGTGTGTGTGTGTGTGTATGTATGTGTGACTTAACTGAATTAGAGGCAGTGAGTCTGGGTGCTTTGATGGAAGAAGAGAAGTTAGGTTTGAAATGCTTACTAGGTAAACATGGGGAAGTTTTAAAATGTGAAGTGCAAAAGAAGCATTTGCATTTTTGAACAAATGAAAGTGGCTTGAATTCAAAGGAGGCAGTGTAATGTATACGTGGCCAGCAGAAGTAGTAAGTGTGTTAATTTATTTTTCCCAAAGATTGCTAGTGGAGTTGGTACTATGGTAGATGTTTTACCGGGAGAGAGGTAAAGTTCAGCAGACATTGTGAAACAATGGAAATTTGTATTCAAAGAGGAAAATATGTATAAAGGAGAGAAGGCTGTTTGTAAGGGAGGCGGTTTTAAGATCCAACAAGTGTGAAAACCCTGCAGCCTGCATGTACCAAACTGCTGCCTCCAGGGACTAAAGTTAAGAGAGCTCACTTTGAATCTCACTGTTCAGGGTATCGTTTACTTTGCCTGTGTCTTTTAAAATCTGTGTCTTACTGTCGCCTTAAAGAAAGTGTAACTGGGAGTTAAATTAATTAGGGGGTTTAGAAGCTATTATAGTAGTAATTTGTAGACATATGTACATGTTTACAATCTTTTCTTTTATTAATAAATGTTTAATTTAGTTTTACCAAAACCTCTTAAGACTCAGTAGTCTTATTACTGAATTCAAAGCCTGCACCTCGAAACATACAAATTGAAAATTAATTGTGACAGTTGTTTCAAGTTTCCCTCTGGGTTTTGAACAGCTCATCATTTACCATTTGCTAAGTCATAAAATATACTAATGCATTAGTCTCTCTCTCTGATTCTGTGGGAGGAGAAAATCAGGACCATGGATCCTGGTGATTTAGCAGTATACCTCATGGCTTACATGGAAGAGAAGAAGAAGTGAGCAATGGAGGTGCCTAGCTCGGCAAAAGGAGGAGCGCTTCCCTCAAATGAAGGGATGGCAGGGCCTTCTGTGCACGCATCTGAAGATACACAGTGAACCATCACTCGTAGGTGCTTCGCTAGACCCAGGATCTAGACTGCGCATGTGATTCTGCCAGATGGACTGAGGACCAGTGTCGCTGAAGACTGTGCATGTCTAGGGAAATGGTCAGTCATATTTGCCACCTGCTGCAGGATTTGGCGCCAAAGGGACATGGAGGGCATCCACTGCCGGTGGTCATGAAAGTGACCTCGGTGCTCAATTTTTACACCAGTAGCTCCTTCCAGGGCTCCACAGCTGACCTGTGTGGGATCTCGCAAGCCTCCACGCACAAGTGTATCAAGGAGGTCATGTACGCCATCTTTGCGAAGGCACAGAACTTTGTGCATTTCAACCGGGACCAGGAAAGCCAGGAAGCAAGAGAGCGGGGATTTGCATAGATCTCTGGTTTTCCACAGCTGCAGGGTGCCATCAACTACACTCACGTGGCGCTTAGATCTCTATGGCAACAAGCAGCAATTATGTCAACTGCAAGAGCTTCCACTCACTAAATGTTCAGCTTGTCTGCAACCACCACAAATATATCCTATAGGTCTGTGCATGATTCCCAGGGAGCGTCCCTGATATCTTCCAGGTTCCAGAAAGGCTGCAGGGTGTGATCAACCACAGAGGACGTGGCTGATCACACCTGTGCAAAGGCCTCAGGCTGCAGCAGAGTGACGGTATAACGAGGCTCATACTGGAACCCAGACTTTGGTGGAGCAAATGATAGGCATCTTGAAAATGAGGTTCTGTTGCCTCGACAGGTCCGGTGAGCACTGCAATACAATCCCCAGAGGATGTCACGTGTCATCGTAGCTTGCTGCATGCTACACAGCCTGGCACTGGAATGGGTGGAAGACCTGGCTGAGGAGGAGATGGAAGAGCTGCACATCTCCCCCAATGAGGAAAATGTTGAAGGGGATGACAGTGATGAGATCCTCAAAGGCAAGGATGCTGGCGATGAGGCCATCACACAGGACAGATGAGGCAGGTGCTTAGGAGGCCCTCATAACCACAATATTCATGGAGGATGATGATGAGATGCAGTGAGGACAGTCCTGACTTCCTAACATTGCATGTGTGAATGTTTGACTCCCGTGTGGCTGATGGCAGTGCATATACCCTCAGTGCTCAGGCTTATGTCATAGAGATGCACTGAAGGCTCTAATAGTCATTAGATTCCAGGAGGATGATGACGACATGCAGTGAGGACACTCCATAGATCTTCACATTGCCTCTGTGAACGTCTGGCTCCTGTCTGTTTGAGGGCAGTTCGCTTGCACTCTGTGACGAGGGTCATACCATGGAGATGCAGCCATCAATCTTTAAATGCACCTGATCCTTTGTCAGCCTTCAGCACCTATCCCCATCAGGAACACAGTGTCACTAGTCACGGATACTGAAGAGATGGGGGGGCAGCCCCACCTCAAAGGTGCTGAGAGCACACAGAGAGAATGATGGAATCTGTGACACCTGCCCACAACATTCTGGCAGCAATGACAAACACCATCGATGTTCAGGCACCACTCATGTGTCCAGGGAGTGTGAAGCTGGACCATCACTTTGCTCTGAAGGCTACACATTGCACAGGGAAGAGCCCCAGGACTGAGACTGTCATGAAGAGATAATATCTATCATGTTATTGGAAATTATTTTTAAAATGGAATTTAAGTGGGGTCTGTGTTTTTGTGTTTGACTGTGTGTGCCTTAATTAGATTAAAGCCAGGTAGGCTGGATGCTTTGATGTATAGTAGTTGCAGAAATGTTTGAAGACTTCTGTGTGTGAAGGGAAGGTCTTTCCATGTGTACAGGGTGGAGTGGGTAAAATTGTTAAAATTTTAAGAGATACAGAGGCTAGTCAATCCTTAATGTTGTGGGATAATGACATTTGTTGTTCAGAGGGAGTATTGCGGGAGTAGGTGATAATAAGTGGGGTTCATGGAGATGCTGAACCTATCTTAAAGAGCAAATGGAAGGTAGGTGAAGTTATTGTTGGAGTAGTAGAAAATTTGCCCATTGCAGGAGTCCGATTCATTTTGGGTAATGATATAGCTGTGTCACCGATTTTGATTGATGCCTATGGTAGTTGAACAACCTGTAGAAGTGGTTTCAACAGAAGTATTGCAGAGAGAGTATCCTGGATTGTTTTCAGATTGTGTGGTAACAAGTTCACAGGGTCATAGGTTGAAACAAGATAAACAAGAAGGGCAGGCAGTTCAAAGGCAAGAAGAAGGTGTTTAAATTCAATTAGCTGGCACTGTGTTTGATAACATTGTTCAGGAGGAAAGACTATGGGACAATTCAGCTGAAGTGTTTAGGCCAAGGAGTTTAGTGGATTTACAGAAAAATGATTTGCAATTAAAATAGCGATATCAGAAAGCTTACTCAGAAACAGGCAAAATGTATTCCAGTTTGGTATTACCTTAAGGGTGATATTTTAATGGGTAAATACAGGCCAGATCACGTCTCACCAAATGAAAGCTGGAGTCAGGTGCATCAGATTGTTATCCAAGTTGGGTATAGAAATAAGATGCTGAAGATTGCTCATGAAATTCCAATTGGGGGGCATTTAGGAATTAGGAAAACAGGGGAAAAGATACAGAAGTATTTTTTTGGCCAGGATTGCATAGGGATACAGCCAAATTATGTAGAGCACGTCATGTCAGGCAATAGGGAAACCACAAGCAGTGATTAAGCCTGCACCTTTAATCCCAATGCTAACATTTGAAGAACCTTTTACCAGGGTCATGATTGTGTAGAACACCTCCCTAAGACTAAAAGTGAAAATCAGTACTTACTGACAATAATGGATGTGTCTGCCAGCTTTCCTGAAGTGATACCTTTAAGAAATATTACAGCCTAGAAGATTTTGGAGGAGTTAATTAAATCTTTTACAGGATATGGTTTATCTAAGGAAATGCAATCAGATCAGGAATCAAATTTCATGTCACGGCTGTTTAAGGAAATAATGAACAGTTTGGGGATAAAACAGTTGAAATCAACAGCTTATCATCGGGAGTCACAAGGAGCTTTGTAAGGATGGCATCAAACTTTAAAAACTATGAAAAGATCATAGTGTCAGGATTATGCACATGATTGGGATATGGGAATTCCATTCTTGTTATTTGCTATTAGAGATGCTCCTAGTGCATCAACTAGTTTTAGCCCTTTTGACCTAATTTATGGTCATGAGGTAAGGGGACAACTGAAATTGATGCATGAGAAATTGGTGGGTCAAAATTCAGAAACTATTCTCCTGGATTACATAACAAATTTCAGGGAAATATTGAACAGAGCATGTGGCTAGGGAACATTTAAAGACGTGACAACAGGTAATGGAAATGAAGGCAGACGAGAAAACTACCGCTCGCAGTTTTGTTTCTGGAGAGAAAGTACTAGTTCTGTTACCAGTACTAGGTGATTCATTAAATGCAAGGTTTAGTAGACCTTACAGTTTTGAAAAAGAATTGAAGTAAATTATTTAATAAATACTCCAGATAGAAGAAAGAAACAGATGGTGTGTCATGAAAATATGCTTAAAAAGTACTTTGACAGAGAATAGGAACAAAAAGAGGTATTAGTGATGGTGGATGATCAGGAAAGGTAGAAGTGCAGGACTCTGAAATTGATTCTCCTCCAATCACATTAAATAATGAGGGGGTGCTTGAAATTTTAAATGAAATATTGAGTTACCTTCAAAACAAGTGTCAAAGTGATTTGAAAAAGCTATTGCAGTCACAGAAACCTATTTGTGGGAATAAGTTGGGAAAGACAGATTTAGCTATACATGATGTGTCTGTAAAGTTGCATCTTCAATAAGGCAACAAGTACACAAAGAAATTAACTTCATGCTTCAAAATGACATAATTGAGTCTAGTTGCAGCAACTGGAGCTTGCCTATTGTGCTGGTACTGAAACCAGATGGAACCCAAAGACTGTGTGTGGACTATTGAAAGGTCAAGATTGACTGGGTGTTTAACAGTGAAGTTGTGTCTTGGGCTACTGGAAGATATAGATGGGGTGGTCAAATGGGCAGATAAGTGGCAGATGGAATTTAACTCTGAAAAGTGTGAGGTGATACACTTTGGAAGGAGTCATTTGACAAGGAAGTATTCAATAAACAGCATGGCACTAGGAAGTTCTGAGGAACAAAGGGACCTTGGCATGTGTGTCCATTGATCCCTGAAGGTGGAGCAGCATGTTAGTGGGGTGGTGAAAAAGGTTTATGGGACACTTGCCTTTATCAATCGAGGCATAGATTACAAATATAGGGAGGTCATGTTGGAGTTGTATAGAATCTTGGTGAGGCCACAGCTGGAGTACTCTGTGCAGTTCTGGTTGCCACATTATAGGAAGGATGTGATTGCACTGGAGGGGGTGCAGAAGAGATTCACCAGGATGTTGCCTGGGATGAAACATTTAAGTTATGAAGAGAGGTTGGATAAACTTGGCATTTGTCGCTTGCCATTTCAACACACCACCCTGCTCTCATGCCCACATGTCCGTCCTTGGCCTGCTGCAATGTTCCAGTGAAGCTCAATGCAAACTGGAGGAACAGCACCTCATCTTCCGACTAGGCACTTTACAGCCTTCCGGACTGAACATTGAGTTCAACAACTTTAGATCATGAGCTCTCTCCTCCATCCCCATTCCCTTTCTGATCCCCTTTTTCTCCAATAATTTATATATATATTTCTTTTCCCACCGATTTCCATTATTTTCAAATGTATTTCCATGCATTGTTTTATCTCTACCTTTTAGCCTATTTTGATCCCTTCCCCCACCCCACCCCTACTAGGGCTATCTGTACCTTGCTTGTCCTGCTTTCTACCCTTAATGTCACCTATTAGCACATTTCTTAGCTAATATCACCACCATCAACACCTCTTTGTCCTTTTGTCTATGACATCTTTTGGAAATCTCCACATATCATTGGCCCTCTATCCAGCTGTACCTGTCTCCCTCCCCCCCACCCCTTAAACCAGCTTATACCTCACCTCTCTTTTATTTGTCCTTAGTTCTGTTGAAGAGTCATACGGACTCGAAACATTAATTGTATTCCTCTCCACAGATGCTATCAGACCTGCTGAGTTTTTCCAGGTATTTTTATTTTTGTTTTTGCATTGGATTTCCAGCATCCACAGTTTTTTGCTTTTATCTTTGGGTAGACTTGGGTTGTTTTTGTTGGAGCAGGGAAGACTGAGGGGCGACCTGATCGAGGTGTATAAGATGATGAGGGGCATGGACTGGGTGGATAGGGAGCAGCTGTTCCCCTTAGTTGAAGGGTCAGTCACAAGGGGACATAAGTTCAAGGTGAGGGGCAGGAGGTTTAGGGGGGATGTGAGGAAAAACTTTTTTACCCAGGGGGTGGTGACAGTCTGGAATGCGCTGCCTGGGAGGGTGGTGGAGGTGGGCTGCCTCACATTCTTTAAAAAATTACCTGGATGAGCACTTGGCATGTCATAACATTCAAGGCTATGGGCCAAGTGCTGGTAAATGGGTTAGGTATGAAGGCCAGGTGTTTCTCACGTGTCGGGGCAGACTCGATGGGCCGAAGGGCCTCTTCTGCACTGTGTAATTCTGTGAATGTGAAGGTGACAAAAGCAGATTCATATTCTATACCACGGTTGGAAGATTGCATTGAGAAAGTGGCACAATTGAAATTTATCATAAAGATTGACTTGCTAAAAGGATATTGGTAGGTACCATTGTTGAAAAAAAGGAGAAATTGGCTTATGTGACACTGAATGGGCTATATCAGTTTAAAGTCATGCCATTTGTATGAAGAATGCACCTGTGACATTTCAAAGACTGACAAACAAAGTAATTGCAGGTCTAAACAATTGTGCTGTTTATACTGATGATCTGATAGTTTTCAGTCAGTCATGGAAGGAGTATTTACAGCATCCGGAAGAATTATTTTTTCAATTACAAGAAGCTAAACTTGTCTAAAATGAATTTTCAAAAGCACAAGGTATGTATCTAGGCCATACCATTGGACATGGTGAGATGGCTCCAAGGGGTCCAAAAGTCAAGGCGATTGTAGATTTCCCAGAGCCTACAACAAAACAAAAAGTTTTGAGATTTCTGGGCATGAGTGAGTTTTACTCAAAATATGTACCAAATTTTAGCAGTGTGTTTGCTTCACTGACTGAACTATTAAAAAGGACAAGAAGTTTCAGTGGACATTGAAGTGTCAGAAGTCATTTGACAGTTTGAAAACTGAATTAACTATGATACCAGTTTTGGCAGTTCCCGATTATACCAAGCAATTTAGGTTGGCTGTTGATGTGAGCAATATAAGCACTGGGTCCCTACTGTTACAAGAGGATGACATAGGAATTGAAAAACCGATCGGGTATTTTTCACATAAGCTGAATGTACAACAGAGAAGATGTTCAATGATCAATAAAGAGACCTTGGGATTGGTGTTAGTATTGCAGCATATTAAAATTTATGTTTCAAACAATTTGTCAGAAACAATTGTTTATAGAGACAACAATGCTTTGAAGTTTTTGGATAACTTTCAAGACAAAAGTGCAAGGCTTTTCAGGTGTTGTCTATTATTACAACCATTTAGTCTACAGATTATACATGTTGGTGGTAGAGAAAATCTGTTCCCAGATGCGTTATCAAGAGTTTGAAGCTTGAGGGGGAAATTGAACATTTTAAAAAACACCTGGACACTGGATTGGAGTGATTTCTATTGATACCAAGGACTTGTGTGTGTATATAGTTATGTTAATGCATGCATCTGGTAATGTAATAGTGTAATAAGTATAGGAGATAGCATTAGTTGGGCTATTATAAATGAAGCTGTTTTTTAAAATTAAGATGGTTCATTTTTCGATAAGGAGGGGAATGTCGTGAAGAAATACTAATGTCTATAATCTTATTGGAAATTATTTTTAAAATGGAATTGTAGTGAGGTCTGTGTCTATGTGTTTAACTGTGTGTGTCTTAATTGGATTAAATTCAGCTAGTCTGGGCGCTTTGATGTATAGTAGTTTTGAGGTGCCAATTAGGTAAATGTAAGGAGGAAAAGGTGACGTGTAAATTTGCATTTGTTGAATAAAGAATTCAAGAGTGGGAATAAAAGCTTGCATCCAGCTGGGAGATGTCAAAGAATATAACTAATAAAATTAGTGGGATAAAAATGTTATTGTTAGAAGATGTGAAGAAAAGTCTAGTGATACCGTGGAAAATTTACATTCAAAGGGGAAGCCAGGTATAAAGGGGGAAAGGAGATTGTGTAAGACACAGGCATTGAAGAACTAACCAGCCTGTAAGCCTCCAACTGTGTCTGCAAAGGAACCTCATTTTGCATTTGTAAGGTCAAATGTGCTTTGCCTGATGTCTGTTTAAAGTCTATGGGTTATTATTACCTTGGTGATGAATTACCTGGGAGTGATTAATTTGGGGATGTGTGTAAAAGTTATTATGGTAGTAATTTGTAGACATGTGGATGTGTTTAATTTGTTGTAAATTAATAAATGTTTAATTTAGTTTTATATAAGAAACCTCTTGAGGCTTGGTGGTCTTATTCCTGAATTCAGAGCTGCATCTCAAGCATACCAATTGAAAATAACGGTTATGACAGTTGATCAAGTTTCCCTGTGGGATTTAAGCAACTCAGCCTTTCCCAATTGCTGTGTCATAGCGGAGACACCTGCCTTTATCTTGTGCAGGAACCAAGGTTTCACATCTGAGTGACATGAACACTGCTCATCATAACAAGGAACGATAAGCAAGAAGACATTCTTGGGAGCTTTTTTACAATAGTGAACATTATGGACAACTGATTAACACCCAAGTCCAGCTGTGCAGCTACATCTTCTTAACCTTCCTAACCCTGCCACTACGCCTTGGTGCTCCCCCAACATCCACAGCTGAGGTGGAGGTAACCTGCTGACTGCGACACCCTGTCCGTGATGATCTTAGCAGGCATCCTCTGGAGGGCCAAGACCTGGAGGGCCCCGTCCTGCTTTGGATGTCCTGCTGTGGACCAGGTACACCCCCCCTTGGCCTGTGGAGCTGGAGCTGCGGGTGTCACAGCAAGAGGGGATTTGGTTCTGCAGGACCTTCGCGGAGTCACCTGGGTGGATGGCCCCAGGGTGTTGAGCTGCTGGCTCGCCTCCCTATGGGTGCACGATGTCCCCTGGCTGACTCCTTGAGGAGAATGGGGAGCTGGAGTGAGATTGAGCTGTCCTGCACCCCTCTTGCATTGACAGTGTTGGAGGTCAACTATGGTATCAATGATGGAGTTCAGCTTGTGCAGCAGTGCAGGACTCATGTGCTTGTCCAAGGTCTCCATGGAGGCTGCCATCCTGCCACAATGCATGGCATGCCGGCACTATGACCTCAGACTGCAGATGGACAGACTCCCCCATCATCCCTTGCAATCTGAGGAATTCACCAGATATCCCTTCCTCATGTTCCCAGGATTGTCTTTGCAGCTCCACCAATTGATTGAGAACCGAGTCCAGAGGCTTGTCATTTAACTGGGACTCAGCAGATTCCTTGCCTCCAACAGTCCTCCAAATGTTGGTGACCAGCAACGTCCCTGCCTCTGTCTTTGGAACAGATTGTGTAGTGTGCTCATCAGATTAGGACCCTGATGCTACTCTCATCTAGGTCCCACCGAGGTGTGTGTCGCTGTGCTGGTGGAGGGTATGGATGAGCTCCATGACAGTTCTTCATTGGTGCTGCCCTCAGTGTCCTCATCTGAGGTGCTCTCAGCGCTGGGATCAAGGTCCTGGTTGCCTGAGTGTGACATGTTAGATGTCCCTAGGAGAGAAAGTGGAGATTATTGGTGCTTGACAGCCATGTTAAACACAGAACAATGTACTAAGAGTACCAGCGAGAGAGGGAATCATGTGGTGCAGGATCATCACATGGGTAATTGCCGCCGACCTCACTGTCTCTGCAGGAGCGGTCAACATCCTCTACAGTCAGCTCCAATGCTTGACTCCTGAATGGAGTGAGGACCTTGATGTTCAGAACTTCATTCCCGGCCTGGGACCTCTCCTGGCAATTGTGGGCGACCTTGTCCTGCCTAAAGATAGATGGAGAGTGCATCACCAGGGCTCATGCCAGATGAAATGAGAAGGATGCCAGGCAGGTGAGTGTGCTGAGTGTAGCCATGGATGGGATGAGGAGGCAGTCTCCAGAGGAGACAAGGCCAGATGGAGATGTGAGGCTGTGTGTCAGAGAATGAGTGGTGATGTCCCTTCAGCTGGCAGTGAGTGAGGTGCTAGTGAATGTGTGATGGGTTGTGAGTGGGTGAGTTAAGATTGATGAGATGGTTGCCTTACCCTGGTGCCATGGATGAGATCATTCATCTGTTTTCTGCACTGGATGGCCAACCTCTTGTATGCAGCATTGGCACTGACCACATTTGTCACCACCTGCCAAGTCAGGGTGGTAAACTGATGGACCTCGTGTGGCCGGAGCAGGGTTTGAGGACTTTGTGGCATCCAGAAGGTGGCCCTGGGATGCATCACTGAATTGGGGGGCTGCACTCTTCTTGGCTCTGGGGCCATAACTTCCATGGAGCAGTCCTGGGCCGGAAGCATTGAGAAGTGTGCATGTGGTTGCATGTTAATTATGGTGCCCATCGTGAGGCAGTGACGAGGTAACAGCATAGCAGGCCAATCAGAGGCCTGCCACCAGAAAAGCGGCGTGTTTACCGTGACTACATAATTTACGAGGCGGGCAGTGCATGATACGGCATGAACACTCACCATTGCAGCCAGCGGGTAAAACATCTTTTTTCACGCCTACCACTGCACTTCGTGCATATCTGGGACAATTCTGTGCAATGTTTTCACTGCCTGGGCATTTCTGGAGGAGCCTTGTGGTACTTGGCTGAGCTGCACAGCCTCACCATCATCAGGCAACTGCCACTAGTATGTTGAGGAGCTGGGAAGCAGAAGGAGGAAGAAGAAGAAGAGAACGCAGAGGCAGGGAGGAAACAACTGGAGACAGCTACTTTTTCCCTATGAAGAAATCATTCGACCACAATACAAATAATGCAACTCCAATTCCACAGTCATGATGGTAACAGTCTGAACCTGAGTGACAGCAAGCTGAGATTGCATTACTTCAGTCAGAGCTTCCACTGCAGCATTCAGACATTGGGTGGCTGCTGCTTGTGTTGCAATGGAAGCTGAGACATTGGCCATCAGAAGCTGCACCGTAGTTGGGTCCACAAGTGTGCTTTTATTATCAGGCTGAAAAGAATGAACTCTGCTCAAAGCCTTTTCTCAAATTGGTGCTGGACTCCTCCATACTTCTTGCCAATGACAACATGCTTTTTGGCAGGCTTCCCAATGCACCAAACATTTTGTTGTCCATACCCATCAGGGTTCTTCTGTAAGTTACCTAAGTGCTCACCTGAGCTCCCTGCAGTGAAAGCTTATCCTCCAACAAACTGGCATTTGCTCCATCCTTGTATCTTTCCCGAGATGCAGCCCACTCATGCTCAGCATCTCATCACATGCAAACTCTGTCCTCTAAGATACCAGCAGTGTCACTTTTGGAGCTGACGGATGCTGATGTGAAATCAAGTGATGGCGCTATGCTTCCATCATCAATCTCTTTTTGGAGTTCCTCCACAGCCTGAGCAGGTTGCATCACTGGGGTATCTGAAAAGAAAAAGGCACAAATGTTGGACTGTAGTGTGGACCGAAGTGGAAATTAAAATCTACAGCTTGCAAATCAAAAGAGAGTGTAGGAAAAATAAAATAAGAGATGGAAAATGGTGCAAACCAGAAATGGAAAATTCCAGAAATGCAATAGGCCTTGAGCGCTTAGAGATGCAAGAAGGAGGATTAGCTATGAAGATGATGTCTTCATCAATGATTTCAGCCCTGTCACTGGCTGTGGCCTCAGCAATAGACATCTCAATAATGGCTAGCAACAACTCCTCCATGGCAGTTAGGACATGCAGACATGATTGTTCTCTCCAGTTAACTACACTGCCTCTGATGAAGTGTCATTATCAAGCTGAGACATGAACTGTTTCTCTCCACAGTTGCTGTCTTAGCTGCTGAGCATGTCAGCATTGTCTGTTTTTACTTCAGATTTCTAGCATCTGCAGTATTTTGCTTTTGAACTACTCTGCCTTTTATTTGTCTTTCAAGAGAAAGGGATGTGTGCCAATGTGTTTTGTGCGATCTGTTTAGCTAATGTAGCTATCATGTTTGAATAGCCAACAATGTGTGTAAGCTGTGAGATGTGGATGTGAGACTTGTAACAGTACTGAGTGTGTGAGTGCTGGTTGTGACTGACAGAGATTGTTGATAGGTGAGTATTGGGACTGTGATGATTTCAGCAGTGGCCAAGGCTAATGGTACAATTGGTAGAATATGGCATTTGGAGGGAGGATGTGATCACATTAGACAGGATCCAGAGGAGACTTATGAGGTTGGTGCCAGAAATAGAAATTTCTGGCTATGAGGAAATATTAAATAGGCTGGAAATGTTTTCTTTGGATCAGAGAAGGCCAAGGGGAGATTTAACTGAGGTGATGCCCAAATAAAGAAGGACTTATTTCTCTTAGTACACTCAATAACCAGGCGGCATAGATAAGGAAAAATGTTTACACTCAGAGGTTGGTGAGGATTTGGAATTCACTACCTGAGATGGAGGTAAAGGAAGAAACCCTCATGGCATTTAAAAAGTACTTGCTTGTTCATTTGAAATGCCATAACCTACAAGACTATAGACCGTGAGCAGGAAAGTGGGATTAGGATGGATAGCTCTTTTTGGCCAACACAAATGCAATGGGCCAAATGGCTTTCTTCTGTGCTGTAAATTTCTGTGATTCTATGATCAGCCCACTGATCGCATTTAGCATTAGCTGAAGCCATGGAAAAGGCACAGGCTTCTTGCCAATTGCATCAGACAGCTTGAACAGACTTCCATTATCTATATCACACTGGGTGATAGACTCTGCATTGGTGCTTGAAAAGGATTAAGCAAGTGATGATATATCTTCAGGAGGGATCCTCCCCCACTGTAGTCATGGTGCTTGCAAGGCCTCACCTGGTCGATGATACAGATGAAAATTGGCCCCAGTATAGCTAACCCATAATGCGCTTGATCCAGGTGTCCTGAGTGACAATGGTAGGTGACAAAATTGGAAACATGTTCCATTCCCCAGGACTGATATCTCACATCAATCTTTAATATAATAATCAAGGAAGTAAATTGAAAATTAGTTTGTATGATTCCCTTAAAATGTTACATTCAAAAAAAATATTTACAGTAGCAACCATGTCTAAAACAAGGAACCAGACTAATGTGTAAAACACAATTTTTCTTAAGAGATTCAATGAACATTTATTAAAATGGTTACAGACCACTGTACCGAAATATATCACCTCTTCTTGGAATCAGTTAAAAGGCTATGGAGCATAATTAATCACACAAAAAAAAACCTAACCACACATTGTAGTATATTATTGATTAATCCTAATTTCCTCCAGGCACAGGGCTTTCAAAGCTTCCTGTCAACTCAGTACTGCAAACGTTAAGTCATGTCTCATAATGATATAAAACTGATATCATCGATGCTTCTTTCCTTTGCAGATTCTCTATTGCATTGATATCCTTTAAAAATTACTGAGGCAGTTCTTCCACAAAATATTAATTTCTACATGTGGTCTGACACATGAACTATAGAAAATGAAGACCATTTCTTTTGTAGTTAGGGTATTGTTGTAGGGTGGCCGAGTTGTGCTATTAGAGATAGAGTTGATCTGCAGATACTCCTTGGGTGGAAACACTAAGATTATTTACAACATACTCAGCAGCAACTATATGTGTGCTTTCATCTCCAACTCTATCTCTACACTGACTGCTGAGGTAGCCTGCGCTACTCACCCATTGGTTACTTCAGATCATGCGATCTTCCCTAACAAGTATTATTTTTAAAGGTGCATGACACACTGAATAAAACCATAATTACTACAGGTATGATTAAAACGCTTGGCTAAATATCCTCTAACATTTGTGTTTATTACTTAACAAATTTTAATGTAGTGAACTAACATTTACAAATGGTAGACTACTCAAGATAATTCGAGTCTTTCTAATTCTTTGATCAAAGTTCAATATCTTTGTAAGTAAATATCAATGTAAGTAAAAATTGCTTTTGTTCCAATGGGGAAGAAATCTTTAACAATGGCCAGAATCGTCCACTCCTGTTGGGGGTGGACAGTGGGGGGAGAATTTGGCAGAACTCAGTTTCACGCTGGCATGAAATCACAATGGCGTCCGGACCGCGAGTCCTGCTGGAGGCCAGCGTGAACTCAATATACAGCCAGTTTGGAATGCAAAGCAAGGCCTGACCAGAATCATCCGCCCACGCTCGATTTACCGTTACACCGACGGGAAAACATGCTGGCCCAGAACACGTCTAGACAAGCATGATATACAGAAGTCAGGACTTACCTCTAGGGCCTTGCTTAGATCACGGACATTGGGGAGAAGAAAATGCTGGAGTCCTACAGCTGCTGGACCCTGGAGGAACAAACATATACATTGCATTCCTCATGTACATGGCTCCACCGTGAAGCAGCTCTCAGGAGATGGGAGGTCTCCACGCAGCAGCTTTGACTTCACTGAGGCTTCGAGACTTCACGGACTTGGCCATGGGCTCGCACCATCTTCCATGGTTTCCATTGATGCTTTGGACCTGCTTTGAAACTTCATGGACTTTGCCATCGTTGGTACAGGTGAAGGGGGGTGGTGGTGGTGGGAGAGGAAGGTCTAAGTGTGAATCAGAGAGGAAAGAGTACCCTTGGGATTGGAAAGGGGGTGTGGGTGAAGATGTCAGAGAGTTGAAGTTTGGGGAGGCAGAGGGAGTGGATGGCGTGATGTTGGAAGGGCAGGCGAAGGTGTCAGTCGGGGCTGAGGCTGGGAGGGGGAAGGAGGCTGTCTGGGGGGGAGGAAGGAATATGGGGTACGAGGGTGTAACAGGAAGAGTGGTGCAAGTAGGGAGATAGGTATGAGGTGGAGGGAGGTGTAAAGGATGGAGTTCAGAGGGGGAAAGGTGTCTAGAGAAGGAGGCTGTATGGAGGGGGTGAAGGTGTCCAGGGGAGGAGGGAGTTGAGTGTGGAAGTTGTCCAGGGGAGGAGGGAGTACAGGGGAGGAGAGGGTTTGGAGAGGGGAAGGTGTCCATGGAAGGAGGGAGTATGGGGGGAGGAAGTAGTTCGGAGAGGGGTGGGAGGATACGGGGAGGAGGAGTAAGGGGGCTGTGGAATGTCCCGGTGAACATGCAAGGGAAGGGTCTGTGGAATTAATGATTGTCTCCAATGTGGATGGAGGTGGGATTTTCAGGAAGATAAGGAACATGCACATTCTGCTGAACATTCTGGACTGACAAGGGTTCAGGCTGTAGAGTCATGGTGGGGAGGTTGATGACAATGCTGGGGGATATACTGTGATGGGAGAAAGGACATGAGTGACCCGGGGAGGGGAAAGGATGAGGGAGATAATCAAAAACTTCACTACAGCAATTGTGCATAAATCGAAAGTGAGCAGAGCCTTGTATTGGACGAGCACAGGTGCTGCAAGGGAGTGTGATCAGTGGGTGGGCGGAAATGCAGGTCAGCTCAGGTGGATAACTGAAAGAGAACCCCAGCAGGGAGCATTGAAAATGCTCGGGACAGTGAGGTGAGTGTGATGGATAAAGGCTCCGCGTGCGTGGGAGAATGTTTGCATGGGGTTCCTAAAGGCCCTATTACACACATATTTCTCCCTCCAGAAACACTCGTGGTCTGGCTGCATACAGCTGAACTGCTAGCCGGGGGAGCGATGCAGGGAGAGGACATGAAAGACAACATTTGTCGTTTTTCCGTGAAAGTGAATATATTTTCAGATTGTAAAGTGGCAAAATGTATTCACCTGTGCAACCACTTGTGATCAGAATTTCTTAGCTTTTCTAGGCCTACCAGTTCTTCTAGGTGCTGCCCTGACATCTGCCGCAGGGGTGGAGACAACCTGTGAAATGGTTGCCCTGTTGTTTCTGATGACTTCAGCATGCGTCCTCTGGAGAGCTGAGGCCTTGGGGGCCCCAGCTTGCTTTGGCTGTCCTCCTATGGGCCAGCTGCTCCCTCTGCAGTGACAGAGAATGAGGGGGTCACAAGCAAAGGGGACTCGGGGGAGCGGACAGCCTCTGGATTCCTGAGTGGATGACCCAGGGGTGTCCAGCTGCCACTCCCCTTCCCTTTAGGTGCCTAATGGCCCCGGCCTGACTCCCTGAGGGGAAAGATTGCCAGGAGGGACATTGATGTGCCCCATTTTTCTCTCTCATGTTGCCACTGTAGGAACTCACCCATGGCTACCATGATGGAGTGCAGATCTGTGTGCATCACTGCGTTCTGCTAGACCAAAGTCTCCATGGCATCTGGCATCCTTCCCATGGGGACCTCCGTGCGTGCACATGTGGGCATCATTTCATCAGAGAGCAGTCCCCCAACTCTCATGCCACTCTGTTGAGGGCTTCCAACAGCTCTGCGTGATGTTTCCCCACCTTCTGCTGACTCTGCATGATGTATTGGAAGGCCGAATCCAGAGGCTCTTCATCTGACTCGGACCTCACAGATGCCTCCTCCCCAGCAGTCCGCCGAGTGCTGGGGAGCTCGGTTGAACCTTCCTCCTTCAGCTGCGGACATGTTTCCGTGCGGTGACCACCAGATTGTGATCCTGAGTCTGCTCTAGATCTAGATCCCACTGAGGTGTGTCTCTATGCTGGTTGAGGTTGTGGGTAAGTGCTGTGATGGGGCTTCCAGGCTGCTTATTTCCAGCTCTTCAATGGAGGAGGTGTCCTCTTGACTGGATGGAGCTGAGGGACTGGCTGGCTGAGGGTGTCAGTTGCTTGGCAGAGCTCCCTGTGAACCAATGTAGACATAATTAGTGCATGGAAACAGAGTCAAAAGCAGGAGGGGGAGCACTCTCAGTTGTGTTGAGAGAGGGATGATGTGGTGCAGGGTCCTCAGGTAGGGGTTCGCCGCTGACCTCACCGTCGCTGCAGGCACGGTCCACATCTTCACCAGTCAATGCGATGGCAAACTCCTCAAAGTGAGTGAGGGGCATAAAGTCAGCCATTCCATTCCAGTTTGGACCTCTCCCTGCTGATGTGAGCCAGTTTCTCCTTCATGAAAACAGATGGAGAGAATGTGAGCAGGACACGTGGAACTGTGTGGAATGTTTGTGTGTTGATCAGAGCCATAGATGGGATAAGGACGCAAGCTCCAGAGGACATGAGCCTGATGGGGATGTGAGGGTGTGTGTGAGAGTTAGTGGTGTTGTCCCTCAAGGTATGAGATCCCTGTGGATGTGTGATGGGTTTAGGAGTGTGAGAATTGAGAATAATGATGTGCTTGACAGCATTCATCCTCTTCCTGCACTGATGGCTGACCTCTATGCTCCGCTGGTGCTGACAACCACTGCCTCCGCCTCCCAGGCCGAATTGGTGGCTCTGGTAGATCTCCTGCGGCTAGAGTCCAGGAGTTCACGGCGGCTTTCCTCTGCATCCAGCAGGTACCCCAGAGAGATGACGGCCATCACCTTTACTTTCAGGGTCTTCTGTTATCTGGAGCAGTCCAGGTCTGTAAACATGAAGTAGGCTGTGCTCTGGTGTGCTTTAAATATGGCATCCTGTCTACTGTTATATGATTCTCTACATCATAGTTTGGGCGGTACTGTTCTCCAGTGCCGCATTAACCCTTGCTATGCCAAACAATGTTGTACTTCCCATGTGGCCTCAAGAAGGGGAGGGTCAGGTCGACAGAAAGCATGGTGACACCAACATTAAAGGGTTCAGGTGGGAGAACAGGAATATCTACATGGAAAGCCTTAGGTTCAAGGATAAGAGAGGAAGGCTGGATAGTGATAGGAAATGGTGAGGATGGTAGGAGGTTGGAAGCTGGTCTCCTAGTTGAAGGTCAGCAGCACCGTTTTCGAGTTCACCTTACAATGACACAGTTCAAAAGACAAGCTAGAAAAAAATCAATCAGGGAGGAGCTCCAGGGTGTGTGGAAGGAGTTCAGCACAACAATCCTTCACCAATTGAAGGGGCACCCTATAACTGTCCTGCTCAAACCATAGAGATCATCACTCAGCTGAGTGCTGGATCCATGGGTCCAATGCACAATGAATGAGCTTGGCTCTTTCACTAATGGTGCACAATAAGGCTAGAACCTATTTAGTTTAAGTGCTGTGGTGTGTATGGTCTTAGTTAGCATCTGATCCTTACAGAAGCATGTCAGAATGTAAGTAGGGTCAAAAGATCTGCAGAGGCAGCATGGGCCCTACAAGCCTCCATGTTCCCAGTACAATGGCCATGGATTCAAGGCACCATGCTTGTAGTCAGGCCATAAGTGCGTATCCATTGCTATTGCCAATGCCACTGGAGGACAACCAGCGGAAGCCTGACAGTCGGTAATAGGGCATTGGTGTTTTGACTCTAATTAAGATCCTCATTGTGAATGTGCCTAAGGGGAAAGCTCAGCAATGCTTTGTCCTCCAATATGATATCAGCCTGCAAAGGTTGGCTTTGGTATGCAAAATGCAGACTGAGGGAAAATTAAGGTTTGGAGACTGCATTACTGCCTTGTACATTGAGAGAGACCACTCCATGATTGCTCAATTTTATCTGTTCACAGATCGGCAACAACATAAGGGAGGTGACAGATGCCCTGTTCAATAAAGATCACCATTATTTGTAGTTCTGCATGGATGAAGCAAGTCAAACTGCCAGAGCTATGGGACTTGCAACGATCTCAAGCTTCCTGCAAGTGCAGGGTGCCACTGACTGTACACATGTGGCCTTGAGAGCTCCCTGGCAACAGCCTGTGAGATTCATTAATAGAAAAGGATTTCAATCTCTGAATGCCCAGCTAATTTGGGGTCACAGAAAGCAGATCCATCATGTTTGTGCTAGGTATCCAGGGAGCTCTCATATGTTTTGTGTCACTCCCAGGTGCCAGAAATATTTGAGGGAGCTTGGCACTTAGAGAATTGGCTCCTCAGTGATATGGGGTACCCCCTGAAGTTATAGCTAATGACACCTGTTTGTTATCCACGGAATGCATCTGAGGAGAGATACATGCACATTCAACCACAAGGACATTAATAGAACAGATTATTAGCCTCATAAAGATGTGTTTCAGATGTTTGGACCGGTCAGGTAAGTCTCCCAATACTCACTGCAGGAACTGGGCCGCATCATCATTGTTTGCTGCACCCTGCACAACCTCGTGCTGCAAAAGGTGGTGTGCTGCCACAGAGAGACATGGAGGAATTAGATGTCTCCTCAGGTAAGGAGGACATTAAAGGGGATGAATCTGAAGATGAGGATTCAGACAAGCCACATGAGGATGCCATTGCATGGGCACAATGTGGCAGACATGCCTGTGACAACCTCATAGTGACAAGATTCCAGGAGGAATAAGCTGAGGACAAGCTCTCTTCATGCATCGATGCAGTGGGCACAACAACACCTTCATTGTCTTTAACATATCACAAAAGGTCATCAATCCCACAATGATCACGGAGGAAGCATAAGTCATGACCCGTAATGATGGGGCCATTCTTGGAGGGTGCAATAGCCTAGGGACCACGTGGTCTCTGTAGAAAGTAACTAACACTCCACTAGGGCACATCCTTAAGCATCTACACATGGTGCAGTCCCTTCAACCATAGTGGCAACAAATCTGTTGCGATGGCATCCTTCAAGCAGCTGAAATGCCTTTGCCCACGTGGATGCACTCATGCCAGTATGACAGTAGGTTAGCAAGGCAGCTCTAAGGCAAAAAAACATTTGTCAATGGTTAGTGCAACCATCTCAAGAGGGAGCTACATCCAGACAGCACCATCTCCCCAAACTCCAGCTCTCCTGCATGATCAGTACAAAGACTGCGGGCGGAATTGCTCATGCCACTGGTGTTGGGCGTGTTTGGTGGCATGAGCAGACAATATGGTGAGAAGGCCAAAAATCAGTTTCAGGACATCATGAAACTAGTTTGCGATCGTCCACTCAGCCTGTCAATGGCGTCCCTTGCTCTCTGCCTTTGGACAGTGGGAACTCATTGTAACACATCGGCATACCAGTATAAGGCCAGCCCGCCAGACTCATTTCCCCCCACCCATTGGATTGTCCGCCTGCTTTGGCGGGAAAACATGCCGCTGCAGGATATGTCTTTACAACTGTGATGCGCAGAAGTCGGGACTTACTGCCAGGGCCTTGCTCACATTGTGGACAGTGGAGGAGCAGAAGATGCTGGAGCCCGGCACACTTGAGGAACATCAATGGCATGCTGGGTGGATTCTCATGAGCATGGCTCTGCTGAGCAGCAGCTCACGGAAGTTGGAAAGTCATCGTTGATGGAGGAGGAGTCTGGGGGCTATGGGGGTGGGGTGGGGTCTGGGTGACTGGGAGAGGGGTACGGAGTGCAAGGGGAATCATGGGGGATTGGCGTCTGGGATTTAGGGGTGAGGGGTGGGCAAAGGAGTCCAGAGTGGGGTGGAGAAGGGGTCTGCATGGGGGGGATGGGATCTGGAGGGAGGGGGGGAAGATGTCCGGTGGGGGGAGGCCCCCCCTCCCCCCCCCCGGGTGGTTGTCCAGATGAATGTGTAAGGGAGTGCTCTGATGACTGCCTCCTGGAGAGTGAACTGAGGGTGGGCTTAGTACGAGGGAATGGTAAGAATGACCAAGGGCGGAGTGAGGCGGTAGTGTGGGAGGGTGAGGGTACAATGGTAGTGGTAGAAGAGATGGCTAGAGTGGTTTGTGGGGACTTGGAGGCAGACATGGACCCTTGGGTGGGAAGGAGGAGATTGTGGAGGTTAATGTGGATGGCGATGGGGTTTTCGGGAAGGATGGGGGCGTATACATTCACTTAGACATCCCCAAAGGAAAAGGGTTGCGGTGGTAGGTCACAGAGAGGAGGCAGAAGGTAATGCCAAGAGGGTCAACCATAATGGGGGAAAGGAAATGGGTGACTGGAGGAGGGGAAAACACAGGAGTGCTTTCGAGAAAGTGAATCCAGACCATGTTGTCTAAATCAAAAGTGAAACGACAGTCATGGTGGACGAGATCAGGTGCTGCAAGAGAGTGTGATCATTTGGTGGGTGGAGATGCAGGTCAGCTCAGGTGGACAACTGAAAGCGAACCCCATACTCAGGATGTTGAGGTGCGTGTGGTATGTGAAGGATCTGCGTTACATCGGAGAGTGCTTGCATGAGGCTTCAAAAGACCCTACATGGACACGCACACACACACACTTCTCCCTGCAAAATCACTCATTGGCCAGCTGCTCCCTCTGCAGTGACAGAGGTCGAGATTGTGGGTGTTACATGCAAAGGGGACTTGGAGGGGGAGGACAGCCTCTGAGATTCCTGAGTGATGACCCAGTTGGGTTTCCAACTGCCGCTCCTCCTCCCTTCAGGTGCCCGGGGGCCTCGGCCTGACTCCTTGAGGAGATGGAGCACCTGGAGGGACATCGAGGTGCCCCGTTTCCCTCTCATGTTGCCACTGCAGGAACTCACCCATGGCTCCCGTGATGGAGTGCACACATCTCCACGTTCTGCTGGACCAGGGTCTCCATGGTGTCCGCCATCCTCCCCATGCAGACCTCCATACGCCATAGGGCACCATTTCATCAGAGAGCGGGCAGATGTACTCTTCCGACTTGCGTGCCACTCTGTTGAGGGCTTCCAACAGCTCGGCGTCATGTTCCGCCACCTCCTGCTGCCTCTCCACAATGGAAGGCCAAATCCAGAGGCTCGTCATCTGACCTCATAGATGCCTGAACCCCAGCAATCCTCCGAGTGCTGGGGAGTTCAACTGAACCTGTCCCCTCCTGCTGCAGGTGTGCGTCTGTGCGGTGACCACCAGATTGTGAACCTGAGCCTGCTCTAGATCGAGGTCCCACCAAGGTGTGTGTCTCTGCGCTGGTGGAGGGTGTGGGTAAGCGCTGTGATGGGTCTTCCAAACTGCTTATTTCCAGCCCTTCAATGGAGGAAGTGTTCTCTTGGCAGGGGATGAGGACTTAGATGGAGCTGAGGGACTGTCTGGCTGAGGGTGTTGGTCGCTTGGCAGAGCTCCCTGTGAACCAAAGTAGAGATAATTAGTGCATGGCAGCAGATTCAAAAGCAGGAGAGAGAACACTCACATTTGCGTTGAGAGAGGGATGATGTAGTGTAGGATCCTCAGGTGGGTAACCGCCACTGACCTCACTGTCACTGCAGGCAGGGTCGCCAGCTATCGTGATGGCATGCTCCTCAAAATGAGGGAGGGGCCTAATGTGGGCCACTTCACCCCCAATCTGTGATTGCTGTTGTGATGTTGTGAGCTGTTGTGAACAGGCTTCTCCTGCATGAAAACAGATGAAAAGAGTGTGAGCCAGACACACGGCACTGCGTGGAATGTTTGTGTGGTGAGCAGAACCATGGACGGGATGAGGACATGAGCTTCAGAGGATATAGCCTGATGGAGATGTGGGGGTGTGTGTGAGTGTTAGTGGTGTTGTCCCTCGAGGTGTGAGATCCTTGTGGATGTATGATGGGTTTGTGAATGTGTGAGTTGAGAGTGATGAGAAGAGTGAGTTACCTCCCTATCTGAAAAATCTGACATCGATTCAGTAGTTTATAAAAGTTCATAAGCAACCTCTGCTGATCTGAAATCAAATGGTGTAATTTGGGATGAGTATTAAAGTGCTTGAAAACATGATCCTGCACTACAACATTTATTAAAACACTCCAAAACACTCGAAAACCACTGCAAGTTGTCAAGGTCATGGAAGAGATCATCTGTATTGGGGGCGATCATTAGTAATTGGAAGCACTTGGGAATTCAAGGCCATGTAGGTCTTCACCAACTCTGGGGAAAAACAGGGAATGCTTCACCAAGGATGGGGGAGGTGGTGCAGTAAAGAAAGAGTTAACAATGTAAGTAACAAAGTAAATGTGGCACTTATGAGATGTAACAGTGCAGAGGAATTAAATTTTCAAGTATATAATGAAATAAAAAAGCTACCAACTCATCAAGGGTCCACAGCAGCACCTTCCAAACCCGCGACCTCTACCACCTAGAAAGACAAGGGCAGCAGATTCTCCGAGCCACACACCATCCTTCAGTGCCGCTGAGCCAAAATCCTGGAACTCCCTTCCTAACAGCCAGTGTCTACTTGGCCGCTGTTCTTGAGCACCTGATCGCCAAGATCCAGGAGCTGGCGGACAATGTGGCCCAGGTCAACAAGAAGACCTGAATCCGCCCCCACTACCTGCAGCTCACCATCAGCAATGACAAGGAACTCAGCAAGCAGCTGGGAGGAGTCAACATAGCCCAGGCAGGGTCCTCTCCAACATCCAGGCTGTGCTACTGCCCAAGAAAACCACACATCCCAGGAAGGATTATGCCTGAAAGCAAAACATCAGAAAAAGGTAAAAAGATAAGGTGAATAAAATTTTCTTTAAAGAAAACAATATATCACCCAATGCATGGCTAAAAACAACCACCTTGTGGTACATCCAACCCACCCTAGCTCTGCTCTAAGCCAGTAACATCCAGCACCTGATGGACCGGACCTGTCCTTTTCCCCCTCGAGCCTGCTGGAAATGTACCAATATGGGACTGTGTGTCAGTCCACAAACCTTCACACCCCCTCCCCCTCCCTCCTCCTCTCTATCCGTCACTCCCTCTTTTTTCCCTCTCTCTCCCTCTCCCCTCCTTCCCCCTCTGCCTCCCATCCCTCTCCTCCTCCTTCTGCCCCCCTCATCCCCCTCCCCCATCCCGGTCCTCCCCCTTCCTCCCTCACTGCCTTCCCCTTCTCCCCCATCCCCCTCCTTCCCCCTCCCCCACCCTCTGCCTCCCCCCTTCTCCCCTCCCCACTCCCCCCACCTCCAGGTTGCCCCTCTCCTCTTCCCCTCCTCCCCTTCCCCCCTCCCCACCTTCACCCCTGAACCCCTCCTCCTCCTCCCCCTTCCTCCCCCCTCCTCCCCGCCCACCCTTGGGCAGTTGCAGAAGTGTTGGGTGGGGGGTGTTTGTAGAGGGGGTTGGTGGGTGGGGGATTGGGGTAGTGTAGAGGGTGGTGGGGGGTTGGAGTGGAGTAGAGGAGGTGGGGTGGGGTGGGGCATGGGACTGGGGGTATGGAGGGGGTAGGAGAGATGTGATGTGTAGTGGGGGTGGGGGGGCTGGAGGGATTGGGGTGTAGAGTTGTGGGTGCTGCGGGGGCTGTGGGGTCAGAGGGAGTTGGGGAGAGGTTGTCAGGGGTTTTGGGCGTTTGAGGGTGGGAGTTAAGGTGGTGGTGGAGTTGGGTGGTGACTAGGATGGGGTGGGGGTGGTGGGTGGGGGCTAGGATGTGGTGGAGAGTTAGAGGGGGTGCATGTTGGGATATGGGTCGGAGTTGGCGCGGGGGGGGCCGGAGGGGTTTGAGGAGAGGTGGTCGGGGGGTAGTGGGTGGCGAGTTTTGGGTGTTTTTGCAGTACAGGTGTGAGGGCTAGGACAGGGTGGGTGGGCTAGAGGCAGTGGGGCGTGGGGGATAGAGGTGGTTGAGTGTAGCGGTGGTGGGTGAGGTTGTAGGATTGGGTAGGGGGCTCGGCAGGGTTGGGCATCAGAGAATTGGGGGTTGGATGTAGGTGGGGGTGCTGAGGTGTCCCACTCGTCTTTTAATTCTAAACACAGGAATATTTCAGCAGTTTTTAAATTCAGAGCTGTCCGTGTGTGTGTGTGTGTGTGTGTGTGCGTGTGTGTGTGCGTGTGTGTAAGTAAATGGGTTAAAAGAATTTTTTAGCCCTGTTCTGCCTGTTAACATTTATCCATTTCTAAAGTATAAGGGCCTAATTATATATGAATTCTACCTAATATCTATATTCTTCCTAACTATACCCCTAAACTCCACGGTACTGGAATTTGGAGAAGGACTACCAGGCTGGCCAGTATCAATTGCTAGTACGTGCACTCAACAGTGACAAGTTTCCAAGTATGGGCTGCATGGGGGACTTAGTTAACTTCCAACAACATTCTATCTGTGAACACTTAAACAATCCAGCACTTGCTGTGTGTGCCACTTTGGAGCTAGCTGATCACCGATCCATGAGGGTTTAACACCAATGATGTCAGGTGAACAGTTACTGTTCACACCTGATGTGGTTTCCATTGTTGCAACCAAATATATGTTTGCAGTTGATGTGGTTTCAGGTCAGTTCCTTCACTTATTTACTTTCAGATATCAAATGATCGTTGAAAAATCACTTTTGAACACACAATTGCACAGCTGAGTACAAGTTAACACTGTTGCGCGCAGAATTCTGTCAAAGTTTTCTGGTAGGGCTTGAAGGAATGGTTGAGACCATTCATCCTTTAACGGCACTGGGTGGCTGTCCTCTTTGCAGGGCATTGGCGTTGACCACCACTGCCACCACCTCCTATGTCGGATTGGTGATTCCATTACATCTCCTGCGGCCAGAGCAGGGATAGAGGACATCAAGGCGGGTCACCATGGCATCCAAAAGGCACTCAAGGGATGCTCAGGGAGCTGCAGTCTTTCTGCCTTTCGGGGCTATCCTGTCTTCTGTACAGCAGCCGTGGGCTGAAAGCACTGAGAGGCGTGCGCATGGCTGGGCTTTTAATATAGCGCCCAGTGTGATGAAGCAGCGAGATGATGGCATGGCAGGTGAATGAGAGCCTGCTCACCATGGAAATGGTGTGTTTCCCAGGAATGCATAATTAATGCGGTGGGTTTGAGACGGTACAATGTGAAAAGCTGCCTTTGTGGCCGGCAGGTTAAATGTCATTTTACCTGCCCGCTACCACACTTAGTGCAAATCTGGGACGATTCCGCTCCGCATCTTGACGGTGAGCCCTAAGATGCCATTGGACATCAGGGCGCAGTAATCTGTAAAATGACAGCATACACACAAAGCTACGAGTAACGTTAGAATTGTTCTCACTCAGAATGGTTCAGCAGGACCATCGTGTGATTATTTACAAACACTCATTATCCTGCATTCATTGGAAGGCTGACAAGTTTACATCCTGCATTGCCTTGGCATTTGGGAGAGACGTGGCCCAGTCAGTTTTGTCACAGCAGTCAATGATAAATTATTCCCTTCATAGATACTGCTGAGCACTCAGGAGATGTGCCGGAGCATCGCTTTCTTACCATAACAATTCTCTACATTGTCCATCTCACAAAGGCCAATTCTTTCTCTCAACCCCAAATCGATGAGTGCACCATCATGCAATGAATTCCATATCGATTTGTGTTCTGTGATTTCACAGAGGGATTCTGTGAAGCACCACTAGGAAGCTGTTCAGAAGCAAAGTAAGATCCTCACAGGTAAGTAGACAGGTTCATCAGGATGAGCACACACCCCTGACATCACACAGATTTCTGTCAAGTAAACATTTCAAGTGTCACTGAGTGGAACTAACTTCCATTGCTCATGGGGAAAGTGGGAACTAATAAAGGGATAACGTTCAGCCTTAAACACAGATGAAAAAGCACTGCAGGAGGAATGAAAGGCTATGGTGCTCAACAATGAATACTACTTTAACCAGGACATCACAGTCTTAAAATAAATGCCATTACGATGTGCATTTGGATGAAAAGACTCCAACATTGGTCACGACAAATACTTATAACATCCACAAGTTTGTGGATGGACCTCAATGCGCCGCCATTAGGATGATGACTAATCCTGATGAAGAATTCTCATCAGGTCAAACAATCTCTGCCTGAGATGCAAGTGAATTGTCCAGCCATCATTTTGATAAAAGAAGTGCCTTTGTTCATGTTGCAGATGTGGTCTTAAAGCTGATTCACTGTGATGAGATTGGGTGAGACTTAATGGAACTGAGGAGCAAGATGGGAGATAACTATTGTGCGGGATTGGGGGTTCATTTTGTACCCTTGAATGAACGTGGGACCTTGCACCACATCAGTTAGCCATTCAATACTTGAGACTTGGAGAGGGATAAATGTGAAATATATTTACAAATGAGCAGATTATATGCTATGAGTGAACACTGGTGCCACCATTGTGCATTCAAAAATACTTAATTTTTTGAACTGAACTGCTATGTCTAGGTGCAGCCCCAACGTCTGCAGCAGAGGTGGAAGTAGCCTGTTAACTGCTATGCCTTGGTGTCTGAGATGACTCTGGCCAATGTTCTCTAGAGGCCTGAGGCCTGGATGGCTCCAGCATGCTAAGCGTCTCCTGCTTCGGGGCAGGTGCTCTCTCCTCAGCCTGACCTCTGGAATTGATGAGGTCACAGGCAGAGGGGATTTGGAATGGCAGGACACCTTGGAGTGTCCTAGGTGGATGCCCCTGGAGTGTCTGGCTGGTGCTTCTCTGCCCCATGATGCCTGAGGGCCCGTCCCTGACTCCTTGAGGATAAGGAGCACCTGGAGGGAACTTGAGATGCCCTGTCTCCACCTCACCTAGCCACTGCTGGAATACACCCATCACTAGAGCAATGGTGTGCAGGTCTGAGCACAAATCCAGCAGTAACTACTGGGCCTGGGTCTTCAAGCCGCTGCCACCCTTCTCATTGAGGCTTTGATGCACTCACATGCCGGAGCTATGACATCAGACTGAATGTGGATGGACTCCTCCATCATTCATTCCAGTTTGGTGAGGACCTCTGGCAACTTTGCCTGACGTTCCTTGCCTGTCTCTGCATCTCCAACATTTCTCTTAGGGTCGATTCCAGAGGCTCATCATCGGGCTCAGACTCAGCAGGGGCCTGGTCTCCAGGAGTCCTCCGAGTGTCAGAGACCTCAGCTGTCGCTGCCTCCACCAGCAGTGGACACGTGTCCGTGGGTGACCTCGAGCCTACTCTAGAACTAGGATCCACTGAGGGGCAATTGGGGAGGGTGCAGGGGAACACAATGACACTTCTTCATCAGATTCTTCCTCTGCCTCTTCATCTGAGATACGTTGGGGGCTGGAGCTGAGGTACTTGCTTGGAGTTTCCCTCCACCTTTTCTTGCTGGTGGCTGGAATAGAAAGAATAGATAATTAATGGTTGACTAGGCAGGTTCCTACCTAATAGGTCACTCACATTCATTATCCCCATGTTGTTGATGTATACTGGATGGACGCTCATTGGCTTTTTTGCGGACGCTGATCTCACCTTACACGCAGGAGCAATCTCTGTCCTCTCCAGCGAGCTCTGCCACATGCTCCTTGAAGGAGGAAAGTGTTCTCAACTCAAAGGTTCCCATTCTGGACTACGCTCTTTCCGCCAGTTGTGGGTGCACTTGTCCTACATAAAGACAGATGGATTGATTGTGAGCACTATGGATGAAAGAGCATTTCAGAAGCATGCATGCCTGTTCTATCTGCTGAATTCTCCCCAGTAAGGGATTAAGATGCCGTTTGTGCAGGATCTTACATGAGATGATGATCTTAAAGTGGCTGGCAGATAGTCAGAGCTGATGTCCCATCTGCTGGTAGTGTGTGACATCCCTATGGACTCTAACCCTTAGACTGCCTGATGCCCTTTTGAGGATGTGAATTTGGAGTAAGTAGAACTGTCACTTACCCTGGTGAAGCGCATCAGATCATTCATTTTTTTCCTGCACTGCAGGGCAGTCCTTTATTGGGTGCCATGGGCACTGACCTCCTTGGTGACTTCCTCCCAGGCCAGTGTGGTCAGGTGGGAGGACCTCCTGCTCCCATCCCTCTGAAAGAGGACCTCCCGCCTTTCCAGTACCGCCTGTTGGAGAATGCACAAAGAGGCCTTGCTGAACCATGGCGCTGAGGGTTGCTTCTTTTGGATGCCATGGTAGTGAAGAAGTTTGCAACACACCTGGCCTGCAGTAAGTGAACGTCTGTGTGTGTACTGTTTAAATGTGGCGCCAGGACCTTCAATGAGCTGATGGCAGGACGGACGAATCCATGCCTGCCCTGCCACAAGATTTGATGAGCTCCTCGTTGATGCATAATTAATGAGCTGAAAGGCTGAAAATCAGGCGCAAAAATCCACCCATTGCCCAGTGGAAATCATATCGACTTTCCCATCTGCACCACATTTAGTGTCCGGAATGGAAAATTCCAATCTTTTTCTGCGTTGTTGAGTGATGCTAATCTTTCTATCTTCTTAAAAGATCAAGCAGTGACCCCAGCAGCACCATCCCCAAGAGGCAGGAGTTAGCCTCTGAAGAAAAGGAGGGAACTTAGAGGGTGCACCATCCCATCCTTGTTCTGCATCTTCTGACATGTCAGATATTGGTGGGTCTGTGTGCTTTGGCCGAATGAGCAGCACAAACTGGCTCAAGCACCAAAGCGCCTGACCTGCCGTCGGGGGCTGTGATAGTTCAGGCCCTGCCACTCGGAGAATTGCAAAAGACCAGGTCAATGTTGAGTGCCAGGTTGATGTCAAGCCTCTGGAGTTGACTGTAGGGTGGAGGATGTTGGACCTACAGTGGAAGGAGCTTTCAGAGGGTATGCACACCTTGGCTTGGATAGTGGAGGATGCTATCCAGGCCACGATTGCTGGGAGCTCCCTCCCGTCAGCTCACATGGCTTCATCCATTGACTGATTGGCATCTCTCATGGAAAGCCAGAACCAGCAGCACAGTCAGTGGACACTGGGTTTATGTGCAGCCCTATAAGCCACTGCTTTGACACTGAGCTCAATCAGGCAGTGCCAATGCGAGTGGGGGGACAAGGCACCTGGAGTTTCCACCAGGTCCTCATCCCTCTCAGGTAAACAAGTGGACCTCATGACGACAGGTGAGCAATAGCGGTCTGTCTCTGGAGGCTCCTCTCAGGGTGCTCTGATGGTGATAGAGGCTCCTCTGCCCCTCTGCTAGTGATACCAGCACTTCAGGATGCTGCAGTGACAGAATAGACTCCTGTCGCTCTGCAGGGGACCCTCAAAATTCTGGGTCCCTCATGGAAAAGATTGGATAGGCTAGGGTTGCTTTGCTCAGAACAGAAGAGGCTGAAGGGGTGACCTAATTGAGGTGTACAAACTTATGAAGGGCCTGGGTAGGGTAAACAGGAAAGACCTGTTTCCCCTACCTGAGGTGGCAATTACCAGGGGTTATAGATTTATGGTGATTGGTAGAAGGATTAGAGGGGGCATGAGGAAAAGCTTTTTCACCCAGAGGGTGGTGGGCTTCTGGAATTCACTGCCTGATTGGAGGTTGAGGCTGAAACATTCAACTTATTTAAAAGGTACCTGGATCTGCACCTTAAGTGCTGTTACCGGCAACGCTACAGACCAAGTGCTGGAAAGTGCGGTTAAATGAATGACAAGTTTCTTTTTGTTTCTCTTTTCTGGGCTGGCACAGACACAATGGGCTGAATGGCTTTTTTCTGTGCTGCAAATTTTCTATAGTTCTCTGGCCTCAGGTGGCCGGAAACACCCACCAAGGTCACCACAGGCAAAGGGACAGCAAGGTCAGCAGCCTACCTATAGCACAGTTGGCAGCAAGGTTGGAACACCATGTAGCAGCATGTGGAAAAGAATGAAGAAATCACAATCAACTCACATGAGCACGAGTGTTCCTTTACTTTGGTTCATTGTGTGAGAGATTGTCTTGAGGATCTTTATTAAATGCTTGTGACCAGGAGTGTACGTGTTGTTACTGAGATGGACCTTATGGTTAGCTAGTGGTATAAAGAACAACTAGCCCATGGCTTCTCGGTAATGCATGCAGCATTGAGAGTCCTCACAGGCCCAATCTCTGATTAAATATGCAATGCTAGTCTTGGGTGCTGTTGGCTTGGCATGCTTGTACATGGACAGAAGATTGCAGAGCACTGATCTTGATGTTGAAAGGCCTCCACAGCTTCAAGAAAAGTGCCTTGGTATTGAGCCTTGGTAAGAGAAACCTGAATCTTCCTAACAACCAAACCCCTGTTGGCCCTCAGATGCAATGGCAGAATTGTCCGGATCCTCCTAATCCTTCTCTGATTTGCTCTCTCAGGATCCGAGCCAGTTAGCTAGATCCTCTTCTGTCATGGCATCCCACCTCAGGAGCACAAGGGTGTGAAGGGCATAGCAGACTACAGACTACTACTTAGTCAGACCCGAGCCTGCACATACTGCAGTTGAACCAGCTTCGTTCAGGCATCGGAATCTCATTTTGGGCATAACAATAGTCATTGCAGTTAGAAAGGTAAACATATGCAGTATTTTGATTCATGCTTAAACGCATTTTGAAACCTGTTAAAGCATTATTTGAACAGAGATCTATATCCTTTCTAAGCGTTCTCCTGAAAACCTGCCATTTCTCTGCACTTGTTTTGTATTCTTAAACTGTTCTCCAACAGACTGCTTTTCCCAATTCCTCCCTCATTATATTGAATGGCTGTTTTAATTTTGCTGATCTAAGCATTTAGATTCATTAGAGTATTATATTTAATGATATTACAATCATTTGAAGCTAAATATTCCCCTCATGCAAGCCCCAAATTACTAGCTCAATTATAGCACCAAGTCTGATCCCTCGATAAACAGGACGCATTGAGAAGCATTTAATCTACTTCCTTGTGTGTGCTGACACCCTGTGTGTGTGGTAAAGCCAATTTTCTCTCTGCTTCTATTCCTCATTAGCTGTCACTGTTATTTTAAAAGAACAGGACCTTTGGTAACTCTCAGTTAGTGAACTCAAGCTTCTGAAAGTTATGTGATTCTGCTTGTATAAAACAAAACACATCTCCAGGACGTATGAGACCAGAAGTCCAATTATTTTTATAGGCCAAAATTACAGAACATCAGAGATGGTAAACTCCTATTCTCTCTGAGGAGATGAACAGTCTCAGAATTAGACTTTCCGTCAATTCTATTGTTCTCTGCACTCTTTCTCTAGCCAAGCTGTTATCTTATGTGGTTCACATATTCACTGAAAGGTAATTTAAAAATATCATTCTCGGGATATGAGGTGTCGCTGGATGGCTGACATTTATTGCCCAACCCAGGTTGTCCCGAGACATTGCTGGTGGTTCATAGTTTGATACAACTCGATGACTTTCTGGGACACTTCAGAGGGCAGTTAATCATTCATAGGGCATGAGATTAGAGTCACATGAATCTGTTTCATGTCATGCATGTCTGCTTGCACCTCTTCCCCTTTATCCTAGAACCAGGAAAGCTTCCCCCAGTACTTCTTTCAATTTAGTACATTGCCATCAATACTCACAATAAGTTCTTCCCTCCAAATGCAGATTGGATGACAGCTTTGTGGAACACCTCTATTCAGTCTGCATGTGTGGACCTGAGCTTTCTGTCACTTTTGATTATCTTGCTCTCACTCTGGCCCAGATTTTTGTACCCAGGTCAAGTGCACAGAGATGGTAGAATTCTCGGCTCTGTGAAACCAACTTTTAAAAAATGTCCGTCCGCATTCCTGATTTTCTTTCTGGGGGAATGGGCTGGATTGGAAGTCAGACTGTCACTGCCAGAACGAGTGCAGTGGCTGTCATTTGCGGAGGTGGGTTGGGTGGAAGGTCTGTCTCTATGCTCCAGCACTTTGTTTCAGTTATTTAAAAATGATTAAAACAAAAGGCAGCCCTCCAGTCCTCTCCTCTCCACACAATCCCCATGTTCCATCAATGCCAACCTATGCCATTTCATGCCTCCAAGTCCCCTCATGCCCTATGCCAACCCATACCCCTCCACCCACCCCTATGGCTCCCTCATATCCTCTATGCCCCCCACATCCCATGGACCCTTTCAGTCCCTTGCCATCTCATGCCATTCCATGCCACCCACTCACCACCCTTTGCTGTTAACCCCTCCATGCCAAATCATCTAGTATTCTTTGACAGTTCTTTGACAGATTGGTAATTTCATTGGACTAGTAATCCAGAGGCCCAGGCTAATGGTCTGCGGACATGGGTTCAAATCTGACTTTGGCAGCTGGTGAAATTTAAATTCACTTAATAAATCCGGAATATAAAGCTCGTTTTAGTAATGCTGACCATGAAACTATCATCAATTGTTGTAAAAATCCATCTGGTTCACTAATATCCTCTAGGGAAAGAAATCTGCCATCCTTACCTGGTCTGGCCTACATGTGACTCCAGACCCACGGCAATGTGGTTGGCTCTGAAATAGCCCAGCAAACTACTTAGCTCAAGCAGCAATTAGAGATGGGCAACAAATGCTAGCCTTGTCAGTGATACCCACAACCCATGAAAGAGTAAAGAAAAAAAGTCAGTGATCTGTTTCCTAATGACTGACTGACATGTACCTGCAACATAGAAATGAAGTAGCACATAAAAAGGTGTGCAATTTAATTCAGGGTGTAAATGTAGTTCAGAAGGCCTCCTGGGAAACTTTAGCAAAATCACACAGAGCTAAAAGAAACTGTCATATCTGAAGATACGTATAAAAGTTCAGCTAAAGTGCAATTTCTGTTGTAATAACTCATGTGACAAGCCAGTTCTATTCTTCAGAACAGATAACAAAGCCCTTTGTCGCTGAATTGCTCTCTGATAGTCAAAGAAATCAGAATCACATTTTAGAAAATGTGCCTCCAAGAGAGTAGAATATGTTATAAATTTCAGGTCTGACACAGAAATCTTCTTGGAATTGCTTGTGTCAGTCACTCTTGTGATGATTGTAAGCGCTTTAATGGGATTTGAGTCATGTTGTTCCATACCTTCTTGTGCATTGGCAGGGCCCAAGATGTCACCATGTAACCTGAGCCAGATATTTGTGCCTTTGCACGTGTCTTTCTTCACTCCCTCTGAAAGCTGACCAAGTTATCATGAGATGAGGCAAGGTTTTGTTCAAACCGTTGACTTGCTTTTCCACAGTGAGGTGGACACATGGACCAACACTTAAAATTGGGTTCAATTAATGAGACTTAACTCTATATAATGTGAAAATAAGGTATAGGGGTCCACACCCCAGTTGAGTTCATCAGGTTAATTCCTCTGCATTCTTGCCTTTTCTGCAGCTTTTCAGCCTCAGCTGTAGCCTAGACTGTTTCTCTTTGCATGTCCGACATCCTGTTTTGCTCCTCACTGCTCACAGACAGAGGGCAAAAAAAATCAAAACCATTCTAACACAATGATGAGAAGTTTATAAATCAATACTGCTTAATATTTACAGGCTATGAGAAAACACCATCCAATGTTATTAGCGTCTTAACTGCCCACTTGTATTTTTCCTTTCAGTAACACACTATATAAAACTCTCTTCCCAAGTCCTTTCCATGGAGAAATAATCCAATAATCCTGAAAAATTGCAGATTTTCTCACTTAGCTTCAAGAGCCATAGAGCTCACCTGGAGTCTGCATTTAATTCAACATTAACTCTGCTTGTTTAGATTAGTAGTAAAACAAAGAGTTAGGGAGAGATATTCCAACTGGGGAATTGAGGAGCCGTAGGGATTGAAGCCGGATCCCTAGTTATCTTCCTTTAAAGTTGGACATCTGTGGATTGAAATGCGTACCTTGGAAGAATACCAATACCAGGGGTGGGGGGAATATTCATTTTAAAAATGTTAGTCTGAATTTCCTTGTGCATATGGATGTCAGATGTGGACAGGTCATGGTTGGCATGATGCCCGCTTTGTAAAGTAGCTTGCCCGCAATTACTGTCCAGGATCATCCATGAATCACGGCCAGTTGGGCAAAGTACTAGAGTATTGCCAACATTCGTGGGCTGAAATCAGCAGGACACATTGAAAATTGAATGACAAAAGAACGTGAACTCTATAATTGAAGTAGAAATCATACTGGAATGTTTGCCTCAGTTGTGCACTAAGCAGGGGTTAGCTGGCTTTCTACAGCAGATGCACAGTGTGAATGGGCTCCTGGGTAATTTAAGCCTGGATTGGTTTGCTTGGAGGGAAAAGAGGTTTTAATAGCTGATATGAATAATTGGCTGAAGGCATTGGCTTCATTTTTGACAATTAATTTTCAAACCCAACAGGATGCGTTACTGCTTAATGCGCTTATTACTTCAGGAAAGCAAGTCAGTGGGTCAGAAATGTAACATATTATGCATGTACAATGTTCATAAAGAGTTATGCTGTCATTTTTAGAAAGGCTTCCTTGGAAAAATCCAAAAATATTTATCCATTAGTCCCACTTTCATGTATATTCAGAAGATTTATCCATGTCCCAGCCCACAGTTGATGTCTTACGACCCTATCAGCCACCTCCCAGTCATCAATGGGATGATGGAAGGCATCAGCAATAGTGCCATCAAGTGACACCTACTCACTAATAAGCTGCTTATTGACATTCAATATGATTCTGACAGAACGATTCAGCTACAGATCATGTCACAGTCTGGATTCAGTTGTGGACACAAGTTGCATATCAGAGGAGAGGTGAGAACACCCCTTCCCGTGTGTTTATTTGTTGTTAACTCCCCTGGCCAGCTGCTAAATGGCCTACCAGCGCGTGATCGCGGCGGGAACGGAGGTCAGAGCGGGAAGCCTGTCACCACCCACTACTGTTTCTGCCCCTGTGACCCCGGAAGGTTAAATTAAATTCTGGCCTTGTTTACCTTCCAGCAAAGTCATGGCAGAAAATGGGAAAATTCAGTCACTGTGGAAGCAGAATGAATAAATGAAATTGACAAATATTCATAAATTTAAAAAAAATTAAAGATGGAGTATGGGAAAAGGAAAGGGGATTGGAACTAAGTGGATCGTTTTTCAAAGAGATGAAATGATGGGCCGAATAGACTCCTTTTGTGTATGATTATGATCTATGGAATATATGATTCCATGCTGCAAATCAATTATTTTCTACCCTTATCTCACCAGGCCACATGTCATAGAGTGAAAGGGAAGGCATATTCGTGGCAGGAACAAAAGATTTACAATTAGATTAGTGCTAGGAAAATGATTACAAAGGCATAGAGAAGCAGAGAGGCAATCTGTGGAAGAAGTAAGTTAGCAGTGGGTGAATCTTCCATTTACATTTTCATTTATCCCTCTCACCATTGAACTTGGCACATGTTTGTCCAATCAAAAAGCTGGTCTTCATTCCACTTCAGGCCTATATATTGCAGTTATAAACCCAGAGAGCTCAATTTCCTTTGTGGTTCAGTTGGTAACACTCTTTCAGATTGTGGATCCGAGTCCTGCTTTTTAGTTCGGTGGGCAGGTGTGAACGGCAGGCCAGGGATCGGCCTGGAAATGGACTGCCGACCGCAATCAGGTCCTGACATACTGGCCAGCCAGCATGAAACATATGCCAAAAAGCTCAGCGTTGCCGGGCTGGGGGCGGGAAGAGGGTGGGTGATGACGTCAACACGGGAGTGGGTGAGCGCTTTGAGCGAGAGCTCCCTGAAGGCAGAAAGTTACCTCAGGGAGCTGCAGACCCGAAAACCATCAAATAAAGTTTCAAAAAGCAAGAAACAAATGTCCAAGCATCAGAATCAGGCGCCTGAACATATAGATGCTAAAAATGCTGCCCACTGATTTTTATTTTTATTTTATTTCGTAACGGAAACCTCAACCACCCTTGGATTAGGTTTCATGAAAAATGTAAAGGCTGCCTGGCCAATTTGTCCCTCCACCAACCATAAGGTTGGGCAGGCCACGAAAAATTGGAGTCAATTGCTCTGTTACTAGGTTTGATTGCCCTCTTGTCAGCGGGCGTGCTTTCGACTTTTGCACGTGCCCACCGACCAAAATTTCGCGTGAGCACGGGATGACATCAGGACGTTCACCCGATGCCATCTCGCGCGATTTCACATCTGATTGGGTCGGGTGTGCACCCGCCTGCTCAGCATAAAATTCTGCCTAGGAGTTGAGCACAAACATCAAGGCTGATACTCCAATGCTTTACTGAGGGAGTGCTACACTGTTGGCTTACTTAGGATGGCAGAGGCCCCCTCTGCCCTCAGATGGAGGCAAAGATTCCATAGAACTCTTTCAAAGAAAAGCAGGAAAGTTATCCCTAATGTCCTGGCCAATATTTATCCCTCAACCTTGCAAAAATAGATTATCTAATAGTTATACCATTGCTTTGTGGGAACTTGCTGCACACAAGTTGGCTGTTGTATTTCCTACATTACAACAGTGATTACATTTCAAAAGTAAAATTGGCTGTAAAGCACTTAGGTCATGAGAGGTGCTATGTAAATGCAACTCTTTCTTTTCATACAGAAATGAGCTACTATTCAAGTTTAGCTGTAGTTCCTACAGTCAAGAGTCTGCAATCGAGAAAGTGAGCTTCTTTAATATTCTATTCTCAACAAGGTGCAAATCTCAAGGATTACCAGTGACCTCATCTGCAATAATCCAGTAGATTCAATCTAGTCTTATCCTGTGTTACCAAACTCTTGTTTAAATAATGGACATTACTGTGTGGCACAGAGGCTAAATCCTCTGATGTGTTTGCAGTCCAGTACCCATTCTTATTGGCACTAAGCCAAAATGTTGTGGTAGTAGTAGCATTATGAGAGTTTAGCACAAGACCTTTTTGTTAACTTCACATACAGAACAAAGTATACGGCAGGATTTTTCAGATAGTTGGTTTACAAACCTTGCAACCTGGAGAGTTGGCGGCGAACGCATCCCCTCTGATCACAGCAGCCCTGCAGCCATTTAATGCTTCTAGGAGCGTTAAGCGGCTGGAGGTGGGACGTCGGCCTGAGTGAGGAGCAGGGGTCCCGCCCCAGAGAGCTGCCGGCCAATATGATTGGCCAGCTGCTCTGTAGCTGCAGCAGTGTCAGTGGCAGCAGTAGCCAGGACCAGGACTAGATGTGGTCCCCAGATTCTAAGTCCCGGAGCGGATAAGTATAGGGGTTCTCACAGTGTGACGGGGAGGTGAAGACCGGGGCTGGGGAAGGGATCAGGAGAGGGGTGGGGGTCTTGATGGAGAGGCCGGGGGAAGGGAGAGGCTGGTGAGCACGGAACTTGGGGGAGGCCTCGATGTGGACAGGAAGCTCTCGAAGGAGGCACCCCCACCTTCATGCCCAAGGCTGGAACTTGCCTGCATCCCCCTGCCCCGGAACTCCTCCTGCCAATCTCAAAATTGAGTCAAGCTGAAAAAAGGCCCTGATGTGATCAATAAGGGCCCACTTAAGAGCTTCATGTGGGGTGAGAGTGAGCGCGCCACCCTAGGCCTCGCTCACCCTGATAAAATTACTGACAGATGAGAGGCAGGCATGTGGGTGGTGGGAAGGCCACCCGAGGAAGCTTACGGACCGCCTGCCTGTGAGCACTGTAAAGTTCAGTCCCTATTGTCACAATTGATACTTCTGCAAACTGTTTTGAAGCTTAGTTTTATAGGCATGCGCAATGGTACTTTACAAATATATGCATCGGACAATGGATGAACTGGTGTCTCAGTGTATTGCATATCCAGGCCTTCATTGCAAATATTGTATTACATACAAAGTCTGTACAAAAGAAAATCAAAGGAACCAAGCTGTGAGCTATATCAAGGAAACATATCCATTTGATCCTTTGATCAAAGGACACAGTGTCATCTCTAAGTATGTTTTTACAACATAATTAAATGGAACTCAGCTGACGCTAGTGATATTTAAATAGTGCTTGAAAGCAATGCACTGCACTCGAGAATACCCAGATCTGAATGACAGAGACGGACAATATGTGGAAAGCCCACTGAAATTAAGGCCTCTGCTGTCTTAATTATTGGAACCAGGGGCAAATACCAGTTATAAAGAAATGAAAGACTTGCATTTACCTGGTGTCTTTGACAACCACAAGCCATCCCAAGTGCTGTACAGCCAAAGAAGTACGTTTGAAATGTAATCACTGTTGTAATGTAGGAAATGCAGAAACTATTTTGTGCACAGCAAGCTCTCAAAACGGCAATGGGATGATGGCCAGATAACATGCTTTTGTGATCTTAATTGAAAGGCAAACATTGGCTAGGACATCAGGGATAATTCCACTTTGACTGCACTTCCTAGTGGAATTGCAAAATGATAGCTGTCAAACTATTAAGGACTCCGCCTACTACAACAGAAATATTGCGGCAGGTCTTACAACTTATATTCACTGGCTGAGGCACCCAGTGGGGACAAAGGCAAAACTTGAAATGTATATTATTAAAGGTAAATGAAATGGTATTGTGGGATCTTTTATATCCATCTGAGTGGACAGATAGGGACTCAGTTTAATGTCTCTTCTGAAAGATAACACCTCCAACAGTGCAGCTCTCTGTCAGTACTGCACTGAAATGTCAGTCTAAAGTGGGACTTGAATCCACAACCAATTGAATCAGAATTTAGAGAGCTACCAACTGAGCCACAGCTGACACTGTGTATAGTAACATCAAGCTTCATGACAGTTATTATTATGGGCAGAATTTTCCATTCGACGTGCAGGAACACATCCGACATGCCAGAATATTAAATTATGTGCAATGATGTTGGGACTGCGTCCCAATGTGATCATGATATTTTGTTCAACGGGCCTGCACCGGAATCAGCTGAGCACGCACCGATAATTGATGGGTCTATTAAGGCCATTAACCAGGTAATTAACCTGAATTTTATGCTGCCCATCCAACATTAAGGTTGGCGGGCAGGCGAAAAGGTCAAGCGGCCTTTACGTTTTTTAGAAAACCTCATCCATGAGCAGGATGAGGTTTCCTAAAGCTTTTACAAATTGAATAAAAACTTTTTTTGAAAAATAAAAACAAATCCTATCTCATGTGACAGTCACATGAGGGGACATGTTTCATTAAATTTTTATTGCATTTTTTTTTTTTAAAGTGCTTCAATCTCCCTGAGGCAACTCCATGCCTCAGGGAGATTGAAGTGTTCTTTCATGCTGGATCTGACTCTCCCTCCTCCCCCCTTAATTGGCCCACCCGTGTGAAATCGCGGTGCAGAGCTGATCATGGGCGGCGGTCAGCTCTGCGATCACCCCCACCACTCCCGCTGAGCCCGCCTGACGAATGGAAAATCCTGACTCATGTTATCTATTAATTCATATTCTCCCCTTAATTTTTCCAATTTTGCTGGGTCACTAATGAATATTGCTTTGCCAGAATTACCACTGTAATGTTTACTCAATGTGGTCACAATGGTGGTGGCAATCCTGGCTACAATATTGGCACAATTTTAAAGCCAATTCAATTTAATATTATTAAATCACCCCCCCCCCCCACCTCCCCCCACAATCCCCATAACACCCACTGAGCAATTCACCTGTTGCACGCGGGAGGCCGGAATCTCCTGAACTAGTAAAATTCATGGGCAATTCAGGAAAAATTCTGAAACAAACTAAGAACAATTCTGGGTCCAAACACCCTCCCCACTCCCCTTGTTTGCGGTTTGCCCACCTTCATGATCTTATGCAAGGCAGCCAATTAGCAGGCCACCTCTGTATTATCATGACCACGTTAAAGGCATTTCCTTAAAATGGTTTGTGAGCTAAGAATTTGTGTGTGCATGTAGCACCCTTTTAATTTATGAGTGATTCAGTTTAAAAAAATAACCCAGCGGTCAAGCTTTGGTCTTAAACAAGATAAAGGGTAACTTATTACAAAAACTACTGCTGAAAGTTACTTAGATAAAAGTGATCAGGTTGTTAATTAAAATACAGACACAAAGATCAGAAGCAGATAAAGATAAAAAGACACTTAAAGGTGAATTTCAATTCAGTCTCTGTGAGAAATCATTGTGGGTCTGTTGCTTGAATTCCATCTTTTCAAAGTGAATGGGTTGAAACTTGAAGTTTGGTTTAGCAGCTGCAATGGCTTCTGTAGATGAAGAGTTGAAAACTTGGAGTTTGCCTTTGCAGGTGGACTCAACAAGCAGAACAGGTGCTGGGAGTGAGTGAAGGCTCCTGTTTTCACTTTTACAGTATTGCAGGTGGCGGCTCTTGGTAACCTGATTTAGTATAGCAGTCCGACTTTTCTGTTTCTGGAAACCTTCCTCTTGTTGAGAAGCAGTTTCTGTTTCAAGGTGTCTTTCCCGTGATGTTCAAAATGGTTCTGCACACAAAAATGGCTGTTCACAGCCAGATTTTATACAGTTCTAAAACTTAAAATAGCTGCTATCCCAAACTGTGGAATCATGCTTCCATATTAGGTATTCACCGTTCAAACAGCCTTTCCTGGGGTTCTTTTTAGCTTTTCACATTAAGGTGCTTATCAGTTAATGCCTTTGTTCTGAAAGAAGATCAGCAAGTGGAAGGATCTCATTTACACTTGTGGGACACACATTGAATTTCAAAATATCTTTTGTGATCCTTCTTGAGATAAGCAGTCTGATAAGATTTCAAATCAACACTGAGAGGTGCCAAATTGTCTGTCCACACGTCATCTTTTCTGAACAAAGGCTTTTTAAAAGTTTTTTTTAGCAAATGTGTGCTTTTCAAGCAGTTGTCCTTAAAATTGTATGATATAATAAGTACACGGTCATGACAACATTCACTGTTCAATTAGGGATGGCGGGCAGCATGTAGACACAGGAGGGCTAATTGGAGGGTTCACAGGGCTGGTGGGCTAACAGCCCCGCTAGGAGAGGTGCTCTGGTGGAGGGAATGTGGGACGGCGCCTCAAAAAGGTCCAAACAGAATAGGGAAAATGATGGCTCAGAACTGTCAAAGGCTTCAACGTGGAGGGGAAATGCCTCCCTTGAATGTGTCCTGCCATGGATGTACCACATAGAGCTTTTCTGATTCTTTATACTGGCACGTGGTGCAATCAATGATAGCTTCCCCCTGAAGCTACCTCTGAAATGTTGCCAGACTCTCGACATAGAGGGGAGCCTGTGAAATGGCAGCAAATGTAACTCCTTTGAAATGACAGGTGATTGAGGCCTTAAGTATCTAAATTGTCTGCCCATCTCCAGTAAGTGGATCCCCAATTCTACTGACCACCCGCCCTGGAGTATTTGCCCAGAGATGGCACAATGTTGGGGAGCCGTACTGACAGCATTTTCCCCTATTTTCCCAATGCCCCTCCTCCACCCCCCTCCACCCCTGCCCTAATCTCCAAACCTGCCTTGAAGGAGCTGGGAAAATTCCGGCTGGTGTCAGCTGAAATTAATGGGGAGGATGTCCAGCAGCAGCAGTTGTTAAATGGCTGCTGCTCACTTTCTTAAAGCAGGCCTACAAAATGGTTGATAATAGGACTGATCCTTTTGAGAATGTGTCCTTAGAGATCGTGACCTAATGGGAATGCAAATTGGATGGATTTCTTTCAGAAAATAAAAATTTTGGACATGCTATATGAGACATAGTGTGGTAAGTGTGGGATACTTGGGAAAAACAAATGACCCTGGATCTATGGCTATAAAAGCTCAATGCGACTGCAGTTTTATTTGCTTCATGTATGGGTTTGTGCCAAACTAATTGCAAGAGATTAATTGTTATTAATAGTCTCCAACTCCATTATCATGTGACGGCCAGGTTGGTAGCAGGTGGGCTTGATACATGGCATGAGCACACATTGGACCATTCCTGGCAGCAATAGTGCCACCTGCTTCACCAGTCATCCACCTTGATTTAGCCCACCTGACTGGCCCCAGCACCCCCAGAGCCCATTTACCTGGCTGTGAAGGCACACATTCTTTGATGTGTCCTCCTCCTTCAGGTGCAGTACCAGCATTGGCTGCCGCTCCCAGTGGCACTGTTGAGGCTACAACCATGTAGCCCCCTGATTGGTCAGCAGCTGTTGGGGGCAGATGGCAATCCTCAATAGAGCTGCCGCTGACAAGATGGGGCACAGATGTCATTTTCCGCAGAAGTGAAGTCAGCCCCAGCTTTCAGGCCCATTGGTGGGACCCCCTTATCCTGCATTAAATTCAGCCAATAGTTGACTGCTCTGTTCACACAGGCCTCCCTGTAGAGGTAAGTGTACCAGAGTTGCTCTCTTATTACAAAAAGTTCCAGTGCAAAATTCAGTAGAAACTCAATGGGCAAGTGTAAATGGAATGAATGACTGGCACTGCTCATTCTCTGCTGATGTAAATTCTGTCCAATATGTTCTTGGACATTTTTTAACGAAACATTTTCTCACATGGCCTAAGAATACATAAATGTGAATAATAGTTGCATGTTTATTAAAATAACACAATTCTCTGTTTTACTGAAGATGACGAAAAAGAAAACAGTTAAAATATTTGGGATCATTCATCTTAACAGTACATTGTCTTCTGGTTGGATATACAATAAACATTCTGTGATCAGAAACATGTATGTGATTGTGATGCAATGCCACCATATGGTGACAAGCCACCTATACCCTCAGAAATTGTTTTAATTTCAGAAGTAGCTCTTCATCTTTCAACTAAATTAATTGCAAATGATATAATATTACAGTCAATAAGATGCCTTTGATTTGAGTAATTGCTGGTTGATTCAGAATGTTGCCTGGAATAAAACACATTGATATGGTGAGTATGCACTTTGACTGAGACAGATCTTACCTGAGTGTTCAAGTATTCACTATCTAAGTTAGCTAAGTAAAGTTAAAGTATCCTGATTACTATGCTGAGTTTTAAAATTGAATGTTGGGGGTTGGAGGTGGTGGGGCCGTGGGAAATGGGTTTGGTATGTACGACACTTTAATGGACATAAATTGTGCCATTGTTGATCCTATTGTGGATTTGTTCAAAGTGTGTGTAATTATAAGGAGAAAAATGAAACTTTTAAAGGCAGCCCAAGATACAATTAATAATATGCTTCTTCTTTTGGCTTCTCCCATTTTACTTGGGGTTGCCACAATGCTGATTAATCACCATTCTCTATCGCCTCCTGGTCAGTTACCCATTCCTCTTTCCCGCTGCATTTAAGTCTTTCGCCACCGCATCTTTCATCTGGACTTAGGTCTTCCTCTTCTCTTCCTGGCAGTCCCATCTCCATCATTCACCTCGCCATTTTTCCTCTCTCTCTCTTCATAACAGATGACCATACCATTTCAATCTCTTCTTGGCTACTTTCTTTGATGCTCCCACAATCTTCGCTAACCCTCAGATGTACTGGTTGCTGCTTTTGTCCATTCTCATTACTCCACATATCCTTCCCAGCATCTAGATCTCATTAACATCCAGTCATTGTTGCTGTCTTCTTAATGTTGCCCAAGTGCTTGCAAGGCTGGCTCACAACTGCCTTGTAGATTCTTCCTTTCAATTTCAGCGACACCTTTCTATCACATAACACTCCACTGCACCTCTTCCAATTACTCCAACCATAGCTAATCCATTGCTTAACTTTCCATTTGTATACAACCATCTTCTGCCACCACAGTCCCCCGGCTACTTGAATCTACTAACCTTCTCCAAGTCTTCACCTATAGTCTTTCACTCTGATTCGCTTCCCTAGGCTCAAACTGACAGCACATAAATAGGGTCTTTGGTCTGCTGATCTTCACTCCTGTCTTGCAGTGCTTTTCTCCAGATATTGGGTCATGTTCTCATCATCCTTACCAAAATGGTCAATGTCATCTGCAAACACCATTGACTGATGGAATTAACAATATACAAACCTGCAAAAAATAAATTTGAATTTCCACAGCCGGAAAGTAAAACAAAATCGGAAAAATGCTCAGCATGATAACCGTATACCTTTCATTTCATGACTGCAACTACCAGATTAAAAATCAAACCAAACAAACCTGAGCAAAGGATGGAATCTGCCTCCAGGTTCAAACTTCAAACAGCTTCAGTTAGAATATCCTTCATTAGTCATCCCAGAAGTGCTTGGATTGTCTTCTACTGATATGTTTCTTTTTACAGCTTTAACCATATTTTAATTTCTCAGCTTTTGGTTGTATATTACTGCTACAATGCTTTCACCTTGAGTAGGTTGCACATGATATTTGCAATTGTTAATTTTAATTGTCATTTCTGTGATGGCTAAATAGCAAGATCATACTCAGGTTGGGTTTGAAATTCCTGAGCATTTGCCTTGGTCACTTGTTGAAGGATTTCATTGGAAAAAAGCTGAAAGAGGTTTTCTTGCTCCAATAAAGCACATCTCCTGCTGCCTGATAGAGCAGATTTTGTGGCCACTAGAGAGATCCAAAGCCCAAGACACCCTATTCCTAATTCCTTTTCACATGACCTTGATTGGAGAGAGGTTATTGACAAGGACTATAGGTAGGGAGAAAAGGAAAAGTAGGATAGAAAGATTGTACTCATTGTCAAGAACAATCCCACAGAACATTTAATGGAATAATGCCATCAGGAAATGATATTTGCAGGTGACCACTGAAAGCATATTACCAAGGGGTTGTGCTTCCATGGTGGTTCATATCTGTTTGCCACAGTTGCTTAATCTGGAAACTGTTTCTGCTGATCTTCAGCAGAATTTATGGCGTTGGGGTGGGAGACACCACATGGAAATTCCTCTTCATCCCCTATATTTTTAAACAAAAGCAAATGACAACTCCTCCAATGGCTCAGCAGTGAAATAAAGTATACTGCCCAAGGGGATACTAAAGGTCAGTGCCTGGATGGTGCTGATTGCTAACTTCAGCTTGGACAGCTTTGGATTCTATTGTAGTGTGAACTAGTCTCTTCAGAACAGAATAGAAAAAGCAACATCCCAGAAATTATGGCATGAGGTAGGGACAAGTAAATACTTGAAATAGTTCTCTGTGCTGTCTTAGTGGCCATGATAGCTCATGTGAAATAAATGGATGAAAATTTCTGTTATAAAAAACAAAAACAGAATTACCTGAAAAAACTCAGCAGGTCTGGCAGCATCGGCGGAGAAGAAAAGAGTTGACGTTTCGAGTCCTCTTGAAGGGTCATGAGGACTCGAAACGTCAACTCTTTTCTTCTCCGCCGATGCTGCCAGACCTGCTGAGTTTTTCCAGGTAATTCTGTTTTTGTTTTGGATTTCCAGCATCTGCAGTTTTTTTTGTTTTTATTTCTGTTATATTGTTATTTGATAGTACAGAACTTCAATGACAAATAAAATTAACAATGACAAGTAGTATTCCTGAACAAAGTGGGCAACAGCCATTTTCTGGTGCATTCTCCATGGCAATGCCTTGACCAATCAGAGTCAACCTGCATGACTTGAATTTAAACAAACTTCGCAGTTAATTGTCAGTCATCAGTTAATTGGTGAATTCTTCATGGCAACGCCTCTACCAATCAGGTTCCACCTGTCAACCAATTTGGCACTATTTTCTCATTAAGTATAAATTGTTGTTCCCTTTACATTTGGTATTCTTGCAAATGTCCTGATGAATGCGAGACAAGGAGCTTCAGCATGTGTTTTTTTTCAGTCACACTCAATTTCTTTTAAAATAGCGTAAAGAGAATCTTCAGCTGGACAAGCTAAGAGTCTGGCCATAGTACTGCACTGTGCCATTTTATGGCCTAAGATATGTAGGAAAAGTGGTTGAAAAGAAAAAAATAACTTGAAATTACATAACTCCTTCTCACATCTCACAGAGACATGTCAAAATACAATAAATTACTTTTGAACTGCAGTCACTGTTGTTGTGCAGGTGGCTGAAGTAGCAATTTTGCACACAGCAAGTTCTCATGAACAACAATCAGAAGAATGGTGGTATGATTCATTGCTTGTGTTGTTTGAGAAAAAATATTATCCAGTATACCATGAGTCTTACTTTGCTTTTAAAAGTGCTATCTTCAAAGTCAACCCAAATCACCAGGACAGGCGTGTGGCACGTCAGTTTAACATCCAAAGGGTGGCTAACCAAATGTGACAGAAGAGATTTTGGAATAATTTGTAAATATTGGTCTCCCTGGACTCTGCATTGCTTAGAAAGTGCTCAACTTTAAATCTTAAAATACTGAATTAAATGGCTCAGAAATCCATGTATAGTGTGACAACCATGTGAGGAAGGGTAAAACTTGACTCCTCTAATTTACTACTCTAGGTCTGGCTGCAATCGGGTTTTTGTTGTGAATCTGATGTGCTTTTCCAAAGCTACAGGAGTCCTACTTTGCAGACTTTCAAATTATAAAGAATTAATCAGACAGGTTTTCTGAGTTTAAGTCAAAGAACAAATTAAATTTATTGACCTTTAATTCCCAAATTTAAAAAAACTACGTAAATTGTAATCCTCATTCATATGTCACACATATTCCTTGGGCCAAACACACGCTAGTACAGATGGTAGAATACAAGGATAGATTTAAAGATTTTCTACTGTTCATGAAAAATATAAAAAATCAAAGAAATATACACTAATTGCCCTTTGGTTGGTCTCGATGCAGTAATTCCACTTTGAGGCCATTTTGTTCTGTTGCCTTCCTGGGTGTAGCTGTACAGAATGGATTTCCACCTTTTATCCCCAAAAGATCTTGGTTTGCAGTAGCTTTTCTCTTCTTGGGATGGTTGCTCTGCAATATCTGTGCACAATACTATTGAGAGAGAGAGAAGGCTCTTTGCCTTGTCTTTCAGCATATCCTTCCAATCTCTGCTCTCAGGCTTGGTAAACAGTTCTTAAAAAGCCTGGCTGACTATATTCCAGAAGAATTCAATTACCAAGTCAGCTCTAGTCATTGTGTTGTACAACCTTTTTGATGTCTCATCTCAGAAACCTTTGATGAGTTTCAAGATAGTGTGAAAGGCAACAGGAGATGGGGTTTTCACACTCCTCAAGAGGTTGGTTGGGGGGTTTGGTTGAGTGTCCGTTTCCTTTACATCCCGCTTGGGTGGAATGCAAGTCGTATATTATGGCTGGCTAGCAGACCCCCATTATCTTAACATAAGTTTATTAAAATCCAGCCAGGGAAAAAAGACACTAGAAATTGCATCTTCTTTAAAAAAACATATCCTCATAACAATATCCTCTACTTTGTGGGAGCAGGTTGGGGGGTGGTTGGTGGTGAAGGGGTGTGATATTGTCCAGGTTACGGAGGGATAGGTCATACCAATTAAAAGCATGTGGAAATTACTATGGGGATTCTCCTGTTAATGCGATGTAACTGTATATGAAAAAGCTGCAGAAATTGATTTCTGGGTTTCCCAGACATTTGCCAAAGTTACAGAGGAGAAGTGGGAAATTTAACAGCAAAATAGTGTAGATGCTGGAAATTAGAAATAAAAATAGATACTGCTGGAAATATTCTGCAGGTCAGCTGGCATCCGTGGAGAGAAACAGAGTTAGTGTTTCAGGCCAATGATCCTTCTGAGACATTGGGCCATAACTTCCTTGGAGTGGCAGTCAGTGTCGGATTGTCACTCTGCCCAAATTCTTCTGTCAAATTTCTTCCATGCCTGTCTTGCCCGACCTCCCAGCTCAGGCTGGTCGAGATCCAGGCAGCGCAGCTTGCACCGACGCCCAGCATCCAAGTCCAGCTTCATTGTGGTGAAGGAGGAAATGCCCCCTTTCCTAAGGTACTAGCTGCTGTAAACCAGGTAAGTCTAAAGGTCCATTGAAACTGACAGGCCAGGGAGAAGGTAAGTTTCAAAGGGTAAGCGGATAGGATTTTGGGATGGGGGGAATCAGGGTTCCAGGGGTTGGGGAGAGATCGGGCCTCGGGCATGGTGGGGCATCAGACCTCAGGAGGAGGAGTTGGACCTCGGGGCTGGGGGCGGGTTGGACCTCAGTGTAGGGGAGGGAGTCAGACCTCGGGAGGGGGCACTCAAATCTTGGGGGAGGGGGTCAGGTTGTGATTGATTGGGCCTGAAAAGTGGGGGGGGGGCGGTCAGTTCATGGTGGGGTTGGGCCTCGGGCGGGTGCGAGTGAGATATTGGCCAGCAGGGGATGGCGGTGTTGGGGGGAACCAGGTGTCGTGTGTAGGTGGGGGGAATCCCATGCGCGGTCGGGGTGGTGGGGAATGCTATAGGGGTGGTGTTTGGTTAAGGTGCGGGGGAGTTCCCGGAGGTGGGGGGGCGGTGGTCAGGGGTGTGCAGGGAGGCCTGTGGGGGGCAGGGGGGAGGTTGGTCTGGGTCTTTACATTAGTTACCCAGAAGTTAGAAGAGATTTTAATTCTTCTAACTTTTTCTGAGTAACTATTGGTGTAACCCTGTCGGAAACGTCCAAAGTTTGTGATTTAAATTGCATTTTTGGATGGTTCCCAGTGCCCAGAGGAAGTTTGCATTTCTGGGTAATTGTCGTGCAAACCCTTACCTATGAAATTCGGAAAGGAATCCCCCAGCGCATCTTTGGGCTATCCACCCCCAATCTGACACTGGGGAGCTCGGAAGATACGGCCAGCTGTTTAACTCTGTTTTTCTCTCCACAGATGCTGCCTAACCTGCTGAGTATTTCCAGCATTTTCTGTTATCATGAAAGAAATTCATCCCCACTTTAAAGTGCTTTGCTTGTTGTTTTCTTCCGGCAGACTCTGCTTCTTGTAATCTTTGCTTGCTGGCCGTGGCATGAAATTCTCTAGCATGTGCCATTCTCCACCATATTGATCAATGACCTGGGATTTATTCGTTCACCTTTCCCAGAGGATTACATAGCCCTGAGTGGATAGATAGCACCTGCATTGTAATGCACTGCATATGACAACTGTATTGTTCAGTCCAGTTGGACCAGTCAACGTCATCAAAATCACTGATCTGGACTTTTCTGGGGGGATGTTTGCCATTTCATTTATATTTGCCCGGATTTGTCAGCTAACTTGGCACTGCAGAACAATTCAACTTCCCTCCTATGAAGGTGAAACTTTTCTATGTTGTTGTGATGAGAGCATAATATGACCTTTCACAGTTTTTTACAGCAGAGTTTCAGCCGGCTGAAACCTTCCACAAAACTAGATTTGTATTAAAAACAATGATTTTTATCACTCTCTTCAGCAGCTTCACTCTCATACTGAGGAAGAGGTTAGATTTTATATAAATAGACTTTGAAGGACATAAAAAATATAACAGCACAAGAAACAGCAGCAGAAGTACAGCCCCTTAAGCCTGCTCTGCCATTCAATAAGTTAATGGCTAAACTTCTACATTAACTCCACTTTCTTGCCCAACCTAATATCATTTGATTCCCTCAGTGCCCAAAAAATTATCATCTTAATCTTAAGGTGGAATCATCCCAGATTTGCAGAAGTGTGGTAGCAGGGGTGGGCTGGGGGGTAGGAAAGGACATTGTACCCGCTGGTTGCGATGGCTTTTCACACCGTATTGTCCCATCCCAATCCCCCTCATTAATCATGCATTCCCGAGAAACACAGTCCTCTCATTTCCTTGGCCTGCCATCCCATCAGGCCTTCAGTAAACAGGGTGCCATATTTAAAGGCCGCCCCTGAAAATAGCTAGCACTCTTCAAGGGGTAGGAAGCTGCTGTGAACTGATGGCTGTCAAAGGGAGGAAGTGTGATGCCCCCAGATGTAGTTACACCTCACTTGATTGCCCACTGGACACAGTGAGGCCTGCCACGATGTCCTCTACTCCCAATCTGGGCAGAAGTCAGCTAGCAAGGACACCAATCAGCATGGTGGTAGCACTGGTCATCACCAACTTCCTGCAAAAGATGACAGTTGCCCAGTGCCAAGAGGATGAATGGTCTCATTAGTTCTGCCAGAGTAAGTCACTCTTCTCATCTCTCTTAACTCACACACTCACAAACCTATCATACATTCACAGGGATCTCACACCTCAAGGGCCAACACCACTAACTCTCTCACACACCCTCACATCTCCATCAGGCTCATATCCTCTGGAGCTTGCGTTCTCATCCCATCCATGTCTCCGCTTACCACACAAACATTCTGCGCAATGTCCTACTTGTACTCTCTCCATGTATTTTCATGCAGGAGAAGCCTGCTCACATCAGACTAGGGGTGGAGCAGCCCGCATTAGGCCCATCACTCACTTTGAGGAGCATGCATTGTGCTGTCTGGTGAGGGTATAGACCATGCCTGCAGTGATGGTGAGGCGGCAGTGAACGTAAGGTTTTTGCACAAAATCATCCTTCTCTCAACAAAACTGTAAGTGCTCTCTTTCCAGCTTTTGACTGTGCTGATAGGCACTAATCATCTCTACTTCAGTTCACAGGAAGCTCAGCCAAGTGACTGACACCTGCAGGCAGCCAGTCCTTCAGCTCCAGGTCCTCACCTCTAGACAAGAGGACACCTCCTCCATTGAAGAGCTGGAAATGAGCAGCCTGGAAGACCCGTCACAGCGCTTACCCACACCCTCCACCAGCACAGAGACACACACCTCATTGGGACCTAGATCTAGAGTAGGCTCAGGTTCCGCAGCAGGAGGCAGGTTCAGCCGAGCTCCCCGGCACTCGGAGGTCTGCTGGGGAAATAGCAACTGTGAGGTCTGAGTCAGAAGATGAGCCTCTGAATTTGACCTTCCAACACATCCTGGAGAGTCAGGGGGAACATCACGCAGAGCTGTTGGAAGCCCTCAACAGAGTGGCACGCGAGTCAGAGGAGGGCAATCTGCCTGCTCTCTAATGATGTGGTGCCCACATGTGCACATTTGGAGGTCTCCATGGGAAGGATAGCAGATGCAATGGAGATCCTGGTCCAGTAGAATGAGGAAATGTGCGCAGAACTACACTCCATCGTGGTAGCCATGGGTGAGTTCCTGCAGTGGCAAAGTGAAAGGGAAGCAGGGCACCTCGATGTCCCTCTAGGTGCTCTCTCCCCTAAGGGGTCAGGCAGGGCCCTCGGGCACCCGGAAGGTGCAGGAGCCACAGCTGGACACCCGTGACTCATCCACTCAGGAATCTCCGAGGCTGTCCACCCCCTCCGAGTCCCCTTTGCCTGTGCCCCCCTCAACCTCATCTGCTGTCACTGCAGAGGGTGCAGCTAATGCACAAAAGGATAGCCAAAGCAAGCCGAGGCCCTCAAGGCTTTGGCTCTCCACAGGCCCATGCCAAAGTCATCAGAGGCAACAGGGAAGATCATTTCACAGGCTGTCTCCACTCCTGCTGCAGATGTCAGGGTAGCACCGAGAAGTGTTAGGCCCAGAAAAGTTAAGAATTTCTGATCAAAAGTGGTTGCATGGGTAACACATTTTGTCAATTTATAATTTGAAAATATATTCACTTTCACTGAATAATGTGTAATGGTGTCTTTCAGCTTCATTCACAAGCTTCATGAGTCCTTCCCCCATTCCTCCCACTAGCAGTTCAGCTGCACGCAGCCGGCCAACGAGTGATTCTCGAGGAAGGAGTGTGTGTCCAGCAGGGCCTTTCGGAGACTCATGCAATCACTCTCCCACGCATGTGAATCTTTCTTGCTTCACACTCATTTCAACGTCCTGAGCATTTTGAATGCTGCCTGCTGGGGTCTCTTTTCAGTTGTCCATCTCAGCTGACCTGCATCTCCGCCAACCCACTGATCACACTCCCATGCAGCACCTGTTCCTGCGGAACACAAAGCTCTTTTCACTTTTGATTTTAGAAGCACGGTACTGATAAAATGTGACTTTAGCTCCTGCATCGTTTCCCCTCTCCCAATCACCCATATTCTTTCCCCCATTACTATCACCCCCTGGCATCACCTTCCACCTCCACATTGTCACCTACCAGCCAGAACCCTTTTCTTTCCTGGATGTCCAAGTGAACGTGCATGTTCCCTACCTTCCCAAGAATCCCACCCCATCCACATTGATCTCCCCAACCTTCTCCTTCTCATTCCCAGGTCAGTGTTTCCCTCCGGGTCCCCACCAACCACCCTTCTATTACTATCACCGCACCCTCACCCACCCACCCTAGCAGCTTACTCTTCCCTCTCTCATTCTCGCCATTCTCTCCTACCATGCCCACCCTCATTTTGCTTCCCTGGAATCTGTCATCGACTCCATATAGTCCTCCCTTGCACGTTCACCTGGTCATCATACCCCCTTACTCCTTCCTCCACCCTTACCCGTTCTTCCCTCTGGACTCCTTCCTCCATGTGAACTCCTTTCTTCTCTGGGGTCCTACCCACCCCCCACAATCTCCTTCTTCCCCTTGGATTCTTTCCCCCTGCAAACTCCTTCCTCCCCCTGGACTCCTTAGGGAATGTGCATGTTCACTTGGACATCCAGGAAAGAGAAGGTTGGTAGGTAACAGTGGGGAGGTGGAAGGTAATGCCAGGAGATCGACAGCAGTGGGGGAAAGAACACTGGTGGCTGGGGGAGGGGAAAGGTTGCAGGAGCTGAAGACAAACTTTATCAGTACCATGCTGATAAAGCCGGACCCCTTCTTCCCCCTGGTCTCCTTCCCCCCTCCTAACTACTTTCTCCCCCCGAACTCCTTCCTCCATCTGGACTTCTTACCCCCCCTGGACTCCTTCCCCCTCCGGACTCCTCCCTCCTTCCCTCTGGACTCCTTCTCCCCTCCCCCTCCGGACTCCTCCTCCCCCTCCGCCTCTGGGCTCCTTCCCTTACGCCTACCTCCCCAGTTGCCATATTCTCCCCCATTACACCTTCCCCCCCACCCCGTACTCCCTCCCCCGTCAACCTCAACACCCCAACACCATTGTTCCCCTCCTCCTAACCTCACTTCCCCCTGACACCATCATTTCCTCCCTCCCAACCTCACCACAATTTGATACACCTTCCTCTCCATCCCCTTGACGATCATCCATAGCAAACCATGACCAAGATGTCCCGATGTAGAGCCTTTGCCCCTCCGGACCTTCCACCTACCATGAGCTCCTTCATGGTGGAGCCATCCATTAGAATCCATCCAGCATGCAATGGATGTTCCTCCAGGGTCTGGCAGCAATGATAAACACCGTCGAGGCGCAGGCATCAGTAATGTGTCCAGGAAGTGTGAAGCTGGACAATCACTTTGGTTTGAAGTTTACACACTGCACAGGGAAGAGGCCCTGGACTGAGACACCTAAATGCCTTTAACTTGTGCAGGAACAAATGTTTCACATCTAAGTGATACAAACACTGCCCATCAGAAAAGGCAGCCATAGACAAGGTGACATTCTTGGGAGTTTATTTACGGTAGTGAACGTTATGTACAAGTGACAACCTGTGTCCAGGATGTGCAACTATATCTTCTGAAAGCTTGGCCTAAATAGCCAAGTAGTTATGGTACTGGGTTTGAAACCCCAAGATCAAGAATTCAAATCTCACAATGGCAAACTATGAAACAATGTAACTTCATCTGAAACAGATGGAAACGGGTTTGTACTCGAAAGAGTTATATCTACGGAAAGTTTGGCCTAAATAGCCAAGTGGTTATGGTACTGGGTTTGAAACCCCAAGATTAAGAGTTGAAATCTCACAATGACAAACTATGAAGCAATGTAATTTCATCTGAAACAGATGGAAATAGGTTTGTACTCGAAAGAGTTACCCACGCTCACACAAATGTATTTGTAGGGTTCCTTTAAATTTTTGTCCTTGGTTTTACAGCTGACCTGAATTAGGGGCTGTGCCTGATTTATCCCAATTTTGTTGATTTGGTTTTCATTTAAAAGATTATCAAGAGTTCAAATCTCACAATGGCAAACTATGAAACAATGTAACTTCATCTGAAACAGATGGAAACGGGTTTGTACTCGAAAGATTTACATCTTCTGAAAGCTTGGCCTAAATAGCCAAGTGGTTATGGTACTGGGTTTGTAACCCCAAGATCAAGAGTTCAAGGCTTGGCCTAAATAGCCAAGTGGTTATGGTACTGGGCTTGTAACCCCAAGATCAAGAGTTCAAATCTCACAATGGCAAACTATGAAACAATGTAACTTCATCTGAAACAGATGGAAACAGGTTTACTCAAAAAAAGAGTATCAAGAGTTCACATCTCACCATGGCAAACTATGAAACAATATAACTTCATCTAAATAGGAACAAATGGAAACGTGTTTGTACTCAAAAAGAGGGCTTGGCCTAAATAGCCAAGTGGTTATGGTACTGGGCTTGTAACCCCAAGATCAAGAGTTCAAATCTCACAATGGCAAACTATGAAACAATGTAACTTCATCTGAAACAGATGGAAACAGGTTTACTCAAAAGAGTATCAAGAGTTCACATCTCACCATGGCAAACTATGAAACAATATAACTTCATCTAAATAGGAACAAATGGAAACGTGTTTGTACTCAAAAGAGTTACACCTGGTGGAGCTGCACTGATGCTGTTATTAGGAAGGGAGTTCCCAGATTTTGACCCACGACAGTGAAGAAACAGTAATATATTGTCACGTCAGTGGAGGGTTTTCATGTCATATCATCCCCTTCCCACCTCATAAATTAAGCAGTCATGGGAAATATGCCAGATCACCGGTGGTTGGCCTCAGACAGGCTTGCCACACCATTGCCTTAAACCTTTTATTGATGTTTTGTTTGCACTTCAGCCCCACGCTCCTGATCTATGGGCACCCGGTGCGGAAGGGGGTCGGGAAGGAGGAGGACCTCCTCGTGAACCTGCTCCTGGGCCTGGCCAAGTTGGCCATTAACAGGTCCAGGCAGCGGGCGATCGACGGGGGAGTCCCGCCCGATTGTTTGTCCCTCTTCCGCGGCTACGTTCGCTGCCGGATGTCCCTGGAGAAGGAGCACGCGGTGTCTGCTGGCACTCTCGAGGCCTTCCGTGCTCGGTGGGCACCGCGGGGACTGGGGTGTTTTGTTGACCCCTTTAATCACATTTTGATTTAAAGTTTGTAAGTTTCCTTTAAACTTTGTTCTTGGTTTTACAGCTGACCTGAATTAGGGGCTGTGCCTGATTTATCCCAATTTTGTTGATTTGGTTTTCATTTAAAAGATTATCAAGAGTTCAAATCTCACAATGGCAAACTATGAAACAATGTAACTTCATCTGAAACAGATGGAAACAGGTTTACTCAAAAGAGTATCAAGAGTTCACATCTCACCATGGCAAACTATGAAACAATATAACTTCATCTAAATAGGAACAAATGGAAACGTGTTTGTACTCAAAAGAGTTACACCTGGTGGAGCTGCACTGATGCTGTTATTAGGAAGGGAGTTCCCAGATTTTGACCCACGACAGTGAAGAAACAGTAATATATTGTCACGTCAGTGGAGGGTTTTCATGTCATATCATCCCCTTCCCACCTCATAAATTAAGCAGTCATGGGAAATATGCCAGATCACCGGTGGTTGGCCTCAGACAGGCTTGCCACACCATTGCCTTAAACCTTTTATTGATGTTTTGTTTGCACTTCAGCCCCACGCTCCTGATCTATGGGCACCCGGTGCGGAAGGGGGTCGGGAAGGAGGAGGACCTCCTCGTGAACCTGCTCCTGGGCCTGGCCAAGTTGGCCATTAACAGGTCCAGGCAGTGGGCGATCGACGGGGGAGTCCCGCCCGATTGTTTGTCCCTCTTCTGCGGCTACGTTCGCTGCCGGATGTCCCTGGAGAAGGAGCACGCGGTGTCTGCTGGCACTCTCGAGGCCTTCCGTGCTTGGTGGGCACCGCGGGGACTGGGGTGTTTTGTTGACCCCTTTAATCACATTTTGATTTAAAGTTTGTAAGTTTCCTTTAAACTTTGTTCTTGGTTTTACAGCTGACCTGAATTAGGGGCTGTGCCTGATTTATCCCAATTTTGTTGATTTGGTTTTCATTTAAAAGATTATCAAGAGTTCAAATCTCACAATGGCAGACTATGAAACAATGTCACTTCACCTGAAACAGATGGATATGTGTTTGTACTCAAAAGAGTTACACCTGGTGGAGCTGCACTGATGCTGTTATTAGGAAGGGAGTTCCCAGATTTTCGAGTTCTGGTCATAAACCAGCTGATCGCCGCCATGTTGTGGTATCGTCTGGTCACTTTGACCCCTCCCCTGGACTTTGTCACAAGAATCCAGAGATTGTTAGTCGACTTCTTCTGGGACAAAAGATTGCACTGGGTCGCTGCCGAGGTTCTGAGTCTCCCGCTTAGGGAGGGTGGTCAGGTGCTAGTGTGCCTACGCACACAGGTGGCGACTTTCTGCCTTCAGACCCTGCAGCGATACCTCTACGTCGAGCCTCCTCCCGGATGGTGTGCCCTGACGACGTATTTCTTCCGTCAGGTGCACGGCCTGAATTATGACGTGCAGCTCCTGTTTATAGAACAGCTGGGCCTCGGTGGCTCCTTGCAGGCATTGCCCGTCTTTTACCAGGACCTGATCAAAGTCTGGAAAGTGGTCGCCTCGTGACGCAGCTCTCCCCCGTCAGGAGTAGTGGCTATCGTCAGAGAGCCACTGCTCAGGAATCCGCCCCTCCGTCCTTTTCAGTGGTTGGCGGAGAGGAGGGCTGTGGCCGCAGGGGTGACCAGGATCGGGGACGTGCTGGGTGGCGGAGGACTGGGCTGGATGCTCCTGCAGGAGTTGGCACGACACGCGTCTGTGAGTGTCCAGGTAGCAGCCGATGCCATCCAAGACCTGAGAACGGTCGTGCTCGGACCTGACGTTATTTTGGGTCTTGAGGTGGCCCAGGTGCGCCGTGGTCTTCTGTCTGAACGTTCCCCTGTTTGGACGGAATTCCACATTGGCCCCAAGCCCCGAACCCTCCCTCGGGTGCTGGTGCCCCACAATATGAGCCGCCTCGGGGACGTGCCCTCCGTGCCTTTTGGCACGGCAAAGAGGGGCTTTTTGTACGGACTGCTGCTGCACACCTTCCATTTTCTCGACCGGACACGCCCTGGCGTGCCTTGTTGCCGTCTGGTGGCGGAGGCCCCCGATGGGAGGCCCTCTATGGAGGTGTCCTCCCCCTTTCTATCGGGGACCTGGGTTGGAGGGTGTTGCATGCAGCAGTCCCCTATAATAAGAGGATGCATAGGTTCACAGACTCTCAGGACACGTGCCCTTTTTGCGGTCTTGTGGAGTCCGTGGACCATGTATACATAGGGTGTTGTAGGCTGCACTCCCTTTTTAGTTACTTGAAAAACTTTTATTGATGTTTTGTTTGCACTTCAGCCCCACGCTCCTGATCTTTGGGCACCCGGTGCGGAAGAGGGTCGGGAAGGAGGAGGACCTCCTCGTGAACCTGCTCCTGGGCCTGGCCAAGTTGGCCATTAACAGGTCCAGGCAGCGGGCGATCGACGGGGGAGTCCCGCCCGATTGTTTGTCCCCCTTCCGCGGCTACGTTCGCTGCCGGATGTCCCTGGAGAGGGAGCATGCGGTGTCTGCTGGCACTCTCGAGGCCTTCCCTGCTCAGTGGGCACCGCGGGGACTGGGGTGTTTTGTTGACCCCTTTAATCACATTTTGATTTAATGTTTGTAAGTTTCCTTTAAACTTTGTTCTTGTTTTTTTTCAGCTGACCTGAATTAGGGGCTGTGCCTGATTTATCCCAATTTTGTTGATTTGGTTTTCATTTAAAAGATTATCAAGAGTTCAAATCTCACCATGGCAAACAATGTAACTTCATCTGAATAGGAACAGATGGAAATGTGTTTGTACTCAAAAGAGTTACATCTTCTTAACCTTTATTTGTTCTGACTCGAAAGAGTTACATCTTCTTAACCTTCCTAACCCTGCCACTACATCTTGGTGCTCCCCCGACAACCAGAGTGGAGTGGAGGCAGCTTGCTGACTGCGATGCCCTGTGATGACTTTGGCCTGCGTCCTCTGGAGGGCTGAGACCTGGAGGACCCCAGCCTGCTTTAGGTGACCTGCTGTGGGTCAGCTGCACCCCCCTTGGCCTGTGGAGCTAGAGCTGTGGGGTTCACAGGAAGAGGGGATTTGGATTGGCCAGACATTCCCAGAATCACTTGGATGGATGGCCCCAGGGCATTGAGCTGCTAGTCCTCCTTCCTATGGGTGCCTGAGGGTCCCTGGCTGACTCCTTGAGGAGAAGGGGAAGCTGGAGTGAGATCAAGCTATCCCGCATCCTCCTCATGTTGGAGGCCAACTTTGGCATCAGTAATGCAGTTCAGCCCATGCAGCAGTGCAGGACTGATGTTCTGGACCAAGGTCTCCATGGCAGACAACATCCAGCCAGTGTTTACCTCAATGTGTCGGCAAGACGTGCTATCACCTTGGATTGAAGACGGAGAGACTCCTCCATCATCCTTTGTAGTCTGAGGAATGCACCAGAAATCCCTTCCTGATGTTCCTGTGATTGTCTTTGCAGCTCCAATAACCGATTGAGGACCAAGTCCAGAGGCTCATCAACAGATTTGGACTCGGTGGATACCTTGCCTCCAGCAGTCCTCCAAGTGCCCCCAACCAGGGGTATCCCTGCCTTCACCTGCTGTGGGTCAGATTGTGTGCTGTGCTCACCAGATTGTGATCCTGAGGCTAGTCTACATCTAGGTCCCACCGAGGTGTGTCGCTGTGCTGGTGGAGTGTGTGGGTGAGCATTGTGATGGGTCTTCAATGGTGCTGCCCTCAGGGTCCTCACCTGAGTTGCTCTTGGCGCTGGGGTCAGGGTCATGTTTGCCTGAAGGAGGCATGTCAGATGTGCCTGGGAGAGAAAGTGAAGATTATTAATGCTGGGCAGCTGCATTGAATACTGAACAGTGGACTCAGAGTAGCATTAAGAGAGGGATCATGTGGTGCAGGATCCCCAAGGAGGTGTTTGCCACCAACCTCACTATCGCTGCAGGAATGGCTGACGTCCTCTTCGGCCAGCTCCAATGTGTGACTCTCGAAAGAAGTGAGTACCTTGACGTCCGGCACTCTACCCCTGGTCTGGGACCTCTCCTGGTGATTTTGTACAATCTTGTCCTGTATAGAGACAGATGTAGAGAATGAGCAAGGCGCATTCCAGGCCAAATGAGAAGGATGCCAGGCGTGTGCGTGCTGAGTGGAGCCATGGCTACTTGAGAGGAGATGAGGCCAGATGGAGATGTGAGGGTGTGTGTGAGAGAGTGAATGGTGATGACCCTTGAGCTGGCAGTGAGTGAATGTGTGATGGGCTTGTGAGTGGGTGAGGTGAGATTGATGAGATGGTTGACTTACCCTGGCGGCACGGATAAGATCATTCATCTGTTTTCTGCACTGGATGGCTGACCTGCTGTGTGCAGTGTTGTCACTGACCACCTCTGCCACCACCTCCCAAGCCAGAGTGGGGAGCCGGAATGAGCACAGGAGGGCCTCCTCTGGCCAAAGCAGGTACAGGGCTTTGTGGCGGGCCTCCACAGCTTCCAAAAAGTGTCCCAGGGATGTGTTATTGAATTGGGGGATTGCAATCTTCCTGGCTTTTGGGGCCATGTCTTCACTTGGGTAGTCCTGGGTTGCAAGCATTGAGAAGTGTGTATCCAGCTACATTTTAAATATGGCACCCAGCAAGAGGAAGATCCAAGGCAATGGTGTGGCAAGCCTGTCTGAGGCCAACCACCGGTGATCTGGCATATTTCCCATGACTGCTTAATTTATGAGGTGGGAAGGGGATGATATGACATGAAAACCCTCCACTGACGTGACAATATATTACTGTTTCTTCACTGTCGTGGGTCAAAATCTGGGAACTCCCTTCCTAATAACAGCATCAGTGCAGCTCCACCAGGTGTAACTCTTTTGAGTACAAACACGTTTCCATTTGTTCCTATTTAGATGAAGTTACATTGTTTCATAGTTTGCCATGGTGAGATGTGAACTCTTGATACTCTTTTGAGTAAACCTGTTTCCATCTGTTTCAGATGAAGTTACATTGTTTCATAGTTTGCCATTGTGAGATTTGAACTCTTGATCTTGGGGTTACAAGCCCAGTACCATAACCACTTGGCTATTTAGGCCAAGCCTCCACCAGGTGTACTGCAGCGGTTCACAAAGGCAGCTCAACAGCATGTCTGAAATCCAATTAAGGGTGGGCAACAAATCTTGGCCTTTCCAGTGACGCTCACCTGCCAATAAGGAATGTAAAAAATATCTTAATTGCCAGGCCCAAGCTGGCCCTTTACCTGTGGCCTATGGGAATGAATTTCCCCCCCTTTGCCATTATTGTGTGCAGGATGAATTGCTAGAAGTTCTCATCTTTAATATGTAATGAAGAAGATGTGATCCAGCTGTGAGACTTTCACTTGCTTTCTGGAACTGCCCCCAATTTTAACTTCACTGGGTTAACCACTGTTAAGTAAATGGGAACTCAAGTGATCTAATCCCAATTTACTGCCTTCAAGATTTATCAGTGGATATACTTCTGACCTGCAGGAGGGCATGGACCTATTGATATTCCATTATATTCACCATGGTGTTATTTACTCTCAATATGGCTCAGTGTAAGATTACAAACAAAATTTGCCTGGGTTCACAAAGTTTTAAAATATCTCCCGATCTGAAGAAAGTGCACAGTCTCCATGAACTGATCAGAATAATTTCATGTCAGTCTCTTTTCTTCGAATACTCTCAGACCTTCCTAGTTTTGTCAGACACTCAGAAAGCTCTGCAGCATTTGCTTGGACTGGGGAACAGGTGAAGCTTACTCCTGGAAAGCCCCTTCACTGAGAGAGCTGATGATTTCCCTACTATCCCCACAATTGGCTTTGTTACAGACAAAGAAAGTTGAATGCCAAGATATGAGAAAGATGTCTGTCTCTCTTTGAACAAGGCAATGAGCCAGACCTTGGATGAGGCTTGACCCACGGAGTCCCCTGTGTCTCATTTGAATCCTCACCACAGAGATTAACCAGGCTCCAAAGAGGCACCTTGCATCAGAGGTAGTTTTGAAACAATTCATTTTGTAAGTAATTCTAACTTGATACTGCACTCATCTTCATTATTGCAGATATTAGGGCCAATTTAACCGCGATGTTTATCTTTTTTTAAAATTAAATAAAATGTTAGAACATAAATTCTTGGCAGCGGACTCAGGAGAAGATAAACCACCAAACCAGAATGCGCTGGCAATCATTGAATGGGTTTAACAAGCATTGAGTTTTGCGGGCTCGCCGCCCGCAAGGATCGTTCAGTCCTACCGAATGCCAGTGGACTTCTGGCGGGACTGGAACAACCCCTGCCCAGGGTGGGAGGTGACTGGTGTCAAATCTGGAGAAAGATGCCAGATTTGTACAGTCAGCAATGGGAAGATCCAGTACAAACTCACCATCTGCAGTTCACCAGTGAGGAGCAGTGACAGCTTTTGCTTGTCAGCTGATGAAAGGGTGAACCATGCTCCTTGTTACGGAGAAATTATGCAGCCTTGAGCTGCAAACATTTGCCTCACGTTTTGCTGTGATTGACAGTGGCTCCCCACAAATTAATGCAGTCTGATTTCTTCTGATGCTAATCCTGATTAAAAATGTGATGGAAGCAGCTGTACACAGCTCCGGCGGCAGTGACATGTTTGTCAACCTTAATAGGAAATAAATTGTGCTAAAAGGAATTGCATTGGAAACACTGCACCATAAAGTAGGCCCTTTATTAAATCAGAAGTTTCTCCACATTTTTCCTTTAAGAAATAGAGCAGAAAGGCAAAATCTAACTCATCAATTTATGTCATAAGACTTACATGCTAGAAGGCTGTACTGTCTGTGTCTGTTTTGTTTGTATTTTTCAAATAAGTCATTTAAAATCCATTTAGGTTTTCCCTATTTTTCTAAGGAAGCCACTATAGACATTCTGCGCAAAATGAATTTTGGCTGTCTCAACCAAGTTTCATGTGGTTGCAGGGTAATATTACAAAACTGCTCATGAATAACTATTATCTTACAGCTCTATTATTCTATGCTTTCCATAGGTGTCATGAACTATCAAAATCCAGACAGTATTTGATTATCTTTATATTTATTTCTGTATAGCCAGAGTTTTATCCTGCTATTTTCCTGAAGGAATTAATCAGCATTATGCTTTTGTTGGGAGTCTGTTCCACATTAAAACTAATCTTCTGGTAGTTTGAGGTTTGTTAATTTTGTGCTAATTTTTTAAAAATTCTACTGTAATCTAACTAACTAGATCTCATGTGCATTATGTAAGCCTTTCAATTACCCTGTCAGTTTTGTTTATTCAATGAAAAAATTTCCATCCAATGGCACCGTGGTTAATAAAGCATGTGGGATCTTGCTGTGCCCGCACCTTTCCCTACATTACAACTGTGACGAGACTGCAAAAGGATTTCATTGCTGGTAAAGTGCCCTGGGAAGCCCTGAGGTTGTGAAAGGTTTTATATAGGTGCAATTTTTTTTCCCCTTTACATCTAAACACAGGAAAAAGATCAGGAACACACAATTTAGTTGTGCGGCACCTGTATTTTCGGTGTCTCAGCAATCCTCACAATATGTTTGGAGAAAAGGTTACTGGGCTTCTATGAGACGCATCAGCCCCTTTGAACGCTGCTCTCTGCAGCCTTGATGGCAGCAAATTGAGCTTCCCTGATTTGAGCTGAGCTTCTACTGCAGCACTCAGATGTATGGTGATGACAACTTGTGCTGCACTGGGAGCTGAGACATTGGTCATCAGATGCTCCATTGTGGTTGGGTTCACAACTGCAGTGATGGAATTGGCCACCATCCTGGGCTGGTAAGCGGGCTCCGAGCTTTGCACAAAGCTGTGTGTAAGGTTGATGCCGGACTCCTCCACACTCCTTCACAGTGACTGCAGGCTTTCTGGCAAGCCTGTCAATGCCTAACCCGTGCCAATGCTCATACCTATTCTGTACTACCCCTTATTGAAGTCTTGATCTGAATCCTCTGCAGCAAATCTCATGTGTGACCTCCCCCTCCAAGAAGCTGACTCCCCCACTATTCTTGTCCCTGGCTGCAGGTCACTCAGCCTTAGTGTCTCACCATGTGCTGATCCCACTATCCTCGACAGTATGTGCAGTGTCAATATCTGAATTGGTGAGAGTGAGTGAGAGTGTTTCATCTTCATCCCTGTCTTCCTGCTCTTACACCTGTTGCTCTTCCACCACTGCCTGCCCAGATTGCAGTTCTGAAAGGGGAAAGACACAAGGGGTAGTGTTGTGGAGAGGGGATGTGGAACAGCAAGGGTGCATGCTTATACCATTTGCAGCTTTCATCTTTGGAGAGGTTGTGGGATGAGGGAGAAATGGGATGAGAGGAGGAGGATTAATTATGACTGTAATGTCATCTTCAATGCTTATGGCCCTGTCTGTGGTCATGGTCTCAGTCATGACTACTCAAATAATGGCAAGCACCATTTGTTCTATTGGAGTGAGGACATGCAGTTATACCAATTTCCTGCATGTTAGTTCCTGTTGCCTATGGATGTTCTGCAAGAGAGAGCTCAGTGCAATGTTTTTGAGTATTGTGGCTGTCATGGCTGAATAGCAGGCAAGATGCGCAAGCTGTGAGATGTGGATGAGATTTCAGCAGCTTCAGCCAAATGTGTGAGCGTGAAGTGAAGCTGTGAAGGGAAGACCTGAGTGCTGCTTGATGAAGATTGTTCATAGGTGAGTGAAGGGGGTGCACTGAATTGTGCAGTGGCTGGGGATAGTGGCACAGTTGGTAGGATATGGCATTTAAGTTTACATTCATTGGCCTTGACCACTTGCATGAGGCAATTAAACTTGTTGCGGCACTGCATCCAAGTCCTCAAGGCTACACTGCTGACACTGATTGTAAGGGCTTCCTGCTCCCATTGTCTTTGCACTATCTATCTGGAGGGCCTCTTTGTCCTTTTAAAAGGTGCATTTAAGTAGTGCAAGTTTTAAGTAGTCCAGTTTAGCACTGCTTAGTGTCAGCTTTTCACAACTTTGCACCCCCTGCTCAGGCATGCAGCTACTCAATACCTGGCTGCATGCTGAAATTATGTAAATGAGCAAGCAATATGGGCAAGAATTTTACCTTTGGCATGCAGGTATGTGCCTGGCAGGCTGGAAACTAAAATGACGTGCTACCATGTCGGGTGTGCGTCCTGATGTCACCGCGCACCGTCGCGATATTTCATTTGGCAGGCGTGCAGCCGACTCCAGCGCGCGTCTGTCGATAATTGAAAGGCCTATTAAAGCCATTAAGAAGTTAATTAAGTTGAAGTTTACACTGCCTGTCCAACCAAATGGTTGGCGGGCAGGAGAAAAGGCCAAGCAGCCATTACATTTTTTAGGAAACCTCATCCACGAGCGGGATGAGGTTTCCTATAGCTAATACAAATTAAATGAAAACTTTCTTTTGAAATTAAAAACATGTCCCATCTCATGTGACTCATTGACTTTTTATTGTATTTATTATTTTTTTCAAAAAGCGCTTCAGTCTCCCTGAGGCAGCTCTGTGCTTCAGGGAGATTGAAGCGCTCTTTTGAGCGCATGCACAAACTGTGCGCCAGGCTTGATCTCCATCCTCCCCCCGCCCACACAGGCAGTGCTCAGCGCTGACGCTCACGATCCACACAAGGCGAGCTTTAATTGGCCTGCCCACGTGAAATTGTGGTGCGGAGCCCATCGCGGCTGGCGGTCGGCTCCCTGACTGTTCCCGCCGAGCCTGCCCGATGCAAATAAAATTCAGGCCGTGATGTTTGTATGCTACCTGCATCAGAAGCAAAAGCTAATCTCGCATTGTGAACCCTGCACTTGTTTTTGCACCTTATTCAATTTTGAAGTCTAGGAATGGCAGACTAAGAAAGCAATAAAGAACGTGTCTTTACTTAACGTCTTTCACAGCATCGGAACATCTCAAAGCAACTTTTTGGGAATTCCCTGCATTTGAAATGTAGCCAATGTTGTTATGAGGAAAAAGAGACCATCGTTGTTTACACAAGGGGACAGATTTTGTGCTCCCATTTTGGGAATGCACGGAGTCAGGAATTAGAGAAAAAAATAACTGGCGAGCGGCAAAGGCAGAAGCCCGACCAACATGTCAGTTTCCAGCTTTTTGCAGCTGAGTGGGAAAGGGGGCAGGTTAGGAACCCCACACACTGCAATGTAGAAGTTACTGGCACCATTCTGGAAAGGGGCATTTCAGAACTTCTACAATTTTCAGTGAGGTGGCCGCATTTGGAAGTCTTTCTGATTCACCTGGTGAGTGGAGGCATGAACCACAATTGGAGCTGGGAAGAGTGTAAAAGGTGAGTAAAAATGGTGTTGCCTCCCTTATAGTTCATCATGAAATGCTATAGGCTAAATTATATCTACGGCCTGAATCTTCTGGTTGGCATGTGGGGGCGAGCCCTGCTCACCGATGCGTAAAATGATGCCCGGTGACGTCAGGTGTGAGTCCCGACATCACCGCGCATAGTTCTGCCGTTCAGTTCGGTGGGTGCACACTGGAGTTGGCTGTGAGCCCGCTGAATTGTCAAAAGCCTATTAAGGCCGTTACTAATCTAATTAAGCTGGTTGTCTGGGCTGCCTGTCCAACCTTAAGGTTGGCGGGCAGGCGAAGAACCCAGGCGGCCTTTGCATTTATCATGAAACCTCATCCACGGGCGGGTGGCTTTATAAATTAAATACATTTTTAAATTAAAATCCATTGAGATGTCCCAGCTCACATGACACTGTCATATGAGGGAACATGTCTGAATTTTTTTTTCTTTATTTCAATTCATAATAATCAAACTAACTGCCTCAGGGAGATTTCTGCGTTGTTTCGCGTGCATGTGCAGGCCCGGACTCTCCCTTCTCCCTCCACCCGCACAGGGAGCGCATCATGCTGGGTGGGCCTTAATTGGCCCCCCCACGTAAAATGGCAGCACGCAGCTGATTGCAGGCGGCAATCGGCTGCGCACCCGCTCACACCCATTCCCGCTCAGCCCCCCCAACGGGGAGAAAATTCTCCCCTATGTATACTGAAGTGAGTGATGAGAGTGCTGTGATTAGAAAAGGTAAGTCACCATTTATTAACAAAGTTACCAGGTTGTTATTTCTGACAACTGGCAAGTGAAAAAACAACATTCTAAAAGTGGAAATGTCTTCAGATGTATTGTAATAGATTATCCACCATATGAAGTGCTATTTTGCATTGTACAATAAAGAAAGGCTAGGCCATTGTGAAATCCAGAGCTAAATGTTTAAACTCACTCTATGGCTTTCATTCATTCTTTGCAGAAGAGCTCAGCCATCTGGTTGGCTATTTGAAAGCTTTGACAGAGGTCTGAGCTTCTTTTGCCTTCAAAGGCAGTAGTAGATTCAGTACTGTTGGGTTTGTTTAAGCAGCTATCCTGGGAAGTGTAAATTTGATAGTTTGGCTGTATTCAAAGGCATTAATTGGTTCTATACTGCTGTCCTGTTACACAGCCATCCTGGAGAGTGAGAGTTGGATGGTTTTGATAGATGTATGTGCTTCTGTAGAGGATAATGGTTTTTAAAATCTTATTTGAGTGATATTTGTTTATTTTCACAGGTTTATGAGCTATCAATGACTTCCAAATTTTATTATAGATTTTGTGAGCTTTATTTATAAAGTGGATAATGAGTGAGTAGGTTTGGGGGTGAAGGGGATTGGGGGATGAAGGGGCGAAGTGAGAGTGAGGGAATTATAGTGGAGGCAGGGGTGTTAAGGAAATGTGGGTGAGGGTGGATTTACACTGAACTGAAGAACTGGATTGATGTTTTTGTGAATGGAGGAAGGCCTTTTAATCTGGCCACTTCGACATTGGACTGCCTCCACTCTCTGGTGGCAGGCCGACTCCAGGCATGATTGTGACGTCAGGAAAATTTCCCGCTCCCATTTCTGCCATTCTGAAGAAAACTTGGCCTAAGGTCTCACAAACAGTAATGGAATAATTGGCCAGTTAATCTCTTTTGAAGATGATGGCTGGAGGTGGGGGGGTGGGGGGTTACATATTCTCTAAAACACTGGGTGAACATCCACCTGAGCAGGGAGACAAGACCTTTCTTTCCATATCTCCTTTGAAAAAGGACACCTCTGACAATACAGCATTGCTTCAGTACTGAAATATCTGCCAAGAGCTTGTGCTCAAGTTTGGAAATGAACCACAACATTCTGATTGAGCCATAGGTCCTGGGATCATCCTTCTCTGAAATGTTTTAGTGCATCAAGCTCTTTTATAGGGCATGGTGCCCTTATATAAGACAATATTCCAAATGTGGCTACCTCACTGAGGTATACCACTTCTTTCAACTTACTGCATGTGCTTCTGTGTGTATGGAGGCTGTTTGATTCTCTGAATGATTGCCTGTATTTAATTTACCCTCAGACATGAAGGTATCTCAGTGGGGTTCAATTACACAGGGGAGAAAGAAAGGGATTGAAATTCCAGAGGCAGAACGGTTTTAATTCCATTAAGTGCTTCCTTCTGATTATAATTGTCCTCCCACAAGATGCTAACACAATTCAGGTGCAATAAATGTGGAAGAGATAAGTAAATATGATGAATTTTTAATAAGATTAGCAGTTTTAACAACTAAGAATGTTGTAAAAAATGAAATTTTCATTACTTTCACCCTGAAGATTGCTTTAAAAATTCAATGCCTATATAATGGGTAGGGATTCAAATCTTTCACCCTACCTATGGGTACAATTTCACTGGGCTCAAATGTGCAGCCAACATTTCATTATTATAATATCTGAAAGCATGATTTATGTACAGGACTTAATTAGTAAAAGTCCCTAGCAACTTTCATAATCTGCACTAGATATTACTCATATGCTTTTGGCAGTACATTAACATGTTGGAATAAATCCTTTTGTGTAAACGCCTAAGATATCTGTTGTTAAGAATATTCGGGATATAACAACATGTTATAAAGATCAGAAAAATTGTAGCAGTCCTATTGAAAAAGATATTAAACCTTCAATATCGAGATAATAAAATGAACCCCATCCTCAGCAATTTCATATCTTGTACTTTGCATTTTCTCAAGGATCAGGAAGAATGGAAAGGATTATTCCTGAGGCAAAAGTTCAAGGAAATAGCTTGTTTTTTTTAAATATAAGCTAATGTTGTATAATAATAATACTTTCCATTGGTAGCCGTGCATCACATTTAGCAATAATGTTACTTTTAGTGCAATTACCAAACACATGCTCCATTTAGGACTGGACCCAGCAGTAAAGGATTACTGTATCTGGGAGTTGTCTTATATTAGTATTCATAGTTTGATTTAAATTTAATGTCAATGCTGAATTTCAGTACATGGAGACCTAAATATTTGGCCACACTGTGCCTGTTATTTGGACATTAAATGGCTTCCTTAGACTCCAATATGGTGGCAGGAAGTGAATGCTCATAATGACCCTCATACTAATGAAAGCCAAAAAAATTAGCGTCGAGTGCTCATGTCTGAAACAGGCACTGGGGCCTCTGTATATGCAACTAAGAGTCCTAACGCCCACTTGAGGCCGTTAGTGTGAGATTATTGTATAACATTGGTCTATATTTAAAAAACAAGAGGTTGCTGACATTGGCTGCATTCAGCAAAACCAGATCAGCATGTGGCCGAACAGAGGGTCCTTAACGAGACTGCTGCAGGTCACAAATAACAAGATTAGTTTTAAAAATATATTTACCTGACTGTGGAGCCAGGAGGAGCAGAAGTTACCCGCTTTCATTGAAAGTTGGCATCTGCCAGATACTGCTTATCCACAACCGCTATGGTTACACCCTCCCTGATCGCTGCCACCGCCTCCCGAGGTCACCACTAACTCCTGACCTGATTGTGCCCTGTTCCCCACCCACCCTGCTTCCTGGTCACCTTGCTTACACAGTTCCTGTGCAGTTGTCTGAATCACTGCTGCAGTCACATCAGCCTGATCTTCAATTCCGCGTCACTGGCAACTTGCCTGTCACTGTTTGCAGTTTGCCAGTTTGATGGTAATGAGATCCGAAGCCTAATATTGGGAGTGCCTTGTGCCTTAACATTCAGGCCAAAAAAATGGGTGCACCCGCATTTTTAGGACTTTGAGTCTTCGGAAGAATAGTAATGCATCACAATCATTTATATTACATTTGTTTTCCAGAATTCTGGTGCGATGAGGTAGATTTTAAGAATAAGTTCTCCTGTGCAGAGCTGGGAGAATGCATATCCTGCACTATTTTCTGTCCATTACACTTAATTAGTGAAATCTACGTGAATCATTACAAATTTCCCATTGTGATTACCTTACATGGTGGATTTGCTAGCAACAAACACCAGAGATTACTGGAACCCGGAACAGGCACACAGGGATGGAGTAGGGTGCCAGTTGCACGTGCCTGTTAACAAGTTCCCAGGGATCATTTTAAACTTGCACTGGAATATCATTATAATGAAAGAGGCGTGTGGCTAGTGTTATCTGTGATATTAATTGGCTACATGCCTGGTGGGTTATGGGGCGGGTGTTGTTGGCTTTGGAAAGAGCCTTGCTCTCTCTGAGGCCCCTGAAAGGCAGCCTGAAAGGGGAGATGCAATACAGCTGCAGACAGCAGGAAACACTGTCAAAAGAGTTAAAATAGCTTCAAAAGACCTGGACAGGGGAACCCAGGTTCTCCAATGCTATGTTAGAGGCACGCTTCTCCAATCAGACAACACTCCACTTGCTTCTCCTCTTCCTATAGCTACCCAACATCTCACTTGATATATATACTAACTTTTTACTGTGACAGGTGCATTCTCTAATCACTTCACAAGACTATCACTAATACACTGCCTTCTATCAAACACACTGCCTTCCCATCTTGTAGGAGAAGGTCAAGCTTCGGAAGAAAATGTACTGCCATTATGGGCATCAGAGTCATGACTGTGGTGACTGACAACACTGGAGGACTCATTGATCAGGGTTTCTTATCATATGTTATCATTCTTATTATTGACCTAGAATCAGCAGCTTTTTGGAGGGTGGTGGTGGGGTGGCTGCGGAGGTGGATAGAGTTCCATATTTCCACCATCCTTTGTGCAAAGAAATTATTTGCTCTTGAATTCCTTACCTCTAATTTTTGGGTCATGCCCCCTTGCTCTTGGGAGCAAGGGAAGTCGATTTTCTCTATATACCTATTATGAAATGGCAGGCAATATGTGCCAGGCGGACCAAATCCACAATGGAAACATGGTCACGCTGTCACAACAGTTTTGCAATTTGTTTTTATTATGAGAAGATGTGTGCATTGAATTCAGAAGTAATGAGTCCACTAATACCTCTAGAGAGTTTAAGAATTAAAATATTTATTAAGAAAAGAAAAGATTTCAAGCACATACTTAAGATTGCAGTTACTTAGTACTATAACAATCCTATCTAACTCCTAACTGCACACCTCCTTTAAGGCAATAATCTAAAATGGATTTTAAATTTAAAAAGTAAGCCAAGAGGTTACCACATCACCCATTCAACAGTGGAATTCCAAAGGATTTTCTCCAACATTAGTTACTAGACACAGCAGACTTTTGCAAAAATAGCTGGAAGCTTCTTCAAGGCAGTTTCACACACTCTTGTTAGATCTTACATGGTCCCCCATCATAGCCTTTCATTCTTCTTTATATATGTTTTTCTCTCTTTAATCTGTAAATTCCATTGTTCCATATGTCTTTGGAAAATTTACTTTTCCCATAATACACAAATCTTTCATGTTATCAGTATGACCTCTTTCCTTTTTGGGAAAAATAAACACACTGCTTGACATTGCTTACCTTGCCAGTTGTAAACATCCTAGAGGATTGGAAGTTAAAAAAAACTATTCTATCAGTTTCAGCAGCTGTTTGTTGACATTTCCCTAAAGGCTCTTCATGAATGCCTGGCTGATTTCGAAAACCAACAATTATCGGTAGGGGAGGAGGGGGTTCTAAGTTCACAGTTGGATTCACATCTCAAAAAAGTTATTAAGTGAACAGGGGTATAAATAGAGTTTGTTTTTATAAGAAATGAACCACTTGAGATTTCAAAGGCTTAAATGGACTTTCAAGAATGGGAGTTCTTTTTAAATATAGTGACAGCTGAATTAGATATTTAGAAATTTATCTTATTTCATCTCAACATGGCTCCTGAGATCTATCCACAGTGGATATTGGGTGAATTGGCATGGAGGGTATAAGGGGTCAAAGGGGTAGGTGAGGGGGGAGGGAGTGAGCGGGTGACTCTCTGTGAAGAATGTTGCTTCATAAACTCACTTGCATTTGAAGAAATAGGATGTAACAAAGATTGAATTGACTGCTGCCCATGGTGCGCAATTATTCAAAATAATAATTTTTATTAATTTCTTTTTCGAAGATTTTCTTTGCCACTGGAAAAGATGTTTTTAGAACATTTCAGTGAGGGCTGGAGGGCCTAAGATGTTATAATATAACTGAGACAAAGTCCCAGAGAACAGGGGCAAGCTTTTTAACCAGCCCGCCTCGGCCTGTTGTTGCCTACGCTTTGTTCCTGGGGGCGGTGGGCCAGCTTTTCCTGCCCCTTATTCCTGGGAGCGAAAATTAAGTCTGACAGAGTACTTTATATCGAGGCGAGTCTGCCAAGTCACTAAATTTCCCGACTTGAGCTATCTACTTCAATCCAGCCCATTGTGTATCTTCCATATTCATTTCAGTGAACTCCTTCACCTTTCACCCTTCAGGATTTACATATGTCATTCTCCCTTCTAATTTGGTTCCTTTGCTGACCTGTCAATTGCGGATAATGACTCCCCGCTGTGATTTTGCCTTCTCTAAGCTGGTGAACTCCTGCCACTGTGTGGGATCTTTGTGACATTTGGAAATCTTCATTACACTGAGCAAATAGGGACTAATGGTCCATTTTATTAACTGAATTGGCTCCCCGCCATTGCTGCTGGGAGCCCACCTCCGGTAAAAGTGCAGGGAGGTGGGAAAACATCAGGGAGTCAGCCCAAGGCTTCTCTTTAAAAAAATTTCTAATTCCCCTGGCCTCCAAAGCTTCCACTGACAGAACTGGGAAAATTCTAGCCAGAGTGACTGAACAGTTTTTCATGCAATCTGGATCTCACTGGATGCTGGGTCAATTGAAATTTTCAAAACTATGATCGATAGATTTTTGTTGGTTAATGCTATCGAGAGATTGGGACAAATTGGTACTGTTCTAACTGAAGGGTGGAGCTGACTCAAGGGGCTGAATATCCTAACCTTTTTCCTATATTACTATGTTAATATGTTTTGTATTCCTTTTTCAACTATCAACGTAAACAATTTCACATGTTCCTATATTTCCGAACTGCTAGCTGATCTCCTCCTCAATCACAATTCCATTATTTGGTTTGTAATGCACACCGGGAACTGTAAAATTTCCATTCCTATTTTTTAACATTCATCCATATTGATCCTCTCTGAAAACACTCTTCAGAACATCCTCGCATTCTTCCACCATGATAGAATACTGAACACTCCCAGCTCATCTTTCTGAGAGTTTTAGATCTTGAAACATTAAGTTCTCAGTCCTAACCACATCTGAGCTACATCTCCATCAGCATTATCCCTGCACAGTTGCTGATGTTTCTAACTTGTCAGTTTTGTCCTTTATATACACACCTATTCCACTCAATTGTGAATCCAACTTTTTGTAACGTTGCATGTAATTTTGAATCCATGCAATAATATTGAACGGAAATCAGCAATTCAGCCAGCCATTTTACATGTCCCCTGGTTTTATTCACTTTAGTTGAAATGAAATTCAGCAGAGACGTATAATGGGCACCTGAATCAACATTTTCCAGTTTACAATATCACTTGAAAACAAAATTAACCTTATTGGCCCTTATTAATTTTCCTGGTATTCTCATTTATTTTTTGAAACCCCTTGTTCCTTTCTACACTGTTTTTATCTCTCGTCAGCTCATAGACTATTTCTTTCCTTTTCTCCTCTGTTGATATTTTCTCATTATTTATTTCAGTCAAGTCTTTTGCTTCTAGTCTAATAACTTTAATGATCCTGCTGTTCTGCTCTGTTCTCAAATCTAGACTTTCCTACCCACCATACTAGTTTAAATCCTCTTTTACTGCTTGATTTAACCTCTTTGAAGGACATTGATACTGTGTCACTTCAGATGAAGGCCATCCCTTCAGGATACCCAACCCTTGTTGCAGAGCTCAATGCAATACCCTGAGAATGTGAATCTCTCAAACCAGACCTGCAAGCTCATGCTGACCTGACCAATTTTCCTCTTCTGTCCAGCCCAAGGCATAGGAAGCAATCTGGAGACGAATACCTTTGAGGTCTTATTTTCAATCTCGTGCCTAACTTCTTAAACACCTTTTACAAGGCCTCAAATATCTTGGGGTGAGCACAGAGGTGTCAGGCATGAAAATCTTGGCCAGTTTGCTGCCACCATCCCTACCCCAGGCCATTTTCCCAGAGGTGGGGAAATACCAACTGAGGGAATTAAATGACCGCCTAAGGCCCATTGTCAGAGGTTAACTGGAATTTTCTTGTCAGCCTGCAGGGACAGTTGAAAGAGGTCAAGAGCCAACAAGGAGGCTGAAGTCACCCAAGGACTTTGAGAGAGGTTGAAGAAATTTAAAAACACACATCCTCTCCGCTCCTCCTCTTCAAAAGGTAGATCCAGGATGCAAACACATTACCGTAGCGAACAATTTTAATTTATCATGAGCCCGGCCATTGCCCTTCATTGGACAGGGAGCCCATCCACTGGCCACGAACTGGCTAACTTTGGAAAATTCACTGCAAAGTGACTTTTTCCCATGCAGTGCAGGCTTCTGCCCCTGTTTGACCCTGAGGTTGGGGTCCTGACCCAAAGGTCAAACCCCTGCATGATTTAACAACCTTGCAAAAAGTACTGATTTAAAAGGTTGATACTAGTAATGAAGAGATATGAAATATGAGGAAAGGTCCTGCAGCTGTCTTATCTCAAACTGAAAAGAGTGAGAGGGAATTTGATAAATGTATTTAAAATAATAATGTGATTTTCAATGATAGGTACATTGAAGACTAAAGCATTAAATTCATAAGGGGAAATATTAGAAAAGACAATTTTCACGCAGACTTATTGGAATGCTTTATCACAAATGGTGATCGATGTTAAACCAATTGCTGTTTGAAAAATAGTGGGAGGTAATTAGTTGAAGAGGATTAAAATATTGGCAGAAGGCAGAAAATGGTATCAGTTTGGGGAGACATCAAGAAAAAATGGCTGTAAAATCAGCCCCCAAGAAGAACCTAGATTCAACCCGGGTGACTTACCTGTGCAATGTATTTCCATTTTTCTGTAGCCTTAACTGTATTGGTGATAGTCTTTTCGATATCAAAAATTAATTGAACCCATGACAGGTAACTACAGTCATTTTTTGCAAAGTGCCGACGAAAGTATTAATATTAATATTTACTAGGTGGCAGAACAAGGCTTTACTCCACCGAAGGGGAAGCATTTATGAGTTCACAATGACTTCATGAATTGGATCATGCAGGCTTCCATTATGTGGTGGATCAAAAACACACTGGACTGAATTTTCTGCTAGGTTGCACTGTCTTTTTTCAGCGCAATTCATTCAAAATTGCCCAAAACAGCTCAAGCAGGAGGGGCATTCAAAGAGCAAATTGTGAGCAGCATGAATGAAATTTGCACAATTTTTTGTCCAAGTTTAAAAATGGTGCGCCTGAAGCTGTACCTGCCCATAAAACTGGCCATACCCCCTGATTGGTAACCACCATGAGAGCTGCGCTAATTTTAAAAATTCATTCATGGGATGTGGGTGTCGCTGGCTAGGCCAACATTTATTGTCCATCCCTAATTGCCCTTGAGATGGTGGTGGTGAACTAATTGTGCCTGTTTCAGGAAGCTGTTAAAAATAACTTATTTTTCGGCACTAATAGACACCTTTTAAAAGCTATTAAATACTAAAAAATATTACATTTACTAAGGAACTGACAATGGATCTAGTAAATGGTGCTCTATAAGTTTTTAAACTATTTTCAGTTATTTAATGTCAGCTTACTCACAGGTGACAGATAACAGAGTGGGGTGGATGAGAACAGTGCAGTTGATATTGTACATATTTATTGACATGCAAACGAGCTTGGGTGGAAACCTGAGGAAAAAAATTCAATTCAGGAAATTAACGCAATTTTGTGTGTCATTTGTGCTCACATTGTCGATTGCACTTTATGCATTTACCCGATATTGATCAGAGGAAGTCTTCATGTTCAGACTTACAGGTCAATGCACACAGCAACCAAAGCAAATCATCTTCATAGTTGGCAGAAACAATGGTCCTTATGAGCTTTACACTGTTATGCATTTATGATTGCAAATTGTAAATTGTTGTATAACTTGTCAGATCCCTCAGTAGCCTAGGATGAGGAGATACTGTCAACATGACACTACAGTCTTACAGGAGGAAGCTGTAACACATGCTTTGTCAGAAGTTTTCTAGGTGATATTTGGTATTCAGCTGGTATTTCTGTTGTGTTCTAATTTGCATTTTGCTGATCTTTTTCATGCATCGATGCATTTTTGCATACTTTAGAATGTGCTCGCTTTAAATGATATGAGTCCAAGCTATAATTCATTCCTGTGGTTTAAAGTTTCTTATGTTCTAAAATAATGTTTCTTTTAGTTCTCAGAGTTCCAGTACTGGTGCAAAATGTTCAACTTCACTAAAGGATAATTGCCAATGCTGTTTCTGAGCTGCTGTTTCATTCATTTGCTTCTACTTGCGTAACAAGTCCTGTCCCTTGTATCAGCCAAGTGCCTTGTATGTATGAATAAATATGAAAAATGTCAAAAATAGTAGCTACAATTTCATTGCACAATTAGCTTTCTATTGATAGTGTAATAAAATTGAAAGGATCAAGAGAATTGGGGGTTAATAATTTTGTGAAAATTTAACTGGAAAATGGGGGAAAGGCCTTTCTGTCTGATAATCTAAAGAACTCTCCTTGAACTCTTTTAAAAATAAATTGTATTTATATGTGTCTTCTTCACTGTCAACATGTCACAATGTGCATCATAGCCATGATTATACAGGTAAGTGTGGTTGACAGTTTTCACACAGCAAAGTCACATAAGCAGCAATGGAATGAATGACCAGATAAACAGTTTTTGGTGGCATTTGAGGGAGGAGTGTTGGCCGGTGTTATGACCAAGTCCACAGAGGCGAATAAATTCATCTCTTTTCTACTCCTGAGGTTGGTTACAACAGAATTTGAACTTTTAAAAAGTTGTCATTTTTCAATTCAGTATGTACTTTACTGTATAATAGCTATATGAAGAAATAAGCCAGTCAGATCTCTTAAGTTAACAAGTAAGGAGTTAGTTTCATTGTTAAAAACTCACTCAGGTATAAGTGTACCTTATTAAAAAGGTAAAAACATGTCCCAAATCCCACAACATACACACCATAGAACTATAGAAAAGTCACAGCACAGAAGGAGGCCATTTGGCCCATCTTGTCCATGCCAGCCCGAGGACACCCAGGTGCCCTTTCTAGTTCCACCTTCCTGCACCCGGCCCATAGCTCTGCAGTTTACAGCACTTAAGGCGCAGATCCAGGTACTTTTTAAAAGAGTTTAGAGTTTCTGCCTGTACCACGAATTTGGGCAGTGAATTCCAGACACCCACTACCCTCTGTGTAAAAATGTTCTTCCTCATGTCCACTTATCTTGAATCTATGTCCCCTGGTTCTAGAATTCTCCACCAAGAGAAATAATTTTATCCTGTCCACTCTATCAATTCCCCCCATAATTTTGTACACCTCCATCAAATCACTTCTCAGCCTTCTTTGTTCTAAGGAAAATAACCCCAAACTACCCAATCTCTCCTCAGAGCTACATTTTCTAACCCTGGCACATTCTTGTAAACCTCCTCCGTACTCTCTTCAGAGCTTTTATGTCCTTCCTATAATGTGGTGACCAGAACTGCACACAATACTCCAGTTGTGGCCTCACATGTGTTTTATACAATTCCAACATTATATCCTTACTTTTTATATTCTATACCTCTGTCAATGAAGGAGAGTATTCCATATACCTTCTTTATAACCTTGTCTACTTGAACTGCTACCTTCAGGGACCTGTGTACTTGTACGCCAAGATCTCTCACTTCATCTACCCCTCTTAGTATATTCCCATTTATCCCTGTAGCTGTTTGACCTCCTAAATGTACGACCTCACACTTCTCTATGTTAAAATCCATCTGCCACTTTACTGCCCACTCCACCAACCTATCTATGTTGTTTTGGAGATTATGACTATCCTCTACACTATCCACTACTCAGCCAATCTTTGTGTCACCTGCAAATTTCCCAATCGTGCCATCCACCCCCGGCCATGTTCATGTCCAAATCATTAATATATAACACAAACAGCAAGGATCCCAACACCGAGCCCTGTGGAACACCACTTGAGACAACTTTTCATTCGTAAGGGCATCCATCGACCATTACCCTTTGTTTCCTGTTACAAAGCCAACCTTTTATCCAGTTTGCCACATTGCCCTGAATCCCATGGGCTTTTACTTTCCTGACCATTCTTCCATGTGGCACCTTGTCAAATGCCTTGCTAAAATCCATGTACACAACATCCACTGCACTACCTTCATCAACCCTTCTTGTCACTTCCTCAAAGAATTCAATCAAATTTGTGAGGCAAGACCTTCCTTTAACAAATCCATGCTGGCCATCCCTGACTAATCCATGCCTTTCCACATGACAATTAATCCAATCTCTCAGGGTTGATTCTACTAATTTGCTCACCACCGATGTAAGACTAACTGGCCTATAATTGTTTGGCATTTCCTTTGATCCCTTTTTAAACAATGGAACTACATTTGCATTTCTCCAGTCCTCCGGTACCTCCCCTGTATCGAGTGAAGATTGGAAAATCATCCTCAGAGCATCTGCTATCTCCTCCCTGACTTCCTTCAGCAGCCTCGGAAACAATCCATCTGGCCCTGGTGACTTATCAGCTTTCAAGGATATCAACCCTTCGAGTACTTCCTCTCTCTTTATAACTATCCCATCCAATATCTCGCAGTGTTCCTCTTGGACTATTATATCTACATCCTCCCTTTCCTTTGTAAACACGGAAACAAAATATTCATTCAAAACCCTTCCCACAACTTCTGCATCTACACACAAGTTTCCATCGTCATCTCTGATAGGTTCCACTTTTTCCTCAACTAACCTTTTAGCATTAATGTATTGGTAAAACATCTTTGGGTTATCTTTAACTTTACTTGCTAATCTTTTTTCATGCCCTCTCTTTGACTTCCTTATTTCCTTTTTTACTTCGTCCCTGCACCATCTAGGCTATCTGCAGTGCTTAGTTCTTTGTGCCCATTGTACGCTTTTTTTTCTGTTTGATCTTCTCCTGTATTCCTTTAGATAATCAGGGAGGTCTAGATTAGGCACTCTTATTTTTGTAGGGGCATGTCTACTTTGTACAATTAGGATCTCACTTTTAAGTGCTTCCCACTAGTTTTCCACTGTTTTATCCTCCAGCAGTGCTGTCCAGTCCACCTCAGCCAAGTCCTTTCTCATTTCTGCAAAAGTTGCCTTCCCCCAGTTCAAGACTTTTACTCCTGAGTATCATTGTCCTTTTCCATGGTAATGCTAAATCTAAATGAATTGTGATCACTGTCCCCGATATGGTCGCCAACTGTCACTTCACACATTTGCCCTTCTTTGTTCCCCAAGACTAGGTCAAGAATTGCATCTCCTCTCGTTGGGTTTGTCACAAATTGGTTGAAAAAGTTTTCCTGGACACACTGCATGATTTTTTCTACCTCAGTGCCCCTTATATTGTTTGAATCCCAGTTGATATTAGGATAGTTGAAGTCTCCTACTATTATTGCCCTCTTGTTCTTACAAGCAGAAATTTGCCTACATATTTGTTCTTCTATCTCCCTTTCACTATTTGAGGGTCTGTAGTATACTCCCAGTAGTGTGACTGCCCAGTTTTTATTTCTAAGCCCAATCCATAAAGCCTCGTTTGTTGACCCATTTAGTATATCATCCCTTCTCACAACTGGAATTGATTCTTTAACCATTAGTGCTACCACACCCCTCCTTTTTTATCTCCTACTCTATCATGTCTGAAGACTCTACTAGCAGGGATATGACGCTGCCAGTGTTGTCCCTCCTTTAGCCAGGTCTCCGTTATAGCAATGACATCCTGCTGCCATGTGTCCACCTGTGCCCTTAACTCATTTACCTTGTAATACTCATTGCATTGAAGTATAAACAATTTAACTCAGTCAATTTCCCTTGCTGGACATTTTTTAAACTTTGCTTCTCCTGTAACTCCATGTCTATCACAACGTCCCCAGCTAATGTTCTACCTCCATTTTTCTGATCTGAATCTGACCTATCTGATCCTACTCCTGGGGTCCCAACCCCCTGCCACACTAGTTTAAATACCCCCCAACAGAACTAGCAAAAGCTCCCACAAGGACACTGGTCCCAGCTTTGCCTGGGTGCAGCCCGTCCGATTTGTACAGGTCCCACCTTCCCCAGAACTGGTCCCAGTGCTTCAAGAATCTGAATCCCTCCCAGCTACACCATCTCTCCAGCCATGTGTTCATTTGGTCTATCCTCTTATTCCTGCTCTCGCTAGCATGTGGAACTGGGAGTAATCCTGAGATACTACATTTGAGGTCCTGCATTTTAATTTATCTCTAACTTGCTGTACTAAGCTTGCAGGTCCTCATCCCTTAGTTTACCTATGTCGTTGGTACCAATGTGTACCACAACCACTGGCTGTTTACCTTCCCTCCCCAGAATCTCCTGCAGTCGCTTCGTGACATTCTGGACCCTGGCACCAGGGAGGCAACATACCATCTTTGATTCACGTTTGGGACCACAGAAGCATCTGTCTGTACCACTAACTATTGAATCCCCTATCACTGTAGCCCTGCCACTTGTTTTCCTCCCGCCCCTCTGAGCAGCAGAGCCACCCACGGTGCTGTGAACTTGTCTGTTGCTGCTTTTCCTTGAGAGGCCATGCCCCCAACAGTATCCAAAGCGGTATATCTGTTAGAGAAGGGGATGACCACAGGGGACTCCTGCACTACCTTCTTGAGTCTTTTACTGTTCCTGATGGTCACCTATTCCCTTTCTGCCTGTATAATCTTCACCTGCGGTGTGACCACCTCGCTAAACATGCTATCCACGACTTGCTCAGCATCATGGATGCTCCACAATGAGTCTGCCCGCAGCTCCAGCTCCGAAATCCGGTTAGCTAAAAGCTGCATTTGGACACACCTTCCGCACATATGATCACCAGGGACATTGGAAGCATCCCTCATTTACCACATCCTGCAGGAGGAGCATATCATGGGTCCGAGTTCTCCTGCCATGACATCCCTCTCGATTAAGCTAGTTACTCCCTTAAAGAAAATACACTAGCTCGGGGCCTTATTTATGTTAGCTAGGAACCTTGTTTTCTTGACTAATTTTACTTGTACAGTACTACTCTATATATTTTTTTTTAGCTCCTACCTCAGTATTAAGCAATGAATTACTCTAATAGATTGAAAAAAAAACTCACCAGGATTTACTCACCAACTAGCTGCTTTTTTAAAAATCCACTTTTGGGAGAGTGTCCCTCGCAGGTCTGGTGCACTCCTGAAGGTACTGCCTCTCCCTCTCTCTCTTTTTTTCTTGGTTTGAGGAGGAGGGAGGGATGGAAACACTGCAGCAATGTAATGTTTGGGGTTATTCGGTTCTTTGACAGTGGGTCCTCCTCGATCCCCTTCTGAGTTGCGGTGACTACGCTGACTTCTCCCAGAGTGCTTCTCAGTCACTTCTCACTACTGCCCTCTGTTGGATGCTCTTCCTCCTGTTGAGGGCAGGGGTCCTTCTCCTGGATCCCCTTCTGAGTTGCGGTGACTGCGCTGACTTCTCCCAGAATGCTTCTCAGTCACTTCTCACTAGCGCCCTCAGTTGAATCACACACGCACATTAGCAGGCAAAACAGGACAAGTTACCAGGTGGAGGTGATGGTATTGATGAGAGTTAAAGTCTGTTAGAAAAGAAAGAAATATATGTTCCTTTGGTGGTGTTGAAACTCCAGGAGTGTTGCAGCCAATTGTTTTTCTGGAGACAATGTCTTTTAAACTATAATCCATCTCTTTCCAAAGTGGATACTATGGCACTTGAACCTCCTTTCAATTAAAATTTTCAATTTCTGTAATGTATTCCAAAATGCAACAGAGATGGAGACCAGAAACTTAGACTAGCAGGGAGAGAAAGATGATGTAACATTCTGCAGTCTTCTGGATGGTACTTTCTGCAGGCTCTTCTCAGTGTAACAAACAGATAGGCTTATAATCATAGCTTTTCACAGGTGGGATTCCAGTCATGTGACAGTTGGCTGTTGGCACACAATGGAAAGCAATCCATATTTATGGAAGAGGTTCAATCTCCCATTGTCAAAGCTATCAAGATGCCATCGAAACTGATAGTGGGTCCTTAGCACCCTCTTTGCTTAATGAGTTTTGTTAGTCCTTCTTTGCCCTTGGCAGTTTCTGGAGCCATGACGTCTAGTGGCCTATTGTCCCTATGTTTTTCAGAGAGCTCAGGCAATGGCAGATGTAAAGTCCATCAGGCAAGCTGCCTAGATATGCCCCCTAGTAATCCACTTTCAGAGCTACTAGAAACTTGGCCAATTTTTAGGTCAGGTTCTGCAGCCATTTTGAAAGACAGTGGGCAGAGAGGGGGGGACCCCTATTGCAGATAACAGAATGTTGCAGAGCAGTCAACATGTTCAGCAGAGCCTCCCTGCAGGTTCTCCTCCAGGCTGTCCAGGAAAAGCGGGAGGTGCTGCTTCCCAGGGTTGACAGCAGGAGGCCCTCCCGTCTGACAACAGCGGCCTGGACGGAGGTCGCAGTGGAAGTTAGCACCAATGGGGCCCACAAGAGAACAATCCTGCAGTGTAGAAAAAAGATGAACGATCTCTTGACTCCACCAGGATAAGTGGCATCGTCTACTCACTGCAAAGTAACACTTAGGGTATCAGGCAGTGTGAGTGTGCGAGTGCACTGGGATGTCAGACAGAAGTTTGGATTGCAGGGCTCAGCAGCAGAGGGACATGTGTACTGAATGTGTGGCAGCCACTTCATGCTCTCAATATTCTATCAGTTGCAGGACATTCTGCTTGTTAATCACTTACTGGGGCAGGCTCAGGAGCTGGCATTGACATGCATGCTCCTACACTGCTCATGCCCCCATTGGGATGATAGTCAATTCTTCTTTCTCTCTGCAGGGCAAGAGCACACACAACAGGTGGGAGCAGGCCAAGTATGGAGGATTCTAAGATCCTAAGCTTCTTTAAAGACGAGGCTGCAGAAATAGCTAGGGAGGAACTACTGGGAGAATTTGTGATGGTAATGCCATTGAATTTCAAGGGGCGATTGTTAGATTCTTTCTTGTTGAAGATGGTCATTGCCTGGCACTTGTGCGACGTGAATGTTACTTGCCACTTGTTAGCCCAAGCCTGGCCATTACCCAGGTCTTGCTGCACTTGAACATAGACTGCTTCAGTATCTGAGGAGTCGTGAATGGTGCTGAACATTGTGCAATCATCAGTGAACATCCCCACTTCTGACCTTACGTTAGAAGGAAGGTCATTGATGAAGCAGCTGAAGATGGCTGGGCCAAGGACACTACCCTGAGGAACTCCTGTAATGATATCCTGGAACTGAGATGTTTGACCTCGAGCAAGCACAACCATCTTCCTTTGTGCTAGGTTTGACTCCAATCAGCGGGGCGTTTTTCCCTGATTCCCATTGACTCCAGTTTTGCTAGGATGCTTTGATGCCACACTCGGTCAAATGCTGCCTTGATGTCAAGGGCAGTCACTCTCACCTCACCTCAGGAGTTCACACCTTTTGTTCATGTTTGAAGAAAGGCTGTAATAAGGTCAGGAGCTGAATGATCCTGGCGGAACCCAAACTGAGCATCAGTGAGCAGGTTATTTCTAAGCAAGTGCCACTTCCATCACTTTATTGATGATCGAGGGTAGACTGATGGGGTGGCTACTGGCTGGGCTGGATTTGTGCTGCTTTTTGTGGACAGGACATAGCCGGGTAATTTACCACATAGCCGGGTAGATGGCAGTGTTGTAGCTGTACTGAAACAACTTGGCTAGGGGCGTGGTAAGTTCTGGAGCATAAGTCTTCAGTACTGGTGATAAAATATTGTCAGGGCCCATTGTCTTTGCAGTATCCAATGCCTTCAGCCATTTCTTGAAATTGCATGTAGTGAATTGGATTGGCTGAAGGCTAGCATCTGTAATGTTGGGGACCTCTGGAGGAGGCTGAGATGGATCATTCACTTGGCACTTCTGGTTGAAGATTCTTGCAAATACTTCAGCCTTATCTTTTGCACTGATGTGCTGGGCTCCCTCATCATTGAGAATGGGGATATTTGTGGAGCCTCCTCCTCCAGTGAGTTGTTTAATTATCCACCACTATTCATGACTGGAAGTAGCAGGACTGCAAAGTTTAGATCGGATCCATGGTGTGATTTGAACCCATGTCCACAGAACATTAACCTAGGCCCCTGGATTACCATTCTAGTGACATTACATTACACGACCATCTCCCTAGCACATGCCATACAACAATTGTATATACTTTTTGCATTTGTAAATATATGTTCACTCGCACTGTTTGGAAGTGTCCTGGATTCTCATCTTGTGCTAGTTGCTACAATAGTTGCAGGCCTTAAAGGAGTGGAATTTGGTCTCCCATCAGAGTCCTTCTATAGTCACTTTCAAATGGAACCAGAAACATGGGTGCGCAAGAACAACATGAATAGGCCTTCTATAGAGTCACTTCTCTCACATTATCAACATTGTGATCATTGAATATTCTGACATGAGAATGCTTAAGCACTGCCATAATATATGAGTGTGCGGCCTGGGCACACATTATGCAATCCATTACTTGCAGCTCACAAGGTTCTGTGCTCTGAAAATGGTGTCTGTGCAGAGTGTTCAGTGAGGGCACTGCATCTCCTGCTGCTGTTGTCCTGATGTAAGGTGTGGTTGGATGCAAAGAGTCTGCAAGGGAGTTAAGCAGGCTATGTGAGTGGCAAGGAACACTGCCGATGCAGTTTGAGGGTTGAAAGGGTGAAGCTCCACACAGTGTCTTAACAGAAAACTAGAGGCTTCTAGATATTAGGAGAATGACGAGATGTGCACATCCAATCTTCCCGGGTTATTCTTGCTCAGTTGTCATATTGAGCTAACGTATAGATGAAGGCTTCCAGTAAGAATGCAAGGGGCAAAATGGCCTTGACTGCAAGAGGGATTGGGTGTAGGATTAAAGAGGTGTATGTGCAGTTGACTGCAGCCTTTGTGAGACCTCACATGGAGAACAGTTTTCACCGTTCATCTGTTTACTAAGGGTAGGAATAGACCTTTCATAAAGGGATTGCAGCCAAAGTGCACCAGACTTCATTAAGGGACCGGGGTATTATCCCATCAAGTGAGAGTGAGTAGAATTGGCCTGTGTGCTGGACCATGCAGAGGACTGTGAGGCTAACTATGTGAAGAATCAAGGGCTCTTACAGGTCTCTGCAGGGTCCTTGCAGGAAATATGCTTAATTTAGATGAGATGTTCAGAAGCACAGAACACAGTCTCGCAGTAATAGTAAGGGCATCTGGGACTTAGATTTGTAGGACTCACTGCAGTTGGAGGGTTTTGAATGGCTGGCACTCAATGCCCGTAGTGCAGGTGAGGCATTGTCATTGAGTGGGGTCCAAAGTAATCGATAAACTTTTCAGGGTGATAAAGATGTCAAGGGGCTGTGGGCAACTGGAGTTCGGGACCAGTTACAAGAACTTCCCTGATCAAGCTGCATGGAAGAGTGATCTCGAGGGGCTAAATGGCCTATTCATGTTGTTCTTGCGCACCCATGTTTCTGGTTTGATTTGAAAGAGTTTCCTGCAACATCGTCCCCATTGAGTGCAGATGTGAGGGTGACATGAGTGCATGCCTACCCAGGTAAGATTTCATAATGCTTTTAATGTAACATGCATAAGGATTTTGTGAGGGCATGGGAAAAAAATTAACTTCTACTTACAGGTGCCCAAGGTCACAGGAGAATGGAGCGCTGTGCAAGTTCTGATATGCGTATTTTGTGCAAGGGGTCAGTATATCAGTACAGTTTGGCACATGCAAATGATCACAACACCAGTTGTGCAGATGTTAGGTAGTGCAGTTTAATTCAGCTATCATAAATTATGGTACAAGAGGGCAAAGTATAATGTATGTTACAAAAATGGAGCTGTGGCCTGCCAGCCAGCAGAGGATAGTAAACCAAATAATAAAGGAGATGCATCGGCAGCTTAGTCTGCCTGGAATCTGTTAGCTATTAGAACGTTACAGACCTCTCTGCCCTTGCAAGGGCCTCTGCATGTACCCCACCATCAGGAGGCCTACTGTCTGTTCAATGGTGGCCCTTGTGGAGATATGTGTAGCATTGTAGCTCTCCTCACGGCACTTTGCAAATGGCGTCATCAGCCAGTTCTTTTGGGAGCATCCCTTGGCCCCAAGGAGCCAGCCCTGCAATCGCTGAGGCCATTCAAAAACTTCTGGCATCTGGGAGGGGTTTAGAATGTAGGTATTGTGAGAGCTCCCTGGGAACCCTGCACAAACATGCAGGACTTGTCTTCTGTGATCACATATCAGCTGCACGTTCAAAGAGTGGAAACCTTTCCTATTGAAGAACGTGACTGGCTGATACCAGGGAGCTCTCAATGCCATATGTGCGCAGTCAGTAGCCCCTTGCACTTGTGGGAACCCTGAGATTGCTGCAAAACCCAATGCCTTGGCGGCCTGGTATAATGTGACTAGTTAATGATCAGAATTTATCAGCAACTACAAACAAATTGCACAGCCTGACTGTTAAATAATGGGAAAAAAATCTCCTGTGAGGAGCATGGGTGGTTCAGTCAGCTGGAATTCCGCCTTCTCCCCTGTGGGATCTTGATCTGAATCTAGCCCGAACACAAATGATGAAAGTATCCTCTCGGGTTAGCTGCTAAACGTGAGCTCATATGGTATCAGTCCAGCTTCTACTACCCATCGACTGATGAACACAAACTGTACAAACAATGGCACATTCTTCGTAAAAGCATAAAGGCTCACGTATAGAACGAAAAATGTCCACATTTCCCCCTGTTGCAGTAGGTGAAAGAGAAAAAGATCGACTTGGATTTAAGTAGCACCTGTCTCATTTTTCAGAAATATTTGAAAACGATTCACATACAGTAAGTTAGCTTGAAGTGCAAAGACTGCTATGATATAGATGAATGTGTCAGGAGTTAGGTACACAGCAAGATCCCATTAGCAATTTAAATTGATGGCGACTTCATCTGTTTCTGTGGAGCTGGCTGCAGCAGGAATATTATCCAGGAGACTGATGAACTTCCTCCTCTTCTTTATTATCATGCCTCAGGATGTTCATTGTCCACATAAACCACCAGGGCAGGCAGGCCAGTCTTCAGTTTAACATCTCCTGCGATGAATAGTTGCTGCATCAAGGCACTACTGAGTAGTTCAGTGAGACCCAGTCTCATTGGGTTATGTTCTGTCGTGGCAATACCTAAGAGCTACCAATCACTTCTGTAGTGCTCTTCTGAAGTAAGGACAAAGGCACCTTGTTGGGACAGAGCGGAGAGTATGTGCTTTACTCTGCATCTGAAGCTGCTCTAAATGACCTTAGAGTGTTTGATACTAACACTAAATGGTCAAATGTTCAGCACTGAATCTCTTAGCTTGATGAGCTGAAACATTTGCTGAAAAATTAAAGCCAAAAGAAGCCTGTGCTTGGTGCCATGTTGTGTTAAACATTGGAATAATTAATGAAAACTCTAAAGAATGAGGATGATTTTAACTCTACCCACCTGGCAGAATTCCCACCCAGCCAGGCGAACATTACAACAAATAGATGGAGACAGGTGACAGGTTTGGATTTTCAACTATTCTGAGCAGGCAACAAGGAAACCCACCCCTAGTTGGTGGGGTTGTTCTTTAGTATTCAATTATGTTGAATTTTGATCATTTCATCAGGACCTAATTGCAATTTTAATGCAATGCATAGTGTGTTTACCCAGTGATGAAGAGGATCGGGGCATGTAGAAGGTTCACCAGGCCATAGTTGGATCAGCTATGATCTTATTAAATGTTGGAGCAGGCCGGAGGGGCCAAGTATTTATTTTTTTTATTTTACTTTCCTTGTGGAGCCAGGAGAAACAATCAAGCTCCACTATAGTTGCCAACCCTCCAGCATTGCCCTAGAGTCTCCAGGAATTAATGATCAATCTCCCAGACACAGCTTTAATCATCTCTGGGTGAACAAAATCATACAGCCATTAAAATAAATTGTTTTTTTCTCTCCCCCCCAACTCCCTTTCTTTGAGCACCTTTGTTTATTCATTGTAAGAAGATTGGAGATCGGTATTCCATTGGGCAGGGTGGTCAGAGTTGGGACAGCACATGATAAAAGCTCCAGGAATACATCCTGCCAGGGTTGGCAACCCGAATCTCCCTTCGGGTACCACAGGGAAAACCTTGGCTTCCATTTTGCAAGTTCCCCCTTTGGTCCAGTGCCCTCCCCACACACCTGTAGCGAGATCCCAATATGATGGCCCAACAGCAAATTTCTCCAATTGCCTAGCATCAGAGGGCATTGTCTGATTTTCTACCACTTCTTGCCAGCTTCTCACTTGGTAGGATTTAAATGAGGTTCGGGAGTTCAATAGTCCAAGCCTCATTTGTGGAGCATATTGCTGCACACCTGCTGAAAATTATCTGGATGTTAAAATCGGGGTCCTGTAAATATTGTGAAAAAACACTAACTGCAGATGGATGTAGTACCTCCAAAGCCTGAGGTAATGTGTTTGGAATTAAGCGGAATTACCGTTTAAGATATTACATTAACATTTTCCAAATGCTGATCAATTTGTATGAATATTTTATGAAAAAAAATTATTGCTATGGCTATATTTCTGAAGTTAATTTCACTTCCCTGATCATAACAGCCCCCACACTATCTGGTTATGTTATCTAACTGTCTATAATATACACACTGAGCAAAGTCATTGATGATAACCTCTTATTCATGGATTCCACTTAATGAAGAGTACACCAGGGAAGATTTCCTTTGGTTGCTATGTGTTACTAACATCGCTGGCCCAGTGAGCACTGTGAGTACTTATGCTCTGATTGCAATTTTCACTAATTACTATAAATTTAGTGAACATGTGACACTTTCCCTCTGTGTTTAACATGTCACTGACTAATATATTCAGCTGTCAATGGTCAGTGTTACAAGCATGTTGTAGAATGGCTGAGTTGTACTATTAATGATAGAGTTGATCTGCATAGACTTCTTGGGTGGAAACATTAGGGGCAGGATTTTTACCTCATTGGACGGGTGCCATGGGCAGGCCCGGGAGTGGTCGCAAAACCCACCGCCGCCCGCGATCAGGCCCCGACTAAGGTTTCATGCTGGCTGGCCAATTAATGGCCATCCAGCGTGAAGGGCGCACTAGGACCTTCAGTGCTGCTGGGGTAGGGGTGGGAGGAGCACAAGCGCAAGCACTGAAGTTTGCATGGGTGCGCTCAGTGAAAGCTCCCTGAAGGCACAGAACTTCCTCAATGAGCTAAAGATTTTTAACATCACAAATGAAGAGTTGAAAAATAGGGAACATATGTCCCTCATGTGACCCTGTCACATGAGCAAGGACATGTTAAAAATGAATTTTAAAAGTTTTCACATTTTTTTAAATCACTGGTCGAAACCTCAACCCGCCCGCGGATGAGGTTTCACAAAAAATGTATAGGCTGCTTGGCCAATTTGCCTGCTCGCCAATCGAATGGTTGGACTGGCAGTGAAAAATTTGATTTAATTAATTGATTAAGGGTCTTAATAGGCCTCTTAATTGTTGGCTGGTGTGCTGCCATCTCTCGTACATGCCCGCCAAGCGAAATAGCGCGAGAGTGCGCAATAATGTCAGGACGCATCGCACACTCTTTTACTCCCGTTTGGGTCGGGCACACGTCCGCCTGATGAGGGAAAATTTCTGCCCTAAGTTTATTTACGATATACTCAGCAGTAACTATATGTGTGCTTTCAACTTCAACTCTATCTCTACACTGACTGCTGAGGCGCTACTCTCCTATCGGTTACTACAGATCATGTGATCTTCCTTAACAAATATTATTCTTAAAGGTATGTTACACACTAAATAAAACCATAATTACTACATTCCTTCCCCTTTCATTCAGCTATACATATATTTACAAATTCATATTTTTCAAGACAAGGTAATATTTACACGGGTTCAGTCTTACAGGTGGTTTTGTGGTGCATGTGTAACGTCGCAGCTCCACAACTTTCCAGGAGTTGCCTGAACACCAGGTGCTTATGTGGGCACTCGCAGTTCTGTATCCACAACTCTTACAGGAACATCAGACATGTCAGCCCTGGGTTGAGTATCCTCAACAGGAAACACAGACATAGTCATGATCACTGGCGGAACAAAATCTTGATGATTTGTCTCACACTTTCTTAAATGGTTCACATGTTTACAGATGATCTGCCCTTCCACCTCCACATCGTAAGATAGAGGTCTAGTTACCACCTTTATTTCACCTCGTAATCACTTTGGTCCTTCCCTGAAATTTTTCACATATATCAGCTCTCCCACGGTAAATCTCCTCTCGCGACCAAGCCAGTTGTGTCTATTTTTCTGGCTTCCCAGACTCCTTTCCACCTTCCTCTCTAAATTTGGCATCATTAATGTCAATGTCGCCCTGAGACGGGGCTTCAACAATACCGCAGGTGTCTCACCTGTTGTTGTGTGAGGGGTAGTCCTGTAATTAAAAAGAAAGTGCGCTTGCTTGGCTGCCAAGGGACCAACTTTTTCATGCCTGCCTTGAACGTTTGAACCACCCTTTCGGCCAGTCTGTTTGAGGAAGGGTGGTATGGTACAGTTCTCCCACGGGAGTAATGGAGCTGTGACTGGCAACTTTTGCAGTTGCTGACATTGCATACAGTGCTTTACTAAACTCTCTATTTCACCATCCATCCCAGGCCACAATAGATAGCTGCGTGCTACGGTTTTCATTAGGGAAATTCCTGGATGGGTACTGTATGGTTCTATTAAAAGTGACTCCCTTCCCTTTGGAAGAACTAGTACTTGTGCTCCCCACAATAAGATGTCACCCTGGCTGGTTATTTCATGGCTTCTTTTGAGGTACGGTTTCATTTCTTCAGATACAGGCTCCTGTGACCAACCATGTAGCACTTGTCTTCCTACCTGCGATAAGACTGGGTCCCAAATTGTCCAGTCTCTGATCTGTCAAGCACATACTGTTGAGGAATCTAAGAAATTTAACAGTAAAACAAATTCCTGTGGAACTTGGACGTGCTCATAATTTTCTTGTAAAGGCAAATGACCAAGGGCGTTGACGTTTGCGATTTTGTTGGAGGCCTATGTACAAAAGTGTGTTTATATGCTGCCAGAATTAAAACCCAATTAATATTTCTGTATCTGTTTTCGACGTGCCTTCTTCTTTCTAGCATAGACTTTAATCTCGGCCTTCTTTTTGATTTCACTATTGGCCAGACTTCTCTCTGACGCAAGCTCAACTTGTCTGAGCTCAGTGGCTGAGTCTCCCAAAACTTCATTATATGTCTGCTTCTTGGAAAATTCTGTGACTTTTGCTTCCGAAGCCCCTTTGGCTTTATTTAGCTGATTCTTCAGCTCTTCTGTCTCTATTTTGTATTTGTTTGCTGCCTCATGGCAATGCAATGTTGTGTATTCTCTGCCAATACATTCTTCAGTTTGTTCGGAGAAGTGCTAAATTCTTTCTATTTCTCTTCATACTGTTCCAGAGGTACAAACTTTGACCTGAGGGAATCTTGTAGTACGTGAAGGTCTTTTAGCAGGTTTTCTTTCTCCCTTCGAAGGTTGCTCACCTCGTCTCAAACTCTGTCATCAAGCAGGGTCTCTTCGAGTTCCTTCCTCTGTTCTTCGACGTTTTGGCTTAAGACAGCCTGCACTTCTTCAGGTTGTTGAGTCCTTACACAGTCCTTTTTCAAAACAGGAACACTTACAGCTTCCTTTTGGTGTCTCAGTGGCTAATCAAGGTTGACTTCCCTTAGCCAATTTCACCCTAAAAGTCTTGGTCCTCTGCCTTTCAATACCAACACTGGTAGCTTTGCTGATTGGTTTCCGTAATGGACAGTTACTCTGCTTATGCCTTTCACTTGAATATCTTCACGTGTATATGTTTTTAGCTTGGCGGCTGTTTCTTCAAAACTTAATTGATGTTCACCATGATTCAAACATCTGAAGATATGTTCTCCAATTACTGTAATGGAAGCTCCCGTGTCCATTTCCATTCTAACAGATTTGCATTTACTTTCACTGTGACAAATATTGGTTCCGTCTTTTCAACTTGCAGATTAAACAATGAGTAAATGTCTGAATTTGCTGTTTCAGACTCTTCTACATTATAGATTTCATTGGGCTTCTTCTTTTGTTTACTAGCCTGCTTGAATCTTTCCTTTCATTGTCTCGTCATATGTCCATTTCTGTGACAACAGTAGCATTCGATTTTTTTAAACTGCCAATCACTAAAAGACTGATTGTTTCCACCTCTATTAAGATTATTCTTTAATTTTGCTGCTAAATTATTTTTCCTTATTCTTTGGCTAGCAGGGATTATTTCCCTGGCAGGGTCTGACATTTTCATGCCACTTTCGGCTGAGGTTTCCCGCCCGATATGGAGGACAGCACCCTGTATTGTTTTTGAATCTCTTACTGCGCTTTCCATGGCCAGCACTATCACTAGTGCCTTCTTGAGATCCTGATTCGCTTTGGACAATAATCTTTTCTGAATAGAGTCGTCTTTCACACCACACACTAAATGATCTCTGAGCATGTCGTTCAGAGTCATACCTAACTCACAACGTCCCATTAGCTGCTTCAAGTTTACCACATATCATGCAATTGTCTCACCCGGGGCTCTATTTCGCAAACTAAACCTGAACCTCTGCATCGTGACTGAGGGATTGGCATGAAAGTGACCCTTCATGAGAACTACCAATTCAAAGAAATTCTTCAAATCTGGGGCACTGGGTGCCATCAAACTTTGAATCAAGCTGTAGGTTTTGCTCTCACAAGTACTCAAGAGGATCACTAGCCTCTTCTCTTCCCCTGTCATCTTGTTCACTTGAAAAAAGAACATGAGGCGTTATATGTATTGAGACCAATCGCTCTGGTTGGTTCAAAAGGATCAATTCTCCCAAATTGTGGCATTTTGAGAGGGGATAACTTCTTCAATTCTAACGGACCTTGCCACTTACAATCACTTGGTGAAGTACAGTGCTGATTTCTTTCTAACTTGATTTCTTCTGTTCAATCCTGTTTTATCCTCATTGCCAGTTTGTTGTAGGGTGGCCGAGTTGCACTATTAATGACAAAGTTGATCTGCAGACACTTCTTGGGTGGAAAAAATAAGTTTATTTACAATATACTCAGCAGCAACTTCATGTGTGCTTTCAACTCCAACTCTATCTCTGCACTGACTGCTGCGGTAGCCCGCACTATTCCCCTTTTGGTTACTACAGGTCATGTGATCTTTCCTAACAAGTGTTATTCTTAAAGATACATTACACAGTAAACACATAATTACTACAGAGCACATTAGGTATTTGTGCACGTGCCCAGTTCTGATCTGAAAGCCCGCGATTTTTACTTCATCAAATTTAAAGCTAAAAATTTATCTCATTGTGACTAAATTAAAGCAAGTTAATGCAACTATTCTCAGTAATCCATCTAAACAAACACTCTCATACTTCAGCACTAAAATGAACAGTAACAAATTAACGTGTTATTGAGATTTAAAATGCTGGCTTTGGATGAAAGATATGCCCCAGAATACTGGGTTCAAAATGTCATATATGGAAAAATTGCCCCAAAAATTGAGTTTTCAGCAATCCTGTTGAACACTGTGAAAACAAAAAGTGTTAAATTAAGAACTATGGGTGCTTCAATTAGACAGCACTGTGAGAAAAAAGGACCTACGCACAGACAATTGGTTGAATGATGGCTATGGTCACAGATGTAGAAGTAACAGAGGTGATTTTGATATCACCCATGGCTCAGTTGGTAGCACTCTTTTCTTTGAACATAACATAATAAGAACATAAGAACTAGGAGCGGGAGTAGGCAATGCAGCCCCTCGAGCCTGCCCGGCCATTCAATATGATCATGGCTGATCTCATTTCGGCCTCAACCCCAATTTCTCGCCCTCTCCCTATAACCTTTCAACCCGTTACTAATTAAAAATCTGTCTATCTCCTCCTTAAATTTATTCAGCGTCCCGGCGTCCACTGCACTCTGAGGTAGTGAATTCCACAGATTCACAACCCTTTGAGAAAAGTTATTCCTCCTCATCGCTGACTTAAATCTACCACCTCTTCACCTAAAACTATGGTCTCTCATTCTAGAATGCCCCACAAGGGGAAACATCCGCTCCACGTCTACTTTGTCTATCCCCTTTAGCATCCTATATACCTCAATTAGATCCCCTCTCATCCTTCTAAACTCTAGCGAGTACAGGCCTAAACTGCTCAATCTCTCCTCATAAGACAAGCCCCGCATCTCTGGAATCAATTTAATAAACCTCCTCTGAACCGCCTCCAATGCAACTACATCCTTCCTCAAGTAAGGGGACCAAAACTGTGCACAGTACTCCAGGTGCGGTCTCACCAATGCCTTGTACAGTTGCAACAACACTTCCCTATTTTTACACTCAATTCCTTTAGCAATAAATGCTAAAATTCCATTTGCCTTCCTTATTACCTGCTGCACCTGTATACTAGCTTTCAGCAATTCATGCACGAGGACACCCAGATCCCTCTGCACTGAAGCATTCTGAAGTTTCTCTCCATTTAAATAATAAACTGCCTTCTTATTCTTCCGTCCAATATGGATAACCTCACACTTATCCACGTTAAACTCCATCTACCAAATTTTGACCCATTCACCTAACCTGTCCATATCCATTTGTAAATTTCTTATTTCTTCATTGTAATTTACTTTCCCAACTATTTTGGTGTCATCTACAAATTTAGCTATAGTACCTTCTATCCCTGAATCCAAGTCATTAATATAGATTGTAAATGGTTGGGGCCCAAGGACCAAATCCTGTGGCACCCCACTAGTTACAGCTTGCCATCCAGAGAAAGAGCCTTTTATCCCGACTCTCTATTTTCTGTTGGTTAGCCAATCCTCTATCCAAGCTAATATATTACCCCTAACTCCGTGTGATCTTATCTTGTGTATTAATCTTTTGTGCGGCACCTTATCACAGGAAGTCCAGATATACTGCATCTACAGGATCCCCATTATCCACTTTGCTTGTCACATCTTCAAAGAACTCTAGCAAATTAGTGAAACATGATTTACTCTTCATAAAACCACATTGACTCTGATGGATTGCATTTTGACTTTCCAAATGCCCCATTACTACTTCCTTAATAATGAATGCCAACAATTTCCCAACGACAGATGTTAAACTAACTGGTCTATAGTTTCCTACTTTCTGCCTCCCCACCCCACCCTTTTTGCATAGGGGCCTTATATTAGCATTTTCCCAGTCCAATGGAACCTTTCCAGAATCCAGGGAATTTTGGAATATTATTACCAGTGCATCCACTATCTCTGCTGCCACTTCCTTTAAGACTCTGGGATGTAGGCCATCAGGTCCTGGGGACATTTCACCCTTTAATCCCAATAGTTTTCTCAGTACTTTTTCTCTAGTGATGGTGATTGTTCTAAGTTCCTCCTTCTCTATACCCTCTGTTCTACCTGTTACTATTGGGGTGGTACTAGTGTCCTCCACCGTGAAAACTGAGGCAAAATATTGATTAAGCATCTCTGCCATTTCTGCGGTCCCCACTATTAACTCCCCAGTCTCACCCTCCAAGGGACTAACATTCACTTTAGCTAATCTCTTTCCTTATATATACTTGCAGAAGCTTTTGCTGTCAGTTTTTACATTTTGCCCTAGTTTTCTTTCATAATTACCTTTGCTCTTTTTATTTTTTTTTAGTAACCTTTGCTGATCTTTAAAAGTTTCCCAATCTTCCAGCCTGCTACTGACCTTTGCAATTTGGTATGCCTTAGTTTTTGCCTTTGTTATTTTTAACTTCCTTGCTTAGCCATGGATGCTTTTTCCCCCTCTTACCATCGTTCTTCCTCTTTGGAATATATTTATTTGGGAGGAATTGAATATCTCCTTAAATATTTGCCACTGTTTATCAACTATCCTACCTTGTAGTCTTCCTGCCCAGCCCACAAGCACCAAATCTGCCCTCATACCTATGTAATTACCATTGTTTAACTCCAGAACACTAGTGTGGGACTCAAGTTTCTCGCTCTCAAACCGAACTTGAAATTCTAGCATGCTATGATCACTCTTCCCTAGACTCTGAGATCATTAATTAATCCCATCTCATTACAAAAAACCAAATCCAGAATAGCCTGCTCCCTGGTTAGTTCCACAACATATTGCTCCAAGAAACAATCTCTAATACACTCTATGAATTCTTCCTCGCAGCTGCCCTTGCCAATTTGATTAGTCTAGTCTATATACATATTAAAATCACCCATGATTATTGCCGTGCCTCTCTTACATGCTCCTAGTATTTCCTGGTTTACACTGTGCCCTACTGCTGAACTACTGTTTTGGAACCTATAGATCACTCCCACCAGGGACGACTTTACCTTGCTATTTCTTATTTCTACCCAGACTGACTGAGTCACAAGGTTGTAGGCTCAAGTCCCACCCTAGGGCTTAGCACAACAACCAAGGTTGATACTTCAATGCAATATCGAGGGAGTGCTGCACTGCAGGAGATGTCATCTCTTGAATGAGAGGTTAAACTCAGGTGCCATCTTACTGCTTAGGTGGATGTAAAAGAATCATGGCACTATGTTGAAGAAAAGTTATCCTGCCCAATATCTATTGTTCAATCAAAACAACAATATTATCTGGTCACAGTCACATTGCAATTTGTGTGAGTTTGCTGTGTGCAAATTGGCTGCCATGTTTCCTGCATTACAACAGTGACTACACTTCAAAAAATACTATACTTCATTGGCTGTCAAGTGACTTGTGATGTATGGTGGCTGCATAAAGTGCTATATAAATGCAAGTCTTTCTTTCATTTTCTATTTGTGTTTCAACATGGAGTGGTAGCCGCATCAGAATAATACGGCTATTGAAGTGCCAATCTACTGCTTCTTTCCCATCGCCCTCAGAGGTGTCACCAGAAACAGACAGGAGCCTCGTGATTATATGTTAATTGGAATCAGATGACATATTTATGAACCATGGAATGGCTTTTGGGCATGCCTGCTGGACTGCCACCAGTTCCTGTTCCCACTCACCAGCCATATGTGGCAGAAGTTGGGAGTGCCGGAACATTTTGAGTATTGACAAAAAGGATCGTTAGCTGCAGTCAGAGAAGGTTAGGGATTTTTGAGGCTTGAAAACTTCCATAATTAAAGTCCCTGTTGCTGTAGCTGCTGCAAAACTGTTGCCTGTTATTCAAAACTGGTTCTTCCTTCATGCTCAGTGCTTCCATCCCTCACATTTTAAAGACACTGCTGAAGCCCTTGCAAAAAAAAGCCACCCTGCTGGATTCAATGCCTCCAGGTCAGAGACCTGCCTAGTGGGAGGGTGTTTCATACTGCCGGCTAGCTGAATTGAAATAAATAAGGCCAAGCACGACAATAATACGGACCCAATGTTGGCTCCGCCAGGTAGATGTGGCACATGACTTGCTCACCATCTTTTTGATCTTATTCAAACTGACATCCTTCTCAATGTGTATAGCTTTCATTTGGTAGTTACAATTGGTTCATTTTACATTCTTGATAAGTGTCAGTTTAAGGTAATTGACACTTTAAAAAAAATGAACTTGGCGGGGTCTGATTGAGAAGTGGAGGTGAGTTTTCTGCCAACTGTTGGAAAATGAAGGTTTCACTTCGTGATTGTATCAAAGATAGAGTTTGTAACAACCAAAAGAAGTTCATGAGGATAGGTCAGTCCAGGGAATTTCAGATTATTTGGAATTCCCTGAGAAATAGAGGCTACAGATCAGAGAAGCTGGTAGGATATAGACAATTGCTTAACTGCATCACCTTTACATAAGAGAGGTTTCTATGAGATGGGAAGTGAGATTTGAATGGGCTGTAATCTGAACATTGTGATTGATGTGTAAGATGGACTAATACAAGACAGCCAGGCAAGAGGGAATGGATACCATGACTTTGGATTGAGATTCACCAAGCTAATATTCCAAGAGACCAACATGGATACCACAACTCAATCATGCCAGTTCAAAAGGATGAAGTTGTATAATATCCAAGAGCCATTAAAAAAAAATCATGGGAGCTCATCAACAATGAACTGAACCAATGTGCCCTCCATGTTATTTTGGAATGTGCAAGCAATTTGTTTAAGTACACAACCCTTATTTTTTTTTACCTGGCCATGCATGCACTGCAACTTAAAGGGGCCAACTTGTGATTTGTGTACAAGAACACTTTTTCCATTTCTTATCATTTAAAAAAAATCTGCTTTTCTATTTTGTCTACCAAAATGGATAGTCTCACATAGTCAGAAAGCAGACCATGTCGGAATAAATGGGACATTTGAGGCTTGGCAAGCTGTAACTAGCAGTGTACTGCAAGGATCAGGACTTGAGCATCAGCTATTTACAATCTATACAAGTGACTTGGATGAGTGGAGTGAATGTAATGTATCTATGTTTGCTGATGATACAAATCTAGTTGGGAAAGGAAGGTTGTCGTTGACGGCTGCTGTTCGTTAATTCAAGTATGACATCTTCTTGATGTTCTGAGTTTCTGCCATGGGTCTTCATGTGACTGAACAGGCCTATGCACGATCCACAAATCTTTGCACACATGGGATTGGATGTCCCATGAAGTAGTGGGATTCAGGGTGCAGGATTTGCATCCTTTTCTTTCCTTCCTTGCTGCTGCTCTACCTCATTATTAAAACATTGTGACTCAAAGCAAGATGCAGCTTGATGGACAATTTGTCACCATTCTGAACAAGTGGGAACAAGCTCCTTAAAGACATTAACATTAATGCTGCTGCACTTCAAGAAGGGTTCCAACGTGTCTTTGAAGCGTTTTCTTTGTTCGCCTCTGGAAGATCCCCCATTGAAGAGTTTAGAAAACAGGATCTGGCAGGGGAAACCATTTTTGGCCATTCAAATGCAAGTGTCCAGTCTATTGGAGTTTATTTTGCAGGAGTTTTATTTGAATGCTTGTGGAGCTCGCTTCAAGAAGGACATGGTAAGCAGTGAGGAGGATGCAAAGGAGCTGCAGAGAGATATAAGCAGATTAGGTAAAGGGGAAAGAACTTGGTAGATGGAATACAATGTGGCTAAGTGTGAAGTTATCCACTATAGTAGGAAGAATAGCTATTTTTTTTACTGTTGAAGGCGTGGGAAATGCTTGCATTCAGAGATTTGAATTATGATGTATGGTCTTTAATAGTAAGGTTATGTTTGCTTGCTTCCCATAGCAGGGACAATTCTAAATCCTAGGGAATTCTAGAAACAGAAAGCTAATGCATCTATTATTTCTTTAGCCAGCTCCTTTAACACCCTAGAATGTAGGCCATTGAGGGATTTTGGTCCCATTAATTTCTCCCATATTATTTCTTTACTAATATTAATTTAAGTTCTTAATTGCCACAAGGTATTTTGTTGACCACTATTTCTGTAAGGTTTTTGTTTCTTCCATCATGCAGACAGATATATAGGCTTAAATGTTCACACAGATGGAGAAGCTCTCTATCTATGCAAAAATAGCTCTGGAGGCTCGGATCCGGAAGTCCTGTCCCTGAACCCAGCCCCCACCATTTTCATGGTGGGTGGGTGGGTTGGTGCGGAGGTGGGGGGGGGTGAGGGTCACACTTCATACATCTGTGGTTCATGGAAGCAACTGCACATGTTAAAGTGCAGCTGCCTTCAGGCTGATCTGATTTTTGCTGGTGGGATATCCAAAGCATGACTTGTACAATTTAAATCTGGTAGGAGAATATATAAAGTTAGCAGTGTTATTTGAAGAGATAGGGTACCCTTTTGGAGAGATAAGGGATATTGCCTGGGACACCTTTGAGAGAGGTAGGGTATCCTTTCGAGTTGTTAAAATTAGACATGAATGTGCATAAAAAGTGGACAAACTCATCGGAAGCATTAAGCTCATTGCAACTGTCAAAGGGAATTGGCAAAGAGAACTATCAAGCTGTCAAGTTATTTAAATCTTCTGCCCTTTAAATAGTTGGAAAACAACTGTCTTCCCTGTTTTAAAAAAAGTACTTGCTATTTCATCCTGTCAGCTGTCAAAAACCTGAGAGCTATCATTGTAAGATTCGTGCTGTATGACTGATTTCATGACCTATCATTAACATAGTGGGGTGCCTGTCAGTTTACAATTTGATTGACAGCTCCAGGTGTTTATCAAGTCTTTGAAGTGGGATTATGAATAAAAATGCATGTTCTTCTTAGGGATTAAGTATTTGAAAGAAGTTAAATGTATTGAACGGGTTTTTATCAATGAGGCTGCTTTTTAAAATATAGCGAATTCAATAATTGACACTTAAGAACTTTATTTAATCTCAGCATGTGGCCTGAGGTCTGTTGGAAACTGGGTGAGTTGGCATTGAGGGTGTGAGGGAAAAGGTGATGGGTGGGGAGAGCAAAGCTTGGCATATGTTGGCACTAAGTTGGCATAGGGACTAAAGGGCCATCGGTGTGGGTGGAGGGTCATAGGGGCTATAAAGGACCACTGGGGTGAATGGAGGGTCATAGGCTGGCATAGAGGGTTTGAGGGGCTATAGGGGACTGCATAGAGGGGCATAAATTGGCATCAGAGCTATAAAGGACCATGGAGGTGTGTGGATATAGGCTGGCATGGAGAGTATGAGGGGTAGCCCCTGCACTGCTTCCACACTATTGCTGGTGTTGCCCACCATGACTCCCATTACAACTTCACAACACTCCCCCGCCCACCCTCCCACCCCAGCCAAAAATCGGAAACTCCAGGGCTCTATTTCCCAGGTCAGGTTTGAGGAGCTGCGACTTGTCCCGACTCTGCACTCCTGACCCGGGAGCAAAAATTCAGGCTAAAATATTTGTTGATTGGCTCTGCCTGACAGAGATATTTTCAGTTAGAAAAGCAAGAGCCCATGGGATCCAAGGGAAAGTGGCAAGTTGGATCCAAAATTGGCTCAGTGGTAGGAAGCACAGGGTTTTGGTTAACAGATGCTTTTGTGACTTGGAGGCTGGTTTCCTGAGGGACTTGGTACTGGATCCCTGGCTTTTCATGTTTCTATAATTCGTTGAGACTTAAATGTAGGGGGGCATGATTAAGAACTTCGCAGCTTATAGAAAATATTGGTTACATTGATAACAGTGCGGAAGAAGGCTGTAGACTGCAGGAAGATATCAATGAACTGATCAGGTGAGCAAATGGAATTCAGTCTGGAGAAGTATGAGATAATGCATTTGGAGAGGACAAACAAAGCAAAAGATTATATAATAAGGGGTGGGATACTGAGATGTGTAGAGGAACAAAGGGGCTTAAGAATGCATGTCCACAGATCCCTGAATGTAGCAGCACAGGTAGATGACAGGCAGATGGTTAAGAAGGTGCATGGGATACTTATTAGCTGAGACATAGGGTGGAATTTTCCTGCCCTGCCCTCCGCCGGAATTGTCCGGTCCCATCCAAAGTCAATGGGCCACCGAATCTCCCGCCGTGGGTCCACATGATGTGGTGGGAAAATCCGGGCCATAGAATATAGGAACTGGGAATTTATGCTAGAATTGCATGAAATAGTTATGTCACATTTAAAGAACTGTGCATGGTTCTGGTCTCTGCATTAGAGGAACGGTGTGATTACATTGGAGAGAGTGCAGAGGGGATTTATGAAGATATTGCCAGGAATGGAGATTTTTAGCTATGAGGAAACACCGGAAAAACTGGGGTCATTTTCTTTGGAAGAAAGAAACTGATTGAGTTATATAAAATTATGAGGGGTCAATATAGTGTGATAGGAAGGACAATATGGACAAGGAGCTCATGGACTTCTTTGTCACTAAGGTCAAGACCAAGTGGTCAGTTGTCTTTGCTGCTTCGCTCCCTTCCACTATCTCACTGGGCCATACTTCTTCTAAAATTCCCCCTGCCTTAGTCTTGAACTCCCATCTATCACTAGTTTCGCTTCGACTTCCCTTACGTCCTCCCTGAGCTCATTGCCTATGAGACCCACTCTCTCGACATTATTCCCACTAAATTGCTTTCCACCTGCTTTTCCCTCCTGGTCTTCATGTTACTGAATATTGTGAATGGGTCTTCTAGTGTTGTGCCTTTTCTTTTAAATCTGCTGTCATCACCTTTCTCCTCAAAGAAACCAACACTTGACCCCACCATCATTGCAAACTATTGTATCACCTCCAACCTCCCTTTTCTCTCCAAACTTGAACATGTTGTCACCTCCTAAGTCCGTCCCTATTTTTCCTGGAACTCCATCTTTGAATACCCCTAATCAGATTTCAGCCCTTCCAAAGTACTGAAAAGACGAGTATCAAAGTCAAAAATGACATCTAATGAGACTGTAACAAAGGCAAACTATTCCTCCTCTTCCTTCTCACCCTGTCTGCAGTCATTGGACACATTTGACCACACCTTCCTCCTTCAAAACCTCTTCACTGTTGTCCAGTTGGAGGGGACTGCTCTCATCTAGTTCCATTTCTATTTATCTAATGATAGCCAGAGAATCTCTTGCAATGGCTTCTCTTTCCAGTCCCAAATCATTACCTCTGGTGCCCTCCAAGAATCTATCCTTTTTGGTCTAATCCTCATCTCCATGCTGTCCCATGGTAATATCATTAGTTTTTCTATGTATGTTGACCGCACCCACATTTCCCTCACCATTAACTCATTTGACTCCTTCACTTTTGCTAAATTAATGGACTGCTTATATGTCATCCAAGTAATTGTTTCCAATTACATTTGGGAAGACTAAAGCCATCGTCTCCGCTCTCTGATCTCTAGCTACCAACTTCATCCCTCTTCCTGGTAACAGTCTGAGATTAAGGCAGTCTGTTCACAACCTTTGTGTAATATTTGATCCCACAATGAGCTTCCAACTAGATATTACTAAGACTGCCTATTTCCACCTATGTAACATCGCCCGGCATCGACCCATCTCAGCTCATCTGCTGCTAATATCCTCATTCATCCCTTGCGAACCTATAGACTTGATTATTCCAATCCACGCCTGTCTGGCCTCCCTCATCTAGCTTATCTTCTGTAAACTAGAGGTCACCCAGAGTTCTGCTGCCTATGTCCTTAATTGCACCAAGTCCATTCACCTATCACTACTATGCTCGCTGACCTTTGTTGGCAACCGGTCAAGCAATGACTCAATTTTACAATTCTTATTCTTATTTTCAAATCCCTGCATGGCCTCACCTCTCCATAGCCTTATAATCTCCACAGGCCTCTGAGAAAAGTGCAGACATTTAACTTTGGAATCTTCAGCATTCCGAAATTTATTGCTGCACCATTGATGACCATGCCTTTAGCTGCCTGTATTCAACCCCTATACCTTTCTGACTCTTGACTTCTCTTTTTTTCCTTTAAGATACTCCTTAAAACCTAACTCTTTGCATCTGTCCTAGTGTGGCAGCCAACCAGTAGGATGGTGGTTTGCACAATTGTGGTCAACTCTGTTAAGCATCTTCTGGTGTGGCTCAGGAGCCCCACTCTGCCTTGGCAGTCTCCACTGCATTTGCTGCAGAGGAAGACAGTGGGCTGAGAAGCAGTATGATTTGCTGGCTTCTGTCTTCTCTGGGCCCTCTTGTTGGCCAGCTGAGATTTTTGTTTCTCTTTGTCTCTTCCAATGTCCATCCAAACAGTCAGCCTCTATCGGTCACGCTTTCAGTAACTATGTCCCAGTTGTCAGTGTCACTGTCTGCCAAATTCATACCTCGCTTGCAAATGTCCTCATAACCAAGGTATGAATGCCCAGTAGGTTGTGAAACAGTGGCCAATTCACCGTTCAGAAGGTCTTTGGGTAAATGGCCATCATCCATCTGATGATCATGGCCGAGACAGCACAGACGTTATTGACTTAGTGTTGAGTGCATACAGATGGAATTAGCACACTCCAGGACCTCTGAGTTGGTGATCTTGCCCTGCCAAGAGATGACAAGGATATGTCTGAGACAGTGAAGGTGGAAACTGCTCAGCCATTTCTCCTGCCTAGGAGATGTTGTCCAGATCTCTTCACTGTAGAGGAACGCACTGAGGACGCAGGCTTGGTAGACTCGCAGTTTGGTGTTCTCAGTCAGGTTGCTGTTGTTCCACACTTTCTTACTTGGCTTGGATATAACAGCTGCAGCTTTTGCGATGCGTGTGTTGATTTCAGCATTAAGTGGTGATTGTGGAGCCTGGATATGTGAAGCTATCAATAAATTCCAGTGTCACATTGTCAATGCTGATAGATGACAGTGTGGCAACACCCTGGACCATGATATTTGTCTTCCTGATGCTGATGGGTCAAACCAAACTCTGTACAGACGTGAGACAGTCTGTCTTTTTGCCTCAGTTCCTCAGTATGGAACATTAGCGTGATATCGTCAGAGTAGAGCAACTCTCTGAGGAGGACTTGGTGCACCTTTGTCTTAGAACTCAGGTGAGCAAGGCTGAACAGCTTTCTATCAGTTCTGGTATGTAACTAGACACCCTCTGTAGATGACCCAAAGGCATATGACAGCAGCAAAGAGAAGAATATGCCAAAGAATGTTTTTGCCAGAGCACAGCCCTGTTTGATTCTACTGCAGATCTCAAAGGGTTCCGATATTGGCCGGCATGGCTGACATGACCCATCATGTTGTCATGGAAAGAGGAGATCACATTGAGCAGCTTCAACGGGCAGCCACTTTTCTCCAGCAGCTTAACTAGACCTCCTCTGCTCACACGTTCTAATGTCTTGGTGAGGTTGATGAAGGCAATGTAAAGTGGTCTCCTTTGTTTGTGACATTTTTCTTGCAGCTGTTGGACTGAGAAGATCATGACAATGTAGATCCTCTAGCTCTGAAACCACACTGGGACCTGGGGTAGATGCGGTCAGCCAGGATCTACAATCTAACAAGAGCAGCACAGGCAAATACTTTTCCTATTATGCTCAGCAGGGAGATGCCTTGAAAGTTGTTGCAATTGCTGCTGTTGCCCTTGTTCTTGGATAGGATCACACTGCCCCCACCCCTCCAGCAGAGACAGAGAAGTTTGTGCAGATGCTGCAGGAGTGCTGGTTTCCTGTGCTTGATGAGTTCTGGTGGTCTAGCATCAACACTTGGTAAAGTATCCACCCATGACAAGCCAGTCATTATAGTTGCTAAGCTCCTCCTCTGTGGTTTCAATACCAGCTGTTCCAATACAGGCAGGCTTTCTATGGTGTCTAGAGTTTCCTCGGTGACCATGTTGTCTCTAGAGAAGTGCTCCACCTATCTCTCCAACTGTTTATTGCAGTCAGTGATGGCCTCCCTTGCCTTTGTTTTCAATGGAGTTGTTTTCTTTGCTGATGGGCCTATGGCCTTTTTGATCTCTTTATACATGCTTCTGACATTCCCTGTGTCAGAGGATATCAGGATACTCTGGCAAAGCTGTAACTAGTCATCATTGGCACACTACCTACCAGTCTGTTATACTTTGTGTTGAGCAGCTCTTAGTGCATCCAAGGTCTTCTCACATGGAGCTCTCTTGTAATTAATGAGAGTGGACCACTTGGCTTCAATGACAGATTCCATCACAGTGACATGAGCCTTGAACAAGTTAGCATTTTTTGCTCTTGCTTCCCATATGTTGAGAGTACAGTATTATAGATGGCGACTTGAAGTATGTGTAGACATCTGAACATCACCCCAGTATTAGTCTCCATCTTCACACCACCATGATGCTGAGCTAAGGACCTTGTAGAAACATGCTTTGCAAAAGGTTACAAGTGTGGAGGCCCCAGAAGGCTCACTTTGACATGGGAGGATGTAGCACTGGGTCAGAACATGTGTCTACCACCTTGTGACCTTAACCCTCTGCCATCTCTCACAAGGTCCATCGACATGGCAATGTGCTTTTTACAATGACATTGGTGTGCCTGATATTGGTGTGCAAATGTAGGACTCTTGGAATGGAAATGTGGACCCCTCAAATGGGATCAGAGCGAGGCTGCAATCAATGTAATGTGTGCTCTTTATTATCAATGATTTGTGTCCTTAATGCTTAGATGGACTGTTAGCATTTTTGGGCCCAATAAATTGATGGCTAGGCAGTATGGGATATTGGGAGACTGAAGATGGAGGCATGGTCATGAGTGTTTCATATATATTAGACTACGCATCTCCTGAACCTATCGCGGTCCACTGTGAGGTGAGTTGAACTGCAGTGTTGCATCCATCACTGAGAGTTACAGATGAATGCATCATGAGAATGTATGTAACACTGGGGAGTCAGTAGGATGAAGATGCCTGAACTTTTGTCTTGTAGGAACGATTGCCTGTCTGTAGAAACCACAGGGTGGATTCACAATGTACCTGAGACTTGAAGTAGAGAAACAATGACTGATGATTATCATCCTTGAGATGCCTTGCACGAATGCAGGAATACTGCACGAGAGCAATGAGGATTGCAGTGCTGCCCCTGCCTCTTGAAGGCTGCTGTAGGAGGAGGAATGACGCTGGGCTGTTTGTAGAGGCTGCCCTATCTGAAGTCTGCTCACGAAACGTTCTGTTGCAGTTATTATCCCATTACAAAATGGCCACATGCTCCGGAGGCTGCATTATCTGCCAGGGATGAGACCATCGTGATGCTCATTCAGATATTGATACGTAGCATTCACATTATAAGGATCACAATGAAAGTGTTTACATGGATCCTGCATGGAGGGCACAGATCAAAGAAGCTACTATTGGCCAATCGTCATTCTCCTTCTGGAACATGGTAGCTATAAGCATGTCACGTGCATCCCTTTGTCTGGTCTGTGGTGTGGCCTCCTCCTCTGAAGCCTCCGCTTCCTTGCCCTCATCCAGATCAGCCCTTTTGGTATCCTTTTCATTGGAGGAGACTTGCTACTCCTCCATCTCTCTTCCTGGCACGACATGCTCCCTTTAGAGCACCAGATTGTGTGGAGCACAGCAAGCCACTATGGTGAGAGTATGTTGTGTGCCACTTGACCTGTCTAGGCATCGAAAACACATCTTCAGGATGCCATAGTCTGCTCAATCAATGATGTGTTGCAGCATAAGCAGTGTTGTACTTTTCCTTGGAGGCACTTATTGTGCACCAAACGGGCATCATCAGCCATGTCATTAGTGGGTGGCCTTTGTCACCAAGGAGCCAAACTTGGATCTGCTGAGGGCCCTCGACTATCTGTGGCACCTGGGAATGGTGCAAGATATACGAGTCATGGGAGCTTCCAGGGTATCTCGCATATACCTGCATAATCTGTTTCTGGTGGTTGGAGACCAGCTGCACATATAGTGAGTGGAACTCCTTTCTGTTTTAGTGGCTGCTGCCAGGGAGCTCTAAAAGCCACATGAGTGCAGTTGACGGTACCCTGCAACTGCGAGAATCCAGAGATAGCTGCAAAGCCCACTGCTCTGGCAGCCTGACTGGCTTCATCTAGGAAGATCTGGAAGTAATCACTTGCCTTGCTAAATTGGGTATCCGTCAGCTTTCGGATGCATTTGTGAGCAGATGCTTGAGAAATCCTGCAGAGGTCCCCAGTGGAGTCCTGGAATTGAGCCACTCGTAAAGAAGTTCAGAGCAACGGTTACTTTGAGAGCCACTGGCAAGGGATGGCCTCCTGGTACCTGCGGTGTCAACTCCTCCCGGAGAATGTGGCAGATGTGAGGCACCGCATCCCTGGACATGCAAAGGCATCTACAGCGCTGTCTCTCACTCATTTGGAGGAATGAGAGGCATCCTTTGTACATCCTTCGTCTTGCCAGATGACTATGCACAATGCTTCTGGCAGCCTCCACTTCTGGGTGTTCAGCGGGCCCTTCTGGCCCTTGATCATCAGGGTGAGGACCTTGCCTTTGCCCATCTGGCGACGATGGGCCCTTCTTCTCCCCCCTCTTTGTTACCTGATTGCCAGGATGAACACAACGTTTCCTGCCCTTGTGCTCACCTCTGTGAAAGTAATGAACAGAAACATGATTGACATAAGTCTGCAATAGTCACCTTACAATCTCAGTGGGAAGTCTCAATGGGGCTCATGGGTTCCTATCGTTCCAGCTATTACATCTCCACTTAGTCCCTTTGCAGCACTATTACAGGCTTCTGGATCACTGCTAGCACGCCCAGGACTCCTGCGATCCCCCTACCCCCACCACTAAAACAGCACGTGTTTGACAGTGCTTTGACACAAAGGCTTGGATGTCAATGCGTTCTGCCAGGTGCCAGAAACCTCACTCAGGGTACTGTCAGACTGCATCTCTTGGATTACATCACTGCCCCAACTTGCAATCATGGTATGATAATGCTGGGGTGGTGGGGTGTTCACAAATGGTACAGTCAGCTGCAAGGTTTAGAGGTCCTAAGGCCATTAGGCAGATGCATTTTGGCCCGTGGCCCCTTTTCAGTTGGTTCCTTCTGACCCTCAGGATTTTCCATGAGAGGGACAAAAGGTCTTTGGAAGCCAATCCTACAGTGGTCCCAATCGGGATTATACTCTTGCATGACTGTGGAACAAGAGTTAAGTCACCACATTCCCTAAGTTGACCTCTCCTAATATGTCTCAGTTGTGCCTTTCTTTCAATTTAGAAAAGCAGAAATTAATTGGGTACCCTTCAATTGGCCCATAGTGGTTGACTCCTCCCACAAGCCCTGAGAGTCCTCCCCTGGCATTTTCTTTTTCAACTGCGTCATTGGATCAGCTTGAAAAATGGTGATGTTGAGGCTGGTTTAATTACCAGATCAGCTTCAATGCCACTTCCTGCCCCCTGTGACTGTCAAGATCCCTCCCATCATGCTTGAGGGGCTTGAGGGGCACTATCTTTAGGATTCCCTCCCTCTAATCACCCTCATCCTTGATCCCATTGTGATTATGGATGATATCCCTGCCCCCCAAGCCCCCCACTGAGCCTTTGATGTTGATGTCCCAATGCTCCATGTTGACATGACCCCTCCCCATCTTGATGTCTTTTGTCCTGTGACTTACAGAGACTCTCCCCCACCCGCCCCCCCCGCCCCCCACCCCCCCGCTACCATGAGACCATTAAGTGACCACTCCTACATTACCTCTTTCCTATCTACAGGCTGCAGATGCCTCCCCTGACTGTGACTGTGCAATCTATGGCCCAGTCTCAAGTCACCAACCCAAGGCCCGACATGTGTGAGGGACTGACCATGCCCTGCATACCATGCTGGACACAATTGACAGAGGACTGACTGGTCCTTGCCCTCCCTGGACTGGGACCAGGACAGACGTGCCCAGCACAGCCCTCTAAATTATGGTGTTGCTCCTCATTACTACCTAAGCTTTCTGGCTCCAACTGTCTCTTGTGTAAGTGACCAGGACTGCCTAATCTTTCTCTTCCCTGCTCCCCAGTCATGTGTTGGTGGGCACCATTTCCAAGATTTCCCCCCCACCCCAGTCAAACCTTTGCCCTCCAAACCTTCCCTTACCTCTATCTTGTCTCACCTTCTTCCCCCCTCAGTCAAGCCTTTGCCCTCCAGCCCCTTCCCTGGCCTCCCCCCCCCACCCCCTTTCTGCTGGTCTGTAATGGTAATCCTAAACTCAGAGACCCCCATGCCTTCCAGCTGGTCTTCACTGCGTAGCCTGACATGGAGCTATAACAGCTGCGATCGCAGCAAAATGAAAGGTAGGCAAACATACCTCGAGGTTATGAGTGAAGTGGAGCTCACCAGGTGCACCTCACTTCACAGAATCACGGAATTGTTACAACACAGAAGGAGTCCATTCGGCCCATTGTGTCCGCACTGGCTCTCCAAATGAGCATTATGACTTAGTGTCATTGTCCTGCTTTTTCCCCGTACCTCTGCATATTGTTTCTATTTAAGTAATTATCTAATGCCCTCTTGAATGCCTCAATTGAACCTGCCTCCATCACACTTCCAGGCAGTGCATTCCAGACCTGAACCGCTCGCTGTGTGAAAAAGTTTTTTCTCACGTCACATTTGCTTCTTTTGCAAATCACTTTAAATCTGTGCTCTCTCTTTCTTGATCCTTTTACGAGTGGGAACAGCTTCTCCCATTCTACTCTGTCCAGCCCCCTCATGATTTTGAAGATTTCTATCAAATCCCCTCTTAGCCTTCTCCTCTCCAAGGAGAACAGTCCCAACCTCTCCAATCCATCTTTGTAATTCAAGTTTCTCATCCCTGGAACCATTCTTGTAAACCTCTTCTGTACTCTCTACAATGCGCTCACATCCTCCAGAAAGTATGGCACCCAGAACTGTACACAATACTCCAGCTGAGGTCTAACTAGTGCCTTGTATAAGCTTATCACAACCTCCCTGCTCTTGTAATCTATGCCCCTATTAATAAAGCCCAGGATACTGTATGCTTTATTAACGGCTTTCTCCATCTATCCTGCCACCTTCCATGAACTATGAACATATACACCCAGGTCCCTCTGCTCCTTAAGAATTGTACCCCTTACCTTATGTTGCCTCTCCATGTTCTTCCTATCAAAATGCATCACCTCATATTTCTCTGCATTGAACTTTATCTGCCATCTATCTGCCCACTCCGCCAACTTATCTATGTCCTTTTGAAGTTCTATAGTGTACTCCTCACAGTTTACAATGCTTCTAAGTTTTGTACCATCCATAAACTTTGAATTTGTCCCCTGCACACCAAGATCTAGATCATTAATATATATAAGGAAAAGCAAGGGTCCCATTACTGACCCCTGGGGAACTCCACTACAAACCTTCCTCCAGCCCAAAAAATATCCACTGACCCTTACTCTCTGTTTCCTATTACTCAGCCAATTTTGTACACATGTTGCTACTGTCCCTTTTATTCCATGAGCTATAAATTTTCTCACAAGTTTGTTGTGTGGCACTGTATCGAATGCACTCTAACAATTCTGTGATTCTGTGAAACAGGACCATGGACCAAACGTTGGATAGTGAGATTGGATAGCAGTTTTAGAGATAACACAGACGTGATGGGCCAAATTGTCTTCTGTAAATGATCCAAACTTCTACATTTCTATGCCATTTCCTTATTCCCCATTATAATTCCTCCTATTTCTGCCTGTTAAGGACCAAAGTTTACTTTGTTAATCTCTTCCTTTTTACATGCCTACAGAATCTTTTACAATCCATTTTTATGTCTTTTGATACACTACTGTCATATTCTATTTCTTTCTCTCTTTATCCATCTATTGGTCCCCCTTTGCTGAATTTTAAAATTCTCCCAATTCTCAGGCTTAATTGTTGCAAACAAAGCCTCTTCCTTTAATCTACTGCTATCTTTAACTTCACTTGTTAGCTACGGTTGGACCAATATTCACACCAGGTTTTGTATTCCTTAAGTGAATGCATATTTTTTGGGAATTATGAATTACTTTTTTAAATGTTTATCATTGATTATCTACTGTCATACCCTTTAACCTTGTTTCCCAGTCTACCTGAGCCAACTTGCCTTCATTCCTGCGTAGTTTGTTTTGTTTGGAGTTAGGACTCTAGTTTTGGACATAACTCAGCAGGTCCGGAATTTGATGAACAGAGAAATCTCTTTGATTTTGGTAGTTTTGTTAGTCTCATCAACCATGCTCTTTATGAATCTTTTCGTTTATTGCCAATTGCCTACAGCATCTATAACCCTCTATAACTGCTTTACGAGAATCTCTGTGAGGAGTTTTCTTGAAGGATTCTCAATAAATGTAAATTATTGCTAATGATAGTGCTAATGGCAGGTTCTACTAGACATTTCTTTAAGAAATTATATCATTCCTATTCTACTGCTGTTGTAAAAGCCTCAGACAACATCAAGTGCAATCACTGTTATTGCAGTTGCCACGGTAATCAATTTAAGTCATAATGAAGGGGACAGAAGGAAATCAATAGACTCTGAAATTACATCTAAAGTGCAGCTATCATTTAAAAGCACTTGGTTGCAATTGTCCATATTAATGGAGTCAGGAATGGGCTCTGTCATTCAGAAGCTGCATGGTGCATAATTCAGTTGAGTACATAAGGACACCTAAAAGCTGCTGGAGCAATAAGAAAATCTCACCAAGCAAAAGATAGCTACATTCTGTACCTCAATGTCATGCTGGCTAGCATGCCAGAAAGCCTTTAATTAATAGTACCTGTGGTTTTCTGGTGCAGCAAACAAATATTGTCAGTCTAACGCTTGAAATGTTACAGGTGTTTTACAAGGCTGGGCTGTGAAAATGTACAAATGAACATTATTTGGCTCAGATAGATTTTTTTCCAGTGGAAGTAAATAGCAAACACAAATGCACAATTCACAGCAAATCAATCAACATTTGAAGGAACATAATCAGTCACTCGTTTTATCTGCACTATCCATTTTCATTTCAAATTCACATTTGCTTGTTTTCTTTTTCTCTTAAAAACACATGTTCTAGTGTTTCTTTTTAAGGCTGAAGCTTTTATAAAAAATCTATTTACCATATTGAATTGTTATCTTTTAATTAATTATGGAAGCTGCATTTTAATTCCAAATTACATTCTACAGAAGAGGGCAAATTTCGATTTGTGTCATTTTACCAGTGTCCACAACTCTTCCATTGAAATTACAAGAGGCAAGTGGGGGGCGGGGGCATCCTTGGAAATTCACTGTCTGTGGGGAAGCATCAGGTGTTGGGGTTGAATTTTAACCTGTAAGGGAGAGTTGAGGGTGTAAATGGATTCAGGTGTGTTAAAGAAGCAAAAGGTGCCGATGTGAACCTTGTAAGAACCCGATGACTTCTTCATTTAATTGGCACTTTTTTGGAGGTGTGCAGGAAACTCCAATGGACAAGTAGGAGCAAAGATCTAAATATCTAAAAGGACCATTGACTGAAGTTTTAACCCTGCATTCTAGCTTTAACTGCCAGAACATGGGATTCCCGAGCTGTGTGAAACTTGCTGTGATCAATAACGTGTGAACACAGCAGGGATTGACTGGACTGTGAAATTGTCAGGCTGGAAACCTTTAAACAATGATCTGGATCAACTGTTTCTTTGCCTAAGTGAAACGTTTTTTTACTTATCAGACTTGTTCTGAGTGTGCGTTTTTATTGCATCAGAAGTGATTTCTACCACCTTAGATTTTTTGAATTTGATCTTTGCTTCCTTAATGTGATGTATTCAAGGCAGTGTGGGAGCAGCTTATGCAGCTCTACCTTGGACTTCTGATGAAGAAAAAGGGGAGCAGCATCAGTAAAGCTAATAGCACCAGGAGCAACACCAGCAGTGGTAGCTGCCTTCTCTGCATCCCAGAGGCTGAAGAGGATGGGCACAGAGCTCCAGCTTGCAGGAAGTGATACCCTCACCACAGGACTTACCTTCCAGCAGATGATTTGGATATGACAAAGCAGCTGTGCCTCAGGAAGCTCAGTCTTTCTCAGTTGGTTGTGGCTGACATCAGCAGCCTCCAGTATTTGTAAGGGCACCAAACCCCAGAATTTCTTCATTTCTGGTTCCTTCCAGGGATGAACTGGTATCATCTGCAGGATCTGCTGCACACAAGGACATTTCCCTGGTTACCAGTGTCATGTTTGACAGGGCTGCCACTTATGCCCACTTTACCACTGATGAGGCCAGTTAGAACAAGAGTGCCCTTGGATATGCAGCAATGGCTGGAGTCCCACAAGCTCAGGAAGTGGTAGATTGCAATGTGGCAATCAAGATAGCCTGAGATAAACCAGGAACTTTAATAAATTGAAAGAGGTTGCACTCCATTACTGTTTATCTGGTATGTAACGAGCACAAGATATTTATGCATGTCCGTGCAAGATATCCAGGAAGCTGCCATGATGCATTTGTTCTGTGCTAGTCACATTCCAAGAAGACTCAGTGATTGTCTACTTGGAGACATGGAACATGGCTAATGACACCTGTGAGGAGCCCTACACAAAGCTCATGAGCAAAAGAGTGGTCATTGTGTTCTGAGATGGATCCTTCTATCTCAGACTCTAGTTGTGGGACTTGGCTCTTAGCTGTAGACATACTTTGGTGTCTGCTTAACACTTGTTTATTTGTATTCCCTCTAAACATGTTACTGAGTAGGCATGATTCCGACCTCTCTCTCAAGAGTCTAATACATGACTAACTGGTGTCAGTAGTACATCATCATCTACATCATACATTAATATATCCCATATACTAATCCTTTATACTACAGTTGATCAAGTCACTGGACTGCTGAAGATGTTATTTCAGAAGCCTTGACAGATCAGGGGACTCACTTCAGTGTGCACCATCAAGGATGTCTCAAATGATAGTTGTGTTTGGTGCCTTGCACAATATAGCACAGCAGAAGGGACTGGAGCTGCAGCAGGAGGAAGGTTATGACTTTGCTGCATCAGATGAGGAGGAAGAAGAAGAGGAGCAATAGGAGGAACAGGATGAATAGGAATCTCATCCAGCAAGATTCTCTATAGCCACACATCTAGATGTCAGAGATGCCTGGGATGATCTGATACAAGGGTCATTCAGCTAAATTGAGGTTAATACAGACCCCATGATCCCTGCCCCCACAGTCTGTAATCCTACCAATTCAGTGATGCCCACTGCTTATTTTCTATTCTTGTCATACCATTTACTTCAATGCTGATGTTCAATTGGCAGGAGAGAGGCAATAATGGAGGTAACTGAATAATGGAGATGTGAAATAGAGTTAATGGTGCTTAAGAATTACAATTAAGTGGACACATTAACAGACATTTAAGCACTCAAGTGATTTTCATTATGCAACAACAAATCCTTTATCTTTCTTTCTCTACTATTTTTACTTGGTGCTACTCCTGTAGCTTCAGCAGAGCTGGAGGAGGCTGCTTGGTCCCCTGCTCTCACTGCTCAGATGCTCATGGTAGGTGTCAAGTCTCAGAATCTGTGTCCAGTTGAGCAGAGTTTGGGAGTGTCCTTTGCCCTCAGATGGGCACTCTCCACTGCTGTCCCTATCTTAATTACCTTCTACTGTTCATGGGTGATGTGTAACTTTTCATGTGACAAAATTGCTACCTAATTTGGAGGCTCCACGGACGTGTGTCTATCTGAGCTGGTGGAGGAAACACAAGTCGTGTGAGAGTGTGATCATGGAATATGCGACCTTCACTGAGGACATTTTTATTAATTCAAGGGATGTGGGCTTTGCTGGCTGGGCCAGTATTTATTACCCAAACCTAATTGCTCTTGAGCGCTACCTTCCTGAATCATTGCAGTCCATGTGGTGTGGGTACACCACAGTGCTGTTAGGTAGAGAGTTCCAGGGTTTTGACTCAGCAACAGGGAAGGAATGGCGATATATTTCCAAGTCAGGATGGTGAGTAACTAGGAGGGGAACTTCCAGATGGTGGGGTTCCCACGTATCTGCTGCCCTAGTCGTTCTAGATGGCAGTTGTCATGGGGTTGGAAAGTGCTGTCTAAGGAGCCTTGGTGAGTTTCTGCAGTGCACTTTATAGATGGTACATACTGCTGCTACTGTGCCTCGGTGGTGGAGGGAGTGAATGTTTGTGGATGCGGTACCAATCAAGTGGGCTGCTTTGTCTTAGATGGTGTCCAGCTTCTTGAGTGTTGTGGGAGCTGTACTCATCCAGGCAAGTGGAGAGTATTCCATCACACTCCTAACTTGTGCCTTGCAGATGGTGGACACACTTTGGGGAATCAGGAGGTGAGTTACTCACCACAGGATTCCTAGCCTCTGACCTGCTCTTGTAGCCATGGTATTTATATGGCCAGTCCAGTTCAGTTTCTGGTTAATGGTACCCCCCAGGATGTTGATAGTGTGGGATTCAGCAATGGTAATGCCACGAATGTTGCTTGCCGCTTGTCAGCACAAGCCTAGATATTGTCCAGGTTTTGCTGCATTTGGACATGCAATGCTTCAGTATCTGAGGAATCGCAAGGGTGCTGAACATTGTGCAATCATCAGCAAACATCTCCAATTCTGACCTTTTGATGGAAGGAAGGTCAAGCAGCTGAAGATGATTGGGCCTAGGACACTGCCCTGAGGAACTCCTGTGGTGATGTCCTGGAGCTGAGATAATTGACCTCCTACAACCATAAACAACTTCCTTTGTGCTAGTTATGAATCGAACCTTTGGAGAGCTTTCCCCTGATTCCCAATGACTCCAGTTTTGTTCTGGCTCCTTGATGCCACACCCAGTCAAATGCTGCTTTGATATCAAGGGCAGTCACTCTAACCTCACCTTGGGAGTTCAGCTCTTTTGTCCATGTTTGAAGCAAGGCTGTAATAAGGTCAGGAGCTGAGTGGCTCTGGTGGAACCCAAACTGAGCATCAGTGAGCAGGTTATTGCTAAGCAAGGGCTGCTTGACAGCACTGTTGATAACCCCCTTCCATCACAAATGGATTGTGTGGAGAGGATGGAAGGACAATGTTTGTGAAGGCTGATTCTGAGGGATGTATATGGGATGTCAATAAAATGAGTGAGTAGTGGTTGCTCAGATAGGGTTGTGTGGAGCTGCAAGATGTTGATTTGAGGAGTGCTGTGCAGGAGAAGGTTATGGATGTCAAAGTGAGGATGTTGGTACTTGAAGGTGGCATGCAACTTATCTTTCTTGCCCTGGCGAGGTCACTGAGGCTTTTTTCTGCAGTATATCCAGAATCGAGGGACCACATTCCCGCTGCTCCCCTGCTGCACAAATCCACCCATGCCTTCTGCTTACAAACGCTGGCTTCTTTCCCATTCGCTGGGAAGAACACATCTCTCTGGGCCCTTATTGCCTGCAGCATTGCCTTTGGGGGCATACCCATAAACATGGGGGCGACCTACCCACATTGACACTCTCACAAAAGCTCCTGCTTGAGGGCTGACGTTTGGAGATTGAAAGATTTGTAAACCCATCTCCTTAAAAGCCAGGTGTGAGTCATTATCATTCCTGCCTGCTGTGGTTGGTCAGAAAACCTGGGTGCAGTGTGCCAATGCCATAGCTGAATTAAAAAGCCATGTCATACCTGCCCCATGATCTTTTATATTTCTAACCTGCTGTCAGCCTCTCCCACTGCGAATGGGTCAACATATGAGAATTCAGCCTTTGGCATCATGAGTTGATTTAAAGGATGAAGGAAAGGTGCAGGTGTTTTTTGAATTATGAGCACTCATCTGATAGCCTTGAATGTTGACTCACCTTGGGCTTCCATGTTACAGAACAGAGCTTGCTTTTTCACAAATGCCGTTAGCACAGTGTTTGAAATGTGAGCCCTTCTGCACCACTTTGGTTTGACATTTTATGCTCACATGATGTAATTAATCAAATTATAATCTTATGATGAAGACTCAAATGATGGAAAATAAGATGTAGAGATGCAGTTCATAGAACCCACAAATATGAACAATCTTGGCTACAAATAGGTTCAGACTTTAAAATTGGGAATACGTGTACAAATTTGGTGTCTTTTTAACTCAATTTTGAAATGTTCACTTCTTGAAAATTGATTTGTGGTAAATTCTCTCAACGTCTGCCATTGATTGCCTTTCATCTTCTATACACCCTGACACATTATGGCATTATTGGTTTGTTTTAATTCTCTAAATATCCCCAAATGTTTTAGTGTTTACTTAAATGGCTCTTGCAAAAAAAAGGGCCTTTGATTTAACAGCAATATTACACCAAAATAACAAACGCTGTCTAGGTAAAAATGCTTTGTTTTAATTCACTCTGAGCATGCAGTACGTGAAGCCATATTCCACAAGTCTCTGCAGTTCTGATTCATAACTTCCAGCATCAGAAATGTATCGATAGCCATTTGATGAGGAAAATGATATGGAGCTGGTGCAGTTTCTGAAAGCTATAAAGTAATTTGCTTCTCTGTAATATTAGTTTAAAATACATCAGTCCACATGATGAGACCCCTTTCTCAGGTGCACTTAGAATCGGCTAAAATGTCAGATTTTAAGAGAATCCTTTTCAGTGCTGGATGAAGTCTATAGTTGAAAAAAATGTTTGTGACTTTATTTCAAACCCCTTTTGGTCCCTTGAAGGTGCTGACTCATTATGGGGTCAAATCCTGTTGACAATACTTGCTATCTCCTAAACAGTCACTTGTCATATGTGGACATTGACAATGGGGCAAAGATTATCTGCTGGTGTTCTGTCATGGTTGTACTTTTTGTGGAAACAATAAACACATGCATGGCAGGTTCCCTGTGGAATTCCTCCCATTAGAAGGGAGCCCACTATTGCCCTGCCACAGTACATTATCAGGCCCATCGCTGTAGCACCGGAAATGGCAGCCAGGCTGTTAGAGGAGCAGAGTTGCCAAAGATTAGCTGTTCTGTAGGCCTCAACAGAGCTCAAGAGAACTAAAAACAATATTGGGGGGTTGCTGCTTTAGGGAGAAGAGGCTGCTATAAAGCTTACACTAAATGGGGATCAAGGGACCTTTACTCCAGCCTGGCACTTAAGTTGCTACCTTCTGCATTGTGACCCTAGGAAGTGGTGGTAACATAGCTAGATGCAGGGGGATAGAGGGGTAATCCAGTCATTACCTTCTGCTACCACTTGCATGCTGTAGGTGGGTAAGACCAGCCTGCCAGGGCTAGTGATGTCAGAGGCTGGGACTTCTGCCTCAAGTGACTCACCTTCTGACTCCCCGAAGCTTACAAGGCACAAGTCAGGCATGTGATGGAATGCTCAAAAAACACTCAAAAAGCTTGACAGCATCCAAGACAAAGCAGCCTGCTTGATCAGTGGCCCCATCCACCACTTTAAACATTCACTCTCTCTACCTGTGGTGCAACATGGCTGTGGTATGTACCATCTGCAAAATGCATTGCAGCCACTCACCAAAGGATCTTTGATTGAAGCTCCCAAACCCATGACCTCTGCCACCTAGAAGGACAAGAGGAACAGACGCATGGGTACGCCACCACTAGCAGGTTCCCTTCCAAGTCACCCACCATCCTGACTGGGAAATATATTACTGTTCCTTCATCTTTTCTGGGTCAAAATCTTGGAATTCTCTCCCTCACAGCACTGTGTATGTATCTACACCACATGGACTACAGCATCTTCTCAAAGGCAATGAGGGATAGGCAATAGCTGCTGCCTGTCCAATGACAACAAAGCCTGTGCATAAATAAATTTTAAATAATTTTCCTTCATTCTGTGATTCCTCTCGATTTGAGTCAAGATCATTGAGAATAGCAAGAGACATTGTATACTGATCAAGAGAAGTGATCCTGGATGATTTAACCACTTTCAGATGTGAAGCACCAACTCCTTTCTGACTGAGATTTTCACAGACTTAATTCCTGAGACTTTGCTGCTTGGTCTGGCTGAGGAATGCATCATATCTCATAGCCTTAGATAAGGGGAGCTGCATGAGCTACGTTTTAAGGTATCGAATCTGCAAAAATGAATTTCTCTGCATAATCATTAAAATGTTGAATCAGAAAAGAGAAATGAACCATACACAAAATTGCAGTATTTTTGTCTATTTTCTGTGGGGAATATGTCTTATGAGGTCAGATTGAGGAGACAGGGGATGTATTCTTGAAGAATGAGAGGTGACCTCAAACATACAAAATTCTTACAGGACTCGACAGGGTAGATGCAGAAAGGATGTTTCCCTTGGCTGGGGTGTGGGGTGATGGGGTGGTCTAGAACCAGGAACACATTCTCAAAGTAAGAGTTAAGCTATTTAGGACCAAGATGAGGAGGAATTTCTTCACTCAGATGGTGAATCTTAGGAATTCTCTAACTCAAAGGGCTACGAAGGCTCAGTCATTGAGTATGTTCAAGACAGAGATGGATAGATTTCTAGTTATTAAATATATCAAGGGATATGGGGATAGTGAGGGAAAATGGCATTGAGGTACAAGATCAGCCATGATCTATTTTAATGGCAGAGCAGGGCCAAAGGGCAGAATGGCCTAGTCCTACTCCTCTTCCCTACATTACTCTGATGAGTGGAAGCACGTGGACCGCAGGTATAATTCAGTCAAGAGCACAGAAAACACATCTCATTAATTTCAATATGACGTATTTAATTTACACTTCTCAGTTCAAAGAACGAGTGGACGCTTTTTCAAGAATCTAGTAATGGTTGGGACTGTAGGTAGACAAACTGCTGACTGGCCTCCACCACTGATTGTCCAGAGCTGTCGTGGGAATAGCCAGGGTCTACTTACTATTTGATGCTGCATCCATCCTTTCTGTAAGGTACTGAACCTGCAACATGTGTTTCCCTTTGCCAGGAAAACTAAGCTCCAGAACTGCAGGTATACAAGAAAAGTCATCCAGACCACTGCCCCTCAGGGGAAAGAACAGAAGAGTGGGAGTAATTGGATAGCTTTACCACAGAGGATCAATGGGCTGAATGGCCTCCTTGTCTGCTGCATTGTTCAATCATGCAAATCCAGGGCTATAAAGGCCCGTTGTAGCCTTCCTACTGCTGCTCTGTTTAGTTTGGTTAGCTCATTGGGCAAGTCAGGTGCTTTCTGATCTGTTCCAATCCAGAGAGATGCTGATCTATTGGAGGAAGCCCACAGGACTTTTTTTTAAAACTGTGATTGTCTTTCAGAGCTTACCAGAGACCTCGGAAGTGGAAAGTGTCATGAATGAAAATATTTTTATTATTGGCGTACAAACTCTCTAAAAAATGTCAGTTCCTTCTTTGTGAAACTTGGCACTTATATTTATCCTGCTAATGAGTAAGATATATTAATAACTGATGTTAATCAGATGAATTTGCATAGATACATTAGGCTAATTATGAACAGAAAAATCAAATCCAACTAAATGAATGAATGTGGAGGCCATATCCATGACATTAGAAGAGAAAATATATTACTAGAGAGTCCTAATCTGTGTCATTAGCATATATAAAGTTGTTTAGTTAGTTAATACATTTTATTTTGCTATTCAAGCCACATGCATTACTTTATATGAAAATTGGAAGGACCATTCATCATGTTAAAAGTGACAGTAATTAGACCGAACTTAGATGCAAAGAGTAGGTTAATGATGAGTTCTGTTGCTGTAATCTAAGCTCACATTTGATTACACAGGTGTGGGTGGCATCATCAGTGAGGCCACTTTCGCAGCTTCATTTTTAGTAAGGGAAATAAAAGAATAGTCAGGTTTCAATGTGAAAAATATTGCATATGCACCATATTCAACTGCATACTGTTATAACCATGTGAGGAGGGGTAAAATAATGACTCCCCTAGTTTACCACTCCAGGTCTGAGTGGTAACCACAGGGTTTTGATGTGAATTTAGCGAGATATGCTTTGCCAATGCTGCAGGAGTCCCATTATGTAAGCTTTCAGATTGTAAGGAATTAATCAGACAGGTTTTCTGAGTTTAAAACAAAGAAAAAAGATAAATTTATAGACCCTACTTCACAAATTTAACAAAAAAACTAGGTAAATATGTCACACACATTCCCGGGGCCCCACACCCACTAGTACAGATGTAGAATATGAGAATAGATTTAAAGATTTTTTTATACTTCATGAAGAAAATAAACAATCCAAGAAATATACAGTTAACTGTCCTTTGGCTGGTTTTGATGCAGTGATTCCACATTGTGGCCACTTTGTTCAGTTGTTTTCCTGGGTGTAGTTGTGCAAAGCAGATTTCTACGCTTTATCCCCAAAATTCTCAGTTTGTAGTAGATATCTCTTCTTAGGATGGTTACTTTGCAAATCCATGAGCAATACTTCAGAGAGAGAGAGAGAGAGACATCGCTCTCTGCAGCCTTTCAGTACAGCCTTCCTATCTCTGCTTTGGCTTGGTAAATAGTTCTTATAAGTCCTGCTGGTTGTATATTCCAGAGAAATTTGATTACCATGTCTGATAGTCTTTGCTTTGTAGAACACATAATTACATTTTGATGCCTCTTCTCAGAAACTTTTGAATAATTTTGAATAGTGTAAAAGCCAACAAAGCCAACATGCTCCCCAGGAGGTTTGAGAGTCTGTTCCTTTTCATCCCACATGGTTAGAACGAAAGGTTGTTTTTGTAGTTGGCTGGCAGTCTTTCCATTGTCTTGATGGGATTACACTTTATTAAAATCCAGCAAGGAAAAGAGGCATTAGGAATTGTACCTTTTTGTTTTAAAAAAAGCACATCCTTTTAACAAAACCAAGGAAGCAAAAGTAATCTTAGCTTTTTTTGTCATTGATGGGATGTGGGCATCGCTGGCTAGGCCAGCATCTATTGCCCATCCTTAATTGCCCCTGACAAGGTAGTGGTGAGCTGCCTTCTCGAACTGCTGCAGCCCATGTGGTGTAGGTATAGCTACAATGCTGTTAGGGGGGGAGTCCCAAGATTTTGACTCAGCGACCGTGCAAGAACAGCAATTTATTTCCAAGTCAGGATGGTGAGTGGCTTGGTGAGGAATTCCCAGGTGGTGGTGTTCCCATGTATCTGCTGCCTTCTAGATGGTAGTGGTCATGAGTTTGGAAAGAGCCCTGGTGAGTTTCTGCAGTGTATCTTGTAGATGGTAGTGTGCTGCCAGTGTGCATCCGTGATGGAGGGTGTGAATGTTTGTGGATGGAGTGCCAATCAAGCGGGCTGCTTTGTCCTGAATGGTGTCAAGCTTCTTGTGTGTTGTTGGAGCTGCACTCATCCAGACAAGTGGAAAGTATTCCATAACACTCCTGACTTGTGCCTTGTAGGTTGTGGACAGGCTTTGAGGAGTCAGGGGGTGAGCTACTCACCACAGGATTCCTAGACTCTGACCTGCTCTTGTAGCCATAGTATTTAAATGGCTAGTCCAGTTCAGTTTCTGTTCAATGGTAACCCAAGGATGTTGACAGTGGGGGATTCAGCGATGGCAATACCTTTGAATGTCAAGGGACAATGGTTAGATTCTCTCTTGTTGGAGATGGTCATTGCTTGGCACTTGTCTGGCTGTAATCTTCTTGTCTCTTATTCCCTGATCCTATAGTTGCAAACTTTGAACTGGTATTAATTCCACAGGAGGAAGGAATCATGTTGCTGCTCCAAAATGATTGTTCTGTATGTGAATGTGTATGTGAACCTGCAGAGTTGAATGTCGGCAGACTCAAACAATGGGGCCACACCCGATTGTGTGCTCACCTGACATTTTTGCACACATTAAATCCCAATTTTGTGAGACACATCTATGATGTGGGACCTTGTGGGAGTCAGTAAATCGGGTGCCTGAAATGACTAACTTACAGCATTAGCTGACTTTGCTTGAGTGAACTGGAGGAAAATAAGGGAGTGGTGGCTTTTTTCACACATATTCACATATTATGGCATGGAGCCATTGCCATTTTTTTACATAATTGTTCCTGGGATATGGACAATGCTGGCAAGATTACAATTATTGCCCATCCCGAGATCTTTGAGAAGGTAATGTTGCACCTTCCCCTTCAACTGCTACAGTCCTTAATGCTTGATAAAATCTCAGGAAGCAGGATTACCCACATGTACTTGCCATTATCAATGATCAGTTGGTCCTCTTCTATTTGCTGCATAATTTCAACCAGCTGTGTCTGAGAACTTGTGGGCTTTCCTTTTCTGGCATATTCCATGACCCTGAAACCCTTTTTTGGGCACCTCTTCTTTGGAAGACACTTTTTAAAAGTGTCACAAAACTACACAGGTTCCACCTAGTATAATTAGCTCTGCTTTACAAAATATTAACTGCCCACTTCTCTCTAAGGCCATTGCTGTAATCTTCAGCTATTTCAGACTTTCTAAAGGCTACAATTTAAATTTCTAACCTGTCACTCATCAACCAACGCAGTGGTTATACAGATGAGCTGACTACGTTATTTACAAGGAGGTCAACGCTGGGGAGAAGCAGCAGCTGGGAGTCTTGGCTCAGCAGTATAACATCAGGGCTGGTGGCCATGGACTGCTGCTTGCTGGTCTCCTTATAGCCTCCTATCAACTTGCCATCTTTCAACCAGTAAATACTGTGTCTGAGATGAAAAACAAACTTTTTGTTAACTCTCCACTTTGTTCCTGTCTAGTGCTATAATAGCAGGCTGTTTACTGCTGACACATGGATGAAACAGGTCTCTCCTGAGTGCCATTAAGAAACAATTCACAATAGTTTGGTCTGTGAAACTTGAAAAATATGAGTATAGTAAGGTGCAATCTACCTTGACGGTGCCCTGCTGAAATATGAGTTTATGTAAGTTCAACAGAAGAGCTGTGGGATTGTACTGGGACTTGGCATGAGTAACTTGTAAAAATGAACCAGATTGACAGACAACGCTTTGTGAAATGCAACTTTGGGTCATCTGTTAGGTACATGGTTCTATTGGGTGTCTTGCAGATTAGTTGAAGTGAACTATCTTCGCCCACATCTGTTCCCAGAACGTGTATTCCCAGATCCTGCAGGTAATGAGTGTGTATTCCCAGATCCTGCAGGTACTGAATATGTATTCCCAGATCCTGTAGGTACTGAGTGTGTATTCCCAGATCCTGCGAGTACTGAGTGTGTATTCCCAGATCCTGTGGGTACTGACTCTACCATCAGACCCTGCCTGACATGGTGCATTGCCATCCTTTGAGGAAGGTGCATTGGAGTTCAAAATAAGGCCGCCCTCCTTTTACCTACCTTAAAGTATTTTCACTTTGCCACCCACCAGCAGGGGATCAGGTGCAGTGTCACTTTGTCAATGTTCCACAGATTTGGTTTCATGCATCTTATTCTCATTTGCCTGTCACAGCCTTTGCAAGACAAAACGTTTCTACCATCGGAATTGAGCCTTTAAAAAAGGCTTCAAGTTTTAGCTCCTCATATGCAACCATTTACCTCTAATTGGCTATATCCCTTTAAATTTTTCCTGCAGATCTTTGAAGAATGCATACTCATAACATTATAAAAGATCCATTAATCACATTCCATGTGTAAACCCCAAATTGATATCAACTTTAAATTATGTCTATGGGTTCCATTTGTGCAATCAGGTCACCTACAAACAGACAAACTGAACATTACGCAGAATGAGATGAGCACAGATATCTCGGGAGGGCAGTGGGGCTGGAGGAGGTTATAGAGAAAGCGAGGAGCAAGAGCACAGAGGGATTTGAAAACAGACATGAGAATTTTATAATCGAGACATTGCTTGCCTGGGAATCAATATAGATCGGCGAGCACAGGGATGAAAAGGGAACAGGACTTGTTGTGAGTTACGACATGGGCAGCAGAGCTTTGGATGACCTCAAGATTACGAAGGGTAGAATGTGAGAGACCAATCAGGTGTATCTTGGAATAGTTGAGTCTAGAGGTAATGAAAGCATGGATGAGAGTTTCAACAGCAGGTGAGCTGTGACAGAGGCGAAATCAGGGGATGTTATGGAGGTGAAAATAGGTGTCCTTATGATGGCACAAATATAAGGTCTGAAGCTCATTTTGTGATCAAATGTGACACAAAGGTTACAAACAGACTAGTTTAATCTCAGAGTGTTGCCAGTGAGAGGGATGGAGTCGGTAATTAGGGAAAGGCATTTGGAGCAAGGACCAAAAACAATGGCTTCAGTCTTTGCAATATTTAACTGGAGGAAATTTCTGCTCGTCCAGTACTGGATATTGGATAAACAATCTGATAATTTAGCAACAGGGGAAGAGAAGAGAGAGGTGATGTTGAGAGCTGGGTGTCGTCAGCATGCATGTGGAAACTAAAGCTGTGCTTTCGGGTGATGTTGTTGAGGGGCAATATGTAGGTGAGAAATAGTACATGGCCAAGGATCCTTCGGGTACACAAGAGGTGATGGTATGGGAGCAGGAAGAGAAGCCATTTTAAGTGATTCTCTAGCTAGGTTAGTTGCTGTTATCTCAAAGATATAAAGCACTGAACAGAAAACAATTTGAAGTATTATTAAAAACTATTTTGCCAGCAGACTTGAATAATAGAATGATTATAAAGAGTACAATAATTTCATAATGAAACAGCATTAGCTGGGTTCAGCTTAATATAATACAACAGTTTAGAATTAGAGAATCACAGCCTTTGCTGCTTCAAGTTAATATAACTTAGTTCCAATATTACAATTTCACTGCCTTAGCTGTTTAGCTTGACATCAAGTTAACAGCAATCATCAAGTTTTGAGACTGCAGCACATGCAGTTCTTAAAACATAAGAGTTGTAAAGGTCCATTTTTCTGATCTACTTGCACGTCTGCACCTTTGACCCAGAAGTAATAGTAAGGAACACTTGTAGTTTCTTTAAAATGTCTGCGGAATCTGTAATTGCTTATAAGAATGTTTGAAAATAGACTTTTAAGCGTTTGCATCAACTGTTAAGGGATAAATTGTATCTTTCTTGTATAATATGAAATACTGGGTCCATGTGACCTGGCGACCCTTGACCTGGAAACTACTAACAGGTAGGAAGTTAAGGTACAGACACCATGTGGCTGAGAGACACAAAGGAGAGCTGCAGACATAAAGGAAATCTACAAACAGGAGAGCTGGAGAGTGAAAGCCCAGATGCAGACACAAAGAGAAAGACAGAACTTTTGTGATGAGATGAGAAAAAGCAAATCACTCTCACGAAGAGGTCAGTTTATCTGTTTGACAGAAAAGGAGACATGAATTCCTGGAGCTGACTGAAAAGATCGAAAACCTGGAAAGCTATGTGAATAGTTCGGAGACACCAAAGAGCTAGGTGTTTTCCCAGACGTGGCCAAACGTGAACTGGGGTGTTATTGGTTGGTCAGTTAAAAAGAATTCTGGAAAGCTACACCATCAGGAATGCTGTGACCTGAGGGAGAGAGGATTCAGAAACATACCTTACTGCTGATAATCATACCCGTGAAACTCAGAGGTGTAAGCTGTTGCTGGATAGGAGTCTTGGCCTACCCTGCGTGAATAAAGAACAGCATATTGTGGAACTTATTGTGCTACCTATGTAATGCCATGCATGTTAAAGAGGAATGCTTGTGGTTGTGTAAGATGTACCTTTATCGAATCTCCTATTCAAAGTGAAATTTACCCTTTTATTTGAAGTATCATTCACCTGTTAATTTATGTTTAATATATGTTGATATGTGTTAAAAGTAAAAGCTACAGAAAATGGAATCTTGCTGGTAATTTCTTAATGTCAGGGTTATTCAGTAAATCTGGTTTGGCTTATGGTTCCCACATAGGGATCGTAACAGCACACATATAACATTCCTCATATTTCTCCTAGTATTCAGAAACATCCTAAAATATTGCTAAAACCTAAAGCATAAACATCCATTTCACGTACCTCAGGACATCAAGATTAAGTCACGACATCAAATAGCCTGTTGAGTCAATCACATTTCAACAAGGTTGGGTTTCCAATTAAAACTGTATAAGCTTGCCTGTATGATGAGAAGTGGATAAATGCAAGCATTTTTAAAGATGCCTCAATACTCAATAGTTCTGCATGCTATCAAGAATACAGAAGGAAGGATTCTTATCTGATTGAATTATTTGCTTAATTGCATCTCTTTAGGGATACCAGGGCTGCATTACAGTTAAAATGACACAACCCATCAGCTATCTGACTAAATTTATCTCTGCAGCCCTTCTCACCTGTACTCAATTAAAAAATAAACAAAGTGCAAATTATTGTTGTTTGAACCATTTTAAATTGAAATATTACTGCTTATGAAAGGAAGCAAAATGCTCCTTTGTATGATTTGCATCACCTTACTTATCTCTGAGAGGGTCTGAGTACAGTTTAGTGAGCAGTTTGCCTCATCCGATAATTAAGGTAACCATATATTATTGGATGTGCTATATGAGATTTATGTTTGGAACATAATCTTGCTGATTTGGAACTTTAATAAAAGTATACTTGTGTAAAGGAACTATCTTAATTTTTCTGATATTATTGTGGGATACTTTAAAGCAGGCTTATGTTCGTGTGTGTATTTTCCTGTGTGTGAATAATTTAAGTAAACTGCAGACTGTTAAACTACAAGGTATGAATCATCAAAAGGGGTTAGGTGTAAAACAAGCATTTGAAATGGAGATGGGTAAGCTAAGATAAGGTATCAGCAGATAGAGTGTGAATGGAATTTGCATTTTTCAATAAGTTGAGAGGTTGCTGGCTTTTCAACTGGCAAGATAAATAAGGCAAAGTTATTATGTTTATTTTTCCCGGAAGTGCCTGCCATAATGACGACGATAAAAGATTTTTATATTTTGGGAAAAGTAACTTCCAAAGACAGGTTGAAACAATGGAATTGACAGATCAAAAAGGAGGAAATTTAGTTAAAGAAGGATGGAAAGCTGTACGGTGTGGCTGTGTGAGATCTTGAAAGGTGTATTGTGTGAAACAGACTTGTGGAAAAAGCCTCTAGCCACCCTGGAGAAGATTGCTGTTCTAGTAACGAAGGTTTTGTTAAAAGCCTTTGGATTAAGTATAAATCTTGTGAGAACAGTTATAAAACTAAAAATAACTGTAACTGTAATCTTGTGTGTGTTTAATTTTCTCCTTTTATTAATAAATGTTTTAATTTAATCTTTAAAATCTTTAAAGGTGGTAGTGGACTCATTACTTCTGACTTCAGTACACAAACCTTCTTGTAATAAATACAAATTGCAAAATTGTTGTGATAGTGTAGCCAAGTTTCCCTCTGGGATTTGGTCAGCCTGGCACATACCACCTGCCATTTCATAACATTTGTCATAATGAGAATGTGTAGCCTGGCTGTGTAATGATTCCCGCAGAGACCGATAACTTTTAAAAAAGTAAAAGTCCTCTCTTTGGACCAATGCTTCAGCATTATACATAGCCATGTTAACTTTTCAATGAGTACAGTAAAAGTCACTGTGAAATCTTGTTTGTTTAAACTTTGGCAAGTCCCAATGTACTCATCTCAGCCTGTGGATTCAAAATCTAAGAAGAGTCCCCAGTTTGTAACAATCTCTGTGGAGACTGTTAATTTTAAAAATAAATTTGAAATTCCAGTAGCTGACTGAAAGGATCACATGACAAGATTTCAACTTTTAAGACTTTTACCATAATAAACAAATTTAAAGGAACATTGTCCAAGCACTATTCAGTAGGCAACTTATACTCTAAACTACAGAAGCGATTCACCATTTAACTTCTAAAATGACTGAAAACCCCTTTTTGTAGTTATACTTTGTCCCTTCAGCGGGCACTTCATTCTCCAGGAACCAGTCCAAAGCTATTTTCAGCTCGTTATGTCTTGCTTCCTTTTCCCTTTTCCAGCTGGATAACTTCTGATCCCTGAACTGACTTTCACAGTGACATTTACCATGGAGATTCTTCCCTCTAGCCAAAGCTAGGCAAATCATCCAGCCTCAATTAAATCCTCACAAACTTGATCACTTCAATTTGAGCACAAGCTCCCACCTGCATTCTGCATGGTGGACAATAAAAACTAGCTGCCTCTATTACTCTGCTTTCTCTTTCTCTTTCTCAGATTCTTGCAGGTTGACTGGTCCAGATTTTTGCTCCCGGATTGGGAATGCAGAGATGGGACATTTCCTGACTCTGGCAGCCCAACCAGGCAAAAAGAGGCCCAGCAGCCCGGAAGATCAGATTTTCCTTCCTGTGTTGGGTGGGGAGAGGGGGTTGTGGGCTGGATTAGAATTAGGCTCACTGCCCCCTGGAACAAGTGTGGAGGCCGCCAGATATTTAAGCGAGCTGGGCAGAAAGCCTCCCTCTATGCTCTGACACTGTGTTGAGGTTCTTAAAAAAAATGATTAAAATAAAAATATTGCCTCTAGCTCTCACCCCTCACACCCTCTCAGCATCCCCCACATTCCCCATGCCCCATACATGACACCTCATGCCGCTACCCATCTCCAACGTCACTATACCCTCCATACCACCCTGTTCCCCTCTCTCCACCCATTGGCCCCTCATACCCCCTATGCCAACCCACACCCTTCTACCCACCCTCCATGTTCTCTCATACTTCTTATGCCACCCTATGCCCCTCTATCAACCCCCATGGCCCCTCATACTCCCAATGCCAACACGTGCTCCCCACCCACCACCCTTTGCCCTTATCCCCTCCATGTAAACCTACCTAGGTCCACCATGGGCAAACCTCAGGAGCCATGCTGACATAAAATTGTGGGCCATAACCTCCAAGCTCCAAGGTGTAGTATCTGGGGGTACCCAAATATGCACTGTGGAACCTTCCACCAGCCCCCAGTAGTTCTAAGATAAGGTTTGCATAGCAATTGCCTGGGATGTGCAAATTGCCCTGCACTGGGAACTATCTGAAAATTGCAAATAAAATTGCAAACTTTGGATAGTTCCGATTGTGTTACATCAATAGTTCCCAGAAACATTTAGAGGAATTAAAACCGCTTAAAGCTTTGAGCAACTAATGTACAAACCCATACTGACCACCTCCCACAGGACTCCCCTTACACCCCCAAATCCCCAAAGGACACCACCCACACCCTGTCCAAACAGGACTGCCCCATTGACCCCATCCACAAGACGCCTCAACTGCCCCTCCCCGCATGGGACTCCCCCACCCCCACCCCCCACAGTACTTCCCCATACCCCTAATTATTGCCCCAAGGTCCCACCATACCCGAAGACATCCCCCCAACAGCCTGACCTGAAATGACTCAAACCCCCCTCCATAAGACCCAACCTGGCACAACCCAGCCTCCAAGGCCCGACCTGACCCAGCCCCCCACCTGAAGGCCTGTCCCAACCCAACCCCTTCCTCTCACATGGCATCACCCAACCAGACTCTGACCACAAGGCCCAACCTGACCTGATCCTTAGGCCTGACCTGACCTCCCCCTCCAAGGCCGAACCCAACCCTCCCCAAGGCCCTTCCTGACCCGACCCGACCCCCACACCTTGGCCTGATCTGATCTCCTCCCCCAAGGTCCAGCCCAACCACGAACCCACCCCAAGGCCCCTCCCAACATGACCTGAATGGAAAACCCCTCCCCAGCAAGGCCTGACCCATCTGGACCCTGCCCACATAGTCCGACCTCACCTGACTGGAAAATGCCACCCACCCCCCCCGCCAAAGCCCAGCCCAACCCCCCCAAGACGGCCCGACCCAACCCAACTGGTCCCCCACCCCCAAAGCCTGACCCGACCACACCCTCCTCCCCCCAAAACCTAATCTGATGACCCCCACCCCCCAAAGCCCAACATGACTCCTCTTCCCTCCTGAACCTACCCACTTGACTTGTACATTTACCTTGTCAAAGATCTTTCAAACTGGCTGGACCTTTTAAACTTCCTGGTTTACGACAACTAGTGCTGTAAAAAAGAGTGCATGGCTTACTTACCGTTGACTCTACGGTCCTCAACGCTAGGCCCAGGGACACGCTGCAATGCCAAGATCTTACCTGGCCTGAGTCAGAAGGTCAGGCGATATAGGATTGCCTGGATTACAAGATAAGAACTTTCATGCGGAGTGGCAAACCGACTCGATTGCCACTCCATTGGAAGTTACAGTCTATTGCTGACATCACTATTTACAAAAATGCGCTCTCATTGATAGAAGAAAATCAATACATTGAAATTTGTTCAGCTAATCTCTTATGAAAACAAATGTTTCACTTAAATACATAATCTCTTATAAAAACAAACATTTCTATTCTATAAACACTTGGAGCTCACTTAACAGAAATCCCACTGTGATAATCTTAGGTTGTAAAATCAGTCATGCAGCACAAATCTTATAATGATACCCCCAGGCTTATGCCTACAGAAAGAGTGAAATAACAGGCACTGATTTTTTTTTAAATCCATGCATTTAAAAAAAATTAAAGTCCAGAAGAGTTAAATCCATTGACTGCTTTGACAGTTCCAATGAATGTCGACAGTTCTCTGACAGCTTTGACAGTGCTTAGACAGTTTTGGCGGTCTTTTGACAGCTTGACAGTTCTTTGTCAACTTAATAGTTCTAATGAGTTAATGTCTTTTTTATGCACAATCATGTCTACTTTTAACAATTCCAAAGGTCAACTGACCTAGCCCAAGGGGTCCCTTCCCTATCCCAAAGGGTGTCTTACCAACCAAATGGTGTCCTAGGACCAGATCCAAAAGGTGCCTTACCTCTCCAAAATGAATCCACAAGGTTCAGACCTGCTCCTACTAGATATAATCTGCACAATTCCGGTTTCAGATGCCTACCTCAGCAAAACCACACATGAGTGGAGGCAGCTGCTGATTTATGTGGGCAACTGCCTCCAGGAACCACGGCATGCGATTTATAACCCGCCCCCAATTCCCCTCCCCCCACGCTGTGAAAATGACAGAGGCCATGTTTGTGGTGGGACTTCCATTTTCAGGCCTCTGCTGGCATTTTTGCACAAACGGTAAGCCTCACTGTCTGTGAAAATTCATGCCGTTGTGCGAAGTTCAGGGATATCTTAGGGAAATTTTCAACCTGATCCTACAATGGCTTCCTAGGAATTAATTTTGGCAGGGGGGTGGGCAGTATGGTGTGGTGGCGTGGTGGTATTGTCACTCGACTAGTACTCCAGATACCCAGGGTAATGCTCTGGGGGCCCAGGTTCGATGGTGAAATTTGAATTCAATAAAAAAATCTCAAATTAAAAGTCTAATGATAACTATGAAACCATTGTTGATTGTTGTAAGAGCCCATCTGGCTCACTGATGTCCTTTATGGAAGGAAATCTGTCGTTCTTACCACAGCAATGTTGTTGGCTCTTAAATCCCTCTCATAAGGTCTAGCAAGTCACTCAGTTCTCAAGGGCAATTAGAGATGGACAATAAATGCTGGCCCAGCCAGCGACACCCACATCCCATGAATGAATAACAAAAAAAATGCCCTCCTAAATCCCATTCCCATGGCAATGTGAATCACATGGGCTTTGTATCCAGGTAGAAATGCTAATTGGCTATCTTTCAGACCCCCAGCTCCACTCTATCTTGAAATTAAATAGGTGGTTTAAGGTATAACTGTTTATAAAGTGTGACATTCCTAACACCTCCCTTTGAGACCAAGAATGGGATTTTCTGGTCCCGTCTGTGTAAGGCATCACCGTGGGGGATGAGAAAGTTTGGAGAGCAGTCAAAAGTCGATTGACCTTTGGCCACTTTCCAAATGTTCCCATTCTGCCTGCGACAATGCCCGCTGCTGGTGGGGCCGGAAAACACCAGCCTAACAAGTCTACCCAAAGACAACACAGATCCTCTGGCCATTGTCTACAGGGTGTGAATATCTTGCATCTTCTTTCCAGTAAGACAACTTGGGCTCCCCATTTAACCTTTAACAACCACACCACCCTGGCTTGTTGTCAGGCAAGATTCAGAGTGGGTCATATAATTCCCCTTCATTCTGCCATTTTACCCTAAATTAAAGACAGTCCCAAAATATAACCATCTCTTAAACTTTGTATTTGTATTAGGGACAGAAGAATTCTTTCATGCCCTGTGGAGTAACTCAAGGGCACAACTGAGCAGGAGCCCCACCCCCCCACCCCCCGCCACTTGCCTACTCAAGCCATCAATTCCTGCTCATTCTCATCTTCAGCAGTCCCTCAGTCACCCTGAGGACTATAGAACAGCTTGAAATTTAAAATTGTTGTTTACATGAAACCATGTTAACATACTTTATTCTTTCAAATGTTGTTTAATAGTGTTGAAGAAATTTCCATTTGAAATGATGTTATAGAAGAACTTTATTATAATTTCTAATACAATATTTTACATAAACATGCTGCTGCTGCATTGTTAAATACATTCATTGTAGAATAGTTAACTGGTGGAACTTTGTGGAAGGAGGGGAACAAGGGCTTGTTGGGGGTTATCATTGTTCAAACACCTGTGACCTCCACTGCTCTCTAGGCAGTCTAACTGTAGACATCATGCCCCCCAATTGGTTGGCAAAACTGAGAGAATTAGGAACAAGTCCAACAATTTTCAGACTGCAGACTGGGACTTCTCAGTTTTAATGTTCCCTTTGTTGGCTGAGAATCATGTGAGGGCAATAAATTATAAATTATTGTTGACTTTAAGTGGTTGGAGTGTGACACTGAGGATAAATCCAGCAAGTATGCTCTTACCATTGACTGCAATGGTGTATGGAGCTATAAAGGTGGACTTCTCTTGGCTTCGGCTTAAATGTCCCAGCAAATTATTGTGTGGCACAGCTAGTGGCATAACTCGCTTGCCTTGTTACTTTCTGGATCTTTAATGTATTAGTAATGCTGTTTGCTCTTGATGCCCAATTACTATGGTGCAAGTTTCCAGATAATACCTGCTCAGTGATTTTTTTGCAGTTAAACTGTAACCTTGTTGAATATGTTATAGCAGTCTTCAAAGGGTTAAAAGAATCAATCTGACAGTGGTAAATGATGGAGTGAAAGGAAAAAGATCCCTTGTAAACAAACAGGTTGAGCATGTATACTTCTGGGTTCATAACTCATCCATTATTGTGTCCACTGGTCTATTCCACTCAGTTCTATACCTGTTTGATGTATAACACTGAACCTCGAACAGATGGAAACTAAATTGATTCAAAGAAAGGCTGGTGTTGCAAGAATCCACATTCCTTTGGGATGCCTTGAGGAAGAAAAGAAATGAACTAGTTCAAAGAGGGAACACAGTGGAACTCATATTTTGCTTTCATAAGTCTAAAATTGAAATAAAGGTAGGGTGGGGGTGGGGGGCAGGGTGGTGTTTAGGGCCCAGGATATATGTGAACATTCAAAGACTTTGATTTGTTTGCGAAAGGTGTAACCGGCATTGGCTATCTGTTCCTGTAAATTCAAGAGGTTGTGGTTGGGTGAAATCTACATGGGGAAGTAGAAAGGGAAAAAAAGGATCTCATATGCCCATTAAGTAAATTCATGGCATATTCATTTCATTGAGATTTTTGTGCAGTATGGAAGTTTGTAATCATGCAGCACCTTTCATAACCTCAGGGCATCCCAAAGCGCCTGCCAGCCAATGAAGCATGAAGTAGATAACAAATAAAAGAAGAGCGTCCACTTCAGAATAATATCTAGTGAAAGGAGTGTGAGCTCTGAATGATGTTACTACAAGGATGTGCATTGCTTTGACTCAGGAAGGGTAAGAGCTAGTGCTTTTTAAAAATCACACCAGATTTTAATTTTGACCATCTGTGTGACTGAAGCTTACCAAACAAAAGTGCTTGGGTTTTACACCAGCTGCAGGAGATTTGGAGATACAACCACGATTGAAGGTAAGCTGGGGGAAATCAAATTCAGGTTTGGGATTAAAAAGAGCTTACATTTTAGAAACATACAAGCTTATAGCACAGAAGAAGGCCAAATCAGATTGTGCCTGTGGCATTTTTTCTGGTAGAGTAATCTGTAACAAATTCTTTTGCCCTATTTTCTCCCTGCTGCCTTGCATTTGTTTTGCTTGAAACACTTTTCTACTTTTTCCTTAAAAGTCACAATGATCTCTATCTCAACCACACTCAACAAAGCATCCAATGCTCCACTAACTGTATAAAGTAACAGAGAAAATGTATCAGACATGATTGAAAAATAGGCTAGAAGCGTCAGTCTTCATTATCAATCGAGTAGTATGGATTGAATTGTCTCTTTATCCTTCTTTGCATTTTTATAAGGATTAAATGTTTAGGACAATACAGATTTTGGGTTCAAATTTAATCTCTGTTGGTCTCAGATTCAAATGAACTGAATCCAAAATCTGAATGTGAATTTGATGGTTTCAAAATGGTAATGGTTCTGCCTGTTCCTTATGTAGTTGGAAAGTAGTTTCACCAATAGAAAAAGACCATGGACAGGAAAACATTTACCACCAGGAATCAGGTTTAAGCTTTGCTTGGAAATGGCTTTTGTATTCGAAGGCGAAGAAAATTCAGAAGAGCTGTGGATCATTTTTGTCATAATGCATAACTTCACAATTTACAAGTGGCACAACAATGCACTTCCACTTGATTTAAGTTATTGCACGATATGCTCGTAAATTGGACAAACATATATTCAATAAATTAGTGCTCCTTTAAAAGTGAAAAAGATTGCACTTCCTTTCTTTATAGTGACCGAGATATAGATGGGAAGTCCTGGCCCCAACAAACTTGGTAACACCAGAAAAACATGCAGCAGTGCAAATTAGTAGTTGCGTGCATTCCCTCTCTCCCCATGTGGGAAACCACTATTTATTTTGAGAATACACATGTAAATGTGTGAAGAAACTGGCCCCAGTTCAAGATTTTGGCAAATTGACAGTAACATGTGGCTCAGGTTCGGATGTCAATTTGTTATTTGCTCTTCCTGTGGTCTAAATGTAAAAGTCAACATTTATTTTGTACAGGTCTGCCTTGTAGTCCCCTAGCTGTAAAGATTATTCTTTGCATAGAAAATATGCATTTCATAAACTCTCTGTTACCTTCTGACAAACATAATTCTGTGAATTGTGTCCCTGAACAAATCTGCTTAACAGCTTATTACTTACTATCTAGTAGAATTCCAAGCTGACTATGGGGGTTAAATTGGGTCACATAGTGCACAGTTTTAAGTTCTGCATGGCCTGTTAAAGTCTCCAAAGTCCACAGCCCCCATTCACTCCCTCCACACCCCCCAATTATTCTGTTCACAGCTCCCATTGTTTGCACAGATCCCAATTACTCCTCCATGGTCATCAATGATTCCCCTCCTCCCCCCCATCAATCTAAGTTGATCGAACCTTTCCACATACTTGTTGGCTACTGTTGTAATGGCCCATCCTACCTCTGCACTATCCTCATTATGGCGTGTACTGAGATCCTGTACCTGGAGTTCCTTGGACCTCACCATTTGTGCACATGGCACTAAGACTTGAACTGGTCTCCTGAATTTATTCTCCTACATATCTTAATGTAATTCACTTTAACTCATCCTAAACTGTCCTAATACTGATAAAGCATAAAAAAAAATGACACCAATTATGAGATATTAAGCCAAGGTCCCATCTACCCTCAGTGGCAAATCCAAAATGTCCCATGGGCCTATTTGAACAAGAGTAAAGGAGTTCGCTTGGTGCCATGGCCATGGCCAATATTGATCAACATCACTAAAACAAATTGATAAAAGCAAAATACTGTGGATTCTGGAAATCTGAAATAAATATAGAAAATGCTGGAAAAACTTAACAGGTCTGACAGCGTCTACAGAATTAATATTTTGAGTCCGTATGACTTTTCTTCAGAGCGAAATAAGTAGAAATGTGATGGAATTTATACTGCTTAAGGGGGAGTGGAGCAGGTAAAGCAGGATAGAAGGTCAGCAAAAGGTGGGGGCTAAGGAGAGTCTCCTCTACATTGGGGAGACCAAACGCAAACTGGATGACTGCTTGCAGAACACCTTCTCTCAGTCTGCAAGCATGACCCAGGCCTTCCTGTCACTTGCCATTTCAACACACAATCCTGCTCTTATGCCCATATGTCCATCCTTGGCCTGCTGCAATGATCCAGTGGAGCCCAATACAAACTGGAGCAGCAGCACCTCATCTTCCAGTTAGGCACTTTACAGCCTTCTGGACTTAACTTTGAGTTCAACAACTTCAGACCACGAACTCTCTCTTCTATCTTCACTCCTTTTTTAATTCCTTTCTAAAAAAAAATGTTTTTATTTACTTATTTATATTCACTTATTTATTTTTAAAATCCCTTTACAAAATCCTTTTTCCTCAACTCACACCACCTACACCCCCACAGGGCCGTCTGTCACTGGTTTCTATGTTCTTTCACAGAGCGCTGACCCTTGTTCTGCTATTAACACATTCTACTTTCCTATCTTTATGCCACTAACAGCACCTTCTTTATCCTTCACCACTACCATTAACACTCCCTTTGTCTTGTGCCCATGACATCTTTGTCATTCTCTCCTTAGCCCCCACCTATCACTGGCCTTCTATTCTGCTCCACCCACCCCCTTAAACAGTATATATTCCATCACATTTCTCCTTATGTTTAGCTCTGAAGAAGAGTCATATGGATTCGAAACATTAACTCTGGGCAGAATTTTCCATGCCCACAAGCATTGGGTGTGCTTGGCAACGTGAACGGAAAATATGGCAAGAAGGCCAAAAATTGGTTTCACGACCTCTTGAAATCAGTCAATGATTGTCCGCTCAACCCGTCAATGGTGGGCTGTATTTCCCGCCATTGGACATTGGGAACCTCATTGTAATACATCTGCATATCATTATAAGGCTAGGCCGCAGGACTCATTCCCCTATGCTGGGTTGTATGCCCACAGTCATGCCAATGTGTTTCAGAACTGCACATAAGTGGCATGTACTTGCACGTCGCTCGGGACTTTGAAGCTTGTTTGCCTACCTTACTTTGGGTGGCACTCGCAGTTACCAGTGCCAGGCTTCGCAGACAGCACCATAGGACTTTTAGGGGGGCTCATGGTTAGGTCTCTACCTACCAGACCAGCCATAAGGCAGGGGTGGCTATGTACAGCTACCAGGCTAGCGGTTACTCGGGGAAGGGGGAGAAGTGGCCTCAGGCAAGGGAAGAGGCTGCAGGGTGAGGGCTGTACTGGGGAAAGGGGGTATCTATCCCAGGGTTTGTGTGGGGACAGTTTGATCTGTGGAAGTGGCCTCAAGATGGTGAGGGCTGAGGAGGCAGTTTCCAGAGCAGATGAGACCAGATGGAGATGTGAGGGTGCCTGTAAGAATGAGTGGTGATATCCCTTGAGCTGGCAGTGAGTGAGATGCCAGTGAATGTGTGATGGGCTTGAGTGTGTGAGTTGAGATGGTTGCCTTACCCTGATGGCAAGGATGAGATAATTCATCCTCTATCTGCATTAGATGGCCAACCTCTTTTGTGCAGCATTGACACTGATCACCACTGCCATTGCCTACCAAGCTGAAGTGGTGGTGTTCTGCCCCTCCTACGGCTTGAGTGGGGGTTGAAGACATCACGGCAGGCTTCCACAGCGTCCAAAAGGTACGCAAGGGACGCATCACTAAACTCTGGGCTGCAGTCATCTTGCCTTTTGGGGCCGTGTCTTATTTGCAGCAGTCCTGGGCTGGAAGCATTGAGAGGTGTACACGCAGCTGTACTTTAAATGTGGCACCCAGCTGATGAAGTAGCGCGTGATGGAGTGACGGGTGAATCGTAACCTGCCTGCCATGGAAATGGCGTGTCTCCCGGGAATGCGTAATGAATGCATGGGTTTGGTTTCATACAGTGTGAGAAGCTGCTATTGCAGCTGGTGGGTAAAACGTTGTTTTACCAGCCCACTACTGTACACAGTGCAAATCTGGGACAATTCCGTCCTTTGTTTCTCTCTCCACAGATGCTGTCAGGCCTGCTGAATTTTTCCAGCATTTTCTGTTTTTATTTCACTAAAACGAATTGCCTGGTCATTTATCCCTTTGCTGTTTGTGTGGCCTTAGCATATGAATTTGGCTGTTGCATTTTTCTACATTTCAACAGTGACTTCGGAGGGATGTAAGAACTTTGGGTAACCTTTCTGTTGTGAGAAAAAGAACTTGTAATCAAAGCAGCTAATGGAATACTGACCTTTAGAAGGCTCGAATTTTAAGGGTGGGGATGTTCAGGACTCAACTATACAAAGCCCCAATTAGACTGCACCAGAGTACTATTAGCAGTTCTGAAGGATACTCATGAAGGATATACTGACTGTGAAGGGAGAACAGCATAGATTTACCAGAATAATGTCTGGAGTCCAAAGGTTCAACTGCAAGGAGAGATTACAAAAAACAGGGTTGTGTTCCCTGGTATTTAGGTGGTTAGGGGATGACTTAATTTTCAAGATAGCGAGGGGAATAAATAGGGTAGATATAGAGGAGCTATTTCTGATGTTAAGGGTTCTTGGCCTTGGGGGAACCAGTTGGAATTAGACCTATCAGGAGTGAAATTAGGAAATATTTCTACACACAAAGCATTGTAGATGTTTGGAACTCTCTTCCACAGGTGACAACTGCTGCTCGGTCAGTTGTTAATCTTAAAGGTATTTAGGGATATAGGGCAAAGGCAGGTATATGGAGTTAGGTTGCAGATCAGCCACGAGCCCAATAAATAGTGGTACAGGCTTGCAGCGGCTAAATGGCCTACTCCTGTTCCTATGTTCCTAATTAATTATACGTCTTTCACAATATTAGAATGTCAGAAAACGTTTCATAGCTAATGAAAAAGAATTTGAAAATTGGGAGAGAGAGATCCTATTGAAATGCACAGTGAACAATCAGGTCTGGACTAGTATATAATATTATACTAATTAACTATTATGTCTGAACAACCCACAAACACAGATCACATGAAATCATTAAATCACCAGTCAGATTAGTTAGCAAGAGAACTCACAAAGAACTTCCAGGATTTGATAAAGATGTGAGAGATAAAAGCCTGTTTTAACATGAATAGGAGGAACTTCTTTAATTGGGTTTTCTCCTAACACTTGCCTCAGGTTCTCAGCAAAATGGCTGTTTCCAGAGAAGCCTATAAGTGGTGCCATGCCACACATGCCATGAAAAGAGTATATAGAGAGAAACAGTTCCCATTGGTGATAGATTAAGAACCGGAGGGCATGGATTTAAGGTAATTGACAAAAGAAGCAATGGCAACAAGAGGAAAATCTTTTTCATGCAGTGAATGGTTAGGATCTGGGATGCATTGCTTGAACCTGTGGTGGAAGAAGGGTCAATTGAAGCTTTCAAAAGTGAATTGGATCATTGTCTAAAAAGGAAACATTTGCAGGGCTACAGGGAAAAGGCAAGGGAGTGGGGTCAAGAAGAGATATTAATGTATATAATGTTATTGGAAGTTTTTTTTTTAAATAGAGGTTTAGTCTGCGTGTGTGTTAATTGGATTAAAGCCAGTTAGTCTGGGTGATTTGACGTATAGTAATTTTGAGATGTAAACAGAGGTAGAGAGTACATTTGCATTTTGTTGAATAGAGCATTTAAGAGTGGGAATGAAATTTTGCACCTAGCTAGGACACACCAAGCAATGCGTATATTACCAATACAGTTGGTACTATGAAAGGAGTTCAAAGAGCCTGGTGATACAATGAGAATTTACATTCAAAGAGGATTTCTAGGTATAACAGAAAGGAGTTTTGTGTGTACAGATCAGAGGCATGTAAGATCTAAGCCTGTAAGCCTACAACTGTCTACGAAGGAAACAAATTGAAAGGAATCTCATTTTGAACTCATAAGATGAAAATGCTTTGCCTGCTTTCTGGTTAAGTCTATTGGTTATTGTTGCCTTAGCGAAAATTAATTTGGGAATTTGTTAAAAAGTTATGATATTAGTAATTTGTGGCCATGTATATGTGTTTAATTTGTTGTAAATTAATAAATGTTTCATTTAGGTTGATATAAAAACCTCTCAAGAACTGGTGGTCTTACTCCTGAATTTAGAGCTGCAACTCAAAACATACCAATTGAAAAGGTTCTGACAGTTGTATAAAGTTTCCCTCTGGGATTTTAAAACACTCAGCCTTTACAAACTGTTCTCCCGTAACAGTGGCACTAAGCGAATTGTTCCTTCAGAGGGCCAGCACAGGCACGACATGCCAAATAGCCTCCATTCTCTGCTGTAACCATTCTATGATTCTATGTATGCGCAGGATTAGAAATTCTCCTTCGTTGTGATACCAGATACTGGAAATCACATGATGCTCAGCACATTCTTTGAAATTCTCCGAAAGGTAGAAAATACCAATACAAATTGTTCACAAAATGGGGTTTGCCAGAGACTATCATTATGGAAAATGGACTACCATTTATTTCTAGCCAGTTCCTGGAGCTTCTAGCAAGCTATGGAATTCACCACCATCTGATGTTGCAATTGAATTGTGGCATCAAAAGATTAAACAGGGTGATCAAAGACAGGTAATCTTATTGAAACATACAAGACTTTGAGGGGACTTGACAGGTTGGATATTGGGAGGATGATTCCTCTTGTGGGGAGACTAGAACTAAGGGACACTGTTTAAGAATAAGAGGTTTCCCTTTTAAGATTGAGATGAGGATATTTTTTTTCTCTCAGAGTGTCGTTAGTATATGGAATTCTCTTCCCCAGAAAGTAGTGGAGGCTGGGTCAGTGTATTTATTCAAGGCTGAGTTAGACAGATTTTGACAGATGAAGGAGTCAAGGTTTCTGGTGGGGAGAGTGGTGGTGGCAGGCAGGAAAGTGGAATTGAGACCAGAATCAAATCAGGCATGATCCTAATGAATGGCAGAGCAGGCTCGAAGGGCTGAATGGCCCACTCTTGCTTCTAAATCCTATGTTCCTACGACAGTCTGAGAGCTGGTATGTTGGCGGGGAAAATGTTTGAACAATCCATTCATATCCTACTTCATACATATTGATCCACCCCACACTCTCGGTCTGGAAAGATACCAGCTAAATTTATGACTAGTGGTACCTTTTGTATACCACTGACCATTCTTAATTTGTCACCGCATCCCACGTGAACAGCCAAAGCAGAAGAAATTGCAAAGCCACAAGGTAAAACTAAAGCATAATTGGAGAAGTGAACACGTGCAAGGAAATGACTTGAAGCTGGAGATTAGGTTCTCCTCAAATGGCCAAAACTTGAATCATCTATCAAAAGAGATCAAGTGGCTGCTTGGTACCAATGCTTGTCTGTGAAATAACAGCAAGATGCTAGCAAGCAGACCAGGGTATTTCAAGGACAGTGATAATGAGGATAGATTTCCTTTTCCGATGAGTGACAGTGATGTTGATCATTCACCTCATGAAGCTGATCATGCAGAACCACAACCTCAAATTCATAGATCTCAGCGTCATCATTAGAGACCTTCATATCTCAAAGACTATTGCTGTACATAGAGAAAACGGGCATGCTGAGCTCTAAGATATGACTCCAGTACATAAATATATTGTTTTTGATGTTTTCATTTCAAATAAGGTCTTTTAGTTTTAAAAGGTGGAAAATATGTAATATTCAATTGTTTGGTGTTTGATTATGTGTGTCTGTTGATTGTTCACTGTGTGCTGTTAGTCAAGTCTGTAGGTATGGGTACAGCAAATGAAAAACAAAAAGCAAACAGTAAGCTTGTGGCTGCTTGGATACATTTTAAAGCATTGAATAAAAGTCCTGTACCGATAGAATCTGGTGTGTCATCTCTGCATATCTCCGAGACACATAACACTACAATGAGATCCAAGGATCCAGCTGAGTACGTATATAAAAAAATGGATGTTGATTTCAGAGCTTCAATGAGTGCTGTTGAATGATTTGGAACTTGAATAGTGACAATCATATAGATGCCCTTTCTTTCATCAGTTCCTGGCAGAATTTATCCTTTACCTTCCAGGAGCATAAGTGACTAAAAGAAGAATGGGAATGATTTTGGCAAACCAATTCTGGGCTGATGAGGTGCAGGAAGATGAGCAGCAGCAGTAGCAGCATCAGGAGTAACAAGGAGACATGCTAGAGCTGCAGCAGGTGCTGTCACTATGCCCATGGTCCTTGACTCTCCCAACAGAAGAAATAGTTCCTCAACTCTGTCAACATTTTTAATCAACTTAAACCCTTCAATTAGATTGCCCCTTAATCTTCTATTCTCAAAGGAATACAAATCTTGTGGATGCAATCTGTCCTCATAACTCTTTTAGTACCATTGTCATTCTGATGAATTTGGGTGACCCTCCTCCAAGGTCAAATTGTTCAAATTTCAGGAGCTCACTGAGGAACAAAGTCTAAGGAGGAAATCAAAACAGAAAATGCTCGAAATATTCAGCCGGTCTGGCAGCATTTGTGTTTCTTGCTCCACAGATGCTGCCAGACCTGCTGAGGATTTCCATCATTTTCTGTTTTTATTTCAGATTTCCAGCATCCGCAGTATTCTACTTTACAAAAAGTCTGAGGAGGTTTGATTTCTCCCAGCTGACCTGTAAGCTGGCTTCAGAAGGAGCTGGAGCCTTCTCTGCCATCTGGTCAATCTCTGCTAATGGCAGCCAAAATGACTATTGCTCCCAGTTTTTATGCATTAAGTCCCCTGCCTAGCTCTAGCAGGGGACAGGGCACATGTTAGCTAAGCAGGCCATATAAAACAACTGATAGATGCTCTGTTTACTAAGGCAAGTACTACATCATGGTCCCCATGGTTGCCATCAGTCAGCATGATAGAGAATTGGGTTTTGCAGAAATACCTGGTTTCTCACAAGCCCAGGCTCCTATGGTTATATGAGCTACCAGCCTTTCAGTGTACCGTGGCATGTGATCATTGTCTAAGAAACATTCAGGTATGGGATCAGCCATAATGCATTCATCCTGCATCAGTACAACACCTTGACATGTTTTGAGTAAGAGCAGCAGGACCAAAGATGACCATTAGGGCACAAGGATTTCCCGTTATTGCCACTGCAGTTGAAAGCCATCTGGCAGCAACAAACACCAGCTCAAAGCCACTACAATCATAGCCATCGGAGCAAGCTATTGGTGTACTGAATCAGTGATTAAAGTGCCTGGATAAGATCATGTCTCCTTACCATGATCATCAGCTGCATCATGCATATACTTGCCTTGCAACATGGGTAAGACATTGAACCTGCAGTGACTACATTCTCGGAGGGTAAAGAGCCCCATGAAAATGGGAATGCAAGAAAAACTATGCAGCAAGCAGTCAGGGCTGTTAGTTCATAGACCACCATGACCTTTAAATAATAATCTAAGGCAATGCCTTTACAGAACCCCTGAATTAACATTCCTTTTAACTCTCCACATTGCATAATGAAAAGGTGCTGTCTCCCTGAGAGACAGTAACACATACCTCCCCCAAGACACACTGCCACTGCCAGTGAGCCTACAGGACCTCACTTCGAATCATCAGTGGAAGAGCAGACCGTAGGAGATCAGAGAATCTTTGGAAACCCATATCAATATGTTCCACCAGCATTCTGAAGCCGGTGTATACTTAGAAACCCAAAGCTTGTATAGCATCGGTGTGAGGTTTGATCAAAACTGCTGGTGCAGAGATCCTGTCTACAGTGTCAACAGAGGTGGCCATGTACTCTATGACAGGCTGAAGACTGCTCATGTCGTTGGCCAGAATGTCACACATGCTGGAATGGAATGCTGAAGCAGCTCCTAGGAAGGTAGCCCATAATCTACAATGGCTGGTAGTGCATATTTCCCTTTGTATGCTGGGCCTTGGAGACCTAGTTATTGGTCTTCAGTGCTAGGATTCAGTTTTACCTTCTGGCAAGTCAAGTCCTGGGCTTCTCTTTCCACTGCCTTATGCTCCTTCTCATGAGTGCTGTGTGGTTCACCTTGTGCATCTACCACTACCTCATAATCTATCATAGCTGGGACTCTGATCTCTGAGTGAGTGTTTGGAAAAGACAGAAAATGTGGCAGTGATTTTTCTGGACTGTTTTCCTCCCCCAAAGCTTTTGCTTCACGTTCTGAAGGATCAGAAGAAGGTACAAGCTTTACTCTGGAGGTGAGAGTTAGAAAAGCAATGGATGGTTGTCACACTGTCTTCATACAGGCTATTGAGAGGAAATGGAGATTTTAATTAATTATAGTTTTAAATCCACCATGGGTGTCTCCATAATATAAAACAAAATATTACTGGTAATCTGAAACAAAAACAGAAAATGCTGGAAAAACTCAGCAGGTCTAACAGCATCTGTGGAGAGAAAGACAGAGTTAACATTTCAAGTCTGTATGACTCTTCTTCAGAGCTTTGAAGAAGAGTCATACAGACTCGAAATGTTGGGCCGAATTTTCCGGCTGATGTGTGGGTGGCAGAGCCCGCATGTCAATGTGTAAAATGTCCCACGAGCGTGCCGACATCAGCACGCGGCATCGCGATAATTCGGTGGGCGGGTGTGCTCAGTTCGCCCGCGATTAATTGATGGGCTCGTTAAGCCCCTTAACTTGCCAATTGTCCTGGATTTTGAGGGGACTGTGCGAACTTCGGGTCGGTGCATGGGCCCAACAGGCAGGCGGGTAGGAGATTATTTAAGAAAACTTTTGGAATGTCGGGATATGTGGACACAGAGGGGTTGTTCATGTTTTACATGAAGTTATAATTGATGAAAGTGTTTAAAACTTGCCTGTGTGGTTGTTAGTAGTTCTCATCGATGTCCAAGAGGTTTTTGTGTCATTTGAAACCAGTCTGCAGACAGCATTCTTTTTCGGCCTTGCAGCTTTCCGGAGGCCTCCATTTAGCCTGGGGTTATGGGTTCTGACCTCTCCACTGGAGGCAGCTCCCCTTAGGAGGAAGGGAGGGATAGATTAAGGAGGAGGCCAGGACTGAACAATCAGCCTCCAGGGGAGCCACCTTTGGGAGGCCAGGCGCAGGCACAAGGGGTGCAGGGCCAAGAGGTGTCCAAGGTGCAAGGGGCTGCAGACAACGCCACTATCCTGCTGCCAGGGTATACAGGCAGTGAAGCAGCTACCTCAATATGACTGAGGTGCAGTGCCGAAGGAGGCTCCGACTCTCAAGGGAGACAGTCAATTATATCTGTCAGATGATTGGCCCTGAGATCTCCTCTAACTGTGCGGCTCTGAAGCTCACAGTTGCCCTCCACTTCTATGCCTCTGGCTCCTTCCAGGGCTCGGTGGGTGATCATTGTGGTGTCTCCCAATCAGCTGTGCACACTTGTGTCAGGCAGGTTACAGACGCTCTCTTCAGACCGGTATCCACCTTCATCCACTTCCGCTGCGACCAGGCAAGTCAGGCACAGTGAGCCAGAGGCTTCGCGGCCATTGCTGGCTTCCCCCACGTCCAGGGTACAATAGACAATAGTACATGTGGCCATCAAGGCGCCAGCAGGTGAGCCCGGTGCCTTCATCAACAGGAAGGGCTTCCATTCCATGAACGTGCAGATGGTGTGTGATCACAGGATGCTGATTCTACAAGTCTGTGTAAGGTTCCCAGGCAGCTCCCATGACGCCTACATCCTCAGACACTCTCAGGTGCCTGGGCTCTTCAGTGCTCCAGCTCAGCTAGATGGTTGGCTGCAGGGTGACAAGGGCTATCCTCTGTGAAGGTGGCTCATGACGCCACTCTGCCATCCAAGAACAGAAGCTGAGCAGTGGTACAATAGGAGCCACGGCTCCACAAGGGCTGTGGTGGAGAGAGCCATTGGTCTTTTCAAGATGCTCTTCCATTGCCTTGACTGCTCAGGGAGCGCACTCCAGTACTCCCCAGATCGCATCTCTGTGATAGTGGTAGTCTGCTGTGCCCTGTACAATCTTGCGCTGGAAAGGGGGGATGGAATTGATGATGAAGACCTTGACGCAGTGGATGAGGCTGCACATGATGAATCCAGCAGTGCCTCAGAGGATGAGGAAGCACAGGGCGATGATGAAGGGCACAACGACGACCTGCGTTTACACCAAGGAGGCAGGGACACCCGGGACAATTTAATCCAAAGAACCTTCAGCTAGCTCCACACACATGGATCAGCAGGAACTGCATTGCCTGGAACTTCCACATGTGGCACTTAGGTGCTACATCTTCCACCTTATCAGTTGCAAATAAGGCCTTAGTACAGAAATATCAATGTTCACTCGAGCATTCATGATAATTATGTGAAAAAGAAAAAAGCACCACAATGAAAAGACCCTCAGCCATGGTAACAAAGGTGGACTTTATTGTGTCCAAAATTAAAGCCCACATGATTATTTCACAATGACAGAAAAATGGGTCCCTATTTTAAGGCCAACACAAAATCACCAGTGACATACCCGGGAAGTGCCTAAGGTGCCTTATGCTTACATTTCCGGGTGCTATGTCTAGGTGCCACATGGAATGGCTTGAGAGACAGCCTGCTGACTCTGCTGTCCTGTTTGCCTAGATGACCTTGGTGGGCGTCCTCTGGCCCGTGGAGCCTGGGAGGGAGTGGCCAGTTCCAGAACTGGCATCTCCCCAGTTGTTGCAGCCAATGGAAGAAACGTTGACTGGCAGACGTGCAGAGGAGCTGCTGCCCTCATCTGGAGCACCATGAAAGGAGCTCGCAGTGAGAACAGCCAGCTGCTGCGCCGACGTGAGGTCCAAATCTACCTCCCTGTTCACTGCAGATGCATTGGCACTGAGTGCTGGCGCTTGGTGTCCACAACATCTCCCACAATGGGAAAGACCACCTGTGGCCAGAACCGCTGTGAGGGCTTGCAGGTCAGAAAGTATCCCAATCATATTTTGATCCATTTGGTGGAAGCCCCCCTCTATGAGAATCACCAATCTCTCATTGAAGGAATCCTGATGCTCTGCCCTGAGGGTCAAACCTTCACGTGCACTCTGCTGAGACTCCACTGTTGCAGAGAGCAACTGAACCATTCCCTCATACAACCCTGTCAGATGCAAACGAACTTCCTGCCACCTGTCCTGCAGCTGCTGCAATGGGAACTACTCCAGAGGCACGTCATCAGTGCCGGACTCAGCATGTGCCTCATCCCCTGCTGGAGCCATCGGCACTCTCTGCCCCTACCATCTCCTCCAGCGATCGTGATGTGCCCTTTCCACTGTGATGCGGGACATTAGCCGATGGTAAAGTCCCCACCAAGGTGTGTATATCTGCGCTAGTGCCTGGCTGGCTGAAATGATGTGCAGCAATTTGCACATGTTACCCCTCAGGTGTGGAGGTTGGCCGTGGGGTCGAGGTGCGGGTCGCTCTGGTGGTGATGCTGAAATTAACAACCAGGACACTGCATCAGTTAGCGTGCATTCACTTCAACCTTTCATCCCTTTTCTCCCCAGCCTCATAAGTCGCTCACCCTTAAAGACCCTAAGGAGAAGAACGTTGGTGAGGTGGAAATGAGTCAAGATGGGCCCCAACCATTAAACGCACATGCAGACAGGCTGGTCAGATGGCCTGATGAATACCACATGGCTTGTTATGAACTATAGGAGTGGGGAGACTGCAGGGGTACCTGATGTGGATGCATTGTTGCCTGGATAGTTGCGGGGCTGAGGAAACATTTCAAATAGTTGTGACATTTTCCACCGAACACAGGAGATTGAAAGGTCATATTATTGCCCTTCGTTCCGTAAGGAGGGGCATAGACCGGGTGGGCAGAAGGCAACATTTCCCTTGGTGCAGGAATAAGTAACGTGGTTGTATTCATCTGAGTTGAGTGCCATGAGGTTGACAGGTGAGGTGCTGAGGACCTTTTGGACAGAGTAATGTGGGGCGCACTGGCTGAAAGGGTGGTGGAGGTCCCAAGCTCCCTAGAATGGAATAAGTCTTTGGCTGTGCAGCAGTGATCCAATGGCATTTTAGACCATGGGGATAACGGTCACAAATGGGATCAGGTGACTTTGGAAAGTGGTGGAAACGCTATTCCTCAAGGGGACGAGGGTCACTCCTGTATGACCCAAACGTCAGAATGTCTCAGTCAGTGAATGAACATTGTTGAAGCATTAACGATTGCAGCAACCATCAGTGGTTTGGATGGTGGGCAGACAGGGTGGATGGGACTGTGGACCTCAAATACCTGCCAGCTGGACCCCAGCTTCGCTGCCCCCAGCCGCCCTGGCCTCCTGCCTCCTCCCCAGCTCCATGGCCTGCTCCTTGAATGGGGTGAGGTGCTGGAGCAGGGCGTGCCCACCTCCTGTCCTCTGGCACTCCCAGGCATTGTGGTGACTTTTTGCCTGCAAAACAGAGAAGAGGATTTTTTGGGGCAGGTCGCTCATGTACTCTGCATGCGTACGCCGCACCCCAAGCACAGTGGCCCATCTGAGGCCTCCAGCGGCTCCTGTCCATGCTACTAGTGATGAGTCCCCAGAAGATAGTATGGCTGGAACCAACCCCCTCCCCCAACTCTCCCCTTGGACACATTTGGCATCCATCACTTTGAATAGCACACGGGTCCGAGCACCCATGGCAAGGAGGAGAAATAGGTGCGGTGCCGATGCCAGCAGATGGGACTTGCCCAAAAGACCTTGAGGCATCCCTAAGACCATGTCATTACCATCAATATGACATGTGTTGGAGTTCTGAGTATGTGTCTACCAGCCTCCCATGCAGCTTGCCCCCAAACTACTCAAATGCCACAAACACTAACATATGCTGCGGGGAAAGCCCTTCTTCTCCTCACCCACTAAGGCTGCTGTAAGCATTGTCAGTACTCATTTGCCCATCCAGCGTGCGACAGGTGCCTTATGCAGTAATGGCAGCCATATATGGGGGGTGGGGGGGGGGGCTGGCGTTGGTCAAAGGCTAAGGCTGCCTTCTGGGTCTAATGGCCAAGACAGACATGGTACTCACCCGTCCGGAGCACAGCAAATCATGAATCGTTTCCTGCACTGGGTGCCAGTGCGCCGGACGTCATCATGGGCACTTTCACCCTCACCCACCTGCTCCCATACCTGGCTGGTGACATGGGAGGGCCATCCTCCTCCCATCCTCAGGATACAGAATCTCACGCTGGTTTCCCACCTCTTGCGGGAGGACAGCAAGGCATGCATCCGAAAATCTGGGGGCACAGTGGACCCCCACTGGCCTCTCCTGCAGCCTTCCTTCCTTCTCCTCCACCTCCTCCTCTGCCCTCCATGCAACATTTCTTGATCTCTGAGTGGCCATGGTGCATTGCTTCAAGCAGGCTGCCTGGCCATTCTTTAAACAGGCTGCTGGTTCTCCATTGGAACCGGCAGTCTGAGGCTGCCCACCCCCGTGACTATTTTCCTGTTCTCCACGGGAGATGCAAAGCTGCGGTGCGGGCCTTAATTAGCCCCCCCACCCCGTGGAAAATGGCGGCGTGGCCTGCTTCGCCAGCGGCAAACAGCCACCCGCCCGCCCGCCGCCGAGTCAGGTGGAACGTAAAATTCTGCCTGTTAACTCTGTCTTTCTCCCCACAGATGTTGTTAGGCCTGCTGAGTTTTTCCAGCATTTCCTGTTTTTGTTTCATGTTGAGGTGCCCTTACGTTCCCTGACCTGCCTCAGCAGCGCCCACTTCTCAGTGAGGCAGTCAAGGCTCCAGAGCTTACGGCCATTCTAATTGGGTCAGCAGCATCGGGGTCCAACCCACCATTCTTCATAGGATAGTGAGCTCAGTGATGGCCATTTGGGAGGCCTTACTCCAAGAAGATTTCTCCACCGGTCTCATTCCCAGCAAGTGTGAGCTCAGAACCCCCATTATATGGTGACATCAGGATCCAGGTGCCTGCAACAAAATCCAGTCATGGTCTTGCAATAGATGGATTTCTTAAAGTGCGTTGTCCACATTGTAGCACCAATTTGATTGCAATTGTTTCAGAAAGCAGAGCCTGCTGTGCAGAGGGCTAAATCTAAGCCCAAATTTTCACTCCTGGGACGGGAGTGCAGACACTGGAGAATTCCTGGCTCTGCAAACCCGCTATTTAAAAATGGCAGCCTGTAGTTCCTATTTTCATTTCAACAGAGTGGGCTGGATTAGAAGCTGGGCCCAGTGTCCCTGGAACAAGTGCAGAGGCTGCCGGCTGTGGAGGTGGGCTGGGTGGGAAGCCTGCCTCTGTGCTCCGGCACATTGTTGAATTTCATTTTAAAATGATTAAAACAAAAAACAGCCCCCCAGCCCTCATCCCTCACAGCCTCTTACTCCACCATACACTCCCTATGCCCCATCCACGCCACCACATGACCCTCATATCCCCTATGCCAACCCATGCCCATCAATTCAACCCCATAGCCCCTCATACCCCCATGTCACCCTTTGCTAATCTACTCACCCCATGGCCCCTTATAGCTCCTATGCCAACTTAGTGCCAACTCATGTCCTCCACCCACCCCAATTTGCACTTTGCTCCATACCAACTTACCTGGTATGCACCATGGGCAGGCCTCAGGACTTATGCTGCCATAAAGTTATGTGTCTATTGATGACTTAACAATTTTAAACAAAAAAAAACGCTCTCATTGATAAAAAAAAGCATTCAATACCTGGAAGTTGCTTCAACTAATTTCTTATGAAATCAAATATTTCCATTCTCTAGTCACTTGGAGCCCTCAACCAAACTGCTCACTTAACGAGCACCCCATTGTGATAATGTTAGCTTGCAAAATCAGTAATTGTAGCACAAATCCTATAATGATACCCCTCAGACTTATTTCAACAGACAGATTGAAATATCGAGCACTGATTTTATTTGAACTCCACAAATTTTTGTTAACTTAGAGCCCAGCAGATTTAAATCCCTTGACAGATTTGACAGTTCAAATGGGTTCTTTCAGTTCTTTGATAGGTTGACAGATCCTTAACAGCTTTGACAGCTTGATAGTTCTTTGACAGCTTTGACAGTTGTTTGATAGTTTGACAGTTCTCCGGGAGCTTTGACAGTTCCAGTGAGTTTGTGTGCACTTTTTACACACAATCATGTTTACTTTTGTTTACATGATTTACTACCCCAAAGGGTGCCTTACCTGTCCAAAAGGTGGCCTGGGACCATATCCAAAGGTGTACCTTTCCTCTCCAAAGGTCCTGGCTATCCAAAAGAATCCACGAAGTTCAGACCGGCTCTTCTGTTCTAATCTGCACATACCCTGGTCTACTAAAATCCCACTTCATTGGAGGCAGCTGACGACTTATGCAAGAACCCCAACCTGACTGCAGGCTCCACACGAAAATAGAAAATGCTGTCTTTGGGGGTGGGATTTAAGATTTTCGGCCATTTTCATTACGACGGAGAGCGTATCCACCATCGTGAAAATCTGGGCCTCAAACTTAATATTTATGTTTATTTGTTCCCTTGCACAACAATTTGACAAAACCACCAGAACCTAGATAGAGTACAATCGCAAAAATCAAATTCTGACAGATGTTAAAATAAAAATAAATATCCAGAAAGGCAATCTAGTGCTGTGAAGCAGCACAAAGGCCAAGGCAACCATACTTACCAATTTAGCTCACTGCAATATTTGACACTGGTAAGTTCTTCAAGTCAGTGAGACCATTATATTAAAAACTCTTCACCTGAGGATGAAAACGAGGGCTCTTTATTTTCAACAAAGCCCATGTTGGTTAGAAACTATTTCTAATGGAAGGAGATGATCTTGGTGGAGTGTCACCTCTAGAACCCTTGAAAGGCTAACTAGAGTTCAAAGAAATTCAATGATCTCTCCAGAATAGCCAACAGCAGGATCTGCAATACCCTTGGCATCCCTTTTCCAATCTTGAAAGTGTTTTTTTTTGTTAAGGTGAACAGCAAAGGTGCAATGGAAAAGACTCAGAGAAGATATTTCATTGCCGTCGTGGACGTTTTAAAGGCTTTTTCCTAAAGTCACCCGTAAACAATGTATTTGTATGTGTGTATGTATTTCCTTACACATGGGGCAGAATTTTCTGCCTGTCAGGCAGGTGAGCCCGATCCAATCCTCGGCGGGTGGGGAGCCGATCCCTGCTGGAGAAGCGGGCCCCGCCACCATTTTATGTGGGCGGGCCAATTAAGGTCCACCCAGCATGATGTCCGGTGGGAAGTGCTATGCACTTCCTGTGCAGGCCAGGGGGATTCCCCAAAAGCGGGAGTGCGCTCTTTCGCGCATGCGCACAAAAGAGCGCACTCATCCCCCTGAGGCTAAGTGCTGCCTCAGGGAGATCAATTCCACTTTGAAAAATATGAGAATAGAAGAAAAAAAATTCCTAACATGTCACCCACATGAGATGGGACATGTTCTAATTTACATAATAACTTGATTAAACTTTAAAAAGCCCTAATTGGAACCTCATTCCGCCGGTGGATGAGGTTTCACGTTTTCTCTATTTGTCGGGATGACGTCGGGGGTTCTGCCTGACATCATCCTGCGTCAGCAAGTGGGCCCTGCCCACTGCTCGCCAATGGAAAAATTCTGCCCATGGAGTGAGAATTTCAAGTTGAAATAACCCTTTTCGGTTAAAAAAGTTAAAGGCTAGTTTATTTCACTCTATTGCTCTGGAAGGTATTTAATAAAAAATGGTCACTAACACAGAAACAGACACACACACACACACACTCTCCTCCCCCTCTCCTCTCAGTCCCCAACCTTTCACTCTAGTTTGCTTCTCTGAGGATGTTTCAAAATGGTTCTCGATGGTGTTATTACCGAGTAGTTGGTAAGGCTGGGTTATTTTTAAAAATCTCAGAGAGAAACTTCAAACAACTGTCATAACCTATAATTTTAAGTGTTATGTTTGAGATGCAACTCTAAATTCAGGAATCATACCACCAGTTCTTGAGAGGTTTTATATTAAACTAAATGAAACATTTTATTAATTACACAAGTTAAATATATACACATGGCTATAAATTTCTGTGATCATAACTTTTAATAAATTCCCAAACTAATCTCCATTAAGGCAACAGCAATCCATAGACTTAAGCAAACACCAGGCAAAGCATTTTCACCTTACAAATTCAAAATAAGGTTCTTTTCACTTTGGTTTCTGTGGAGTCAGTTGGAGGATTGCAGCTGCTTGGTCTCTGCTCGCTAGGTGCAAGAATTCACCTCACTTCTTGAATGCTCTATTTAAAAAAATACAAATGCACTCTATCTCACTTACATTTCAAAACTAGTACACATCAAAGCATCCAGACTAGCTGGCTTTAATTCAACAAAGACACATCCTAAACCTCTATTTTAACAGAAAAATATTTTCCCATAATATAATATATATTAATAGCTTCATGACATCCCCCTCCCTATTGAAAAAGGAACCACCATAATTCTAGAAGACGGCTTCAAGTCAATAACCCATCTCACACTATCTCCTATACTTATTACATGGTTACATTATCAGATGCATGCATTAACTTAATATATATATACATAAGCCCTTGGTATCAACAGAAATCACTCCAGTTCAGTGTCCAGGGGCAGGATTTTTCATTCGGTGTGCGGGGGTGGGCCTGATATGCTGGTGTGTAAAATGACATGTGATGATGTCAGATGTGCATCCCAACATCATTGTCTTAATGGCCTTAATAGGCCCTTTACATTTCGGCGGGCACGCGCTGGAGTCAGCTGCACGCCCACCAAAATGTAAAAGGCCTATTAAGACCATTAACAAAGTAATTGAAGTAACCATTAACATTGCCCGTCCAACCTTAAGATTGGCGGGCAGGCGAAAAAGCCAAGTGGCCTTCGCGTTTTTTAGGAAACCTCATCCATGAGCAGGATGAAGTTTCCTAAAGTTTTTATTAAATAAATACATTTTTTTAAATAAATATAATAACATGTCCCATCTCATGTGACATAGTCACATGAGATGGGACATATTTAACTAAATTTTTAAACCTTTCTTTGATAGTTTGAAAAGCCCTTCAATCTCCCTGAGGCAGCTCCATGCCTCAGGGAGATTTCTGTGCTCTTTCATGTGCATGCCCGAAATAGCACTGGCCCCGACTCTCTGTCCTCTCCCCAAACACACAGATAGAGCTGAGCGTTACTGCTCACGTTTTATGCTAGATGGACCTTAATTGACCTGCCTGCGTAAAATGATGGCATGGAGCTGATCACGGGTGGTGATTGGCTCCATGACCGCCCCTGTCCGCTCCCACCGAGCCCACCTGCTGCCTGAAAAATTCAAGCCCAGGTTTTTTTTAATGTCCCATTTTCCTTTTAGCTTCAAACTCTTGATAACACATCTGTAAACAGATTTTCTCTTCCAGCAATATGTATAATATTGTATATATAAATAGTTGCAATAATAGACTCCATCTGAAAAGCCTTGCACTTTTGTCACAAAATTTGTCCAAAAACTTCAAATGATTATGGTCTGTGTAAACAATGGCTTCTGATTAATTATTTGCGACATAAATTTCAAAATGCTGCAACAGGTCTCTTTTTCGATATTTGAATATCTTCTCTGTTGCACATTCAGCTTCTGTGAAAAATACCCTATTGGATTTTCAATTCCAGTGTCAGCTTCTTGAAACAGTACAGTCCCAATGCCTATCTCGCTTGTGTCAACGGCCAACATGAATTGCTTGGCATATTGAGTACTGCCAATACTGGTGTCATAGTTAATACAGTTTTCAACCTGTCAAATGACTTCTGACACTCCAGTGTCCATTGAAACTTCTTGTTCTTTTTTAATAGCTCAGTCAGTGGAGTAACCACTTGGCTAAAAGTTGGCACTAATTTCTGGTAAAACCCTCTCATGCCAAGAAATCTCAAAACTTCTTATTTTGTTGTAGGCATTGGGAAAACCGCGATAGCCTTGATTTTCACATCTCTCGGAGCCACCTTACCATGTCCAATGGTATGGCCTAGATATGTAACTTGCGCTTTTGCGAATTCACTTTTAGCCAAGTTCATCACCAAATTAGCTTCTTGCAGTCGAGTAAATAATTCTTCCAGATGCTGTAAATGCTCCTCCCATGTCTGACTGAGAACTATCAGATCATCATTATAAACAGCACAATTGCTGAGACCTGGAATTACTTTGTCAGTCTTTGAAATGTCACAGGTGAATTCTTCATACCAAATAGCTTGACTTTAAACTGATATAGTCCACTTGGTGTTACAAAAGCTGAAATCTCCTTTGCTCTCTCTGACAACGGTACCTTCCAATATCCTTTTAGCAAGTCAACTTTTGTGATAAGTTTCAATTGTCCCACTTTCTCAATGAAATCCTCCAACAATGATACGCGATATGAATCCACTTTTGTCACCGCATTCACCTTTTGATAGTCGACACACAGTCCTTGTGTTCCATCTGGTTTTGGTACCAACACAATAGGCAAGCTCCAATTATTGCAACTAGACTCAATAATATCATTTTGAAGCATTAAATCACTTTCTTTTTTACTTGTGATAACTTTGCCGGATTTAGTCTATAAGGTTGTTGCCTTATTGAAGATGATATTTTTATACATACATCATGTAAAGCTAAATGTGACTTTCCCATCTTGGTTCCACAAATAGATTTGTGTGACTGCAATAGCTTTTCCAAATCACTTTGATACTTGCTTGGAACATAACTCAATATTTCATTTAAATTTTCAAACACCCCCTCGTTATTCAATTTGAATAGAGGAAAACCTATTCCAGAGTCCTGCACTTCTACCTCTTTCTCACCATCCACCATCACTAACACCTCTTTTTCTTCCTCTTCCCTGTCAAAGTACTTTTTAAACATATTTATATGACACACCCTCTGCTTCTTTCTTCTACCTGGAGTTAAATTCCTTAACTCAATTTCTTTTCAATCCTGAAAGGCCCACTAAATTTTGCATTTAATGAATCACCTAGTACTGGTAATAAAACTAGTACTTGCTCTCCAGAAACAAAACTGTGAATTTTAGCTGCCTCATCTACTTTTACTTTTACCACTTGCTCTGACATCTTTAAATGTTGCCTAGCCAACTCACATGCCCTAGTCAATCTTTCCCTGAAATTTGATACATAATCCAGGAGAATAGTTTCTGAATTTTATCCTACCAATTTCTCACGAATCAATTTCAGTGGTCACCTTACCTCATGATCATAAGCTAGTTCAAAAGGGCTAAAACCAGTCAATAATAGCAAATAACAACAATGGAATTCCTGTTTCCCAATCCTGTGCATTATCATGACAGTATGCTCTGTTCATAGTTTTTGAAGTTTGATGCCATCTTTCCAAAGCTCCTTGTGACTCCAGATGATAAGCTGTTGGCTTAAACTGTTTTATCCCAAACTGTTCATTGGGCAAGCTTTTGCCCTTGACAGGGGTGCTCAGTGGGGGTGTTCAGGAAGCCGACTGCCGCCCGTGATTGGCTCCACAGTGCGATTTCATGCGGGCGGGCCATTTAAGGTCCACCTTGCATAGATTGCAAACAATAACGCTAAGCGCTGCCTGTGCGGGCTGAGGGAGGAGGAAGAACCGGGCCAGGTGGGCAGTTTGCGCATGTGCGAGAAAGAGCGCTTCAATCTCCCTGAGGCGCTTTTTAAAAAAAATTAATAAAGACAATAAAAATGTAATAAAACATGTCCCCTCATCTGTCACATGAGATGGGACATGTTTTTAATTCCAAAATAAAGTTTTATTTAATGTTTATTCGCTTTAGGAAACCTCATTCCGCTTGTGGATGAAGTGTCCTAAAAAATGTAAAGGCCTTCCGGCTGCCCACCAACCGTAAGGTTGGACTTGTAGCGTAGATTTGAATTTAATTAGATTGTTAATGGCCTTAAATGGCCTTTTAATTATCAGCGGGTGCACAGCCAACTCCGGCATGCACCCGCTGAATGAAATATCGCGCGAGTTCGCGATGACGTCAGGATGCACGCCCGACTTCATCGCGCGTCATTTTACGCTCAGGTGTGTCGGGTGTGCGCCCGCATGCCAAGCATAATATTCTGTCCATTACTCCCTTAAACAGCTATGACATGAAATTTGACCCCTGATCTGATTGTATTTCTTTAGAAAAACCATATCATGTGAAAAATTTAATTAACTCCTCCACAACCTTCTTAGTTGTAATATTTCTTGAAGGTATAGCTTCAGGGAACCGAGTGGACACATCTATTATTGTCAATAAATACTGATTTCCACTTTTAGTCTTAGGGAGGCGTTTTACACAATTAATCATGACCCTGGTAAAAGGCTCTTCTAATGCTGGTATTGGGATTAAAGGCACCGGCTTAATCACTGTCTGTGATTTTCCTGTTATTTGACATGTATAACAGGTTCTACAGAATTTGACTACATTCCTATGCAATCCTGGCCAAAAAAAAACCTCTGTATCTTTTCCTGTGTTTTTGTAATTTCTAACTGTCCCCCCATTGGAATTTCATGAGAAATCCTCAGAATCTCATTTCTGTACCCTAATGGGATAACAATCTGATGCACGTCCCTCCAGTTTTCATTTGCTGAGACGTGATGCGACCTCCATTTTCTCATCAAAAAACCTTCCCGAATATAACATAATGGAATACATTTTGCTTCTGTTTCTGAATAAGCTTTCTGATATAATGGTTTTAATTGCTAATCATTTTTCTGTAATTCCACTAACCTCTTTGTGTTAAACACTTCCATTGAACAGGACTGCATTCCTTCCTCCTGAACAATGTTATCAAATACAGTACCAGCGAATTGAATTTCAACACCTTCTTCTTGCTTTTGAACTGCCTGCATATCTTGTTTATCTTGTTCTTCCCGATGAGCCTTTGTTATAACACAATCAGGAAAAAATCCAGGATATTCCTTCTGTAACACCGCTGTTGAAAACACTTCTACAGGCTGCTCAGCTACCATAGGCATCACCCACATTTGCGATCCAGCTATATCATTACCCAGAATAAATTGAACCCCTGCAATGGGCAATTTTTCCACCACTAGAAATATAACTTCAACTACTTCTGTTTGCTCTTAAATTTACATTCCACAACGGAATAGATTTATCATCTCCATGACACTCACTTATTATTATCTTCTCCTGCAATACTCCCTTTGAACAATAAACATCACTATCCCACAACATTAAAGATTGACTAGCCCCTGTGTTTCTTAAAATTTTAACATCTTTACCTACTCCACCCTGTACACATGGAAAGACTTTCCCTTCACATACAAAGTCTTTAAACATTTCTGCAAGCTGCTCCTCAGAATTCTCTTGAGTAAACTGTGAATATATTCCCACTTCTTTACCTTTCACTGATTCTCCCTGTTTCACCTGGACACAAACCACTGGTTTCTCCTGTGCCTGAACCACATAACCCACAGTACTTTTACTTCCAGAGATTTTCTGTATCCCTACAAGTTCGACAGATTTGTCCTGCAATCTCCAACACACTGACTTCGTGTGCCCCAGTTTATTACAATGAAAACACTTCAATTTTCAAATGTCACTTCTACCTTCAGCACCTTCCTTTTTATTCTGAGAAAAAACTTCCTGGGAACTTCCAGCTACCCACCATCCTTTCACCTTCCCATTTTTTATCCTTTTCCAATTTGAAAGGGTGATAGAAGAAAGGTTTAGATCTATGAACTAACTCATAATCATCAGCTATCTCTGCTGCTTGCCTTACAGAATCAACCCTCTGTTCCTCCACATGAGTTCTCATTACCAAAAAGGTTTGAATCTTTAAATTCTTCCAAAAGCATTACTTCCCTAAGAACGACATATGTTGTTTCTCTTTTTAATGCCCGTTTCCGCCAGTCAAAATTATTTTATTTTACTCTTTCAAACTCAACAGGGGCTTGCCCAGATTATTTTCTCATATTCCTAAATTTCTGCCTGTATGCTTCAGGAACCATTGTATGCACTCAAAATAGCCTTTTTCACCACATCATAATTTACCAATATTACTTCTGAAAGTGAAGCATATACCTCATTCATATACCTAGCAACTTAGACTGTAATAATAATGTCCAGTTTTCCTCTGGCCATTTCATCTGTTTAGCTAGGTTCTCAAATGAAATAAGGTATATTTTAATAACTTTTTCCTCAAACTTTGGAAGAGCTTGTACAAATTTAAACATATCCGCACTGGGTTCAACTCTAGGGATAAATTCTTCCTCACCTTCAGGCATATCTTTTCTAACTGCCAACATTTTAAGTTAGAACTCTCTCTCTCTTTCCTCCTGCTCCATCTTTACAATTTCTAATTCCCTTGCTTCTAATTCAAGCTGCTTCATTTGCAATTGAAGTCTCACTACCTCCAGCTGTGACTCAGTATTGTCAAATTTCACTTCCAACTGTAGATGCTGTGCTATACTTTTAACTATATCTGATTTCCTAGCACCCCCAGGTAACCACAATTTATATTTATCCATCAACTCTATTAGCTTACTTTTGGTTAGTTCCTCCAACACAGTCAGAGTTATCTCTTCTTTTTCCAGGCAAGTCTCAGTAATGACTTTACCAAAGCCATCTTACAATCTCACAACTTCTAAAATACCTCACCAACTCCTGAATTCAAAGTGTTTCACATACTCATAGTTCACCAATTCCAAACCAATCAAGGAATTAGAAATACAATTTATTCCTGGACGAGCTCCCAATTGTTATGATTGAGCAGTTATTAAAGCTGAGTTATTTTTAAAAATCCCAGAGGGAAACTTTAAACAACTGCCATAGCCTATAATTTTAAGTGCTATGTTTGAGATGCAACTCTAAACTCAGGAATCATGCCACCAGTTCTCGAGAGGTTTTATATTAAGCTAAATGAAATATTTTATTAATTAACACAAGTTAGATATCTACACATGGCTATAAATTACCATGATCATAAATTTTAATAAATTCCCAAACTAATCTCCATTCAGGCAACAGCGATCCATAGACTTAACTAGATACCAAACAAAGCATTTTCACCTCACAAATTCAAAATGTGGTTCCTTCTACTTTGGTTCCTGTGGAGATGGTTGGAGGCATACAGCTGCTTTTGATCTCACATTGCCTCTGCTTTACACACAAAAAACTGTTGAATTTATACCTAGCACAGCCTACTGAATGGAAATTCTCATTGTATCACCAGCCACTTTTCACAATAAAATCCCTTTCATAGTGCCAACTTTTATAAGCAATATAAACATATTGCTTGGTCTCTGCTCGCTAGGTGCCAGATTTCACTCCACTTCTTGAATGCTCTGTTCAAAAATATGCAAATACACTCTATCTCTCTTACATATCAAAACTAGTACACATCAAAGCACCCAGACTAGCTGGCTTTAATCCAATGAAAACACACCCATAGCCTAAACCTCGATTTTGAAAGAAAAAATGTTCCCATAATATACACATTAATTGCTTCTTCATGTCAATGGATATACCTTTTCCTACCTTTTTCATTGCTTTTTGCAGGTAAGGCAAGGTGGCCACCATTATTATGTGACCCGTATGAGAACGCCAAGTCATTTTCCAGATAAGGCAAGTGGTAATCCCATTACAGTTATCCGAAGTTTCCTCACCCACTATAGTAAACAAAAAGGACAAGGTTGTTCACACCTTACAGTGGCTTATCAGTTAGTGTCTTTGTGTTTGGAGGAAAGCCATGAAGCCAATGAGATTCTGCTTACTCTTTTCGAAAACTCATTGAATTTTGAATGTATATGTCTAAGGACTGCATCCTGGTCTCCTCAGGAGGTAAGAGAAAGATAATTGAATTCCACACTTCTGCCTGATAGCTTGTAGTGAGAACAGTCCAGTATTTTCTTTTAAAACTGTGACCTTCAGAATAGTTTTTCTAAAAATTTGTAATATAACTGCACACCGTAACATTGCCAACACCTGTTCTAGTTCCTATTCAGGAATGCTTTCTAATTCCAGGTTACAGTCTGATTCATGGTGTGCAGAGTGCCTTCAATTCTGTACTTCCTCCTTAAAGGAAAAGCAGAACACTACCAAAGTGTCAATTTATTTCCTCAAGACTCAACATTAATCATCTACCTCAGAATATTGTGTGTCCTTTCGATTTTAGCCTTCACTGAGTCCAGACTGATTTAGACACTTTAGGCAACTCCCTGGATCCTGCTAATTATTTCTCTCTGTCTGTAGGCCCAGGCATGACTACTTCACTGTGACCACCTCGGCAATGCTTGCAAAAGATGTGAAGCAACAATTAATTTGGGCAAAAACAGAATTACCTGGAAAAACTCAGCAGGTCTGGCAGCATCGGCGGAGAAGAAAAGAGTTGACGTTTCGAGTCCTCATGACCCTTCGACAGAACTTGAGTTCGAGTCCAAGAAAGAGTTGAAATATAAGCTGGTTTAAGGTGTGTGTGTGGGGGGCGGAGAGATAGAGAGAGAGGGAATAATTAATTAATTAATTTAATTAATTTGGGCAACTGCTGATAAAAGAGAGCCTCACCTTACTATGATCCAAGCTCACTCCCATGTTAGTCTTTGGTACAAACCTCAGCTTATTATATGATAGCATATAGCTCTCTTCCACAAGTAGCAAGGAACCTAAAAAAAATCCTGCTACTGTTCTCCATGCCCATTCAGCCACCTTGGCCTAAATCTTTATGTAAGTATCCCATGAAATGTTTACATGAAAAGTGCTGGCAACCTTCTTATTATTTGTGATAACTGTGCTTCCTCTTGATGCCCATTCAATCTGCCTGATCAGTTCAATCTCACTTCAGTGGTCATTGTGATCACCCTGGTTCTCTTCTAGGCAAAGGACCAGGAAGGGACTTAAGGGAAACTTCATTGTTTGAGGACGAGAAGTCTGCAGTAAATGGTAGTTTAAATTTTTATGAATTTCTAACTCCAGAACTGCTATTTTAGGGGCCCAGTAGTATATTTTTAAGAAGACTCATCTAGATGTTGCTTTTCCTGCAGAACTGGGACCTTCCAATACTCTTCTCATATGGTTTGATATAAGCAGGCCCTAGTGCCACTTTTCCTGAGGCATTCTTGGTCAATGGACGGGAAGAAAGGTAAATGGCATATGACAAAAAGTCATCTCTGTTCGCAAACATTTACGTGTGGTGGAGCAGGCAAATGGTGAGTGGCACTGTGGGAAATTCCTTGCTGCAGTTTTCTGGGGGGTGGGAATTTGGAAGTAAGCCTCCCTGCCTCCTTTTTCCCCATTGATTACTCTAGGATATCCTGAAAATAAGGTCACGGTCCAAAGGAAAATTTATGAAAATACAGGAAAATGTTTCTACAGTATGTAGCTGAAGAGGTAAAATTTGTCTCCTCCTTGATGATCCTTGGAACGTCAAACAGATACGGAAGAAGCTTCTACTTTCTAGATGCTTGTCTACATCCTTTGCATCTCTAGATCATTCCCCTACAACTCATCCTTCTACTCTTGTCTGACTAGGATATTCCACCATTGCATTCCCTAGGTGACTAAAGGGCTGAAGTATTAAGCAAGACCATGGATGATAAGCAGATACCCACTTGCGCCAGTTAACAGTCAAGTCTATTAACTGTTATATGCTTTTACTGTTGATTTTCATTGGATTTTTGTTTCATTACAAATCTGCAGCCAACCCTAACAACAGTTACAACAGTGTCTCAGCTAAATAACTGCACTTCACTCCTGCCAGAAATAATTTCATTTTGGGTTTATAATGTACAGGAAAGTAGCTTTAATGTTCTGTCGTTTATCAAATATAGGAGACATGTTACTTACAACCCCTCTGATCTCTATCACATCCATGTACTGCTGAGGCTATTTTTAAGAAAGCTGTTGGTCTCTTCAGTGGAGGTAGCATCAATTTTTGGAAGTCTTTCAAGTCCTTGCGATCATCCTGAAGCTGTCATTCCCTATTCTCCTGACTTCCCCTTTTTTTTACAGCATGCTGCATTGGTCCCCTGCTGAAAATGTCAAACATTATTAATCCATCTTTGTTTTGAGAAGAAAGAAGTTTTGTTGCTTCCCTGCACTTTTCTCCGCTCCATCTGGAACTTCACATTGCTTCCAATGGGGAGAATAAAAAACACTTACTTATTTGTTATGTAATTGTTACAGAGTTGATCTTCAGACAACTTTTCTTAGTGGAAACATTTGGCTTTATTTACAAGACAGTAGTAGCAACTACAGGTGTGCGTTCAACTCCGTAACTAAAGAAGTGCTTTCTCTCTGTAGAGGTTGCCCATGCTGCTAACACATTGGTTTACACAGATCATATGAACTTACAGCACAGGGTTATTCTTAAAGCTACAATCCAACTTTTATCAAAATTATAATTACTACATTCTTCCCCCTTTAAATTTACTGTACATTTTGTATTTACAAGGATATTTATCTCATGACATTACAATATTTACACAGGTCATGAGATTTAAGAAGTATTTACATGAGCACTCCTCACAACATTTAAGAAGTGTTAGATGAGCACTTGAAATACTATAGCATACAGGGCTATGGGCCAAGTGCTGGAAAATGGGATTAGAATAGATAGGTGCTTGATGGCCGGCATGGACACGATGGGCCGAAGGGCCTGTTTTTGTGCTGTATAACTCTATGACTCTATGAAATTTACAAGTTCAGTCTTTCAGGTGGTTTCCTGATCCGTGTGGAACTTTGCAGCTCCATGACTTCAGATTCTTTTGTATGAACCATATTCTCTGGAATCACATTAACATCAGGTACCTCATTAGGTACTTGCAGTTCTGTGCCTTCCACTCCAATAGAGACATCAGGCTTTGTTTGAGCATCTTTAACAGGAACTACTTGTTCAGTAATGGTTACATGTGGAACAATATCTTGTTGTGTTATCTCTCTCTTTCTTAAATGATCCGCATGCTTACATGTGATCCAGCCCTCCACATCCACATTGTATGACAATAGTCCAGTCACTGAACTTACTTTACCAGGTAGCCACTTCAGCCCTCCCCTGAAATTTTTTACAGATACTGCCTCTCCAACAGTAAATTGTCTCATTGACGATGCAAATCATGCATCATTTTTTGGTCCCCTTGACTTTTCTCCAACTTCCCCTCCAAATTGGAAGTATTAGGCTCAGTCTTGTCCGAAGACAGTATCACATCAATAGTTCTGGTGTTGCTCCTGTTGTAGTATCGGGGGGTCGTTCTGTAGTGAAGTAGAAAACGAGCAAGTATGGCCTCCAACAAATCACCTGTTAACTTTTTCATCCCCACCTTAAAAGTTTGTACTGCCCTTTCTGCCAGTCTGTTTGATGACAGATGGTATGGTGCAGTCTTCACATGGTTGATACTGTTGAGGTTGATAAATCGCTGGAACTCAGCGCTCATAAATGCAGGGCCATTATCTGAGACGACTACCTCTGGTCAGCCACGGATGGTGAAACCCTAGTGTAGTTTCTCTATTGTAGCGGCTGACATTGGTGACTTTACCTCATAAAGTCTAGCCACTTGGAATGAGCATCTTTAATCAACAAAAACACGGTTCCACGGAAAGGACCGATGTAGTCGATGTGTAACTGCATCCAGGGTCTACCAGGCCACGCCTATGGGTGTAATGGGGCTGCCACCAGCAACCTTTGCAGCTGATGACTTTACACACTGCGTTTTACCACATTTTTAATATTGCCATCCATCTCTGGTCACCATATGTTACCGCACGCTGTTGTGTAGTTCGATTAAAAGCGATTCCCTTCCCTGCAGAGGAACTGCGAGCACCCCACAATAGAATACCGTCTTGACTGTTCATCTTGTGTCTTCAGTTGAAGAATGGTTTCATTTCATCGGAGACTGGCTCCTGGGACCAACTATGTAACACTTGGTCTTGCACTCGAGATAGGACTGGGTCACGACTCGTCTGGCACATACTGGCGAGGAATCTAGAAAATTCATCACTAATTCAAGTTTCTGAGGAACTGGGACATGTTGATCATTATCTTGTAAAGGCAGGTGACTCAGGGCATTGGCATTTGCAATGTGAATACCAGGTCTATGTACAAAGGTGTATTCAGAAGCTGCCAAAATTAGAGCCCATCGTTATGTGCTTGCTGAGGCTATGGGAGGTATAGCCTTTTCCTCGCTAAACAGATGCAACAGTGGTTTGTGTTCTGATAGTATTGTGAAATGTCGCCCATGAACATACTGGTGGAATTTTTTAATACCAAAATAATCGACAGACCTTCTTTTCGATCTGAGAATATCCTTTTTCAGTTATGGTAAGCATCTTGAATACATAACCTCATAACCTATTGGCCTCTCTGTGCCGTCATCCATTTTATGAGATAATACCGCTCCCACTCCATTGAGGGACGCACCACAGGTTAGCACCAATTGCTTCATCTGGTCAAAATGCACTAACAGATTGGATGAGTGTGAGAGCTGTTTTACTTTCATGTAACTTCTTTTTGGGGTGTCTCCCAAGACCAATGCTGGTTTTTTTTCTTAGCAGTAAATGCAGAGGGGCCAAAACTGTGGATAAATTAGGTAAAAATCGCCCATAAAAATTTATCATTCTTCAAAATGGTCTAGGTTCAGGGGTGTTCTTGGATGCAGGTGCCTCTCTTATTGCTTTAACCTTTTCTTCAACCGGGTGTAACCCTTGAGCATCTACTCGGTGGCCCAAATAGATGACTTCATTTGCTTGAAAAGTGCATTTTTCCTTCTTCAGGTGCACTCCTGCTTGTAAAAATCACTTCGGGACTTCCTCTAGGTTAGCCAAATGTTCCTTTTCTGTGAATCCAGTTATCAGCCTGTTGTCCAGGTAGACCACAGCCTGGGGTAGTCCCTGCAGTAAGCTCTCCATTGTCCTCTGAAAGATGGCACAGACTGAGGAAACACCAAAGGGCAAGTGTGTATATTGGTACAATCTTTTGCAGGTATTAATGGTGATAAATTCCCGGGAGGTGTCATCCAGCTCTGATTGCTGATTTGCGTGATTCATGTCAAGCTTTGTCCCTCCTGCTAGCTTAGAATATAGGTCTTCAGTTTTGGGAATAGGGTACCTGTCCAATTTGGCTGCTCAGTTGACCGTTAGATCCGGATGGCCTGTCTGGCTTAAGAACAGGGACTATGGACGCTGCCTATTCTGAGAACTGAACCGCTTTTGTGACACCCAAACTCTATAGCTAGTTCAGCTCAGCGCCAACCTTCTCTCTCGGGGCATACGGCACCGGTCTTGCTTTCAAGAAGCAAGGGGTTGCTTCTGGATCCACGTAAACCTTGGCCTGTAGGCCTTGGATTTTTAGCAGTTCATCCTTGAAGACAGTGTCATACTTTTTAAGTAGCTCTGGTAGCCCACTTGCTCTCAACTGGAAGGTTTCGGACAGTTTAATTTAATCTCCTTTAACCAACTTCGCTCTAGTAGGCTTGGCCTACTACCACCATCACTGCTAGCTGTGCAGATTGGTTTCTATAATGAACAGTTGCTCTGGTGACATCTTTTACTTGGATTTCTTTGCCTGTGTACGTTTTCAACTTGGTAGATGTTTGCTCCAAGTTTAATTGTTGATCACCTTTATTTAAATATCTGAAAGTGTGTTCTCCTATTACAGTGGTGGAAGCTCCCATGTCTACTTCCATTTTTAATGGTTTAGCATTCACTTGCGCTGTAATAACTATTGGCTCTGTCTTCTTAACTTTCATGTTGAATATTGAATAAACGTCAGAATTTGTTGTTCCTGGAATCCTGTTTAAATCTGATTTTGCACTGTCTAATTATATGTTCACTTCTGTGACAAAAATAACATTCTACTTTTTTTAAATTGCCAACTGCTAGAAGACTGATTGTTTCCATGCTAATGAAAGTTATTTTTTGATTTAGTTGCTAAGCTATTTCCTCTCATTTTTTGGTTAGCAGGGACTGTTTCCTGCTTCGCAGCAGAATTCCGGCTTTTCGTGTCACTTTCGACTGACTGTTCCCGCCTGATTAGGAGAACGGCACCATTTTGCGTCCCTTAAATTGCTTGTGAACACTTTACAGTGCTTTCCATCGCCAGCACTGTTTCTAATGCTTTAATTCAAGATTCACTTCATCTTAGCTGAATAATGTCTTCTTGTATGCCACATACTAAATGATCTCTGAGCATGTCATCCAGAGTTTCACCAAAATCACAATATTCCGTTAGTTGTTTTAATTTTGCCACGTAGGTAGCAATTGTCTAACCCAGGGCTCTATTTCGTGAATTGAACCTGAACCTCTACATTGTCCCGTAATGATGTCTGCTAATTCACTGAAAGTCTTTGAATCTGGGGCACTGAGGGGCATCAAGCTTCGAATCAAATGGTAGGTTTTGCTCTGGCAAGTACTCAAGAGGATCACTCTCTTCTTCTCTTCCCCCGGGATGTTGTTTGCTTGTAAGAAGAATGCAAGACGTTCTATGTACTGAGACTAATTTTCTGTGTCTGGCTTAAAAGGATTGATTCTGCCAAACTGTGGCATTTCGGAAAAGTGTAACTTCTGTTATTTTAAACGAACTTAGATACTCACAATCGCTGGGTGAGGTACAGCACTGAATCTTCGTTGCCAGTTTGTTTTAGAGTTTACCTTTAGGCAGCTTGCTTAGTGGAAATGTTTGGTTTATTTACAAGGCAGCAGTAGCAACACGTGTGCACTCAACTCCATAACTAAAGACGCACTGTCTGTAGAGGTTGCCCGCCCTGCTAACACATTGGTTTACACAGATCATGTGATCTTACAGCACAGGACTATTCTTAAATCTGCAGTCCAGCATTTAACAAAACTATAATTACTACATAAATTCTGTCTTCCCCCAATAGGAGATGAAAATAGAGTTTTCACAATAATACAATCAAAATGGAGCCAGTGTCATTTTAAGCAAAATATAGCCTGAGTGCAGAAAGCAGTGATGATGAGCAGACCCCAACTGTTTTTGAAGTTGAGTTATTGCCCATCAAGTTTACAAGCCAGTTGCTCAAGTGCCTGCTGTCGTGGTGTCGGCCAACTTTTTCAGGATTAGAGAATATTGCTGTTGGCTATTAATAAGCAGGAATCTATAAAAAATGACATGCCTCTACATGCATCAGTTGGGCAGCAGGAATAGCTTTAGTCAACTTCAGATCTGAATATCAATACTAAGGCAAAAAGGACTGTTCAACTCTATCCAGAAAGTATTTCAATGACAATCAGAGAACAAGTGCAGCAGGGTAGTGACCTCCCTGCTGCAATTCCAAAGAGTTATGCAGGAACCTCAGAGAATGCAGTCACCATGGAGTCATAGGATTATGGTTTTGTTTATTTTGACCATGAATAAAATCTCAGGTGGAATCCATGTGCCATCAGACAAGCTACATTTAACAGTCTCACAGAAATGGAATGCAATCTTTTTGAAAGAACAGTTTTAGTGCTTTAAGCAATCAGGTCTAGTTTTCAGTTTGCAATGACCTTAGAAGGGCAGGAGAACAGCAAAACCTGATTTTATTCATTGTTATTTGTTCTTTGGATGATGTTGTCAAAGCTTCATGAATAGCTGTAGGATGTGAAAATCTTACTTCTAAGGCAGAATATTATGCACGTCCGAGCGTAAAATAACATGTGATGATGTCGGCAGTGCATCCCGACGTCATCACGCACTCGCGCAATATTTTATTTGGTGGGCGCGCGCTGGAGTTGGCTGCACACCCGCTGATAATTATAAGGCTTATTAAGGCCATTAACAATCTAATTAAATGCAAATCTACGCTGCCCATCCAACATTATGATTGGCGAGAAGGTGAAAAGGTCAAGTGGCTTTTACATTTTTTTAGTAACCTCATCCACGAGCAGGGTGAAGTTTCCTAAAACAAATAAACATTAAATAAAAACTTTATCTTGGAATTAAAAACATGTCCCACTTCATGTGACAGAGCCACATGAGGGGACACATTTTATTAAATTTTTACTGTCTTTATTAATTTTTTAAAACAGCACTTCAAACTCCCTGAGGCAGCTCCGTGCATGCGTGAACTGCGTGCGAGGCCCGGCTCTCCCTCTTCCCCCCAACGCCCGCACAGGCAGTGCTCAGCACTGCCGCTTGCAGTCCACGCAGGGCAGGCCTTAATTGGCTTCCTGACCGTCCCCGCCTTGCACCCCTGACAAGGGAAAAATCCTGCCCTTAAATTCAGAGCCTTACTCTTGACTACTATGGGTGAGACACATTCAGATCAGATTCAATTTGTTTCCACAAAGCATGGCAACATTTATTGGAAATAACAGTTTGTGGAAAGGTTACATTTACAATACCCTGAGTCTCTGAGTTACTCTTTGTATGGGAGTGGACATTGCTGGTCGGTCATTCTATGTCATCCCATCTCTCCATGTCTTTGAGTGATTGACCAAATCGCTCCTGAGGCTGTGCGTTTTCCTCCTTTTAAGCTGATTTCTGGCTTTGTTTTCACCTCTGGCGTTAATAGTCACGGGGCATATGCTGATAAGGTTTGTAAGATCAGTCAAAAAGTTATTTTCACAAGTTCCACAGACTTTGTAAAGTTTAAATCAATCATGTCCATATCCACAGACACTTCCTGTTAGCGTTAGTAATGTGAACCGTATCACAGTTTAATTGAGTTCCATCTTCTGTTTATCTTGACCTTGTAGTAGCCGCCCCACATGTTGGGTTACTCATCAATTCAATTATAACATGACCACAAACATTGTAAGACGATGATAGTTTAGCGATCCCAACTACTCGAAACAAGCAGGAGCTATGGTTCCTTAAGACTACAAACATTACATGACAATGATTATTTTAGCAATCCCATTGATTTGAAACAAACATGATGCAGCCTATTCATTCATCAACTGCCACATTTAGAAACTACCATGAACCACTGTCCATAAAGACATGTCAATTTCCAAAGCTCACTAAGCCACTGCAGCAGCTGCCGCTTTTGTAATCTTGCTGTCTGCCCTCCATAAATCGTAGAATCATACACAAAAAGCACATTTCAGAGAAACTCACTTTTTCAATTATAAAGCTTAAGCAGAAATTAGGTAACAAAGGTTGGGAAGGATAGGTAGTGAGCATTTTTACTATATAGTCCTACCCTACTTGCCCTGAGAAGTAGCCATTAAGTGTTAACCATGTCGAATGAATTCATGTTGCATGTAGACCTGACCAATATAGGTGACTCATGAGCCCTGGTGCTTCTCCTGTTTCCCCTAATCCACCACCACCCCATTCTCCCCCCCACCCACCCCCATTAAACCTTGACAGCTTCTGTTGAGCACCATGTGCTTTGTGTGCGATAGAATAGAATAGCGTAGGACAGAAGGAAGCCACATCAGCCTATCAAATCCGTGCCAGATCTTTCAAAGAGAAATCCAGTCAGTCCTACCAGTGTACAGCCCACCCCCGCAACCGGTTCTTTCCCTATATTTTTTCTCTAAGGAGAGAATTTTCCCCATGTCGGGCGGGCCGAGCGGGAGCGGACGCTAACCTGATTGCCACCCGCGATCGGGTCCATGCTGCCATTTTACGTGGGCATGCCAATTAAGGCCCGCACAGCATACTTCATGACTCCCGTGCATAGCGGGGGTGGGGGGGTGACAGCAGGCATGCTCAGTCCGCTGGCTCCAATGGCAACCCAGCGGCCTGCATAAAGGAAGGCCACGCAGCCTTGGAAAGTCTGCTCACAATGGCTGGGCAAAGGGCTCTGCAGAAGGGTAATGGAGAATTAGCAGGTCCGGCGGGTAGGCCATCGGGGCAGGCCAGGCTGGAGGGTAGGCCAGCGGGGCAGTGTGCCGCTCGTTTCTCTGACGAGTGCCTAGCTGCCCTCTGGGAGGAGGTGGCAGCACGGCGGGAGGTCCCTCTTCCGAGGGACGAGAGGCCGAGGCCCTCCCACTTGACCAAACATGTGTGGGAGGAAGTGACCGAGAGTGTTAGCCCCCATGATGAGGTGCAGCGCACGTGGCTCTAGTGCCGCAAAAGGTTCAATGGTCTCCTGCGCTCGGGAAGGGTGAGTACCATGTTGCCTCAAGTCACTTAATGCAGCCGTCACCCTTTTCCCAAACCACCCCACTCCTCACATGCCCACCAACTCTGAGCATAGTAACGTCAATGAATCCCTCAGGGCATGGATCCCTTGCTGGGTGTGACAGCAGAGATTGCCCATGCCCAGTTCACTCTGAGAGGGTTGAGCTAGGATTTGCTCTGCATCCACAGCATGTGTGACACTGACACCCAGAGTATAGAATGGGTTTGAAAGTCAAGGGTCTGCACCAAGGCAGAATGCTGAAACTATGAGGCATGTCGAAGGCAGGGTGCTAAAATGCTGGGAATATATGTTCCAGTTGGCTGGGCACCAATCCATCTTTTGGTGTTTGCACTCCACGTGCTTGTGCTTCCTTGCTCAGCAAAGTGGCATCTTGTGGTGCCACATGCAGAGGAGGCAGCATTTGGCCAATTGGCAGGGTGGGGGGTAGAGGGCAGCCCTGGCTTGTTTGGGTGAGTGTGTGGCAGCAGTGGGGTGATGAAGAACTAGAGCCCTGCAATGTCCCACGCTGGCTGAGTTGGCAGGGATGCGTTGGGAATTCAGATGCAGGCTGGAATAATCAATGCTTCTCTCCCCTTTTCAGGAAAAGACTGCGCACAATGCTGCTGAACGAATGCGGACTGGCTGAGGGCAGGCCCAGTTGGCCATTCTTACGCCTTTTGAGCAGCAGGCCATGGACCTTGAGAGGTGCCCTGCCCCCAGGTCCACCGGTGGTGGTGAGGCTGGGGTGCCACAGGGAGGTATGTTTGGCGAGCAGTCAGGTCAACATTTGTGTCCTAGAAGCCATGGCACTGCTGAATGCTCTGTGATTGAACTTATCAACATGGTTTTACCCTTGATTATTGAAAGATGAGCGCATAATGACCTGGGGGAGCGACATGCAAGTTGACATTGTCTGCACTGTAAATAACCAAATGTCCTTTTCCTTCTTTTCAGCATTACTGGAGCAGGGCTGGGAGGAGGAGGCAGAGGGCCCACCTCTCACCCCTGAAGCCCCTGAGCAAATGCACTCTCCAGCGTCACACCATCTCAGCCAAGCAGGTACCAACGCAGATGCTAGCACCTTGGTGGGAATTAGATCTTTGGCTAGTGTCCCGGGGCACGGCAGTGAGGGCACTTCACACTCCCTTCAGGTGTGGGCAGAGACAGAGAGTGCCCAGGGCATTGGCAGTCGGAGGACTGCTGGGGACCAGGTACTTGCTCGGTCGGTGGCTGATGTGCCTCTGGAGTTGTCTGTGAGGCAGTGAATGCTGAAAGTGCAGTAGGGTATGTGGGACAATCTGGTGAAGATACCTGAGGTTATGCGTGGCATGGTGCCCGTGCTGGAGGAGTCTGTGCGGAGCATCACCGATGCAATGAGCCTCAGTATCATGCTTCCTCCATGGAGACAAGGCAACTCTCGTGGAGAGGCTCCTCTAGGAGAACAATCCTGGGGATGTGCTCGGACCAGCAAGCCTTCACAGTGGCATTGGCCACAGCTGGTCAGTGCCAGTGTGGGAGATGGTTTGGGCACCAAGTATCCCAGCTTGGTGCCTATCCATATACGGTGAGCAGGAAGGTTGAAAGTGACCTCACATCGGCGCATGTCATCTCTGCGGGCTCTTCTCAGGGTGCACCGGGTGAAGGCAGCAGCTCCTCCGCCCCTCTGCCAGTGAACGTGGCATCAGATGATACTGTAGCGACTGGGAAGAAGCCAGCTTCTCTTCCATGGGCCAGAGGACGTCCGCCAAGGTCATCGAGGCCAACAGGATAGCACAGTGAGTAGACTGTTTCAGACGCCAGTGCCAGCGAGGGGACAGCACCTAGACGTAGCACCCGTAAGTGTAAATTGAAGGCACCTTAGGCACACCACAGGTTTCTCACTGGTGCTTTTATGTTGGCCTATAGTACTTAGTTGAAGACTCGGTGTGATGTCCAATACTGTTTTTGTTTTGCTTTATGAATTTACCTTTGTTGCTCAATAAATTTTGACATGTTGCCATGCCTCAGGGTGATTCCTTACTTCTGCATGTGTACAGGAAGCAATGTTGTTATGAGTGAGTTGTTTGACATTGAGCTTTATTGACAAGTGTCTTAGCTAATGTTATTATTCAGGCAGATTTAGCACTCAGGTGTCGAGGGTGGAGCCTGCAGCCTTGGCGTGTGTATTGAAGGTCCATCTGTGGTGGGCTAACTGAAGGTTCTCTGGATTAAAGCCTCCCGGATGTCCCTGCCTCCCTGGAGTATGCCTGGGTCAGTGTCTACCTCCTCAGTGTTCTCCTGTGCATGCTCATCCTCAGACTCACTGCTGTACTCATCATTTGCATCCGGAGCAACTACTTCCATGTCTTCCTCATCCACTGCATCGCCCCTTTCCAGCGCCAGATTGTGGAGAGCACAGCATGGAGCCACCATCAGCGACACATGATCTGGGGGGGTACTGGAGTGCATCCCCTGAACGGATCAGGCATTGGAAACGCATCTTGAGAAGACCAATGGCTCTCTCCACCACAGCCCTTGTGGAGGCGTGGCTCCTATTGTACCGCTGCTCAGCTTTAGTTCTTGGATGGTGGAGAGGCGTCATGAGCCACCTTTTAAGGGGATAATTCTTGTCACCCAGCAGCCAACGATCCAGCTGGGCTGGAGCACTGAAGTGCCCCGGCACCTGGGAGTGTCTGAGGATGTAGGCGTCGTGGGAGCTGCCTGGGTACCTTGCACAGACTTGTAGAATCAGCATCCTGTGATCACACACTACCTGCATGTTCACGGAGTGGAAGCCCTTCCTGTTGACAAAGGCACCTGCTGGCGCCTTGATGGCAACATGTGTACAGTCTATAGCACCCTGGGCGCGGGGGAAGCCAGCAATGGCCGCGAAGCCTGTGGCTCGCTCTGTCTGGCTGGCCTGGTCCCAGCGGTAGTGGATGAAAGCCAATGCATGCCTGAACAGAGCATCTGTCACCTGCTTGACACAACTGTGGACAGGGTGATTGGGAGACTCTGCAGAGATCACTCACCGACCCCTGGAAAGAGCTGGAGGCATAGAAGTTGAGGGCAGCTGTAGCCTTTAGAGCCACTAGCATGGGATGCCACCCACACAGTTTGCAGAGATCTCAGGACCTATCATCTGACAGATGGAGGTGACTATCTCCCTTGAGAGACGGAGCCACCTCAGACATATTGAGGTAGCTTGTTTGCCACCTGGAAACCCTGGCAGCAGGAAATTGGCATCTTCTGCGGCCCCTTCCGCCTTGCACTTCCTGTTGGCCCTGTACTCCTTGTGCCTGCATCTGTCCTCCCAAAAGTGGCTCCCTGGAGGCTGAATGTGCACTCCTGGCCTCCTCCCCCTTCTGGCCCCCCCTTCCACCTCAGAGGAGGTGCCTCCAGTAGAGAGTCCAACTCCCATTCCCAGGCTAAGGGAAGGCTTCCTGAAAGCTGCAGGCCCCAGAAATCATTTCTACTGTAGAGTCCTGACCAAGGCTTTTACTCCTGCCCTAGCAGCTGGTATGAATTTTGAAGTATTTCTGCTCACTCAGGCAAGTAAAAGTTACTTTCACACTTAAACCTCTCAAATATCACATTCGTGACCCCACTCACCCCTCTTATCCTGCCCGTGGATGAGGTTTATACAAATGTCTCCTACTCACCTGCCCATTGCGCCCATGCGCAACGTCCTGAAGATCACATGGGCTGCGAAAAATCAAGATCAATTGCTGCCTCAAGAGCCTTAACTGGCCCATTAATTGATGGCGGGCGCATATCCGAAATTATAGCACACCCGCCTTCCCAAATATCAGGATGGTGCGCGGTGAAGTCAAGACACTCGCCCAATGTCACCATGCACCATTTTACATGCGGGCATGCGGCGCCCACCCCACACACCAACTGGAAAATTCTGGCCCATTTATCCCATTTTCTTTTGAACACTAATTTGACTCTGTATCTACCACAACGTCAGAGTGGGATTGCATTCCAAATCCTAACCACTCTTCGTGTCAAAGGTTTTCCCTGTGTCGCCTCTGCTTCTTTTGCCAGTCAACTTAAACCTGGGCCATCTGATTATCGGTTCATCAGCCAGTTTCTGTTTATTCAATCTAACCCCTACATACTTTTATAACCTCCATCAAATCACTTTTGGCTTCTTGACTGTAAGAAGGACAAACCCAGCTTCTCTGGAATCCCTGATCCCTGGAGTCATTCTTGTAAATCTAGACAAAACCTTCACAGCCTTTGGGTGCCCAAAATTGGAAACCATAGTCAACTGTTTCATATAACTTTAAGAAAACTTCTTCACTTTTGTACAGCATGTCCCCATTTATAAAGCCCAACAAAAGTGCAGGTTTCAGTATGATGCACTTTACCACCATGGCTTTGTCAGATAATTCCAAGCAACTCAATTATTCATTTTGCAGCCAGCTCCTAGTCATTGAGCATGGCCCTACGCAATATACAAAGAGCAACATCCAACAGACTTGAACTTCACAAGTACTGCAAACAATAATCCCATGCACAAATGAGAATATCTTGAACTCACAGGCCAGAATTTTTTGCTTGGCCTGCGGGCGGCGCCTGACACGCTCAAGGGTAAAATGGTGTGCGATGATGTCGGGCGAGTGTCCCGACGTCATCGTGTCCTTCAGCAATATTTCGGTTGGCGGGTGCGTGTGGCATCGGCAGCGCACCCACTGACAATTAACAGGCCTATTAAGGCCATTAAAGCACCAAGTAAATGCAATTTTTCCCTGCCCATCCAATTGGCGGGCAGGCAAACCGGCCAGGTGGCCTTTGGGCGCCACGTACGGGATGAGGCTTCCAACAGGAATTAAAAATAAAATAAAAATATTGAAATATCATTTAAAACACGTCCCTGCTCATGTGAATCTGTCACATGAGGGGACATGTTTTTAACGTTTTTAAATTCTTTATTTATGTTTTTAAAAATCTTCAGCTCCCTGAGGCAGCTCTGTGCGCACCCCGCGCGCATGCACAAATGTCCAGCCCTGCCCTCCTCCTGCCCCCACCCAGCAACGCTCAGCATTGCAGTGCACGATTCACGCTGGCTGATTGTAAATCGGCCAGCCAGTGTGAAATCGCGGTCAAGGCCCGATCGCGGGCAGCGGTGGGTTTTGTGACCGCTCCCAGGCCTGCCTGTCACGCCCGCCCGACAAGGTAAAAATCCTGCCCACAGTGACATATGCAATTGGGGTTTGACTCCTGGTTACACTTCCAAGTATAAAAATGGCAAAACCTTCCAATAGATTAGCACCAACCAATTCACCTGCAATAATGTGCTATTTCTATCCACAACTTTAATAGAAAAATTAGACTTTGCATTGAGTGATAAGTATTTTCTCACTTAACCTTAAAACTAGCCACACAAATGTCCAGCATCGAGCATGTATTAAGAGAGCGCAATACTGCAGATGCTGGAAATCTGAAATTTAAACAGATAATGCCAGAAATACTCAACAGGCCAGGCAGCATATGTGGAGAGAGAAAAGAGCCAATGCTTCAGGTCCATGATTTGCACTAGTTCTGATAAAGGGTCACTGACCTTTGTTTCTCTCTGCACAGATGTCATCAGACGTGCTGAGTATTTCCAACACTTCCCAAACCGTGTACAGTTTTGATCCCCGTATTTAAGAAAGGATATACTGGCATTGGAGGCAGTTCAAAATAGATTCACTAGGCTGATTCCTGGGATGAAGTGGCTGACTTATCAAGAACGGCTAAACACGTTCAGCCTTTATTCATTTAAGGTTAGAAGAATGAGGGGTGATCATAATGAAACATACAAGATTCTGAGGGGGCTTGACAGGGTAGATGTTGAGAAGATGTTTCCACTAGTGGGGGAATCTCGAACTAGGGGACATAGTTACAGAATAAGGCGGCACTCATTTAAGACTGAGAGGCGAAGGAATTTCTTGTCTCAGAGGATAGTAAATGTCTGGAATTTTCTACCCAAAGAGTTGTGGAAGCTGGATCACAAGGTATTTAAAGAGGAAGAAAATAGATTTTTTGAAGTATCAGGGAGTTGAGGGTTATGAGGAGCTGGCATGAAAGAGGAGTTGAGGCCCGGGGCAGATCAGCCATGATTTTATTGAATGGCAGGGCAGGCTTGAGGAGCCAAATGGCCTTTTCCTATCCCTATTTCTGATGTTCTTATGTTCCCATTTCTATTGGAGCAAAGATAACCCCTTTTGCCAGCCCTTCAAAAAGCAGTCAGACTCTTGTGAGCCTCTCATTCCCCTTCAGCAAGAAATCCAGCAACAGCTGCTTGAGATCTTGTTTGGTACAACATTAAATATGAATCTCAAAAAAATAGTTAAGGTATGCAGAAAATATTACCTGCTGGACTAAAAAAAAGTCAAAGCAATAAATTGATAATTTAAACAAATGAGTGATTAATAAATATGACCATGAAATGTGCCAAGCAACCACTTTTTGCCTTTTCGCTTAAGAAACAGAACTCGAGAGAGACAAACTAAGCCTCAAAGCTTGATCACCAGAGAAGAGGGAGGAGTCTGGGGCCAACTAAGGAGTTGGGTTGAACTAACACTGACCTCATGTTCGTCTCTGGTGATGCACACTCCAAGCTGGCCTTGGCAGAATTCATACAAAAGTAGAGCTCGGAAGTGGGTTGCCTTTCAGCCTGGGTTTTCCTCCTCTCCTGCACCTATAAAATTATTGTAAGCCAGGACCACGCTTCCGGGTCCTGACTCCACTCAAGGCACATGGTGACTTGGAAACTATTCTCCCTGAACTGCAACATTGAACAACAAGCTTTGAAAGGAATGTGGCTCATCTTTCTACCCTCTCCTGTGGCTTGTGCAGGAACCTGCTTAAATTTTTTGTTGTTTCCCAGTCTTTCCCTACTTTCTCCAGTACTTTGTTAATACTACTTAAACACATGTCAACTGTCAGCATTTCATAGCCTTATAGTATGTTATTATAATACAATATAATATAAAAAAACTTCCACTTTAGGAATAAGGCTAGATCTTTATAAATAACTTTTAAATAATGAAGCCATTCTTTCCTTTCAATTTCTGCCCATCATTGAAGCCTAATGAATTAACACTTTTCTGGAAATGCAAGCTGACTTTTCTCCTTTTCAGCAGTTTCAAAGTAATCAACTGTTTTCAATTTTGCTCCTCCAACAAGTTAGGCTAAAAATTGGGTTTTGTGGTTTTCTTTGGGGTGGGGGGGGGTGGATTTGGGGTTGGGGGGGAGGGTGGGGTGATGGTTACTGTCATTATTTGCGACCTATGGGCACTCATGTAGATTGAGGTGGAGGAGGCCATGCAATTTTTATGTACCCACTTCATTTTCATCATCGTAACATTGGTACAAGGCAGCTGTAGCACTGCATCCTCTTGAGCCGTTTGTTGGCTCTGCATACAGCAGGTGGACTGGTCAAGGCCCGGGAGACTTTGTAACTCTTATGAGTTAAAACCAATCAAACCAAATTAACAAAATTGGGATAAATCAGGCACAGCCCCTAATTCAGGTCAGCTGTAAAACCAAGAACAAAGTTTAAAGGAAACTTACAAACTTTAAATTAAAATATAATTAAAGGGGTCGATAAAGCACCCCAGTCTCCGCGGTGCCCACCGAGCATGGAAGGCCTCGAGTGTACCAGCAGACACCGCGTGCTCCCTCTCCAGGGACATCCGGCCGCGAACGTAGCTGCGGAAGAGGGACAAACAATCGGGCAGGATTCCCCCGTCGATCACCCGCTGCCTGGACCTGTTAACAGCCAACTTGGCCAGGCCCAGGAGCAGGTTCACGAGGAGGTCCTCCTCCTTCCCGACCCCCTTCCGCACCGGGTGCCCATAGATCAGGAGCGTGGGGCTGAAGTGCAAACAAAACATTAATAACAGGTTCTTCAAGTAACTAAGAAGGGAGTGCAGCCTACCACACCCTACCTAAGCATTGTCCACGGACTCCACATGACCGCAAAAAGGGCATGTGTCCTGAGAGTCCGTGAACCTATGCATTCTCCTATTATAGGGGACTGCTGCATGCAACACCCTCCAACCCAGGTCCCCGATAGAAAGGGGGAGGACACCTCCGTAGAGGGCCTCCCATCAGGGGCCTCCGCTGCAGGACGGCAACAAGGCACACCAGGGCGTGTCCGGGTGGCGGACAAGGGTGAGAAAATGGAAGGTGTGCAGCAGCAGTCCGTACAAAAAGCTCCTCCGCGCCGTGCCAAATGGCACAGAGGGCATGTCCCCGAGGCGGCTCATATTGCGGGGCACCAGCACCCGAGGGAGGGTTCGGGGCTTGGGGCCAATGTGGAATTCCGTCCGAACAGGGGAACGTTCAGACAGAAGACCACCGCGTACCTGGGCCACCTCAAGACCCAAAATAACGTCGGGTCCGAGCACAACCGTTCTCAGGTCTTGGATGGCATCGGCTGCAACCTGGACACTCACAGATGCGCGACGCGCCAACTCCTGCGGGAGCATCCAGCCCAGTCCTCCGCCACCCAGCACATCCTCAATCCTGGTCACCCCTGCGGCCACAACCCTCCTCTCCACCAACCATTGAAAAGGACGGAGGGGCGATTCCTGAGCAGCGGCTCTCTGACGATAGCCGCTACTCCTGACGGGGGAGAGCTGCGTCGCGAGGCGACCATGTTCCAGACTTTGATCAGGTCCTGGTAAAAGACAGGCAAAGCCTGCAAGGAGCCACCGAGGCCCCCGGGAGACTTTGTACTGGCACTGATGTGCCTGTCGGCTAGCTCTGCCTGGAGGTGGCCAATTAAGATGCTGTGTCCATGAGTTCTGTCTAAGCAGGGACGAAGGCCAGGTTTCAGATTCATGATGTTCATTGTGGCCTGTGGATATGACCATCTGCTGCCTATGCAGAGGGGTGGTGCTGCTGATAAAACAAAAGCGAGTTGAGCCTGAGGACCCAGTGCCCCTCCACCAAGGGCATGTGACACTCACTCACTACCCCCAGGGTGTGAGGACGCTACTTGAAAGAGGGGCCCTGTTGCCCAAGGCCCCACTGAAGCTTGAGCCGCGATGCTTCACATCACCTGCACCCCTCTTTCCTGGGCCCTGCTTATCAGTGAACCAGTTGATTTTTTAACAGCAACAGAGATGGGGAGGGACGAGGCCAAGGAGGTATTTGAAAACAAGGATGGGAACTTTAAAATTGAAGTGGTACTTAGCTGTGAGCCAATGTAGGTCAGTGAGCACATGGGTGAACAGGACTTGATATGAGTTCAGATATGGGCAATGAACTTTTAGATGACCTCAAGTTTACAGAGTGTAGAAGGTGGGAAGCTAGCCAGGAGAGCTTTGGAATAGTCAAGTTTAGAGTAACAAAGGTATGGATGAGGATTTCAATTGTAGATGAGCTGAGGCAGAGGCAGAGTTAGGTGATGCCACAAATGTGGAAGTGGACTGTCTTAGTGACAGCATGGGTGCATAGCCAGATGGTGAGATGGTGGCATAATGGTATTGTCACTGGACCAGTAATCCAGATGCCCAAGTAAATGCTTTGGGGACAGGGTTTCAAATCCCACCATGGCTGCTGGTGGAATTTAAATTCAATTAATAAAAATCATTTGGAATAAAAAGCTAGTCTCAATGATGGTCACCATGAAACTATCATTTATTGTTGTAAAAACCCATCCTGTTCACTAATGTCCTTTAGGGAAGGAAATCTGACATCCTTATCTGACCTGGCCTAAATGTGACTCTGAGCCCATAGCAAGTGGTTGACTCATACCTGCCCTCTGAAATGGCCTAGTGAGCCTCTCAGTTCAAGGGCAATTTGGGATGGGCAACAAATGTTGGCCTTGCCGGTGATGCCCAAATCCCATGAAAGAATTTTTTAAAATGCTTATCTTGAGGTCAAATGTGACAACAAGATTGTGATGTCTAGTTCAACCTTAGACACTTTCCAGATAGAGGGATGGACTCTGTGACTAGGAAACAACATTTGTGGAGGGGACAAAGACAATGACTTCAGTCTTCGCAATGTTTAGAGGTTCATTGAATATTGGATGTCAGACAAGCAGTCTGATAATTTAGTTACAACGGAGGGGTCAAGGGCGGGGAGGTTGAGCTGGGTGTCCTTAGCGGGCTGGTAGAAAGTTGGGTGGTCAGCAGTTCAGTTGGAATATAGTCAAAAGAGCAAGAGATGGGACTCATGGTCAAGATGTGCTCAGCAAGCGCATGAAGGGAGATAGGTGAGAAATTAGAGAAAGATACCAGTTAATGGCTAGGGCAGTGGGGACCTTAGAGGAAGTTTGGCCCAGTGGGCTAGGAGAAAGCAGGGAAGTAGCATATGTAGCTGACTGGATAGGTTCAATCTTAGTCATAAAGAAGTCCATGAGCTTCTTGCACTTGTTGTTGGAGGTGGGGGTGTTGGAGGCTTAAGAAGGTGGTTTAAGAAGGTGGTATGCAGTAGAGATGAAAAACTGGGGTTTGCCTTTATATTCTAGATGATCCTGGAATAGGGAGCAATTTTACCAGACGAGCAGGAGTTGATAGTGCTTTAGTTGGCCCAGTCAGGTCTAACAATGAATGGTTAAATCAGTTGTCCGCCATATCTGTTCCAGTCAGTTTGACTTTGGCGGTAAGGAATGTTCTAGAAAGAATAATTTGGGACAAAATTAATAGTCACTTGGGAAAATATGGTTAATTAAGGAAAGCCAGCAGGGATGTATACAGTACAAATTATGTTTAACTAACTTGGAATTTTTTGAGGTTACAAAGAGGGTTGATGAGGGTAAAGCCATTGATATGGTGTACATAGGCTTCCAAAAGCATTTGATACAATGTTGCACAACAGACACGTGAACAAAGTTATAGCTCATGGAATAAAAGGGACGGTAGCAACATGGATACAAAATTAGCTAAGTGACAGGAAACAGAGACCACTGGTTAATGGATGTTTTTCAGATTGGAGGAAGTGTAGTGGAGTCTCCCAGGGTCGCTTTTGGGAGCTTTGCTTTTCCTGATATTAACAGCCCAGACTGTGGTGTACAGGGCACAAGTTCAAAATTTGCAGATGATATGAAACTTGGAAGCATTGTGAACCATGAAGAGGAGAGTGTATTACTTCAAAAGACATGGACAGGTTTGTGAAATGGGCAGATAGACGAAACTCAATGCAGAGAAGTGTGATTGATTAATTTTGGTAGGAAGAACATGGAGAAACAATATAAAATAAAGAGCACAATTTTAAAGGGGATGCGGGAGCAGAGGGACCTGGCAGTATATGTGCGTCAGTCATTGAAGGTGGCAGGACAGGTTGAGAGCACAGATAATAAAGCATACAGCATCCTAAGCTTTATTAATAGGGGCATAGAGTACAAGAGCAAGGAGGTTATGGTAAACATGTAAAGAACACTGCTTTGGCCTCAACTGAAGTATTGTGTCCAGTTCTGGTTGTCAAACTTTAGGAAGGATGTGAAGGCATTAGAGAGCGTGCAGAAAAGCTTCATGAGAACCAGGAATTTCAGTTATGTAGATAGACTGAATAAATTGCGACTGTTGTTCTCGGAGAAAAGAAGGTTGAGAGGAGATTTGATAGAGGCATTCAACATCATGAGGGATCTGGACTGTAGATTAAAATATCTGTTTCTATTGGTGTAAGGATGGAGAACAAAAGGGCACAGATCTAATTGGCAAAAAAAAATAGAAACATGAAGAGAAACTTTATCATGTAGTAAGTTGTTGGGACCTGGAAGGCACAGCTGAGAGTTTGGTGGAGGTAGGTTCAACCAAGGCATTCAAACCAGAATTGGATTATGAGCTGAAAAGGAAGAATGTACAGGGCTAGGGGGAGAAGGCAGCGGAATGGCATTCAGTAAAGTGCTCCTTTGGAGAGCCTGCATAGACAGGATGGTCCAAATGGCCTCCTCCTGTGCTGTAATAATTCTGTGATTTAGTGAAGTCAGTGTGCCTTGGACTTAAGGGAATAGAGAGGGAAGACTCAAAGAAGCACTTTGCTACAAGAAGGAAGCGTTACCAGAAATAAATATCTGTTTCCTTGTTGTATGTTTTTACTGAAAGTATCAGGCCTTCAATAAACTGTGGCTGGGCTGTTTCAGATTGCACATTCACTTTTCATCATATATATCTTTTTGTGATATGTCTTAAGAATGCAAGAAAATTCACGCATTCAGCCCATCTGAAGGCCAGAATTTTTCCATCGGTGGGTTGGGGGCGGGGCCCACTCACCGGTGCCAAAATGACACGGGATGACATCACCCCGCCCCATTTAAATATTCAGGAAGCCAAGTGAGGCCATTGATAAGATAATTAAGCCAGTTAAAGGCCCTGCCCGTCCAACCTTAAGGCTGACGGGCAGGCCAGGAGCCCCAGCGGGCTTCTGAGAAAACATGAAACCTCATCCATTGGCGGGATGAGGTTTCATGTCTGTTTTTAAAAACCTTAGTAAACTTTATGTGATATTTATTAACATGTCCCATTTCATGTGACATTGTCACATGAAGGGGACATGTTAAGAATTTTTTTATTTTTCTATTTTTTATGTTTATAAAACTGTCAGCAATCTCCCTGAGGCAGCACTTAGTCTCAGGGAGCTGTGCGCTCTTTCGCCCGCCCACTCAAAAAGGCGGCAGAGCCTGTTTCGGTGGTGGCGATCAGCTGCCCACCTGCTGCCGAGCCGGTGGGGCCCGCCTGCCCACCAAGGGCAAAATTCTGCCTGAGGAATTGCACCCGATAGCTGTGCATTAATTGTTCACCAGACTATTCAGTTTTGCTGCTCTGTAATTTGAAAATCATCTTCTGGGCCTCCACAGCCCTTTCACGAGTTCGTCATAGAGCTTAACAGTTACATGGAGGCAACCAGGTGTTCCTGGTTCCACCCGACCCCATCCCCTCAACCTTATTTTGAAAATAGCAGCCCGGTCCTGGAAGTATCAGAACAACTACATGCCATATGGGGGTGCTGTTTTCAAAGCACGCTTGCACCCAGCCTCATGGGCAGTTGAAAATCAAGCCCATGATATATGAGGAAATGTAAAGGCCGATTCACTGGCTATGGGTGAGGTCCCAGAGGACTGGAGAATGGCCAATGTTGTTCCATTACTTAAGAAGGGTAGCAGGGATAATCCAGGAAATTACAGGCTGGTGAGCCTTACATCAGTGGTAGGGAAATTATTGGAGAAGATTCTTCGTGACAGGATTTACTACCATTTGGAAGCAAATGGGCATATTAGAGAGACGCAGCATGGTTTTTTGAAGGAGGGGTCGTGTCTCACTAACTTGATCGAGTTTATTGAGGAAGTGACAAAAATGATCGACGATGGAAGGACAGTGGATGTTATCTACATGGATTTCAGTAAGGCCTTTGACAAGGTCCCTCATGGCAGACTGGTACAGAAGGTAAAGTTGCACGGGATCAGAGGTGAGCTGGCAGGACGGATACAGAATTGGCTTGGTCATAGAAGACAGAGGGTAGCAGTGGAAGGTTGCTTTCTGAATGGAGAGCTGTGACTAGTGGAGTTCCGCAGGGATCAGTGCTGGGACCTTTGCTGTTTCTGGTATACATAAATGAGTTGGAGGAAAATGTAACTAGGCTAATTAGTAAGTTTGCAGACGACACTAAGGTTGGAGGAGTTGCAGATAGTGAAGAGGATTGTCAAAGGATACAACGAGATATAGATCGGTTGGAGACTTGGGCGGAGAAATGGCAGATGGAGTTTAATCTGGACAAATGCGAGGTAATGCATTTTGGAAGGTCTAATAGAGGCAGGAATTATACAGTAAATGGCAGAACCCTTAAGTGCATTGATGGGCAGAGGGATCTGGGTGTACAGGTCCACAGGTCACTGAAAGTGGCAACGCAGGTGGATAAGGTAGTCAGGAAGGCATGCTTGCCTTCATTGGCAGGGGTATTGAGTATAAAAGCTGGGAAGTCATGCTGTAGCTGTATAGAACCTTGGTTAGGTCACACTTGGAATATTGTGTGTAATTCTGGTTGCCACATTACCAGAAGGATATGGAGGCATTGGAAAGGGTGCAGAGGAGGTTTACCAGGATACAGCGTGGTCTGGGAGTTATTAGCTATGAGTAGAGGTTGGAGAAACTCGGATTGTTCTCACTAGAGCGACGGAGATTGAGGGGCGACTTGATAGAAGTTTACAAAATTATGAGTGGCATGGACAGAGCAGATAGTCAGAAACTTTTTCCCAGGGTGGAAGAGTCAATTACTAGGGGACATAGATTTAAGGTGAGAGGAAAAAACTATAGAGGAGATGTGTGGGGCAGGTTTTTTACGCAGAGGGTAGTGAGTGTCTGGAATTCGCTGCCAGAGGAGGTGGTGGAAGCAGGTACGATAGTAGTGTTTAAGAGGTAGTTTGACAAATACATGAATAGGATGGGAATAGAGGGATACGGACCCCGGAAGTGCAAAATGTTTTATTTGATGGGCCATATGATCGGCGCAGGCTTGGAGGGCTGAAGGGCCTGTTCCTGTGCTGTACTTTTCTTTGTTCTTTGTTCTTTGATTAACTAACAAGAAATGACAGTTTCGGGTAAATGGAGGTTGTTGAGTTTACAGATGGAATTGGTGTACCCTAGGGATCAGTGCTAGGTCCACTTTTGCTCACTGTATATACATTAGTTGAACATTTTTCAATGATGTAAAATAAGTGCTGAGACGCTTTTAGGAGACTTAGGTAAATAGAGTGGGTTGACAGGTAGCAGAAACAATTTAATGTTGAGAAGTGTGAGGTGATACATCATGGGACTAAAGCCTCAATGAAAAGACATAGTTCCCATAGATAAAAATAAAAAACCGCGGATGCTGGAAATCCAAAACAAAAACAGAATTACCTGGAAAAACTCAGCAGGTCTGGCAGCATCGGTGGAGAAGAAAAGAGTTGACGTTTCGAGTCCTCATGTTCTGTTGAGGGTCATGAGGACTCGAAACGTCAACTCTTTTCTTCTCCGCCGATGCTGCCAGACCTGCTGAGTTTTTCCAGGTAATTCTGTTTTTGTTTTGACATAGTTCCCATGTTGGATTTCATTATCCAGATGTAGAATATAGTAGTAATGATGAATTTGCAAAAAGGCATTGATTGAAAGAATATAGAAATACTACTTCCTTTGGTTGGACAGCTGGTCGTAAGGGATTATAAATTTAAAATTTTCATAGGGAATGGCCAGGGAGATTAGGAGCAATTTCTTGAAACAGGATTTTTTGGAGTATGGTATACTTTGCAAGAGGGAGGGATGGAGGCATAAATCATTGTGCTGGATAAATATTTAAAGCAGGTATGGAGAGAGCCAAACAGCTGAAATAATTTTGAGTTGCTCTAGCAAAGACTTGGTAAAGACATAACTGGCTAAAAGGCCTCCTGTGTTTTAAACTTCTTTGATACTACAGCTTTTCTGCTCATAAATCCATTTCGTTTTATTTGTAAATGGAGGCCCTTTCATATCATGCACACATTTTTTATCATTATTGTTAGTGAATTAGAATATGGCTTTCAGTTGCAGCTGCTTTATTTTAGAAAGGATGTAAAGGCCTTGGAGAGAGTGCAGGAGAGGTTTACTGAGTTGATGCCAGGAATAAAACAAATTAGTTATGAGCAGAGGCTAAAAAAGCTGTAGCTCTTTTCTTTAGAGTTGAAACATTAAAAGGTAAACTGATAGAGGTGTCAAAATCATTGAGGCATTTTGGTAAGCCTGAAATTTAAAATCATCATTCAAAAAAGGAAAACTGAGGTTTGAACGATATTCTTTGTCCATAGTCAGTGAGGATATGGAATACCCTACTCGGAACAACAGTGAATGCAGAATCCACAACATCTTTAAAGAGGAAAGCGGTTAAATATTTGAAAAAGTAAAATGTGAAAAACGATTGAGAAGCAGCCTTTCAGACATCTGTCATAGGCAAGATGGGTAGAATGGCCTACTTCTCCACTGGGTAAAGTGCTATGGGGTTGACGTTCAGTTATCGCAACTGTCATCTTGTCATTTCATTTAAGCGAATGGGTAGAAACTGACTCCATGATGAATGCAAAGGTAGAATTTTTACCCTTATTATTCTCTGTTCCCATTCCAAACGGCCGCATCCTATATTTATGCACGTTAAAATCCATCGGATGTAGTTCAGCCTATTTACACTGCAAATCTCTGTGAAGTTAGTTTTCATTCTATGTAAGGGTTTATGTCTATGGAAAATCTAACAATACTTCTAAAGACACCCTATTTAATAGCATTAATATATTTATTATAAATGTCAGGATCAGGATATAGTTTCTCTGCATGCCTTGTTAAACCCCCTTAATGATTTTGACACCTTTATTCATTCTCCTTGTAACATCTCAGCTATAAAAGAGCTCAGCTTCTCTCCTCCTATCTGTAATAAATTTACCCAATTTATATTTCAACAGCTCCATGTATCCTTTGACCTTCTTTCTAGTATGAACACAGTTGGAAGATGCTAGATGCTTATGACTCCCATTCGTTATCCTCCTCTCTTTTTCTGATCCTTTCTTTAGATTGCTGAGTTGCCTGTTATATGATCCAAATCATTGCTGTGGATTATTTCCTTTAATCAACTAGAATATTTTAACTTAATTTTAATCTTGTTTTTAATCTCAATATTAAAACCCTGGAATTGGGGCATGTAACGGCAGAGGCAACGATATAGAAGAGGAGGCTGTCGTATAAGGGTGTGGCACATATAGGGTTAATGTGGGATTGAGGACAGCACTGACCATAGTAAGAGAACACATGATCTACACCTAGGGGTTAGTCAAGTGTTCGATAGAGCTGTGTGCACAAGCAAGCATGGAGACAGCTCTTAGGTTGAACCTTTACTGTATATATGTATATAGTTCTTGTAGTTAATAAATACATACAGTTAACTTACTTAAGATTATGAATACTCCATTAAAACCTACTGAATTGTATAGAAACACCCTAGAACATGGTAGTAGTGAATGGAAAAACCCATAACCTCGCAAAAAATGCAGGAAAAAACTAAAATTCTGCATGCTGAAGGAAAATTCGAAGAAACATTCAGGCCTGCAGAAAAGCTCAAGAAGCAGACACACAGGAAAATTGTTAGGGAAAATGTCCAAAGAAAGGCTTGGAAGCTTAAGGCAGAAATTTAAAATTCCTTACTGCAGCAGAAGACTCCATTGGATTTCTTGGAAGTCTATCTTCAATTCCCAGAATGCAGAGTCAGCAGACCCAGCAGGGGTGAGACAAAGTTTTTAGATTCCTGTATACAGCAAGTACTGGTAGATTTTAAAATAGTTTAATGGTTGGAAATTGCCATTCAAAAACTCTGTCAGGCAAACCAGATTCCACATTCAGTACCTGAGCAGCGGCATCCGAGCTCTCTCTGGGAAGAAAAAAAAAATTATTTGGAAGAATTGTGACTAAAGAATCAGCTTCAAAGGCCACACTTTCATGATCCTAAAACATAGGCTGAAATGAAGCAGTCTGCAACTAGTTGATTCAAGCAGCCATTGTTTAAAACTTTTTCAAGGCTGAGCACAAGCGTCATATCTGCGGGTGTCCGCCAAAGAGCAGGTAAACCCTTTGTCTTCAAATGAATGACGGCACCATCTTGAATTTTAGCAACTTCTTAAAGTTGAACTTATACTTTAAATTTTTTTTATCATGGATCAGAAATCCACTCTTCTACATCAATTTGGACTTATCCAAGGCCCAAGTTAATCATATAATTGGGGGCTTTCAAGAAAAAGATTCCTTAGATTCATGATTGCTTCAGGTCTGAATAAAAAGACAGAAGCTCAACAAGTTAACACATTGCTTTAATCAGTAGGCCTGATAGTGGCCAACATTATTGCTAGACAAGGAATCAATGAATCATCTGCTAAATATGAAGAAGTGCTAAAATCATTCGATGTTTATTTGAAACTACATTTCATAAGCATGTCCAGCAACCAGGAGAACCTGTTGACTCATTCATTAATGATCCATACAGGATGGCTGAAGGCTGCAAAAATCTGAACTGATCAGGGACAGGACAGTTGTAGGAATAGCGGACGACACACTTTCAGACATGCTACAAGCAGAGGAAGATCTAAACCTCAAGAAAGCTATCCAAATTGTTAAGTCTGAACTCCATGTGCGGCTTAAGTCCATTTTAAGAGGAGAAAGTAAACCTTGGTACAAAGGAAACTCCTCAGGCCAGCTAGTTAAATAGCACAGAAGCAGAGACACTCCAAGCCAAGGGAAGCACTATCAGTGCAATGACCATACTAGTGCTGTGAAGCAAAGCGCTCCCGCATCATTGTCTTACAATTTTAACCTAACGCTTACCATATAACAGAATTGGGCACTTCTGGAAACTGCAAGGCCAAAACATCTAAATGCACAGAAGACCCAAAGCTAATTCATGAGGTCAAGACTGCATAACAAGAGGACACATAACCATGCTTCTTGGATGTTCAACCTTAGTTCTACCTGGTTGACACCCCAGATGGTACAGTCAGGAGAAACAGTAGGAGTCTCCTCCTCATCCTTTGACGGCTTGTTCCCACAGTATAGTAGAGAGACATCGAGGAAGATGCCCAGGTGCCAGAACAACCCCCAAATCAGCAGAGTTTACCTGCAACGACAGAGCATTTCACTCCTTCGACAGCAGTGCGAACAAGAAATGGGAGGGTTGTAGGGCCTCCAGACAGCATGAACCTATGAACTCAGAGACTTGAAGTGGGTAGATGGGGTATTAATAATGATGTAAATGCATGGGGTAGGCTGGGATAACTTGAAATACATTAGATAAAGACTTGGGAGGAGGTGTAGCATAACGGTTTGGCATATATAGGGTCAATGTGGGACTGAGTAAAGCACCACCCACACAGTGATGTAAGAGAACACATGACCCACACGGAGGGGTCAGCCTAGTGCTGGACAGAGCCTTGTGCACAAGCAAGCATGGAGACAGCTCCTAGCTTGAACTCTTTACTGTATAGATGTACATAGTTCTTGTAGTTAATAAATATATACAGTGAACCTACTTAAGACTATGAAGACTTCATTAAGACCTACCGAATGGTATCCAACACCCTACAACAGAGGTAGCACTGGGCAGGAAGAAGGAGAGACAATGAGGGAAATTTTATGGATACAACAGGGCTCTTGACTGCTGGCTGGAGATCCCATGTTGCCTCCTTTGGGAAAGGGCTGCTGAATTATAAGCCAATCAGGCAATTAAGAGACCACTGGCAAACCTTCCACAGAATCAGGACTCCAGGGTGGGAACTGAGAGTTGCTGGCCATTCAGGGACCAGTAGCTCTTTTGCTCAGCAGTTTCACCAAGCAAGTGGTGGCTGCTTCTGGAAGGACCAGCCACCAGAGGCCCAATTCTGCAGAGCAACCAAGGCCAGAAGTAAGTGATGGTGGCGTGGGGGTTGCGGGGAAGGGGGCAGAGGGGGGATGGGCAGCAAGGGCAGGGGTGTGGCTCTCAGTGGGCCCCCCTTCCTGATGCTAGGTCCCTCGATCAGACACTGAGTACCTTTGAATGAGGGACCCCAACCACCCCACAAGCAACCCGCACAGGTTTGCATGTCACGGTCCCCACATGGTGACAGGAATGTCACTCCTGGGTTAATAAAGGAAGAGGCCTTTAATTTGGCATTAAGCACCCCTTAGGGCCTCAATAGGCAGCAGGGTGGGAAGGCTGTCCATGCACCTCCCACTAAGGACTTAATCGTGGTAGAGGCAGGAAGTTGGCGGGGTCCCCACCTGCCACCAGCCATCCCGATTAAATGCCCGCACCACCAAACTTGTCATGAGGGAGAGCATAACATATCGTCCAATGGTTGAATAGGTAGCAGCAGAGACCACAACACCTGATGTGTTGGGAAGATGACTGGAGAACCAAGTGTGGAGTTGTTACATCATCAATTCCAACCAATGAAAAAGAAATATAGTTAATAGATTAGTGCCACTGCACCACCTGGCTTGAAGGTTCATTTACGAGGACTTAATCAATACTGCCTTGCCTATGATGCCACCCAGCATGCACTGCATGTGATCCTCCAGGGCCCGGGAGCTATAGGGCTCCAGTATCTTCTGCCCCCTGGATGTCTGCGATCTGAGCAAGGCCTTAATGGTAAGTCCCTGCTTCTGCCCGTCACACTTGTCCAGAAATGTTCTGGGTGGATGTGTTTTCCTGCCGACATAACGGTAAATCAGGCATGGGGGTGATGATTCGTTAGCGGGATGCAAAGCTGGTTCACGCTGGCCTCCAGCAGGATTGTCAGCACCATTGGATGATCCTGCTGTGCTTTCAAGCCGGTGAGAAGCTGATTTTTGGCCTTCTCGCCATATTGTCCACCGCATCCCCCCCCCCCCCCCCCCCCCCCCTACCACCCCCCCCCCCCCCCCCCCCCCCCCCCCACCAACCCCCCACCCCCCCGCCCACCATGATACCAGACGCCGATGGGGCTAGAAAATTCTGCCCAATGTGTGTAGCAAAATAAAACACAATTTGAAATTTGTGACAACATTCCCCTTTAGTTGTGTTATTTTGGCATTGAGCATGCTATTGGTTTGGTTACCACCAGTTTGTACTTTCCACAATGAATTAACATAGCATGGTGAGTAAAGCATCAATTAAATGGATTAATAAGAAGGGAGCTTGACTAAAGTGAGAGAATTTGGGTTGAATAGTATCAGACTCACTGTACGCAAAGTCTTATTTGTAATAAGCCTAAATACTTCAGCTCATTTTGACTACTTCAGGTTTTAGATTTTTGAGAAGCGGAAATATCTCCTGCGAGTAGGGATTTTATTTTGGTCATTGTAATTTACAGCAACAAAGAGAACAAAGGAAGGAGACTCTCGGGGGGAATTATCCTTTTTAGCTAACTTACGGTCTAAGGAACAACTATTTGCCATTGATAGAGTAGCATTGTCTGCATTGCTTCTACCTCAAGAGAGCCATTCACATTGATATATATGCCCTGTTAGGTCCTGACTTGAAATCACCTTATTTGACAGCGACTGCATTATCTATACTTATGGAGATAACAGCAGCCATGAATTCTATGCCCATTGACTGCTTCCAGGCACCAGGGAGTGATTACACTTGCAGCCTGTAGTTCACAATGTCAAACTGTATCCAGGTCACAGATGCATTGCTAATGAGAAGTTCCAGATTCATCTGTTTCCAAAATAACTATAAATCAGAGGAGTAAAAGCAACATGTTCTCAACAGAGCAATGTTTCTATGCATATTGGATATGTTTGAAATGAACATAGTTGGAGATTTTTTTTATTTGTTCATGGAATGTGGCTAAAAGTGGGCTTCCATTTATTGCCCATCCCTAACTGCCCTTGAGCAAGTGGTGATTAGCTGCCTTCTTGATTCATTGCAGTCCATGTGTTGTAGGAACAGACAGTGCTGTCAGGAAAGGAGTTCCACGATTTGGACCCAGTGACAGTGAAGGAACAGCAATATATTTCCAAGTCAGGATGGTGAGTGACTTGGAGGGGAACTTGCAGGTGGCGATGTTCCCATGTGTCTGCTGCCTTTGTCCTTCTTGGTGGTAGAGGTCACAGGATGGAAGGTGCTGCCGGAGGAGCCTTGGGTTGCTGCAGTGCATCACGTAAATGGTACACACTACTGTCGCTGTGTGTCAGCGGTGGAAGGAGTGAATGCTTAAGGTGGTGGATTGGGTGTCACCAAGTGGGCTATTTTGTCTTGGATGGTGTTGAGCTTCTTGAATGTCATTGATTCTGGAACAGTCCCAGCAGATTGGAGTGTGGCAAATGTAATCTCACTACTTAAAAAATGAGGGAGGGAGAAAGCAGTAAATTACAGACCGGTTAGCCCACCCTCAGTAATAAGGAAAATGCTAGCGTCTATTATAAAGGATGTGATAACAGGATCCTTAGAAAATATCAATGGGATTAGACAAAGTCAACATGGATTTATGAAAGGGAAGTCATGCTTGACAAACCTACTGGAGTTTTTTGAGAATGTAACTAGCAGAATAGATGGGGGGAGAACCAGTGGATGTGGTGTATTTGGATTTTCAGAAAGCCTTTGATAAAGTCCCACATAAGAGGCTAGTGTGTAAAATTAATGCACGTGGGGTTGGGGTTATATATTGGCATGGATTGAGAAGTGGTTAGCAGATAGGAAACAGAGAGTAGAAATGAATGGGTCTTTTGCGGAATGGCAGGCGGTGACTAGTGGAGTACTGCAGGGATCAGTGCTTGGGCCCCAGCTATTCACAATATATATCAATGATTTGGATGATGGAACCAAATGTAATATTTCCTAGTTTGCTGATGACACGAAACTTCGTGGGATTGTGAGTGCTGGGGAGAGTGTTAAGAGGCTTCAAAGTAATTTAGACAAGTTGATTGAGTGGGCAAATGCATGGCAGATGCAGTATAACATTGATAAGTGTAAAGTTATTGATAGGAAAAACAGAATGGCAGAATATTATTTAAATGGTGATAGATTGGGAAATGTTGATGTATAAAGTGTCCTTATACACCAATCACTGAAAACAAGCATGCAGGTGTAGCAAGCAGTTAAGAAGGCAAATGGGATGTTGGCTTCCATTGCAAGAGGACTTGAGTACAAGAATACAATTCTCTACCACAGAGGGCTATGGAGGCCAAGTCACTGAATATATTTTCAAAGGAAATAGATAGATTTCTTGACTCTAAATGTGTCAAGGGGTATGGGGGGAGCACAGAAGTATGGTGTTGAGATAAAGGATCAGCCATGATCACATTGAATGGTAAAGCAGGCTTGAAGGGCCAAATGACCTACTCCAGCTCTTATTTTCTATGTTTCTATGGAGCTGCACTCATCCAGGCAAACGGAGAGTATTCCATCACACTCCTGACTTGTGGCTTGTAAATGGTGGACAGGCTTTGGGGAGTGAGGAGGTCAGTTATGTCCTGCAGAATTCCCAGTCTCTGACCTGCTCTAGTAGCCACAGTATTTATATGGCAGTCCAGTTCAGTTTCTGGTCAATAGTAACCCCCAGTTAGTGGGGAATTTATATACTGGATTAAAATGCAACGTCACCTCTCATTTATATAGGTGACATTCCATGACAATTTTCTAGTACACAATGTGTAATTCTAATCATTCTCATTTGTACCAGCTTCCTGGCTCAACGTGAGACTCTCTCAAATGAAGTAATCTTTGCCAAACTTACGTGTGAGTGATGGCAACAGGTTATAACAACACCTTTTGAGCCATATTTGGGCCATTACATGGAAATGGAAGTGTATTGGAAATTTTAATAGCAAAATTCATCTCCTTCCATAGATCATGTAACATCCAAGTAACCACAGATGTTATTCAATAGTTGAATCTCCTAAGTTGTTTTAAAATTTAATTTTTAAAAAATTTTTTTGAAAGTTTTGCCCAAAGGACCTTGGCTTCCCAAAGGTAAACAATTCCATCCGTTCCTGTATTTGCATTATTTAATCTTGTCCACAACCCCTCTCCATCCCACAAGCATGTTATAACACCACCAGAACTATATGAGGTATATGAGTATCTCAATTTATGTCTATCCCAATTCCTACAGAAATTTCACTCTAAAGCCTGGCTTTATGACTTTTCTTTAATTACTGTTATCTTCAAGGCCATCCATAACCTACTGCCATAGCACAATCCTCAAACTCCTGGGAATATCCATTGTAATGAAACACTCAAACTCACAAAGGCATTTGTTGAAGGAACATTTAACATGCTGGACTGATGCTAAAGAGGTGCCGTACGGCAGATATCTCAGAAAGCATGCTAGCTGTTTGTTGTATGGTGTTTTTCCCATAATTTAGCAATCCAAAGAGAGATCAGTTAATGACTCATAACGAACAAAATTAAATTGCTGTGTGCATGGTAAATCATAAAATCATAGAATAGCTGCAGCACAGAAGGAGGCCATTCAGCCTGGTATCTGCAAAAGCAACTCTCCTTAGCTCACTGCCCCCGCCTTTTCCCATAGCCCTGCAAATATTTTCTGTTCAGGTAATTATCCAATTTTCTCCTGAAGGCCTCTACTGAACCTGCCTTTACCACACTCTCAGGCAGTACCACTTGGCTGTGTGAAGAAAAATTTCAACATAAGTAGGGTGACAGCTGCCCAGAAATGGTGCTAAGTCACCTTCTGCCCTGTTTATGCTGAGACTTTTGCTGCTGCCATTTTGGGTAAGGTACAGAGCTGGCACAGCTGGTTGGTTAAGAATGGATGCAACTTGTAACATGCAAATAGTGGTCTTATAACAAGGATATGACTTCAATTGGAATTTTGAGGTACAAATGGGCAAAGTATGTCCCATGATGCTCTGCGCACTTGTATGTGGCAGTAAGCAGCTTTTGAATCCTGGCTTGTAGGAGCTAAAGGATCCGGGTTGCACGCTTATATTGGGGTGACCGAGTTGGTACCAAGATAGAGAAGATCAGAAGAACGTTCTTAGAAGAAACACATTTTGTTTATTTACAAAAGGAACTCAGCAACTACGCTTGTGTGCTTACAACTCAAAACTCTGTCTTTACTCTTCAGACTCTAACTCAAGACAACTGACTACACAGGAAGCCCTGCTAATCTGCTATTGGGTAGCAAGATCATGACATTACAACATTTGTCTTAAAGTTATATTACACATCAGATTACTACATCCCTCCCACTTTACTCAGACATAAATTTTACAGTTTTTCTCAAAATATCAACTTATACAGATAAATAATTTACAAAGTCAGTCTTTCTGGGGATTTCCTTATACATGTAGAATGTCTCAATTTAATAGTTTCTGGTGTTTGATCTGGAACCTCTCTCACTGTAGTCATCTGAGCATCAGGTTCTTTGGGAGGTACCTGCAAATCTGTTTCTTCGGCTCTTTCAGGTACAGTCGGCCCTTCAGATACATCTGTACTCAGTTGAGTTCTTTCAACAGGAGATGTTGATTCACTCACGAACACTGGTGGAATCATTTCTGGTATTTTACTTCTTTTTATATGATCCACATGTCTCCATATGACTTAATCTTCCACTTTCACGTGGTAGGAAAGAGATCCAATTACTGTACTTATTTCACCAAACAACCATGTTGGTCCTTCTCTAAAATTTTTCACAAATACTTTATCTCCTACATTAAACGTCCTGTCATGACTGTGACAGTCATATCCAATTTTGTGGCTTCCCTGACTCCTTTCCACCTACCCCCCAGGTTTTTGCATAATTAGGCTCAGTCTTGATCAAAGACGGCGCTTCATAACAATTCTGCAGATATGACACCCATTGTCGTATGAAGGGTGGTTCTATGATAGAAAAGAAAACGTGTTAATTTAGTCACTATAGAATCTCCAGGTAATTTCTTCATGATAGATTTGAATGCCTGAACTGCTCTCTTGGCCAGTCCATTTGAAGAAGGGTGGTATGGTGAAGTTTTCACATGAGTAATACCATTGAGGCTGATAAATCGGTGAAATTCAGCACTTGTAAATACTGTTCCATTGTCTGATACAACCACGTCAGGTAGTCATTTGATTACAAAACTTTGTCGTGGCTTATCAATTGTAGTAGAAGATGTCGGTGACTTCATGTCATACATGTCCATCCATTTTGAGTTGCATCGATGATAAGTAGAAACATTGTTTCCGTAGTAGGTCCCACAAAGTCGATGTGTACTCGTATCCATGGCCTTTTCTATTTCTCCATCCATTCCCAACCACCACATATAGCTATGTGTTATTGCCTTCATTCTGGAAATACCGGGATGTGTACTGTGAAGTTCAGATAACAATGGCTTTCATCATTTTGGAGGAACAATCACTCATGCTCCCAACAATGAGATACCTTACTGGCTGATAATTTCATATATTCTCTGGATATACGGTTTCATTTCATCAGATTCTTGTTCTTGTGACCAACCAATGAAGAACTTGATCTTGGATAAGACTGGGTCCCAATTTGTCCACTCTTTAATCTGTCTAGCACATATCTGTGATGAATTCAGGAAGTTCAATAACAAAATTAATTCTTGGGGAATTGGAACATTCTCATCTTTCATTTGCAAGGGCAAATGACCAAGTGTATCTGCATTTGCAATTTGACTTCTAGGTCTATAAATGAAAGTATATTCATATACTGCCAAGATCAATACCCATCTTTGTACTCTTACTGAGGCTATAGGGGGTATAGCCTTGTCTTTGCTGAACAATCACAATAATGGCTTGTGGTCCGATATGATAGTAAAATAATGACTGTGTACATATTGGTGAAACATCTTTAACAAGGAGAGTATCCAGTCAAAAACTAAGACATACAAAGTGATGAAAACCAGTGATAGGCCAGAGGATTTGGAATTGTTTAGTAATGGATGACTAAAAAGCTAATAAAGAGGGAGAAAATTGATTATTAAACTAAATTGGCAAGAAATATAATAAGAAACAACAAGAGCTTCTACAGGTATATACAAAGAAAGAGAGTAGCTAAAGTGAGCGTGGGGCCCTTGGAAGATGTGACTGGAGAACTGCTAACAGGGAACAGGGAAATGGCAAATAATTTAAACCAGTATTTTACATCAGTCTTCATGGTGGAGAACACTATAAACATTACAAAGATATCAGATAAGCAAGGAGCTAATGGGAGAAAAGCTCTTGTAACAGTCTCTATCATGACGGACAAAGTATTTGATAAACTAATGGGACTAAAGGCAGATGAGTCGCCAGGACCTGATGGCCTGCATCCAAGGTTTTCAAAGGAAGTGGCTGTAGGGATAGGGGAGGCATTGGTGGTAATATTTCAGAATTCAATGGATTCTAGGAGGGTCCCAGCGTATTGGAAAACAGCTAATGTGATGCTCCTGTTCTAGAAGAAAGGGAGACAAAAAGCAGGAAACTATAGGCCAGTCAGCCTAATATCTATCATTGGGAAAATGCTGGAGTCCATTATTAAGGAGGAAATAGCAGGACATTTAAAAAAGCTTAACGTAATCAAACGGAGTCAACATGGTTTTGTGAAATGGAAATCATGTTTGACAAATTTGCTAGGGATCTTTGAGGATATAACAAGCAGTGTTGATAAAGAGGAACTGGTAGATGTAATGCATTTGGATTTCCAGAAGGCATTTGATAAGGTGCCACATAAAAGGTTATTGCACAAGGTAGGAGCTCATGGTATTGGGAGTAATGTATTAGCATGGATTGAGGATTGGTTAACACGCAGAAGACAGAGAGTTGGGATTAATGGGTCTTTTTCAGGTTGGAAAGATGTAACTAGTGGAGTGCTGCAAGGATCAGCCCTAGGGCCTCAATTATTTACTATCTATGTTAATGACTTGGAGGAGGGGGCAGAGTGTAATGTATCCAAATTTGCTGACATTGCAAAAATAGTTGGGAGGGCATGTTGTGATGAGGACATAAGGAATCTGCAGGGGGATATAGGGTTGAGTGAGTGGGCAAAAACTTGGCAGATGGAGTTTAATGTTGGAAAGTGTGAGGTCATGCTCTTTGGTAGAAAAAATCAAAAGGCAGACTATTATTTAAATGGAAAGAGACTCCAAAAAAGTGCAGCACAGAGGGACCTGGGTGTTCTTGTGCATGAGACACAAGAAGTAAACATGCAAGTGCCGCAAATATTTGAGAAGGCAAATGGAATTTTGGCCTGTATTGCTAGGGGGTTGGAGTTCAAAAATAGGTAGTAATGTTACAACTGTGCAGGGTGTTGGTGAGGCCGCATCTGGAATACTGTGTACAGTTTTGGCCCCCATATTTAAGAAAGGATATACTGGCATTGGAGGCAATTCAAAAGAGATTAACTACGCTGATACCTGGGAGGAACGGGTTGACTAATCAAGAACAGCTAAACTGGTTAGGCCTTTATTCATTAGAGTTTAGAAGAATGGTGGGGGGGTTGTCTTATTGAATGTACAAGATTCTGAGGGGGCTTGATAGGGTAGGTATTGAGAAGATGTTTCCACTAGTGGGGGAATCTCAAACTAGGGGACATAATTACAGAATAAAGGGACACTCATTTAAAAATGAGATGCAAAGGAATTCTCTATCTCAGAGGGTAGTGAATGTCTGGAATTCTCTACCTCAGAGAATTGTAGAGGCTAGATCACTGAAAGTATTTAAAGAGGAGATAGATAGAATTTTGAAATATCATGGAGTTGAAGGCTGTGAGGAGCTGGCACGAAAGAGGAGTTGAGGCCTGGGGCAGATCAGCCATGATCTTATTGAATGGCAGGGCAGGCTTGAGGGGCTGAATAGCCTACTCCTGCCCCTATTTCTTATGCACTTATGTTCTTAACACCAAATATTATTGACAGGCCTTCTTTTTCTATTTGAGAGCACCCTTCTTCTGCTCTATTGTGTGTTCTCGACACATATCCTATAGGTTGTTCTGATCCGTCATCCATTTGATGGGAAAACATTGCTCCCACTCCATGGGGAAGGGCGTCACACGTTAATACCAACTCTTTTTTTTGGGTCAAAATGTACTAGAAATGTAGATAATTGTAACAACTGTTTCACTTTTGTGAAATCTTCTTCGTGTGGTGTTTGCCAGGACCATCCCTGTTTTTTCTTGAGCAAGTAATACAGTGGTGCCAGTTCTGTCGACAATTAGACAGGAAGCATTAATAGTAATTAATCATCCTCAAGAATGATTTCAGTTTGGATGTATTCTTTGGCACTGGGGCTTCTTTAATGGCTTTCACTTTTTCTTCAACTAGATGCGGGAATCTACCTTGTGACCCAGGTAAGTTACCTCTTTCGCTTGGGATGTGCAATTTTCCTTTTTCAACCGCACTGCAATGCAAAAAGCATTTCAAAACCTCTCCCAAGTTCCCTTCAGTGAGCCACGAGAACGTCATCCAAATAAACTACAATGTGGGGCAGTCTCTGTAGTAAACTTTCCATGGTTCTTTGGAATATGGCGTAAGCTGAAGATATGCCAAAAGGTAAACGAGTGTATTGGTCCAATCCCTTTGCGTGTATTAATGGTGACAAACTTCCTAATAAGCATAACTCATATCAAGCTTTGTGTAGGCCGTCCCACCTGCCAGTTTAGCATACCAGCTCTCAATTTTTGGTATGGGGTGTCTGTCCAACTTAGCTACATTATTGACTGGTAATTTATAGTCCCCACATATTCTAATGCTTCGGTCAGGTTTGAGAACAGGTACAATTGGAACTGCCCATTCTGAAAATTGCACTGGCGGTTTCACTCCCAGTTTTTCTAATCTGCCCAGTTAGGCATTTACCTTATCCCACGTTGCATAAGCTACTGGTCTAGCCTTCATGAATCTTGTTGTTGCCTCTGGATCTACATTAATTTTTGTTTGTAGCCCCTCAATATTTCCAAGTTAGTCTTTGAAAACTGAGGCATATTTTTGTGGTAGCTCTGATAGTCCATTAGTTCTCAGTTAGAAGATTTCTGTCCATTCCAATTTAATTTCTTTCAGCCAGTTTCAACCGAGGAGACTAGGTCCCTTGCCTGCTAACACCATGAAGGGCAATTTCACTGTTTGACCTCCATAGTGTATTGTGGTTTTACATATGCCCTAGACTTGTATGTCTTCTCCCGTGTAAGTTTTCACTTTGGCATCAGTTTCTTCCAAACTTAGTTTACAGTCCCCATGATTCAGGTATTTAAAAGTATTCTCACCTACCATAGTGGCTGCTCCAGTATCCACTCCATTCTGATAGGCCTCTCATTCACTCTCATGGTTACATAGATAGGTTCTGTTCTTCCTACCTTTAAATTATATAACAAATAAATATCTGAATCTATTACTTCAGACTTTTCAATGCTGTTAAGCTTATTGGGTTTTTGCTTTTGTCTGAAAGTATGCCTGATTCTATCTTTACAATGTCTCATGAGGTGTCCATTTTGATGACAGAAAAAACATTCAATCTTTTAAAACTGTGATCCATTACAAGGTTGTCTGCTTTCACCTCTGTTACCATTATGCCATGTTTTTGCCGCTAAATTATCTCTTTCAATTTGTCCACTTGTGATGGCTGCTTCCCACTTCTGAGTAAAGCTTCGCACTTTCGCACCCTTTTTAGCTGAGGCTCCCCACCCAACATGGAGGACGGCGCCATTTTGCTGTATGGCTTTCGACACTACACCTTCCATTGCCAGAGTGATTTCTAATGTCTTCTGAAAATCTAAATTTGTTTCAGACAGTAATCTCTTCTGAATCACATCTTCATTTATACCGCACACCAAACGATCTCTAAGCATATCATTGATAGATGTACCAAACTCGCAATATTCAATTAATTGTTTCAGACTTGCCACATAACAAGCAACTGTCTCCCCTGCTGCTCTATTCCTTGAGTTAAATTTGAACTGTTGCATCGTCACCGACGGCTTGGGTTGGTAATGATTCTTTCCGAAGTTCACTAAGTCTTCAAAACTTTTTGAATCTAGATCACTGAGTGCCAACAAATTTTGAACGAATCTTACTCCCACACGTGGATAAGAGGATCACGTGCTTCTTCTCATCCCCCGTGATGTCGTTCGCCTGGAAGAAGAACACGAGGCATTCAACATAATGTGAATTGTTGTCCGAGGTTGGATCCAAAGGCTCAACTCTGCCAAATTGCAGCATGCTCTGAGGTGATTGCTTCGATTATCAGGAAGGGAATTTTTCTTTAACTACAACTATCGTGTGAGGTAAGGCCTGATTTCAGTTGTTCTGATTTCCTTCGTTCTTTCATGCTTTTTACCTCGTCCCTTCATGTCTTTTCTTGCTTTTTACTCTCATTGCCAGTTTGTTGGATCCAGTGCCCTGGTTTGTTAGAGCTAAAGGATTGAGGCTGCATGATTGTTTTGGGGTGATCGAGTTAGCAACAAGACAGAGAAGATCAGTAAACCGTTCTTAGAAGAAACACATTCTGTTTATTTACAAAAGGAACTCTGCAGCTATACTCATGTGCTTACAACTCAAAACTCTGTCTTTGCTCTTCAGAATCTAACTCAAGACTACTGACCACAGAGATGGCCTGTGCTACTCCGCTATTGGGTATCAAGATCATGTGATCTTACATTACAATATTTGTCTTAAAGGTATATTACACATCAGATTACTACAGCAGCCTAATTAGCTATTCTCAAGTAAATTGATGAAGGCTACTCATAAACAACGCAGAATTTTTTGAATATTTGATGAGGTCAGATGGAGCTAGATTGTTTGCACCTGTAATAGTAGGGAACTGGAAGACATGCTTTTTCTGTGACTACCAATTCCTCAGTTGAAGTTAAAATTGCCTCTTTGACGTTTACCACTAGGGATTTTAACTGAAAAAATGCTTTTAGAAGGCATTCAACTTACAAGCACATGACAACACCACAATTTCCTCTTTTAAAATTTAGTGATGAAGTCATATGGAACTAAAATAATAGTTTACCACCTTAACAAGAATCATTTAATGTCCATCTAAAACAAATTAGGTACCATCCTGAGCAATGGCTTAAAAACTGTCCAAAAAGTTACTTTCACTGCCACCGAAATGTTCGTTATTGTTGAAAGGCTACTGCTCAGGAAAGCAGCAAAGTTTAACTCAGTCTCATGCTAATTCCCTCCAATCCATTCATGAAAAATACAACTTGGAAGGGCACATCTAAAGGGGTGATGGTGGTGTGCTGGCAACATCATTGCACTAGTAATACAGCGGCCCAGGTCAATGCTTTGGGGACAAGGGTTCAAATCCCACAACAGCAGCTGGTGGAATTTGAATATAATTAATAAATCTGGAATATAAATGATGATCATAACAACTATCATTAGTTGTTCTCAAAACCAATCTGGTACCCCAGGGAAGGAAATCTGCCATCCTTACTTGGTCTGGCCTACATGTAACTCCAGGCCCACAGTAATGTGGCTGACTCTTAACTGCCTTATGAAATGGCCTAGCAAGCCACTCAATTCAAGGGCAATTAGAGATGAGCAACAGATGCTGGCTTTGCCAGTGACAACCACATCCCATGAAAGAATAAAAAATAACTGGCACAATGTTACGACTTCTATTTGTAGAACCAATAAAGGAGTTCTGAGGTGTAAAAAAAAAAGATGCAATGTTAATCTGAAACCACTAGGCACACAAGACCATGGGCAAGGTCAACAAGATACACACAGCAGGCTCTCCAATAGCAGGCACCTTGACAGGCACTGGCAATGCACGTCCACCTGGTCCAATGCGAAGGAGATCATACCTTGTAAAAAGGTCAAGGATGGGAATGGGGTTAGTGTGACCAATAATGTATAAAGGGAAATCCAGGTGAGACAGAGTACAAAGATCTGCAAAAAAACAATCTATCAAAAAGGTACTTGCTACCTGCGAGGATAATTATGACGACTGTTGGAGGGACAACCAGAATTCTGAACATGGTGCCTCGGAGCATCAAGCTGCTCAAAGAGGGGAGGAAGTGGAAAAGGGAAAGCATAATGGATGTAGATGTAGGAGATTCAATAATTAGGAGACAGATAGCATCCTTCGTAATCAGGTTTGTGTGTTAGAGGACATGAGGCCTCCACGGTGCCAGGGTCAGGGACATCTCAGACAAGCCAGAAAGTATGTTGAAGATGGAGGGGAGGATCCAGTTATTGTGATCATGTTGGGATCAACAACCTATGGAAGACTAGGCCAACCATCAGGCACCCCAGTACGTTTAACTCTCTGACTAAGCTAGATGCAACAAAGGACAATGTTGCACACATGAATAAATTGCAAACAATAAAATGTGTAATTTTTCTTTGTGACAAATTGAATATTTTAAAAACACCCCTGCGACGACTGTGCTCATGTAGAGTCTTAAGTTTTTCTCCTATGGTCACTATGCCTCGGTGCAACCATGACATCAGCAGTAGAGGTGGAGGCAACCCTGTTGTTTTTAATGACTGTGGCTGGTCTCATCTGGAGGTCCAAGGCCTTGAAGGCCCTGGCCTACAGGGGATCTCCTGCACTGGTGCAGGGGCATCCTCCACAGCCACACCTACTGAAGACAATGAGGTTACTGGCAAAAGAAATGAGGAAAGGCCACTCACCCTGGGGTCGTCCTGAGAAGAAGCCCCTGGGGTGGCAGGCATGCACTCCTTCTCCCTCTCTGTACACAATGGCACCTCCCTATCCCCCTGAGGAGAAGGGGCACTTGGAAGGAGGTCAAGGTGCCTCATGCTCTCTCACCTAACCACTGTTGCACTGAACCCATGGCTAAAGTGACAGGATGCAGGTTAAGAGCGCTTAAAGGTCAAATGTTGGACCTGGCTTTCTATGGCAGTCACCAACTTCTCCAAGGAGGAAGTCAGGCGCTCACATGCCTGAGACATGGCAGAACCCATGGCTTGAATGGACTCCTCCATCACCTACACAAAGCTGTGCATGACCTCTGGCATCTCCACCATATGGTCCCCACCTTTTGCTGCATCTCTGACAGGCTTCTTGTGGCTGTGATTAGGGGTCTGTCATCAGCATGGGGCTCAGTAAAGGCCTGATCCCCAGCAGTCCTCGAGTGTCAGGGGCCTCAGCTGTCAGAGTTTCCCTCAGCGCTTGGGATGGGTGTGCAAAGTGCTCACCAGACTGTGTTCCCAAATCTAAATACAAACCCTCTGCAACCTGTGTGGGTAGAATTGCACTGTTGGAGGTTGTGGATGGTGCATCCTCTGGGTCAATGGTGTCATCAGTAGTGTCACCTTTCCTGAGGTGGAATTTTCAGTCTCCGGCTGTGGCTGTAGCCTGGATTTGGAATTGTGAGGGTCTGTAGAGGAGAACAAAAATAACCACATTAAGGGTCACAGTCTGTGAATGCTTCATATTTCTTCGCGTGCCTCCTGTGAGCCATCATGTCAGCACCAGGTTAGATGCAATCTCACTCTTACATCTGGCTATTTCAGCCTCACATTCTGTGATCTCTCGGCCGACCTCCTCTCCTGAAATCTGTAGTGCCTCTTCTCTGCAGGGCTGAGCAGCTTCAGGTCAGATATGCCACCTCTAGTCCTTGGCCTCCCCCTCATGTTGTGGGTCTGCTTCTCGTGCACAACAGCATAGAGATTTAGTGACATGTCAAGTGCCACCTTGCCTACATGCATCACCATCACTCACACTGTCTCACCAGCTGATACCCTGAAAAAAAGAGATGCTGAGCAGTCTTTCAAAAACTTAGAATGATTAATTTATTTTAAAACAAAACTTCTTTTAACAAGCTGCAAGTACTAGTTAACACACAATTGTAATCAGGAAGTATAACTAGGAAGTCCACCTCTTCCTAATGAATTTCCCAACAGACGCACAGACAAACAAAGGACAAAGATAGATTCTCTCTGCACAGATGGGCTTTGGAGGATGGGTGTTATAAAATAAAGGATAAAGTCTGCAGGGTCTCAACGCTGTCAACCTGGAGTTCTCTCTTGTGCAGATCGGTCGCTCATCCTCTTAGATGGCTCAGCTTTGCAGGTTACCCTCAGATGAGGATTCTCTTGCCAAAGGTTGATAGCCACACACAATTTTAGACAAGGTAGAGAGAGGGAGCCAGTCAAGGTAGGCTTCTTTCCTCAGCTTGTTCTCCAACAAGACTGCCTTCAAAACAAGCAGATTCACAACTTAAGTTTTTTTTCCTCTCTCCCATGTGATTGCCTTTTTGTCTCCCAGCTTTTCATTAATTAGAGAGCTTTGTAGTTCAACACAAACAAACAACTCATTCTCATGTACCATAAAGGTGAGGTGATTTCTTGGAAGAGGCCTGCTTGTTGACAGTTCCAATGTTAACTTATGACCTTTTAAAAAAAACCCAGGTTAACACCCACACGTCCAGATTACGTCTGTAGATGTTATTTATAAGGACTTTTGCTCTGATGAAGTCCCCATAGCAGTCTGTAAGCTCAAATTGAAGGCAAATGATTGACCTCATTAGGAAATTGGCTGAGTGCCAGAAGACAAAAAATAGGGATAATGTGCAGGTAATCTAATTGACAGGATGTGACTAGTGGTGTCCCACAGGGATCTGTGTTGGAGCTTCAACTCTTCACCATATTTACTGAGGACTTAGGTGATTGAATAAAAAAAGCACATATCCAAGTTTGCCACTGATACAAAGATAGGCAGCATGTAAGCAGTGTGGATGGAAGCATAACAAAAAGGTATCAATAACCTAAGTGAATGGATAAATTTGTGACAAATGGGCTTCAATATTGGCAAATGTAAGGCCATCCAGTATAGACTTTAAAAAGATGGAAAGGGTTACTTTATACATAGTGAAAGGCCAGAAACAATGGAATTCAAAGATAGCTGGGGCTGCTTGTAAATAGATCATTAAAATGTCATGAACAAATATATAGAGAATATCAAAAAGGCTCTTAGAATGTAGGCCTTTATAGCTAGAGATCTAGCTTACAAGATGCTAGAAATCCTGCTTCAGTTACACAAAGCCCTGGTTAGACCACAACTGGAGGAATGGGAGCAGTTCTGGGCACCACACGTTAGGAAGGATATATTGGCCTTGGAGGGAATGCAGCGTATGTTTACCAGAATGATACCTGGACTCCAACAGTTAACTTGTGAGGAGAGATTAAACAAACAAGACAAAAACAGAATTACCTGGAAAAACTCAGCAGGTCTGGCAGCATCGGCAGAGAAGAAAAGAGTTGACGTTTCGAGTCCTCATGACCCTTGGACAGAACTGAGTGAATCTTAGGAAAGGGGTGGAATATAAGCTGGTTTAAGGTTGGGGGGGGTGGTGGAGAGCGATGTGGGAGGAGGTGGTGTGGTTGTAGGGACAAGCAAGCGATGATAGGAGCAGATAATCAAAAGATGTCACAGACAAAAGAACAAAAGAACACAGAGGCGTTGAAGATGGTGATGTTATCTAAACGAATGTGCTAATAAAGAATGGATGGTAGGGCACTCAAGGTGCAGCTCTAGTGGGGGTGGGGTGGAAAGGCTAGCAGGGCATAAAAGATTTAAAAATAATGGAAATAGGTGGGAAAAGAAACATCTATATAAATTATTGGAAAAAACAAAAGGAAGGGGGAAGAAACAGAAAGGGGGTGGGGATGGAGGAAGGAGTTCAAGATCTAAAGTTGTTGAATTCAATATTCAGTCCAGAAGGCTGTAAAGTGCCTAGTTGGAAGATGAGGTGCTGTTCCTCCAGTTTGCGTTGGGCTTCACTGGAACAACGCAGCAAGCCAAGGACAGACATGTGGGCAAGGGAACAGGGTGCAGTGTTAAAATGGCAAGCGACAGGGAGGTTTGGGTCATTCTTGCGGACAAACCGCAAAGCGGTCGCCCAGTTTATGTTTGGTCTCTCCAATGTAGAGGAGACCGCATTGGGAGCAATGAATGCAGTAGACTAAGTTGGGGGAAATGCAAGTGAAATGCTGCTTCACTTGAAAGGAGAGTTTGGGCCCTTGGATGGTGAGGAGAGAGGAAGTGAAGGGGCAGGTGTTGCATCTTTTGCATGGGCATGGGGAGGTGCCATAGGTGGGGGTTGAGGAGTAGGAGGTGATGAAGGAGTGGACCAGGGTGTCCCGGAGGGAACGATCCTTACGGAATGTCGCCAGGGTGTGTGAAGGGAAGATGTGTTTGGTAGTGGCATCATGCTGGAGTTGGCGGAAATGGCAGAGGATGATCCTTTGAATGCGAAGGCTGGTGGGGTGATAAGTGAGGACAAGGGGGACCCTATCATGTTTCTGGGAGGGAGGAGAAGGCGTGAGGGTGGATGCGCGGGAGATGGGCCGGACACGGTTGAGGGCCCTGTCAACGACCGTGGGTGGAAAACCTCAGTTAAGGAAGAAGGAGGACATGTCAGAGCAACTGTTTTTGAATGTAGCATCATCAGAACAGATGTGACGGAGGCGAAGGAACTGAGAGAATGGAATGGAGTCCTTACAGGAAGCGGGGTGTGAGGAGCTGTAGTCAAGGTAGCTGTGGGAGTCGGTAGGCTTGTAATGGATATTGGTGGACAGTCTACCACCAGAGATTGAGACAGAGAGGTCAAGGAAGGGAAGGGAAGAGTCAGAGATGGACCATGTGAAAATGATGGAGGGGTGGAGATTGGAAGCAAAATTAATAAATTTTTCTAAGTCCCGACGAGAGCATGAAGCAGCACCGAAGTAATCATTGACGTACCGGACAAAGAGTTGTGGAAGGGGGCCGGAGTAGGACTGGAACAAGGAATGTTCCACATACCCCATAAAAAGACAGGCATAGCTGGGGCCCATGTGGGTACCCATAGCCACACCTTTTATTTGGAGGAAGTGAGAGGAGTTGAAGGAGAAATTGTTCATTGTGAGAACAAGTTCAGCCAGACAGAGGAGAGTAGTGGTGGATGGGGATTGTTCGGGCCTCTGTTCGAGGAAGAAGCTAAGTGCCCTCAGACCATCCTGGTGGGGGATGGAGGTGTAGAGGGAATGGACGTCCATGGTGAAGAAGAAGCGGTTGGGGCCAGGGAACTGGAAATTGTTGATGTGACGTAAGGTGTCAGAGGAATCACGGATGTAGGTGGGAAGGGACTGGACAAGGGGAGAAAGAAGGGAGTCAAGATAACGAGAAATGAGTTCTGTGGGGCAGGAGCAAGCTGAGACGATCGGTCTACCGGGACAGTTCTGTTTGTGGATTTTGGGTAAGAGGTAGAAGCGGGCCGTCTGAGGTTGGGCGACTATCAGGTTGGAAGCTGTGGGAGGAAGATCTCCAGAGGAGATGAGGTCATTGACAGTCCTGGAAACAATGGCTTGATGTTCAGTGGTGGGGTCATGGTCCAGGGAGAGGTAGGAGGAAGTGCCTGTGAGTTGACGCTCAGCCTCCGCGAGGTAGAGGTCAGTGAGCCAGACAACAACAGCACCACCTTTGTCAGCGGATATGATGACAATGTTGGGGTTGGACCTGAGAGAACGAATGCAGTAAGTTCAGAGAGAGACAGATTAGAATGGGTGAGAGGAGCAGAGAAATTGAGACGACTAATGTCGCGCCGACAGTTCTCATCTTCAGGTTCCGACCAGGCACTTTACAGCCTTCCGGACTGAATATTGAATTCAACAACTTTAGATTTTGAACTGCCTCCTCCATCCGCACTCCCTTTCTGTTTATTCCCCCTTCCTTTTGTTTTTTCCAATAATTTACATAGATTTTTCTTTTCCCACCTAGTTCCATTATTTTTAAATCTTTTATGCCCTGCTAGCCTTTCCACCCCACCCCCACTAGAGCTGTACCTTGAGTGCTCTACCATCCATTCTTAATTAGCACATTCGTTTAGATAATATCACCATCTTCAACGCCTCTGTGTTCTTTTGTTCTTTTGTCTGTGACATCTTTTGATTATCTGCTCCTATCACTACTTGCTTGTCCCTACCACCCCCCCCAACATCTCTCTCCACGCCCCCCCACCCCCGCCACACCCCTCCTTAAACCAGCTTATATTCCACCCCTTTCCTAAGATTCACTCAGTTCTGTTGAAGGGTCATGAGGACTCGAGATGTCAACTCTTTTCTTCTCTGCCGATTGCTGAGTTTCTCCAGGTAATTCTGTTTTTGTTTTGGATTTCCAGCATCCGCAGTTATTTGTTTTTATTAAACAAACAAGGGTTGTACTCCCTGGAATTTAGAAATTTAAAGTGTGACTTAATCAAAGTTTTCAAGACATTAAGGAGAACAGATGGAAGAGATAGAGAGAAACTGTTTCTGGTGGTTGGGGATTCTAGGACTCGGGGACATAGACCAAAAATTGGAGCCAGACGTTACTGGAGTGAAATTAGGAAGCACTTCTATACACAATGAGTGGTAGAAATTTGGAACTCTCACAAATAGCAGTTGATGCTAGATCAGCTGTTAATGTTAAACCTGAAGTTGATAATCTTTTGTTAACCAAAGGCATTAAGGAATATGGGGGGTTAGGTCATGGATCAGCCATGATTTCATTGAATGACAGAACAGGCTTGATGGGATAAGTAGCGTCCTCCTGTGCCTATGTATTATTGAATGATTCTGTGATGCCAAGTCTCTGTAATGTTCAGTGTAAGGAGCACTTGGACCGGTCTGTGAAGTTTCTCATCTTCCCCTAACTGAAATAAGTGGCAATACAATTGTCCTGAGCCCTCTGTGCCAATGTTGCCATGCCTTCTGCTGGTAGCTGGAATCCTTTCGCCTCCGGGCAAGGCCATGGCAGTGCTCCTCATTCAGTTCCAAATCAAATCCTTACTCAATCATTTTGACTAATTCACGCTATAAAGACACCAGGATTGTTGGTTCAGCACACCAATGGTTTGATCAAAGGTAGATAGATGATTGGAATGAGCCAGTTGTGAAAAACATCAGAGCAGCTGTGACTTCCACAGTCAGAGATAAAACAGTGCTAGCCACAGACCAGGAGGTACAAAATCATCTGCATGGTTCCATAATTCTTCTTAGGTAGTCGTTTGGGATTGAGGACGGCTTGCTTGGTTCAATGAATAGGGCAGAATAAGAATAATTAACTGGGGGAAAGTCACCTTCAATGGGGTAAGGATAGATCCGTTAAATTGGAATCAAAAATTAGCAGGACAAATAGTAACAGAACAATGGGCTACTTTTAAAGAAGAGATAGCTCAGGGACAGTCAAGTTATATTTCCATGAAGAGGAAAGGTAGAGTAAACAAATCTAGAGTTCCTTGGATGATAAAAGAGATAGACATTAAGATGAAGAGAAATAGTGTGCTTATGACAGAGGTCCAGTGAATAATACAACTGAGAATCAGGCTGAATATAAAAAGTTCCACGGCGAAGTGAGAAAGCAAATAAGAGAAGCAAAGAGAGAACATGAAAAGAGACTGGCAGCTAACATAAAAGGGAATCCCATAGGTTCCTATAGGCATATAAATAGTAAGAAGATAGTAAAATGAGGAGTGGGGTCGATTAGGGACCAAAAAGGAGATTTACACATGAAACAGAGGGCATAGCTGAGGTATTAAATGAATACTTTACACCTGCCTTTACCAAGGAAGAAGATTGTGGTGAAAGAGAAGGTGATTCAGACACCTGAAGGGCTTAAAATTAATAAGGAGGATATATTGAACAGGCTGCCTAAACTTAAAGTGGATAAGGGCCAGAAGAGATACATTCCAAAAGACCATAAGATGTAGGAGCAGAAGTAGGCCATTCAGCCCATCGAGTCTGCTCTGCCATGCAATGAGATCATTGCTGATTTGGTAATCCTCAATTCCATTTTCCTGCCTTTTCCCCATAACCTTTGATTCCCTTACTGATTAAAAATCTGTCTATCTCAGCTTTGAATGTACTTAACAACCAAGCCACTACAGCCCTCTGTGGTAAAGAATTCCACAAATTAACTACCCTCTGAGGGAAGAAATTCCTCCTCATCTCTGTCTTAAATGGGCGACCCCTTACTCTGAGATTACGCCCTAGACTCTCCCACAAGGGAAAACAACCTCAAGGCAAGTACCCTGTCAAGCCCACTAAGAATCTTACATGTTTAAACAAGGTCGCCTTTCATTCTTCTAAACTCCAATGAGTACAAGCCCAAACTACTCAACCCCTATTCATAGGAAAATCCCTCCATACCCTGGATCAACCTAATGAACCTTCTCTGGACTGCCTCTAATGCCACTACTTCTTTCCTTAGATAATGGGACCAAAACTGTTCACAGTATTCTGGGGGCAGAAAGAGCGCATCAATCTCCCTGAGGCATGGAGCTACCTCAGTGAGATTGAATCGATGTTCAAATAACTAAATAAATGGTTGAAGAATTTATTTAAACATGTGACTGTGTCACATGAGATGAGACATGTTTTATATTTAGGGAAATTTTTTTATTTAATAAAAGCTTTAGGAAACGTCATCCTGTTTGAAGATGAGGTTTCCTAAAAAATGCGAAGGCCGCTTGGTCTTTCTGCCTGCCCACTAACCTTAAGGTTGGACGGGCAGTATTAACAATTACGTCAAATAACTTTCTTAATTTCCTTAGTAGGCCATTTATATATTAGCGGGCGCACAGCCAACTCCGGCCCGCGCCCCCCTGACCGAAATATCGTGGGACTGCGCGATGATGTTGGGACACACACCCTACATCATTGCACGTCACTTTACACATCAGCATGTCGGGCGGTCCTGCCCCCTGGAGTATTTTGTACAGAATCGGTCTCCTTATTTAAGGAAGGACGTAAATGCTTTAAAAGCAGCTTAAAGAATGTTTACTAGGTTAATACCAGGAATGGGCTGGTTGTCTTATGAGGAAAGGTTGGACAGGCTAGGTTTGTATCCACTGGAGCTTAGAAGGGTAAGGGGTGACTTGATTGAAACCTTTAAGATCCTGAGGGGTCCTGACAGAGTGGATGTAGCGGGGATGTTTCCTCTTTTGGGAGAATCTAGAATGAGGGGTCACAATATCAAAGTAAGGAGTTGCTCATTTAAGACAGAGATGAAGAAAAAAAATTTCTCTCAGAGGGTCGTGAGCCTTTGGAACTCTTTTCCTCAAAAGGCAGTGGAAGCAGAGTCTTTGAATATTTTAAGGCAGAGCTAGATTCTTAATTAACAAGGGGGTGAAAAGTTATCGAGAGTAGGCGGAATGTTACAATCAGATCAGCCATGATCTTATTGAATAGTAGAGCAGGCTTGAAGGGCCGAATGGCCTACTCCTGCTCCTAGTTCGTATGTTCGTATGTAAAGGGCACATTTCTAAAGGGGGTGCAGGAGCATAGCGCCTGGTATGGATGTCCATAAGTCATTGAAGGTGGAATGACAGCTTCAGAGAGCAGTTAATAAAGTGTGCAGTATCCTGGGCTTTACTGATAGAGGCATAGAGTACAGGAGCAAGGAAGTTATGTTAAATTTGCATAAAACACTGGTTTGGCTTCAACTGGAGTATTGTGTCCAGTTCTGGACAGCATACTTTAGGAAAGATGTGAAGGCATTAGAGAGAGTGCAGAAAAGATTCACAAGAATGGTTCTAGGGATCAGGAACTTAAGCAACGCAGATAGATTGGAGAAGTTAGGACTGTTTTCCTTGGAGAAGAGAAAGTGAGAGGAAATTTAATAGAGGTATTCAAAATCAGGAGGATCTGGACAGAATAGATAAGGGGAAACTGTCCCACAGGTAAAAGGATCAATAACACAGGGGGCACAGATTTAAGGTAATTAGCAAAAGACGCAATGGAGAAAAGACAAGAAACTTTTTCATGCAGCGGGTGGTTAAGATCTGGATACCCTGCCTGTGAGTGTGATGGAGGCAGATTCAATTGAGGCACTCAAGAAAGAATTGAATTATTATCTGAAAAGGAAGAATATGCAGGATTACGGGGAAAAGGCACTAGGTGCATTGCTCATTTGGAGAGCTGGTGCAGACATGACAAGCTGAATGACCTCCTCCTGTACTGTGATTGTGAGTTCTGACATGGTTGATAAGTCCACTACATGATCTGCAGACTCTGCTGCGAGCAATGCAGGTGGTGCTTGAAGCGTTGTACAGATGATTTGTATGTTCCCTCTGATGCCTCAACATCGCCCCTGCACATTCCCAACAAAGTCTCTCGATGTGTTTGCTGCCTTCCCAAATGAGCCTTTTCAATTTTGTTTCGTCATAAGCCAGGGACTTCCATAAGGGGATGTTTGGTCTCTTCAGGAATGCTTTGAGGACATCCCTAAAGTATTTCTGCTCTCCTCTAGGGAGTCTCCTGCTGCGACCAAGTTACAAGTAAAACAGTTGATTGATTATCTCCCTGGAGAATGTCCATCTCTTTAGAACCTTTTCAGTAAGCCCTAGATAGGATACCAAGAATAGGTGGTGTTGTGGAATTTGGGGAAATGGTGGCATAGTGGTAATATCAGTGGACTAGTAATCCAGAGGCCCAAACTAATGCTCTGGAGATATGGGTTCAAATCCCACCATGGCAGCTGGTGGAACTTGAATTCAATCAATCTAGAATTGAAAGCTAATTTCAGAGAATGACAACTGTCATCGATTGTTATAAAAACCCACTGGGTTCACTAATGTCCTTTAGGGAAGGAAATTTCTATTCTTACCTGCTCTGGCCTACATGTGACTCCAGACCAACAGCAATTCAGCATTCAAGGTGCACTGCAGGAATTCACCAAGGCTCCTACAACAGCACTTTTCAAACCCATGACCACTACCATATAGAAGGACAAAGGCAGCAGCTAGATGGGAACAATACCACCTCCAAGTCACTCACCATCCTGACTTCAAAATATATCGCCGTTTCTTCACTGTTGCTGGGTCAAAATCCTGGAACTCCCGCGCTGACAACTCTGTGAGTGTACCTACACCACAGGGACTGCAGTGGTTCAAGAAGGCAGCTCACCACCACCTTCTCAAGGACAACTAGGGATGGGCAATAAATGCTGGCCCAGCCAGTGAAGCCCACTTCCCGTGAATGAATTTACAAAAATGTAGTGAGTCTTAACTGCCTTCTGCAATGGTCTAGAAAGCTACTCAGTGTAGGGAAATTAGGGATGAGTAACAATTGCTGGCTTGCCACCAACGCCACAATCTATGAAAGAATAAAAAAAAATCTAGTTCTCAGATATGATCCTCTGCTGAAAGTACTATAACTGTGTGCTTTCTTGACATCCCTTCTTACCCAATTCTCTCCTGAAGGGATGATGGCAGCAACAATAGGCACTGAAACCTGTTCTCACTATGTTTAATGAGGTAGTTGCCCTGTTAAATTGGATATGCCCTCTACTTAGTAAGGTTATTATTGCCTATGCATTAGAATCGTAAAGCATTTTTTGACATTGTATCAAAATCTTGGTTCTCAGCAGACAACCTAAATAGAGCTAGGTGAAGATATTTTGGAACCCTTGGCACCTAGAACATTTGGGGGCCCTCCACAACCCACACTTGCACAAATCCATACAACCTCACCCATTACAAAATCATATAATAAAACTCAGGAAGAAGCCGGCCCATAGAATTTTTACACAGAGCATTAATAATATAGTATTCTGAAATGAAACAGATCCGGAGGTTGTATGCAGTTTTTCTAAGATATGTGAATTTTATCAGGACTCCATATTTGGCTACCACCCCATGTCACCGGCCCAATAGGGACAACACAGAAAACAGAGCTTTAGCAACCTGGATAATGTATCAATTAATTCCATTAGGAAAGGGCTGGATGGATAACGCATTGAAAAGAGTGTAAAAGGTTAAATGGATTAGGATAGATCCAGGTGATTAATTCTATTACAACTCACACATTGCTGTCACCATAGATGAGTCACCTGCGCAGCGCAACTGCTTTAAGTGTCAGTTGTAAAGTTCCATTAATATTCTGAGAGTAAGATTTCAGCAGGGATCCTCCTGAACTCCCATTGAAGTTCACCACCAGCAGCTTATCTTGATTAATACATTTCACGAGACTCTTCTTGAGGTTGCCTTTCTCAAGATAATAAATGGGTTCGCAAAAGCTGTGGGTTTGATGTGCTAAATGTGTGATGTTTTTAAAGCCATATTGAACTGCTCATGGGAACTTCAAGCAGCGCAAATGAATATTAAGCTTAGTCAATGATCTGGCCTGCTTATCCATTTACTAGCTGAGCTAAACCAGCCAGGAAAGTTCAGGTTTAAGTTTCCCATTTGCGCTGGGTTAGCTGATTTTAGCTGATTTCGGGCTCGGCATGATACTGAACTCTTCTTCCGCCGTCTTCGTCTCCGGGCTCACTTCTTTGGGCAGGAGTCCTCTCCCAGTTCAACGGATCCTTTTACCCATCTCCAATATTCTCCCTCTACCTGGACCCCTCCCTCTGGATTCTTACCTTCTCTCGATCTTTTCATTGAGAACTGTCGGCGCGACATTAGTCGTCTCAATTTCTCTGCTCCTCTCACCCATTCTAACCTGTCTCTCTCTGAACTTACTGCACTCCATTCTCTCAGGTCCAACCCTGACATTGTCATCAAACCCGCTGACAAGGGTGGTGCTGTTGTTGTCTGGCGCACTGACCTCTACCTCGCGGAGGCTGAGCGTCAACTCGCAGACACTTCCTCCTACCTCTCCCTGGACCATGACCCCACCACTGAACATCAAGCCACTGTTTCCAGGACTGTCACTGACCTCATCTCCTCTGGGGATCTCCCTCCCACAGCTTCCAACCTGATAGTCGCCCAACCTCGGACGGCCCGCTTCTATCTCCTACCCAAAATCCACAAACAGAACTGCCCCGGTAGACCGATCGTCTCAGCTTGCTCCTGCCCCACAGAACTCATTTCTCGTTATCTTGACTCCCTTCTTTCTCCCCTTGTCCAGTCCCTTCCCACCTACATCCGTGATTCCTCTGACACCTTACGTCACATCAACAATTTCCAGTTCCCTGGCCCCTACCGCTTCCTCTTCACCATGGACGTCCAATCCCTCTACACCTCCATCCCCCACCAGGATGGTCTGAGGGCCCTTAGCTTCTTCCTCGAACAGAGGCCCGAACAATCCCCATCCACCACTACTCTCCTCCGTCTGGCTGAACTTGTTCTCACGCTGAACAATTTCTCCTTCAACTCCTCTCACTTCCTCCAAATAAAAGGTGTGGCTATGGGTACCCGCATGGGCCCCAGCTATGCCTGTCTCTTTATGGGGTATGTGGAACATTCCTTGTTGCAGTCCTAGTCCGGCCCCCTTCCACAACTCTTTCTCCGGTACACCGATGATTATTTCGGTGCCGCTTCATGCTCTCGTCAGGACTTGGAAAAATTTATTAATTTTGCTTCCAATCTCCACCCCTCCATCATTTTCACGTGGTCCATCTCTGACACTTCCCTTCCCTTCCTTGACCTCACTGTCTCAATCTCTGGTGATAGACTGTCCACCAATATCCATTACAAACCCACCGACTCCCACAGCTATCTTGACTACAGCTCCTCACACCCCACTTCCTGTAAGGACTCCATCCCATTCTCTCAGTTCCTTCGCCTCCGTCGCATCTGTTCCGATGATGCTACATTCAAAAACAGTTCCTCTGACATGTCCTCCTTCTTCCTTAACCGAGGTTTTCCACCCACGGTCGTTGACAGGGCCCTCAACCGTGTCCGGCCCATCTCCCGCGCATCCGCCCTCACTCCTTCTCCTCCCTCCCAGAAACATGATAGGGTCCCCCTTGTCCTCACTTATCACCCCACCAGCCTCCGCATTCAAAGGATCATCCTCCGCCATTTCCGCCAACTCCAGCATGATGCCACTACCAAACACATCTTCCCTTCACCCCCCTTATCGGCATTCCATAGGGATCGCTCCCTCCGGGACACCCTGGTCCACTCCTCCATCACCCCCTACTCCTCAACCCCCTCCTATGGCACAACCCCATGCCCACGCAAAAGATGCAACACCTGCCCCTTCACTTCCTCTCTCCTCACCATCCAAGGACCCAAACACTCCTTTCAAGTGAAGCAGCATTTCACTTGCATTTCCCCCAACTTAGTCTACTGCATTCGTTGCTCCCAATGTGGTCTCCTCTACATTGGAGAGACCAAACGTAAACTGGGCGATCGCTTTGCAGAACACCTGCGATCTGTCCGCAAGAATGACCCAAACCTCCCTGTCGCTTGCCATTTTAACACTCCACCCTGCTCTCTTGCCCACATGTCTGTCCTTGGCTTGCTGCATTGTTCCAGTGAAGCCCAACGCAAACTGGAGGAACAACACCTCATCTTCCGACTAGGGACTTTACAGCCTTCCGGACTGAATATTGAATTCAACAACTTTAGGTCGTGAGCTCCCTCCCCCATCCCCACCCCCTTTCTGTTTCCCCCTTCCCTTTTTTTTCCAATAAATTATAAAGATTTTCCTTTTCCCACCTATTTCCATTATATAAAAAAAAACCCCACTAGAGCTATACCTTGAGTGCCCTACCATCCATTCTTAATTAGCACATTCGTTTAGATAATATCACCAACTTTAACTTTAACACCTATGTGTTCTATTGTACTATTGTCGTTGACATCTTTTGATGATCTGCTTCTATCACTGCTTGTTTGTCCCTACAACCACACCAACCCCCTCCACCTCTCTGTCTCTCTATCTCTCCGCCCCCCACACACACACCTTAAACCAGCTTATATTTCAGCTCTATCCTGGACTCGAACTCAAGTTCTGTCGAAGGGTCATGAGGACTCGAAACGTCAACTCTTTTCTTCTCCGCCGATGCTGCCAGACCTGCTGAGTTTTTCCAGGTAATTCTGTTTTTGTTTTGGATTTCCAGCATCCGCAGTTTTTTTGTTTTTATCTCTGTGTTTAATTGACTGCCACTGCTCCTCAAGAAATGCCTACCTCCTTGAAGAAGTTCTGTTCCTCTCTGCGACAAGATTTCCGGATCTCTCTGTTGCCTTGTTCACCTTCATTGCTTTCCATTTCTCTCCTAGTGTTTGACAAGGTGTTTACTAAAACCTGCTTTCACAGCCATATCTCCTTTCTCAGTGACTGTCTCCGTCTCCGACTTACCCCACGTGGATTTCAACTGAAATTCCACCCCTCATGTTTCGAACCCACCCAGGATTACAGGTATCTCCGGGACATAAAACGTTTCTCGGACTGCTGTTCCCGTCACATTCTGAAATCCACTCTCAGTGCCATGCGCCGCCATATGAACACACTCGACCTCTCCCTCCAGCAGCACCGCCGTACCCTTTTTCAAAGCTGCGCGTGCCCCCAGTTTCATTTTATCCTTCGGCTCATCCGACGCCTCAACAAGAAACTTTTTCTCTTTCTCTCAAGTGCTAAGGAACGCAAGCTCCAACAACTCATCAACACCAACACCTATCTAGGACCCTCCACCCCTGCCTGTCCCTCCGTCCCCACCCCATCTTCCAATCCCAACCCCAGCCGTGTATTCACTATACCCCCTGACCTTCCCCTCTCCGATGCTGAACGTTCAGTGCTCAGCAAAGGACTTAGTTTCATACCCTTACGCCCTCACCTCAATGAATTTCGGGCTCGGCATGATACTGAACTCTTCTTCCGCCGTCTTCGTCTCCGGGCTCACTTCTTTGGGCAGGAGTCCTCTCCCAGTTCAACGGATCCTTTTACCCATCTCCAATATTCTCCCTCTACCTGGACCCCTCCCTCTGGATTCTTACCTTCTCTCGATCTTTTCATTGAGAACTGTCGGCGCGACATTAGTCGTCTCAATTTCTCTGCTCCTCTCACCCATTCTAACCTGTCTCTCTCTGAACTTACTGCACTCCATTCTCTCAGGTCCAACCCTGACATTGTCATCAAACCCGCTGACAAGGGTGGAGCTGTTGTTGTCTGGCGCACTGACCTCTACCTCGCGGAGGCTGAGCGTCAACTCGCAGACACTTCCTCCTACCTCTCCCTGGACCATGACCCCACCACTGAACATCAAGCCACTGTTTCCAGGACTGTCACTGACCTCATCTCCTCTGGGGATCTCCCTCCCACAGCTTCCAACCTGATAGTCGCCCAACCTCGGACGGCCCGCTTCTATCTCCTACCCAAAATCCACAAACAGAACTGCCCCGGTAGACCGATCGTCTCAGCTTGCTCCTGCCCCACAGAACTCATTTCTCGTTATCTTGACTCCCTTCTTTCTCCCCTTGTCCAGTCCCTTCCCACCTACATCCGTGATTCCTCTGACACCTTACGTCACATCAACAATTTCCAGTTCCCTGGCCCCTACCGCTTCCTCTTCACCATGGACGTCCAATCCCTCTACACCTCCATCCCCCACCAGGATGGTCTGAGGGCCCTTAGCTTCTTCCTCGAACAGAGGCCCGAACAATCCCCATCCACCACTACTCTCCTCCGTCTGGCTGAACTTGTTCTCACGCTGAACAATTTCTCCTTCAACTCCTCTCACTTCCTCCAAATAAAAGGTGTGGCTATGGGTACCCGCATGGGCCCCAGCTATGCCTGTCTCTTTATGGGGTATGTGGAACATTCCTTGTTGCAGTCCTAGTCCGGCCCCCTTCCACAACTCTTTCTCCGGTACACCGATGATTATTTCGGTGCCGCTTCATGCTCTCGTCAGGACTTGGAAAAATTTATTAATTTTGCTTCCAATCTCCACCCCTCCATCATTTTCACGTGGTCCATCTCTGACACTTCCCTTCCCTTCCTTGACCTCACTGTCTCAATCTCTGGTGATAGACTGTCCACCAATATCCATTACAAACCCACCGACTCCCACAGCTATCTTGACTACAGCTCCTCACACCCCACTTCCTGTAAGGACTCCATCCCATTCTCTCAGTTCCTTCGCCTCCGTCGCATCTGTTCCGATGATGCTACATTCAAAAACAGTTCCTCTGACATGTCCTCCTTCTTCCTTAACCGAGGTTTTCCACCCACGGTCGTTGACAGGGCCCTCAACCGTGTCCGGCCCATCTCCCGCGCATCCGCCCTCACTCCTTCTCCTCCCTCCCAGAAACATGATAGGGTCCCCCTTGTCCTCACTTATCACCCCACCAGCCTCCGCATTCAAAGGATCATCCTCCGCCATTTCCGCCAACTCCAGCATGATGCCACTACCAAACACATCTTCCCTTCACCCCCCTTATCGGCATTCCATAGGGATCGCTCCCTCCGGGACACCCTGGTCCACTCCTCCATCACCCCCTACTCCTCAACCCCCTCCTATGGCACAACCCCATGCCCACGCAAAAGATGCAACACCTGCCCCTTCACTTCCTCTCTCCTCACCGTCCAAGGACCCAAACACTCCTTTCAAGTGAAGCAGCATTTCACTTGCATTTCCCCCAACTTAGTCTACTGCATTCGTTGCTCCCAATGTGGTCTCCTCTACATTGGAGAGACCAAACGTAAACTGGGCGATCGCTTTGCAGAACACCTGCGGTCTGTCCGCAAGAATGACCCAAGCCTCCCTGTCGCTTGCCATTTTAACACTCCACCCTGCTCTCTTGCCCACATGTCTGTCCTTGGCTTGCTGCATTGTTCCAGTGAAGCCCAACGCAAACTGGAGGAACAACACCTCATCTTCCGACTAGGGACTTTACAGCCTTCCGGACTGAATATTGAATTCAACAACTTTAGGTCGTGAGCTCCCTCCCCCATCCCCACCCCCTTTCTGTTTCCCCCTTCCCTTTTTTTTCCAATAAATTATAAAGATTTTCCTTTTCCCACCTATTTCCATTATATAAAAAAAAACCCCACTAGAGCTATACCTTGAGTGCCCTACCATCCATTCTTAATTAGCACATTCGTTTAGATAATATCACCAACTTTAACTTTAACACCTATGTGTTCTATTGTACTATTGTCGTTGACATCTTTTGATGATCTGCTTCTATCACTGCTTGTTTGTCCCTACAACCACACCAACCCCCTCCACCTCTCTGTCTCTCTATCTCTCCGCCCCCCACACACACACCTTAAACCAGCTTATATTTCAGCTCTATCCTGGACTCGAACTCAAGTTCTGTCGAAGGGTCATGAGGACTCGAAACGTCAACTCTTTTCTTCTCCGCCGATGCTGCCAGACCTGCTGAGTTTTTCCAGGTAATTCTGTTTTTGTTTTGGATTTCCAGCATCCGCAGTTTTTTTGTTTTTATCTCTGTGTTTAATTGACTGCCACTGCTCCTCAAGAAATGCCTACCTCCTTGAAGAAGTTCTGTTCCTCTCTGCGACAAGATTTCCGGATCTCTCTGTTGCCTTGTTCACCTTCATTGCTTTCCATTTCCCTCCTGGTGTTTGACAAGGTGTTTACTAAAACCTGCTTTCACAGCCATATCTCCTTTCTCAGTGACTGTCTCCGTCTCCGACTTACCCCACGTGGATTTCAACTGAAATTCCACCCCTCATGTTTCGAACCCACCCAGGATTACAGGTATCTCCGGGACATAAAACGTTTCTCGGACTGCTGTTCCCGTCACATTCTGAAATCCACACTCAGTGCCATGCGCCGCCATATGAACACACTCGACCTCTCCCTCCAGCAGCACCGCCGTACCCTTTTTCAAAGTTGCGCGTGCCCCCAGTTTCATTTTATCCTTCGGCTCATCCGACGCCTCAACAAGAAACTTTTTCTCTTTCTCTCAAGTGCTAAGGAACGCAAGCTCCAACAACTCATCAACACCAACACCCATCTAGGACCCTCCACCCCTGCCTGTCCCTCCGTCCCCACCCTTTCTTCCAGTCCCAACCCCAGCCGTGTATTCACTATACCCCCTGACCTTCCCCTCTCCGATGCTGAACGTTCAGTGCTCAGCAAAGGACTTAGTTTCATACCCTTACGCCCTCACCTCAATGAATTTCGGGCTCGGCATGATACTGAACTCTTCTTCCGCCGTCTTCGTCTCCGGGCTCACTTCTTTGGGCAGGAGTCCTCTCCCAGTTCAACGGATCCTTTTACCCATCTCCAATATTCTCCCTCTACCTGGACCCCTCCCTCTGGATTTTTACCTTCTCTCGATCTTTTCATTGAGAACTGTCGGCGCGACATTAGTCGTCTCAATTTCTCTGCTCCTCTCACCCATTCTAACCTATCTCTCTCTGAACTTACTGCACTCCATTCTCTCAGGTCCAACCCTGACATTGTCATCAAACCCGCTGACAAGGGTGGTGCTGTTGTTGTCTGGCGCACTGACCTCTACCTCGCGGAGGCTGAGCGTCAACTCGCAGACACTTCCTCCTACCTCTCCCTGGACCATGACCCCACCACTGAACATCAAGCCACTGTTTCCAGGACTGTCACTGACCTCATCTCCTCTGGGGATCTCCCTCCCACAGCTTCCAACCTGATAGTCGCCCAACCTCGGACGGCCCGCTTCTATCTCCTACCCAAAATCCACAAACAGAACTGCCCCGGTAGACCGATCGTCTCAGCTTGCTTCTGCCCCACAGAACTCATTTCTCGTTATCTTGACTCCCTTCTTTCTCCCCTTGTCCAGTCCCTTCCCACCTACATCCGTGATTCCTCTGACACCTTACATCACATCAACAATTTCCAGTTCCCTGGCCCCTACCGCTTCCTCTTCACCATGGACGTCCAATCCCTCTACACCTCCATCCCCCACCAGGATGGTCTGAGGGCCCTTAGCTTCTTCCTCGAACAGAGGCCCGAACAATCCCCATCCACCACTACTCTCCTCCGTCTGGCTGAACTTGTTCTCACGCTGAACAATTTCTCCTTCAACTCCTCTCACTTCCTCCAAATAAAAGGTGTGGCTATGGGTACCCGCATGGGCCCCAGCTATGCCTGTCTCTTTATGGGGTATGTGGAACATTCCTTGTTGCAGTCCTAGTCCGGCCCCCTTCCACAACTCTTTCTCCGGTACACCGATGATTATTTCGGTGCCGCTTCATGCTCTCGTCAGGACTTGGAAAAATTTATTAATTTTGCTTCCAATCTCCACCCCTCCATCATTTTCACGTGGTCCATCTCTGACACTTCCCTTCCCTTCCTTGACCTCACTGTCTCAATCTCTGGTGATAGACTGTCCACCAATATCCATTACAAACCCACCGACTCCCACAGCTATCTTGACTACAGCTCCTCACACCCCACTTCCTGTAAGGACTCCATCCCATTCTCTCAGTTCCTTCGCCTCCGTCGCACCTGTTCCGATGATGCTACATTCAAAAACAGTTCCTCTGACATGTCCTCCTTCTTCCTTAACCGAGGTTTTCCACCCACGGTCGTTGACAGGGCCCTCAACCGTGTCCGGCCCATCTCCCGCGCATCCGCCCTCACTCCTTCTCCTCCCTCCCAGAAACATGATAGGGTCCCCCTTGTCCTCACTTATCACCCCACCAGCCTCCGCATTCAAAGGATCATCCTCCGCCATTTCCGCCAACTCCAGCATGATGCCACTACCAAACACATCTTCCCTTCACCCCCCTTATCGGCATTCCATAGGGATCGCTCCCTCCGGGACACCCTGGTCCACTCCTCCATCACCCCCTACTCCTCAACCCCCTCCTATGGCACAACCCCATGCCCACGCAAAAGATGCAACACCTGCCCCGTCACTTCCTCTCTCCTCACCGTCCAAGGACCCAAACACTCCTTTCAAGTGAAGCAGCATTTCACTTGCATTTCCCCCAACTTAGTCTACTGCATTCGTTGCTCCCAATGTGGTCTCCTCTACATTGGAGAGACCAAACGTAAACTGGGCGATCGCTTTGCAGAACACCTGCGGTCTGTCCGCAAGAATGACCCAAACCTCCCTGTCGCTTGCCATTTTAACACTCCACCCTGCTCTCTTGCCCACATGTCTGTCCTTGGCTTGCTGCATTGTTCCAGTGAAGCCCAACGCAAACTGGAGGAACAACACCTCATCTTCCGACTAGGGACTTTACAGCCTTCCGGACTGAATATTGAATTCAACAACTTTAGGTCGTGAGCTCCCTCCCCCATCCCCACCCCCTTTCTGTTTCCCCCTTCCCTTTTTTTTCCAATAAATTATAAAGATTTTCCTTTTCCCACCTATTTCCATTATATAAAAAAAAACCCACTAGAGCTATACCTTGAGTGCCCTACCATCCATTCTTAATTAGCACATTCGTTTAGATAATATCACCAACTTTAACTTTAACACCTATGTGTTCTATTGTACTATTGTCGTTGACATCTTTTGATGATCTGCTTCTATCACCGCTTGTTTGTCCCTACAACCACACCAACCCCCTCCACCTCTCTGTCTCTCTATCTCTCCGCCCCCCACACACACACCTTAAACCAGCTTATATTTCAGCTCTATCCTGGACTCGAACTCAAGTTCTGTCGAAGGGTCATGAGGACTCGAAACGTCAACTCTTTTCTTCTCCGCCGATGCTGCCAGACCTGCTGAGTTTTTCCAGGTAATTCTGTTTTTGTTTTAGCTGATTTTAAGATGGTTGTGGTGGTGCAATTGTTCTCAGCATCTTTGGGTTGTGGAGGGAGAATTGGTCAAGAGTTTCTGCTCCTGATTAGATTGGAAGTTTGTTTGTGTTGCTATTATGTGAGATAGGATTAAGCCCAGCCCTGATCGATCCTTTGGATAAATAGTCTGTCTATATAGACCAAGCACATGCATGAATAATGTTTACTCGATTGGAACCTAGAGCAAATATCTGCAGAAACATGAAGGGAAAAAACATTTTGAACCAATAAAAGAAGTAAACATTTCATCATGTGATAGTAATTACAAAGATGAATAAACTTAAATTGCATTATTAATTTAGGCTTTTCAAAGTATGAAACTTCAAGAAAAAAACATTACCAAACTATTAGGCCTAGAATTGACAGTTGTTGGCGTTTACTATGCTGAATACGTGCAAAAGATATTACTTTGTCCACAATCTTGATGAATATTTAGTGCAATGTTTATTGGAATGCATCATCACAGCAATTGCAAGTGGTGTCATCATGGTGGAAATGACCTTTCTGTCTCAATCAAACTAAACTTTTCAAACAGGCTGTGCCACTTTAAGAGAAATGCTGTAATGTTGTTTGTTTTCAAAATAGTTACTGAAATTATAGGTGTTGTGCTTACAAGAATAATGTCAGAATTCAAGTGATTAAACTTTTTCACACATGAGAGATTTTCTGCAATTATTGCCCTGCATGTCTTTGTATTAATGACAGATGATAATCAATCTGCCTTTCACTATTTATGTCAGACACCAATTGTCACAGGTTGGCAGGTTCCTTTTTTGGCTTTTCAGAAGTTTTAGGAATTTTTTTTTCAAGCAGAATCTAATCAACCTTTGAAGCAAAATTCACATACAGTAATCAGTTTTTAATGAATAGAAGATTTATCACCACAAACAAAACACAAAAAGGTTATTCTCATTTCATTATTTCATACCTCAAAGATTTGGTAAAATTATTACTTTCTCTACTAAATTTATAATAAAAGATTGATCTGTTTCATTTCATCTCAGAAGAATCACGGAAATCAATGCTTTGCTGTCTTTTTGGCAGTTTTCAAATTGGTGGCAACAAACAGATTGAAAGACATTCCGAGCTTGTTACAACTTAAATGAAGTGAACTATATTGATTTATCATGAATGGTTTACAATTTGATGCTTTACTTGCAATGTAAACACTTAGTTGATTGACTTTAAATCCCAGTCAAACATTGTTAATGTACTATACTCATCACTTTCTTAAGCATTAGACTGCATACTAACCTCTGATAAAAGATTTAAGGCAAGGATTCTCTAAAGACTTAAAGCAGTGAAATGCATTTGGCCCCTCAACAGCACACCAGATGAGTTTTTTTATGGGGCATGTCAGTCAGGATAAATGCCAGTCTTTCTTTAGTCGGGTTATACCAAACTGTGATTACAGCTGCAGAATTACTATCATTATTAAGATGGGGAAAGATTGAGGTATTTTATCTCCAATGCATGCTTTGATGAGGTTCTAACAAGATTCTCAATCTGAAGCATTAAGCTGTGATTTCTGTCCTCAAATGTGTGGATCCATTGTGTACTTTTGATGTCTATTTCAGATTTCATCTTTAAAGGTTTCTGTTTTCACCAAACCTGCTGCTTCCCGGCGGTGAATAGGTGTTAGTTCATGGATATTTACAGCAGCAGCCTCGAAAACGACACTACTTTAATGTTCAAAACATAATGCCCGGGATGTCAACATTAGGTGTGAGTTAGGTCTCCAGCTGGACCTTGAATCTTCTGGTCCATTGGGAACAACACTATTATCTGAGGCAACTTCATGGTACCCAGAAGGACAGGATAAACATTTGAATCGTTAAAACAAGGAAGGAAATTTTGCCTTTCACAGTTTATTCTTGATGTTCTGCTCATTCATATTGATGATTAAGGATGCTGACCTCTGCTCTTATGTACTTCGAACATGAACCTATTCCAGCATGAAATGGCTTGTAAATCATCAGCAAGCAAAGAGGTCAGATATCTGGAATAAACTTCCTCTTAACATACCATAGCAAAACCAATAATAATCCCTCCAACAAAGCCATAATTGCTCTTTCATTGAATATCTCAGTCTTGATTGCCCAAATCCCTTGAATGTTGAATTGGTCCAGTGGTCATTGATATCTGCTGCCAGACACTGTAAGTGGTGAGAGAGAGCTACATATTTACCAGCAGGCCCCATTCTTCCCGGATCCGGGTCCCTCGATCAGGCATTCTGTGCCTTTGAACCCCCAGGATCCTGCAACCAATCTTGCACTGGTTTGCTTGTCTTGTTCCCCACATGGCGAGTTCCCTGCCTGCTGTCGGGTTAATACCAGTGGAGCCATCACTGGCTTTCATTATTTTATTGCCCATACATTTTCCCTTCACAATTCAGTACTTCTTTCAGCTTTTATGCAAGTTAAATCAGACAGAATTAACCTGATTTTGTTTTGTTTACAGTTTGTCCCCTCGAGTTTTAGAAATGGTTGTGTGGTGTTGTTATTCTGTGTGTCTTTTTCTTCTTGAATCATCACCTCTCACGAATGTGACCCAATAGCAGTAAAGATGAAGCCATGCCGTTTGGGAAGATTTCTGTTCAGCTCTGGGACTTGGCCAGCCAGATATTTTGGGCGGATTTTAATGCCCTCCCCCGTGGTGAGTTTGATGGTTGTGCGGCATTTAATCAGACAAAAAGGTGGTGGATGGGGACCTTGCCACCTTCCCACCTCCACCCTGATTAAGTCCATGTTGGGAAGGCCTATGGATGGCCTTCCCACCCCACCACCAGTTGAGGGCATTAAATTCCATCTATAATATCTGGCTGGCCAAATCCTGAAGCTGAACTGAAATCTTTCCAAATAGCACTGCTGCATCCTTACTGCCAATTAAGGGCCTCACCCTGCTGCCACTGGTATTAACCCGACAGCAGACAGGGAACTTGCCATGTGGGGAGCAAGACAAGCAAACCAGTGCAAGATTGGTTGCAGGATCCTGGGGGTTCAAAGGCACAGAATGCCTGATCGAGGGACCCGGATTCGGGAAGAATGGGGCCTGCTGGGAGCCTCTCCCCTGCCCTTACTGCTGATCCCTTGTTCTCCACAACCACCCCCCCACCCCCACCCGCAACCTCCCACTGCCACCCTGCCACCTCATGACATCCTCTCACCATCACTCACCTGTGACCTGGGATCCAGCGATGATGTTAAGCCTCAGGTGTCTGCCGTACCGGCAGCAGCCACCTGATAGTGCTGTCGTTCAATAGGGCTGCCAGCTCCTGATTGGCGGGAAGCTCCTAGTGACTATGACTTCTACCCCAGGGTCAGGATTTTTTGCTGAGTGGGCGAGTGCGCACCCAACTGTTCGAGCGTAATATGACGTGCGATATGAGGCGAGTGTCCCGACATCATTGTGCGCTTGCAGGATATTTTGGTCGGTGGGTGCGCGCAGGAATCAGCAGTGTGCCTATTAAGGCCATTAACAATCTACTCAATTTAAAGTTTTAGCTGCCAGTTGAACATTACGGTTGGTGGGCAGGCAAAAAGGCCAAGCGGCCATGGCATTTTTTGCAAAACCTCATCTACGGGCAGAATGAGATTTCGATCCATCCTCAACATGCAGCTGGCGTATTACCACCGGCGGTGCATAATGCAGTTTAACATGGTCCTGGCAGCAGTCACAATGTATTCATTCTGTGGCAGTCCCTCTGTGCAGGTTACACTTCAACCACTTTGACAAACCAAAGGGGTGGCTATTGGGTAACAAGAGCTTTCTGCTGATGCCATGGTTCATGGCTCTGGTTTGAAACCCGCACATATGTAGGCAACAAGCAAACAATGGGAGCTATGCTGCCTCAAGAACAGATCATGAGCATTCTGAAGCAATGGTCCTGCTGCCTCAGCTACCCTGGAAGAGTCCTGCAGTACTTGGCTCAGCAGGTTTCAAGATTTGTCATAATATTCATGACATACTGCAGAGCTTTGCCAACACAAGGGAACAACCTTTGTCACCATTTATCAGAGGCAAGACACTGAGGAGCAGGAACATGAGGAGGAGGAAACATTGGAGTAGAAGGAGGAGGTGGGAGGGGTGGAGGTGAAGAGGAGAAAGAGGAAGGGAGATAGCCCCTTTCTGCCTGGGCTCTACATGAACAAGTCATTCAACAGTGATCTCATGAAGATCAATTCTAATTCCCCATTCATCAGCAGTCCTACAGTAACACCATCTCTGTCACTAACCATCACGGGCCACAAGACATTTCAATCCATTTATTAATGAAATCATGCCATGTTGCACACAAAAATAAACTGATCACCCTTATACATTTCCTTAGTGCCCGCTTTCCATATGCCTTGCTCCTAGTGCTCCTACTTATCCCTGAGGCTGCAGCATGGCTGGCCAAAGGTTGCTGGCTTTCAATGGAAGGGACTGCAGATGGCCTTTGAGGACAACCTCAAGCAGCTCTGGGTTAAGGAGGCCTGGGTCCTGACCACATCACGCAGCATGGGCAGCAGCAGCCTGGGCTGGCTGGCTGACAGGCAACAGCAGGGGCATTGCAGAGTGACAGGGAAGGGGAACATAAGTGCTGATATCTGGAGAGAGGACAGCAGGTCTATACTCAATGGAGCCACTGGCAATCTCCAGGGTGGCGCTTATCGTAGGAATCTGTTGGAAAATGCTGAGATGCCCTGCAAACTACTTTAAGGACTATAATCCACAGGTACCATGCCTGCAAGCTGACCTTGCATCAGAGCAATTGAGCTTCTCATCCAGCACTCAGGCAATGGGCGGCTGCTGCTTGTGCTGCAATGGAAACTGAGACATTGCCCATCAGACGCTGCACTATGCTTCATTCCGCAAGCAAGTTGATGGAGTTGGGGACATGTTCAATGCTGAATCATAAGAAATACGAGCAGGAATAGGCCTTTCGGCACCCTGAGCCTGCTCCACCATTCAATAAGACCATGGCTGATTCGATTGTGGCCTCAACTCCACTTTCCTGCCTGTCCCCTGAAACCCTCGACTCACTTGTAGATCAGAAATCAGTCTAATTCGGCCTTGAATATATTCAATAATCTAGCATCCATTGCTGTCTGTGGAAGAGAATTCCAAAGATTAATGATCCTCTGAAAGAACAAATTCTTTCTCATCTTCATCTTAAATGGAGACCGCTTTTTCTTAAACTATGCTCGCTCATTCTAGATTCCCCCACAAGGTGGAATATCCTCTCAACTCCTACCCAGTCAATCTTATATGTTTCAATAAGATCCCCTTTCATTCTTCTAAACTACAATGAGTGTGTGCCCAACTTGCTCAACCTTAGCTAATAAGACAAATTCATTCATCCCAGCAATTGGTGAATCTTCTCTGAACTGCCTCCAATGCAAGTATATCCCTCCTTAAATAAAGAGATTAAAACTGTGCCCAATGCTCTAGGTGTGGTCTCAACTACATATTGTACAGTTATAGCAAGACTTTCTGGGCAAAAAAAAAACTGGCAGATAGTGTATAATGTGGGATAATGTAAGGATATCCACTTTGGCTGCAAGAATAGAAAAGCAGAATATTACTGAAATGGAGAGAGACTGCAGAATGCTACATGTACAGAGGAATCTGGGTGTCCTCTTCCATGAAACATAAAAAGTCAGCATGCAGGTACCACAAGTAATTAGTAAGTCAAATGGAATGTTGGCCGTTATTGTAAGGTGGATGGAGTATAAAAGTAGGGAAGTCTTGCTACTATACAGTGCATTGGTGAGACCACATCTGCTCAGCAAAACAACCATTTAGCAGATCATTGGGCTTCTAATGGATCCGGTCAGGTGGTGCCCTCCAATACCCTCCTGAAAGGCTCTCGGCCATTGTGGTAGTCTGCTGTGCTCGCCATAATATGGTCTTCCAGAGAGATGTGGGCTTTGATGATGGTTAGGCTATGGAAGGAGACAGCTCATTGGGGGAAGAGCAGAAGCAGGAGTAAGAGGGGAAGAAGATTTGGAGGCAAAGGGAGATGGTGCTGAACAGAGTGACGCCCCAGCTATACAGCAGTTGACCTCCTCCTGCCACCTTCCAGGTTGAGGACCTCCCTCCTCTCCCTCATGGCTCTAGGCTTAGATCCAGGTCAGCACTGATGAAGTGAGGAGCTGCCCTGACCCAGGTGCCAAGTGCCCAGTGTTATGACACAGCAGCTGGTAAAGACTGAGTTGTTTAAATGCAGAAGGAAACTTGAAACCACTGTCATAACCTATATTTTCAGTTGTATGTTTGAGATGCGCCCTTGAATTCAGGAGCAAAACCACCAAACTTCAAGACTTTTTTTAATATAAAACTAAAGTTAAACATTTATTAATTAGACACATACACATGTCTACAAATTACAACCATAATAACTTTTAACTAAATTCCCAAATTAATCACTCCCAGGTAAATCTTCACCAAGGCAACAATAACCCATAGACTTTAAACACATACTAGACAAAGCACATTTGACCTTACAAATTCAAAATGAGGTTCCTTTCCAGACACAGCTGTAGGCTTACAGGCTGGTTACATCTGAAATGCCTCTGACCTGCACACACAAAACTCCTTTCTGTTTATACCTAGCTTTCCCTTTGTATGTAAATTTTCCATTGTATTATTAGGTTTTTAAATTTTACCTCTTCTAACAATAATGCTTTCATTCCATCAATTTTATTAGTAATATAAACATATGTTTGGCATCTCCTAGCTAGGTGGAAGATTTTACCCATTCTTTCGAATGGTTTATTCAACAAATGCAAATTTACCCTTTACCTTCTATCCTTACATTTATCTAATTAACATCTCAAAACACGATAAATCAAAGCACCCAGACTAGCTGGCCTTTATCCAATTAAGCAACATATGGACAATCACATAGGCCAGAATTTTTAACTCGGCATGCGGGTGCGTGCCTGACACACCCGAGTGTGAAATAAAGTGCGTTGCCAAGCATGCTGAAGTCAATGTGTACTCTCGTGATATTTTGGTAGGTGGGCGCGCAATGAAGACGGAGGCGTGCCCGCCATTAATTAAGTGACCAGTTAAGGCCCTTGAGACGCAAATTGTCTCAGACTTTATGTAGCCTGTGCGATTTTCAGGCCATTGTATGGGCTAAACAGGCAGGTGGGCAGGCCACAATTTCAAAAACCTCATCCATGGGCAGGATAAGCAGGGTCAGTGGGCTTGTAAATGCGAATGGTTTGTAGTTTAGGATATAAAAAGCTGCTGATTGCTTGTGTGAGCAGGACAGCTTCACTTCGCTTCAGAGCAGCATTGAAAGAAATAAGAGGCTTCAGTTCCGGACTCAGTGTTGTTTCCCAAACGCCCGGAGGATTTATACTGCTTGGTCCTTTCAGGTATCAGGCAGCCTTCCCTTACCCTGGTAATGGGGATTGTGGTCTCCCTGGAGACACCTCCTCTGAGGAGGAAGAGAGGGCCAGAAGGGGGAGGAGGCCAGGTGTCTCTATTCAGCCTCCAGGCGAGTGACCTGTGGGAGGAGAGGCCCAGGCACAAGACCAACAGGAAGTCCAAGGCAGAAGGGACCACAGAAGACGCCACTATCCTGCTGCCAGGGTTTACAGGTGGCGATGCAAATACTTCAATATGTCTGAGGTGCAATGCTGAAGGAAGCTGTGCCTCTCAAGGGAGACACTGACCTCCATTTGTCACAGGATCGGTCCTGAGATCAGCTCCGACTGTATGGGTGGACACCCCATGCGAATGACACTGAAGGTCATGGTGGCCCTCAACTTCTATGCCTCCAGCTCCTTCCAGGGCTTGGTGGGGGATCTGTCTGGAGTGTCGCAATCAGCTGTCCACAGTTGCGTCAAGCAGGTGACAGACGCTCTGTTCAGCTGTGCATTGACTTTCATTCACTACTGTACGGACGAGGCCAGGCAGGCAGAGCGAGCCAGAGACTTTGCAGCGATTGCTGGCTTCCCCCGCGTCCAGGTTGCAATAGACTGTACACATGTGGCCATCAAGGCACCAGTAGGTGAGCCCGGTGCCTTCGTCAACAGGAAGAGCTTCCACTCCATGAACGTGCAGATAGTGTGTGATCACAGGATGCTGATTCTACAAGTCTGTGCAAGATACCCAGGCAGCTCCCATGAAACTTACATCCGAAACATCCCAGGTGCCGAGGCTATTCAGTGCTCCAGCTGGACTGGGTGGATGGCTGCTGGGTGACGAGGGCTATCCCCTCAGAAGGTGGCTCAGGGCACCTCTCCGCCATCCAAGAACAGAAGCCGAGTAGCGGTGCAATAGGACCCACACCTCCATAAGGGCCATGGTAGAGAGAACTGTAACACCCTGTAGATTGTGTGTCACTGATAGTAGTTGCATGCTGCACTCAACACAATCTGGCACTGGAAAGGGAGGACGCAGTGGAGGAAGAAGATCTTGACACAGCTGCACAGGCACCAGACGATGAGTCCAGTAGTGAGTCTAAGGATGAGCACGGTGAGAACGCTAAGGGAATAGACGCTGACCTGGGCAACTTCCAGGGAGGCAAGGACACCCAGGACGCTTTGTTCTAACGCTCCTTCAGCTAGCCTACCAAATAAGAACTACCACCACATGCCAGGGCTGCAGGACCGATACTTGATCCCTGACAGGACCAGTTCCTTGGTCACCAACATAAACTATGTGCCACTGCAATAAAGTTTAAGGAGAAACATGTCCACCAAAACATCATGGCTTCCCCTGCCCCTGCAGAACAAGTGAAGCTTCGAGAGCCATTTGCACAAAAACACATTTAATTAACTGGTGCCTGGCAAACATTCTGCAAATTAACGTTGACAGGTGTTTTCCATCACACCAGTAAACATTGAACAGAAAAATGGGGGAAACAAATATCACTCATGATCAGGCCATGTTGTGATTAAGGTGATTTAAGTCTTCATTTGTGGGTACTACATCTTCGTGCTCTGATTTGGTACTACGTCTTGGCACTGGCACCGGCATTGGAGACAGCCTGCTCACTCTGCTGTCTTGTTGACCTCGGTGACTTTGGTGGGCGTCGTCTGGTCCTTGGAGCCTGTGCTGGCCCCGCCTGGGAGGAGCGGCCAGTGCCACGGCTGGCATCTCCCCAGTTGCCGCAGCCTCATCGGATGCGACAGTCACTGGCAGAGGGGCGGAGAAGCTGCTGCCCTTATCCAGAGCACCCTGAGAGGAGCCCGCAGAGACAACAGGCAGCTCGTGCACCAATGTGTGCGCTCTGGACCTCACTGTTCACCAATGATGGATGGGTACCTAGCTGGGATACTGGGTGTCCAATCTACCTCCCACACTAACACTAACCAAATGAGATCATTGCCGATGTGAGGGCTTGCAGGTCCAAGCGCATCCCCAGAAACCCCTGATTCAGTTCCTGGAGGAGCGTCTCCATGAGAGTCGCCACTCTCTCCATGGAGGGGGCATTGCGCTCGGCCATGAGGGTCAACGCAGTGCTCACGCTCCACGAGGACTCGTCCACAATGGAAACCATGGCACACATTCCCTCATGTATCTTCGCCAGATCCTCCCGCACACCCTGCTGGATGTCCAGCGACAGCTGCCTCCAGAGGCACATCATCAGCCATCAACTGAGCATTGTCCTCGTCCCTGGCTGCCCTCCGACTGCTGGCACCCTGGGCACTCTCTGCCTCCGCCTACACCTCAAGCGAGTGTTGTGCCCTCACCAATGTGCACTGAGATAGTAACCAGCAATCTAATGCCCCCCGAGGTGCTGGTATCTGCACTGGTGCCTGCTTGACAGGGAGCAGGTGTGACACAGGTAAGGTCCTCAGGGGTCAGGGGTGGGCCTTCAGGCTCCTTATCGCGAAGGGCTGGTGGTGAGCCTGAAACGAAGAACATGTCATTAATTGAAGTCATCATACAGTTACTGTGCATGCCTGGCAGCCTCATGAGACATGCATCAGAGTGCCCTCGATTTTCTATTATCAATGGGCATTCCTGGTTCGAGGCTCACATCAATATACAGATTACACTGCAATGGTTGCAAAAAGCCACATTCTCACCTCAGTGCTCTGCGCTCTTACCTCCCTGTGGCACTCCAACCTCACTGCGGCCGCTTGACCTAGGTACGTGGTGCCTCTCTAGCTCCAAGGCCTCCTGCTCATACCAAGTGAGGATGAATAAGTGGGGCAGTCCCTTGCCAGTGCGTGACCTCTCTGCATTATTATGTGATATCTTCTCCTGAAAGGATAGAGGAGCATTGATTAGTCCACTCTCCACCCACACCGCCATTGCAGTCTGGCCAACCCCACCTGAGGAACACCTCGCAGGGCTCAGCTGATTTGTGACTCTGGAGCTGCAAGGCACTCAGTCTAAGCAGCCAGGGTTCACCCCCTTGCCCAGATGCTGCCTCATTGACATTTGCCACTCAAACTCTAACACCTTTGAGGTCCACGGCGGGATGGGCAGCTCATGACCGCTCTGCAAAGTGACCCATACCAACACAGTACTCACCCTTTCTGATCGCAGGAGATCGCTGAACCACTTCCAGCACTGCAACCATGTGCACCTCACCACATCGCAGCTGCTAACCAAGGATATCTAATCCTTCCAGGTCTTTTTGGTGAGGTGGTGGGGCCTCCTCCTCCCGTCCCTGGGTACAAGGGTTTCTCTCCTCACTGTAACCTCCTCCAAGAGGTCAGCGAGGCACTCATCGAAGAAATGCGGGGCCAATGGCCCAGCAACCTGCGCTCCTGCCTGCCATGTCCATGCACAATGCTGTCCATCATGACTTTGGGGTGGCAGCCTTCCAAGGGCTGCTGAGTCCACGTTTGAATCGGCTGTTGGACCCGGGCAGACATTGAGCACCCTCCCCTGTCCGCCCCTTCGTGCTCATTCCTTAGCCGTGTCTTAGGCTGGATAGAATCGTGGTGTGCTTCCTGACCGCCCCTGGCCCCCACTTCTGATCAAGCACGCCATGGGCAAAATTCTGCCTGTAGACACACATACAGGCACAGATCCTACCACAATTCCAATTTGAAAATAACTTCCAATAACATTATACACATTAATACCTCTTCATGATGTGCCCCTCCCTATCGAAAAATGAGCCATCATCATTTTAATAGGTGGCTTCATTTTTTAATAACCCATCTCACACGCACCTATACTTATTTCACTATTACATTACCAGAATTCATGCATTAACATAACAATATATATACACAAGTTCTTGGTATCAACAGAAATCATTCTAGTTCAGTGACTGGGGTGAAATCTTCGGCTCGGAGAGTGGAGGTGGGGCCCGCTCACCGAGTCGTAAAACGACGTGCGGTGACGTTGGGCTTGTGTCCCGACGTCATGGTGTGTCATTCAGATTTTCAGTTTGGCGGGCATGCACCCGAGTCGACTGCACACCCGCCGAACTGTCAAAGGCCTGTTAAGTAATAATCAAATTCTGTTGAAACAAGCGACTATTTAACACTGCTTCAAACTCTTTGCTATCAATTAACTATAAATTAAAGCAATAAACTGAGCTGCTCGTCCAACCTTAAGGAAGCACAGGCGGCCTTCCCATTTTTCATAGAACCTCATCCATGGGCGAGATGCGGTTTCATGAAGGTTTTTAAAGTCTTGTAAAAATTTTAAATTAAATTAATAGACGTGCTCGAGCTCATGTGAGTTTCATATGAGGGGACGTGGCTTAAAATTTTTTTTCCTTTATTAAATTTTTCTGAACTTAAACTAATTTCCCTGAGGCAGCTCTGTGCCTCAGGGAGATTTTTGTGTTATTTCACACGCATGCGCAAAAGTGCGCAGGCCCAGACTCAGGCAACACCGCCCCCCGCACCCGCCCAGGAAGTGCTCAGCATTTCTGGACGTGTGTCACGTTAGGCGGGCCTTAATTGGCCCGCCCACATAAAATGGCGGCACCCAACCAATCGCGGGCGGCAATCGGCTGTGCGCACACCCGCGCCCGTTCCTGCCCAAACCCCCACGACAGGGAGAAAGTTCTCCCCCAGGTTTTTTTTTAAATGTCCAAACTTTCCTTTAAGCTTCAAGCTCTTGATAATGCATCAGTGAACAGATTTTTTCTCCCAGCAACATGTATAATTTGTAGATTAAATGGTTGTAATAATAGACTCCAACTGAAAAGTCTTGCACTTTTGTTTCAAAATTTGTCCAAAAACTTCAAAGGATTGTGGTCTGTATAAACAATTGTTTCTGATGAATTGTTTGCAACATAAATTTCAAAATGCTGCAACGCTAACACCAAACCCAAGGTCTCTTTTTCAATCGTTGCATATCTTCTCTGTTGTACAAACAGCTTCCGTGAAAAATACCCAATTGGTTTTTCAATTCCAGTGTCATCTTCTTGTAACAGTACAGCCCCAATACCTATATCGCTTGTGTCAACGGCCAAGTTAAATTGCTTGGCATAACTGGGTACTGCCAAAACTGGTGTCTTAGTTATTACAGTTTTCAAACTGACTTCTGACACTCCAGTGTACATTGAAATCCACAATAGCCTTGACTTTCACATCTCATGGAGCCACCTTACCGTGTCCAATGGTATGGCCTAGATATGTAACTTGTGCTTTTGCAAAATCACTTTTAGACAAGTTCATCACCAAATTAGCATTTTATCGAGAAAATAATTCTTCCAGATGCTGTAAATGCTCCTCCCACGTCTGAATGAAAACTATCAAATCATCAATATAAACAGCACAATGGCTTAGAACTGCAGTTATGTTTGTCAGTCTTTGAAATGTCACAGGTGTATTTTTCATGCCAAATAGCATAACTTTAAACTGATATTGTCCATCTGATGCAACAGTTCTGACAACTGTACCTGCAATATCCTTTTAGCAAGTCAATCTTTGTGATAAATTTCAATTGCCCTACTTTCTCAATACAATCCTCTAACTATGGTATGGGGTATGAATCCTCTTTTGTCACCGCATTCGCCTTTTGATAGTCCACATAGTTTGTGTTCCATCGGGTTTGGGTACCAGTACAACAGGCGAGCTCCAGTTACTGCAATTAGACTCAATGATATCATCTTGAAGCATGAAATCAATTTCTTTTTGTACTTGTGATAACTTTGCTGGATTGAACCTATAAGGATGTTACCTTATTGAAGATGAAAACTGCTCAGACATATCATGTATGGCTAAACATGTCTTCCCTAATTTATTCCTACAAATAGGTTTGTGTGACTGCAATAGCTTTTCCAAATCATTTTGACACTTGTTTGGAAGGTAACTCAATATTTCATTCAAATTTTCAAGTACCCTCACATTATTCAACTTGATTAGAGGAAAATCAGTTTCACAGCCCTGCACTTCTACCTCCTTCTCATTATCCACCATCACTCATACCTCTTTTTGTTCCTCTTCCTTGTCAAAGTACTTTTTAAGCATATTTACATGACACAGCCTCTCCTTCTTTCTTCTATCTGGAGTATTTATTAAATAATTTACTTCACTTAATTTCCTTTCATCCCTGTAAGGTCCACTAAACCTTGCATTTAATGAATCACCTAGTACTGGTAACAGAACTAGCACTTTTTCCCTAGCAACAAAACTGCGAGCTTTAGCTTTCTTATCTGTCTCCACTTTCATCACTTGCTGTGACATCTTTAAATGTTCCCTCACCAACTGACATGCTCTGTTCAATTTTTCCCTGAAATTTGATACATAATCCAAGAGAATAATTTCTGAATTTTGACCCACCAATTTCTCATGAATCAATTTCAGTGGTCCCCTTACCTCATGACCATAAACTAGTTCAAAAGGACTAAAACCAGCCGATGCAGTAGGAACATCTCTAATAGAAAATAACAAGAATGGAATTCCTCTACCCCAATCCTGTGGATAATCCTGACAATATGCTTTCATCATGGTTTTTAAAGTTTGATGCCATCTTTCCAAAGCTCCTTATGACTCCTGACAATAAGCTGTTGACTTAAACTGTTTTATCCTCAAACTGTCCGTTACCTCCTTAAACAACTGTGACATAGAATCAGATCAGAGTTCAAATTTTATTTGGTTAGGTAAACCATATCTTGTAAAAAAATTGTTAAATCCTCCACAATTTTCTTACTTATAATATTTCTTAGAGGTATTGCTTCAGGTAACCTGGTAGACACATCCATTATCATCAGTAAGTGCTTTCCATTTTTAGTCTTAGGGTGGGGTCCTACACAATCAATCATGACCCTATTAAAAGGTTCTTCAAATTCTGGTATTAAGATTAAAGGCACCGCCTTAATCACTGCTTGTGGTTTCTCTGTTACCTGACATGTTCTACAGAAATTGATGACATCCCTTGGAATCCTGGCGGAAAAGAAAAAAACCTCTGTATCTTTTCCTGTGTTTTCCGGATTCCTAAATGTACCCCCATTCGAAATTCATGAGAAATCCTCAAAATCTAATTTCTAAACCCTAATGAGATAACAATCTGATGCATCCCACTCCAGCTTTCATTTGCTGAGACATGATTTGCCCTCCATTTTCTCATTAAAATACCTCCCTTCAGGTAATAACACTGGGATACATTTTGCATCTGTTTCTGAATAAGCTTTCTTATATAACTGTTTTAATTGCAAATCATTTTTCTGTAACCCCACTAACCTCCCTGAGTTAAACACTTCAGCTAAGCTGTTCTGTAGACTTTCCTCCTGAACAAGGTTATCAAATACAGTGCCAGCTAATTGGATTTTGACACCTTCTTCTTGTCTTTGAACGGCCTGCTTATTTTTTTCTCGTGTTTCAACCTGTGTGACTGTGATCTCATTATCACACAATCTGGAAACAATCCAGGGTGTTCCTTCTATAACACCTCTGGTGAAAAAAATTCTACAGGCTGCTCAACTACCATAGGCATCACCCACAACTGTGACCCAGCTATATTATCACCCAAAATAAATTGAACCACTGCAATGTGCAGATTTTCCACTACTCCCAACAATAACTTCACCAGTCTTCCATTTGCTCTTTAAATTTACCTTCCACAATGGAATAGGTTTAGCATCTCTTTAACCCCCACTTATTATCACCTGCTCCTGCAATACTCTCTCTGAGCAAAAAATATCACTATCCCACAACATTCAGGATAAACCAGCCCCTGTGTCTCTTAAAATTTTAACATCTTTACCTACTCCACCCTGTATACATGGAAAGACTTTCCATTCACACGCAAAGTCTTTAAACATTTCTGCAACCTGTTCCTCAGAATTCTCTTGGGCAAAATGTGAACTCACTCCTACTTCTTTACTGATCACTGATTCTTCCTGTTTTACTTGTACACAAACCATTGGCTTTTCCTGTGCCTGAACCTCAGAATCCACAGTACTTTTATTTACAGAACTTCTCTGCACCCCAATAATTCCAACAGATTTTCCATACAAGTTCCAACACACTGACTTCGTGTGCTCCACTTTATTACAATGAAAACACCTCAATTTTCAAATGTCACTCCTATCCTCAGCACCTTCCTTTTTATTCTGAGAAAAAACTTGCTGGGGATTTCCAGCTATTCCTTCTCTTCCCTGACTTCTTACCTTTTTTTCATCTTCCCACTTTCTATCCTTTTCTGATTTGAAAGGGTGACGAAAAAAAGTTTAGCTCTATGAACTAACTCATAATCATTAGCTATCTCTGCTGCTTGCCCTACAAGTTAGACCCTCTGTTCCTCCACATAAGCTCTCACTACCCATGGATTGAGTATTTAAACTCCCCCAAAACAATTACTTCCCCAAGAGCTACATATGTTGTCTCTATTTTCAATGCCCGTATCCACTGGTTAAAACTACTTTGTTTTACTCTCTCAAACTCAACATAAGTTTGCCCAGGCTGTTTTCTCATATTCCTAAATTTCTGTCTGTATGCTTCAGGACCCAACTCAGGTGCACTTAAAATAGTCTTTTTCACCACATCATAATTCACCGATACTTCTTCAGACAGCGAAGCATATACCTCATGCGCTCTACCCACTAACCTGGCCTGTAACAATAATGTCCTGTTTTCTTGTAGCCGTTTCATCTGTTTAGCTATCTTCTCAAATGAAATAAAGAATGCTTCAATATCTTTTTTCCTCAAACTTTAAAGGAGCTTGTACAAATTTAAACATCTCCTCGCAGGGTTCTACTCTGAAGGTAAGTCCTTTCTTACTTCCTGGTGTCTTTTTTTAACTTTCATAATTTTCAGTTGAAATTCTCTCTCTCCCTTTTTCTCTTTCCTCTTGCTCGATCTTCACAATTTCTAACTCCCTTTGAAATGCCCTATCTCTTTGCTTCTAATTCAAGCTTTTTCAGTTAATTTGCTTTTCAAGTACAAGTGTCTTCATTTGTAACTGAAGCTTCACTCCCTCCAGCTGTGACTCACAAGTGTCAGGAAGCACATCCAACTGTAGATGCTGTGCTATACCTTTAATTATATCTGATTTCCTAGCCCCCACAGATAACCCCAATTGTAATTTATCCACCAACTCTATTAATTTACACTTGGTTGCTTTTTGTAACCCAATCAGAGTTATATCTTCTACTCCCATACAAGTCTTAGCAATTCCCAAAGCTATTATGCATTCTCACCACATAAAAATTCCTCACCAACTCCTGAATTCAAAGCACTTCTTGCACTTGCAAACTTGGGATTCACCAATTCCAAACCAATCAAGGAATTACAAATATTACCCTGAATGAGCCCCCAGTTGTTATGACACAACAGTTGGTAAAGGCTGAGTTGTTTAAATCCCAGAGGGAAACTTGAACAACTGTCATGGCCCATATTTTCAATTGGTTTGTTTGAGATACAGCTCTGAATTCAGGAATAAAACCACCAAGCCTCAAGAGTTTTTTTTTTACATATAGAAAACAAAATTAAGCATTTATTAATTTAATAACTAATTAAACACATACACATGTCTACAAATTGCTTCATAATAACTTTTAAAGAAGTTCCCAAATTAATCACACCCAGATAAATCTTCACAAAGACAACGATACCCCATAGACTTTAAACAGACACCAGGCAAAGCACATTTGACCTTACAAATTCAAAATAAGGTTCCTTTCCAGACACAGCTGTAGGCTTACAGGCTGGTTACATCTTAAATGCCTCAGACCTGCACACACAAAATTCCCTTCTGTATATACCTAGCTTTCCCTTTGAATGTAAATTTTCCATTGTATTACTAGGTTTTTAAATTTTACCTCTCTTAACAATAATCCTTTCATTCCACCACTTTTATTAGCAATATAAACACATTACTTGGCATTTGCCAGCTAGACGCAAGATTTTACCCATTATTTTGAATGGTTTATTCAACAAATGCAAATTTACTCTGTACCTTATATCCTTACGTTCATCTAATTAACATCTCAAACTACTATACATCAAAGCACCCAGACTAGCTGGCTTTAATCCAATTAAGCCACACACAGACATGCACATAGACACAGACCCTACTACAACTGCAATTTAAATATAATTTCCAATAATATTATATGCATTAATATCTCTTCATGACACTCAGTTCCTCGTGGCACCTGGCTTCCTCCTGATGCAATGGAAAGCTTTGACATAAACCACAGATCTAGGACATCCAGCAGCCTCAATGATGGCTGCCATGGGTTGTCTAAATGAGTTCCACGCTTCATCTTACCCACCTCTATTGGCTAACCTAAATGGACAGGAAATCCATCTTCCATGACAATTAAAGGCTTCTCCAAGCAAAAATCTGAACTTTAATCGGTTCCCCACTAAAGTTTTCTGACCCAGAAACAGACCCAGCTCCTGTTTCCTATCTCTGTGGCAAAATATCAGCCCTTTGTATCCTCCTTGCAACTTTCTTTCCCACCTATCTTTGTATCATCAACAAATTTGACTACAATACACTCAGTTCTTTCATCCAAGTGACTAATATAGATGTAAATAATTGAGGCCCAATCACTCATCCCTGTGACGCCTCATTGTTTGCCATCCTGAAAATGACTCATTTATCCTGACTCTCTATTTTTTGTTGGTTAACCAATCCTTTATCCATGGTAACATATTACCCCCAACACCATGGACTTCTATCTTGCACAGAAAGCTTTTATGTGGAACCTTATTGAATGCCTTTTGGAAATCCAAGTACACTAGATCTACTGGTTCTCCTTTATCCATTCTGCTTGTTACATCCTCAGAGAACTCTAATTAACTTGTCAAAATTGATTTCTCTTTCATAAAACCATGTTGATGAACTCTAAGGCCTGTGCAAAGCCCTGGTCCTTGACATTGTGCATGTGTTTACTGTTAGGCTTCCCAATGCACCAAGGATTCTGGTATGTAGGTCCACCAGCCTTCTTTTGTACCTTGGCCATTACAATTGCCCCTCCAAGAAATCTTCAGCGGAGCTTGTGTGCTACCTCTCTCTTCCTTAAGCTGGCACCTATGCTGTCCTTTCCTCCTGACCTGGCTGCAGTGCCCAGTTTCTCACCAGGTACAGATCCCATTACTATGCTATCTTCTATATTCAGCACAGTGTCAGTACCTGAGCTGGGGCTTTAAGTGTAAAATTGAGTGACGGTGTTTTTTCATCATCACTGTTTTCCTTCTCTTCTACCACTGCCTGGGCAGGTTCCAATTCTTGGGTATCTGAAAAGAGAAAGGCAAAAGCTTAGGGATGTCGTGAGGGTAGAGGAGAAAGTAAGAAGGGCAAGCTTACACCATTTGTGTTAGAAGACATTAAGGAATGGGGGGGGGGATGTGATGTGAGAAGGAGGACTAAGTATGAGGATTCCATCACCTTAAATTGCTTTTGCCCGCCGCTTGTCACAACATTAGCTATAGTCATCCACATAATGATTAACATCACCTCTTCTGTGGAGTTTAGTACATGCAGGGGTGCCTCTCCTTCTCCGATTAGGCCCTGCTGTTTCTGGGTATGCGCCACCTCCTTATGCTAGAGAGGCAAGTGTGTCAGTAAGTGTTATGCAATCTCTTTGGTTGATGTGCCTATCTTTTTTGAATGACTGTAAGTGTTTGCAAGCAGTGAGATGTGGGTGCAAGGCTTTCAACAGTATTAAGTATGTGAGGGTGAGGTGAAGCATATAATTTAAGTTTGAGTTTTTATTGATAGATGTTGTTGGTGGGTGAGTGATTGGGTGTGGTGAATTGAGTGAGCAATGGCTGAAGCTAGTGATGCACTTGATGGAATGTGTCTTTTGTACATAAGTCATTGAAGGTGGCAGGGCATGTTGAGAGAGCAGTTAATAAAGCATATGATATCCTAGGTTTTATTAGTGGGGCATTAAGTACAAGAGCAAGGAGGTCATGTTAAACTTGTATAAGACACTAGTTAGGCCTCATCCACTGTGTCCAGTTCTGAGCACCATAGTTGAGGAAGGATGTGAAGGCATTGGAGAGAGTACAGATGAGATTCACAAGAACGATTCCAGGGATAAACAAACATAGCTGTGAGGATAGATGGGAGAGGTTGGGTCTGTTTTCCTCAAAGAAAAGATGGCTGAGAGGAGACTTAATAGAAGTATTCAAGATCTTGAGGGGTATGGACTGGGTAAATCATGAGAAACTGTTCCCTCTGAAGAGTTCATCAAGAACTACAGGGCACAGAATCAGAATAATGGGCAAAAGGAGTAGGAGTGATGTGAGGAAATGTTTCTTCATCCAGAGCAAACTTGGAATGTAGAACAAACTTCCTGAAAGGGTGGTGGAGGCAGGTTTGATCAAGATATTCAGAAGGAATTGGATTGCTATCTGAAAAAAAAAGAATGTGCAAGGTTACGGGGATAAGGTAGAGGGGTGGGATTAGGTAGATTGCTCTTTCAGTGAGCCAGTACAAACCCGATGGGCTGAATGGCCTTCTTCTGCACTGTAAAGATTCTGGCCAGAAATTTGAGGTTAGCAGGTGGGCGCAGTCAGCGGACCCGGGAGTGGCCATGAAATGGCCCGCCGCCCACGATCAGCCCCTGGCCGCGATTTCACACTGGTTGGACCATTGACTGCCAGCCAGCTTGAAAGGTGCGCTGAAATGCTCAATGTTGCCAGGGTGAGGGCGAGAGGAGGGTGAGCATTGAAGTCAGCGCAGGCATGGGGGAGCACTCACAGAAAGCTCCTTGAAGGCAGAGAGCTCTTGGATGAGGTTTCATGAAAAATGCAAAGGCTGCCTGGCTGATTCACCCATCTGCCATCCATAACTCTGGATGGGCAGCGAAAAGTCCCAGTTAGTTGCGCCATTAATGGGCTTAATTGTCAGTGGGCGCGCTTCTGAGTTTAGTGTGCTCCTGCTGCCCGCAATATTGTGCAAGTGTGCGATGATGTCGGGATGCTCACCCGATGTCACCACATGCTATTTTACGCTCGAGTGTGTTGGGCATGCACCGCACGCCGAGCGAAAAATTCTGCCCTCTGCGATTCTGTGGAGATGCAGTCACTAGCCTTGACTAGTTGTGCGAAGTCATTGATCTTTGCTTGGAATTGCATTAAGATCTTTGGGGATACAGTCCTGGTATTAAACATCGTGGCAGTGTTCCCGTTGTCTTCCCATCAAGGTGTCTTTCCTCCTTTCCACCTCCTCCATCAAGACCTCCAGTCCAGCATCTGAAAACCTGGGAGACCACACTCTCCATTGGTCAACAATTCTTATCTCTTTCCTAGGTCAGATTCAGCTGCGGAATGACTCCCAGCACCAACTGCAGCCACAATGTACCTCCCCTTAAAGAGGTTCAGACCAGCTTTAAGTATTACGTGCTTGCTTTAATTAATGTAGTTTATTGATTATATTGAGTCCCCGCCTGATGCATGACAATGAACAGTGGCTGCACAGAGAAATCTTTCTAATTAGAAGTGTCCAACCACATAAAAGGCATTTCCTTAGAGTGGTCCGTTAGCTAAGAGTTTCTATATGTAGCCCCCTTTTAATTTGTGAATGACTCAATTTAAAAATAACCCAGCAGACAAGCTCCATTGCTGACCCCAGAGAACATTGAGGAGCTCAAGAGGGATTACAAAGGTTGGAGAACCATGAAACCCCTTTTTGAGTCCCTGACACACTGGTGGGAAGTGATCAAGGGAAACATCAAAAGGTTTTTCATCCTCAAAGGCCCCCAGAAAGCTAGAAAGGAACAGAGGGAAATGTCCCGACTCCAGAAAAACATGCAGAATCTGCTCCGGCTGCAATCGATGGGGGTCGATGTCAAGGAGGAACTCCAAGAGGTGAAGAGCCAGCAAGCCTCGCTCTTTGCCTCGGAGGCCTCCAAGATTATCTTCCGTTCCAGAATCTGCTCCGTGGAGCAGGATGAAACATGCTCACGTTTCTTCTTCCAAAAGGTACACAGAGAAAGCTCTGTGATCAGCAGCCTGAAGTAAGGTCATCACAGTACGACATTTTGAGGATCAGCAATTCCTTTTATGCCGGATTGTATGACGTGAAGCCCACAGATAGCACGGCCTCCCAGTCCTTCCTGTCCTCTATCATTAGACGACAGTACACGGGAGAGCCTGGACAAACCGATAACTCCTGATGAACTGACCATGGCCCTTGAGTCCTTCGAGAAGAGTAAAACTCCCGGAAGCGACAGCTTGCCGGCAGAGTTGTATTCGGCTCTGTGGGACTGGATCGGCCCGGACATGCTAGAAGTGTACGAGAGTATGCTCCTGGCCGGCAGTATGTCAGAATCCATGAGGAAAGGCATGATCACTCTCATCTACAAGCACAAGGGGGAAAGGGAGGAAATTTGAAATTGGTGACCCATTTCACTGTTGAATGTGGACTATAAGATTCCGTCCAAGGTCATCGCCAATAGGGTCAAATCCGCTCTAGAATTTGTGATCCACCCCAACCAGACCTGCACTGTGCCGGGCAGGAAGATCTCTGACAGCCTCGTGCTGCTCAGGGATACGATTGCCTATGTACAGGACAGGAGTGTGGATACCTGCCTCATCAGCCTGGATCAGGAGAAAGTCTTTGACAGAATATTGCACACCTACATGGTGGATGTGCTCTCCAAAATGGGTTTTGGGGAGGGAATTCGCAATTGGATCCAACTGCTCTACACTAACATCAGTAGCGCAGTCTCTATCAATGGGTGGGAATCAGATAGCTTTCCGATTAAATCTGGAGTCAGGCACTGCTGTCCTCTCTCGCCTGTTCTTTTCGTGTGTTGTATAGAACCCTTTGCTGAGTCCATCAGGAAGGATCCGGGCATAAGAGGAGTGACGATCCCAGGCAGTGGAGACACTCAAATCAAAGCCTCCCTGTACATGGACGATGTCGCCGTCTTCTGCTCGGATCCGCCGTTGGTGCGCAGACTGATCCACATCTGTGACCAGTTCGAACTGGCCTCAGGAGCCAAGGTAAATCATGGGAAGAACGAGGCCATGTTCTTCGGGAACTGGGCTGACTGATCCTTTGTCCCCTTCACTGTCAGGGCTGATGGCCTGAAAGTGCTGGGGATATGGTTCAGAGGGACCAGGGCATGCGTTAGAAACTGGAAGGAGCGAGTGTCTATGGTGAAAAGGAAACTGGGCATGTGGGAGCGATGCTCCCTTTCCATTGCGGGTAAGAACCTAGTCATCAGGTGTGAGGCACTCTCGCCGTTGCTGTACGTGGCGCAGGTCTGGCCCATTCCACACTCCTGTGTGGTAGTGATCACCTGAGCCATCTTCCGCTTTATCTGGAGATCGAAAATGGATCGTGTCCGCAGGGACGCGATGTATAAGCCTAGAGATAAAGGGGGAAAAAACATGCCCAACATCGCCCTCATACTTTTGTGTGCGGCTGCATCAAGCGGTGCGTAGACCCTCAGTATGCAAACACCAAATGTCACTACGTGCTGAGGTTCTACCTGTCCCCGGTTGTGAAGGATGGGTCTGGCCATGCTGCCACGGAATGCTCCAAGTAGTTGGACTGTGCTGTACCACCTGTCCCTTGTGGGAAAATTTATGCAGAGAAACACCTTGGATCACAAGTCCATCAGGCATTGAATGGCACGTAACGTGTTAGAGACCCTGAGGGAAAAGGAGAGGGTGGATCTTGTGGGATGGTTCCCCGAGAAGACTGTCAAAGTCATTTGGCAGAATACCTCATCGCCAGAATGTTCCAACAAGCACCAAGTTGTAGCTTGGCTGGTGGTGGGAAAGGCCCTCCCCGTCAGATCCTTCCTACACGCCAGGAGTCTCATCCCCTCGGCACGTTGCCCTCGAGGTGGCTGTGGTGGGGAAGAGACCGTTGTTCACCTCCTTGTAGATTGTGCCTTTGCAAAGAAGGTCTGGAGAGAGATGCAGTGGTTTCTGTCGAGGTTCATCCCGAGCAGTTCTGTGACACAGGATTCTGTGCTCTACGGGCTGTTCCCAGGGACACACATCAAGACAAACATCAACTGCAGCTGGAGGATCATCAACTTGGTGAAAGACGCTCTTTGGTCTGCCTGAAACTTGTTGGTCTTCCAGCGCAAAGAGTTGTCCCCAACCGAGTGTTGCAGGACTACGTGCTGAGGGACACACTAAAGCTTGGGGCAGCTGCCACAAAGGCACAATGGGGAAGGGTCGCTTCCTAAGGCCTTTCTGTCACAGTGCACCGAGGGGCTGGGAACTGTGTAGAGCCCCTCGGGCTGTACAGCTCCAAATGAATGTCTGCAAATGATTGTAATATTCATTGTTTGTACTGATGCACCTTGTGATACATGTTGTAAAAGTTGAACCTGATTGTACTTTTGTGATGGTGATTTTGAAATGGTTTGGAATGTGGTTGAAGATATTTTATGAATAAAGTATATTTTTGCAAAAAAAAAGCTCCAGTCAGCAAAATAAAGGTTAATTAATTACAAAACTAATGCTGCAAGTTACTTAAGTAAACGTGATAAAGTTAGTAACTAAAACACAGATACGAAGATTAAAACGCAGATAAAGGATAAAAGATACTTACAGATGAAGTTTCAAATCAGCCTCTGTGAGATGTCAAAGCGAGCTCGTTGCTTAAATTCTTTCTTTCCGAAGCCAAGGGGTTGAAGCTTGAGGTGCAGTTTAACAGTTGCAATGACTTCTGTCATTGAAGAGTTGGGGTTTGCCTTTGCAGATGGACTCAATAAGCAGAACAGGTCCTGAGGGTGAGTAAAAGCTCCTGTTTTCTCTTTTATGGTACTGCAGGTCATGGCCCTTGATAGCCTGATTTAGTACAGCAGTCCGACTGCTGTTTCTGTAAACCTTCCTCGGTCTTTCCCTGATGAGAAACAGTTTCTGTTTCAAGGTGTCTCTCTCATGGTCTTCAAGATGGTTCTCTCTTTAGGCAGCTTCCAGCCCTTTCTTATAGTATGAAACCCAAAGATGGCTGTTCCCAAACTAATGAATCATGCTTCCAAATTAAGCATTTGTCATTCAAACAGCCTATCTCTCTCTGAGGTCCTTTTTTAGCTTTTCATTTAGGTCCTTTTCAGTTAATTGTCTTTGTCCTGAAAGGAGACCAGCAAGTGGAAGGATCTCATTTACACTTGTGAAACAGTCATTGAATAATAATAGAGATAAAAACAAAAAACTGCAGATGCTGGAAATCGAAAACAAAAACAAAATTACCTGGAAAAACTCAGCAGGTCCGGCAGCATCGGCGGAGAAGAAAAGAGTTGATGTTTCGAGTCCTCATGACCCTTCAACAAAACTAGGTGAATCCAAGGAAGGGGTGAAATATAAGCTGGTTTAAGGTGTGTGTGTGTGTGTGTGTGTGTGTGTGTGTGTGTGGGGTGGGGGTGGGGGGGGCGGTGGTGGGGTGTTGGGTGGGGGGAGAGAAGTGGATGGGGGTGGTGTGGTTGTAGGGACAAGCAAGCAGTGATAGAAGCAGATCATCAAAAGATGTCACAGACAAAAGAACAAAAGAACACAAAGGTGTTGAAGTTGGTGATATCTAAACGAATGTGCTAATTAAGAATGGATGGTAGGGCATTCAAGGTATAGCTCTAGTGGGGGTGGGGGGAGCATAAAAGATTTAAAAAATATTTAAAAATAATGGAAATAGGTGGGAAAAGAAAAATCTATATATTTATTGGAAAAAACAAAAGGAAGGCGGAAGAAACAGAAAGGGGGTGGGGATGGAGGAGGGAGTTCAAGACCTAAAGTTGTTGAATTCAATATTCAGTCCGGAAGGCTGTAAAGTGTCTAGTCGGAAGATGAGGTGCTGTTCTTCCAGTTTGCATTGGGCTTCACTGGAACAATGCAGCAAGCCAAGGACAGACATGTGGGCAAGAGAGCAGGGTGGAGTGTTAAAAAGGGAAGCGACAGGGAGGTTTGGGTCATTCTTGCGGACAGACCGCAGGTGTTCTGCAAAGCGGTCGCCCAGTTTATGTTTGGTCTCTCCAATATAGAGGAGACCGCATTGGGAGCAACAAATACAATAGACTAAGTTGGGGGAAACGCAAGTGAAATGCTGCTTCACTTGAAAGGAGTGTTTGGGCCCTTGGACGGTGAGGAGAGAGGAAGTGAAGGGGCAGGTGTTACGTCTTTTGCGTGGGCATGGGGAGGTGCCATAGGTGGGGGTTGAGGAGTAGGGGGTGATGGAGGAATGGACCAGGGTGTCCCGGAGGGAACGATCCCTATGGAATGCCGACAAGGGGTGTGAAGGGAAGATGTGTTTGGTGGTGGCATCATGCTGGAATAATGTCTTTTGTGATCCTTGAGATAAGCAGTTTGATAAGGTTTTGGAACCAACACTGAAAGGTGCCAAGTTGTCTGTTGATACATCTTGTTTCTGAACAAAGGCTTTTAAAGAAGTCTTTTTAACAAACATGCTCTTTTTAAACAGGTGTCCTTATAAATCTATAATATCATAACTACACATTTGTGACAGAAGTTTAAATTGGTGTGCTGCCTGTATTCCTCATGTTTGTTTTGGGAGTTAACCAATTTGTAGACCACGTTCTACAGCGAAATCCATTCTCTGTTGCATTGACTACAATGAGAATGAGTGATGATGCTAACACTATGGAGCTCTCACAGTAGTCTGTTTGTAATCCACCGTGCTTATTAGCATATTCAGCTATTCATGCCTGCTTTCTTTTTACCTAAGAAGCCATTCTTTTCTTCTCCACCCAGCGTGGCCAATTACTATCACGTACTGCTCTACAGTAGGGATGACAGGTCAGCATGAAGTTCAGTATTGAGGTAATTTTCTGTCAGTCACAAGGCACACTTGACTTTGATGCAAGTTTTGGACTTTTTCCTTTGATGTGAGAAGTCAGCTCGTTATCAGGTCAGCAAGAAGCAGAGAAGATTTACCATGGACACTAAAATCAGTTTCTATGGTAATGTGAACTCTCATAATCATATCAATCAGGCACTAAAGTTATTTGGGCTCCAGGGTCTACCTTGGTCACACATCAATTGTTTCAATGGAAGCTTGAACTTTTACTTTCTCAAGTTCTTTTTTGTCACCACCATTTAGTGTCTCCCAGCCTTTACGATAAATGCAATGTTAATATCTGAGCTGGTGGGTGTGAGTGTGAAATCAAATGATGGTGTGACTTTATTGTCACTTCTTTTTGATGTTGCTCCACTGCCTGGCCTAGTTGCACATCTTGGGTATCTGAAAGGAAAAAATGCAGAAGGGTAAATTGTGGTGTGGGGAGAATGGTGGTGAGGGGGGGGGGGGGCGGGGTGCGGTGGTGGTGGTGGGGGAAGTAAAAGGGCATATTTACACCGCCTACAGCTTGTATATCAGAACAGTGTAGGATGAAGGGAGATAGGCTGAGTTGCTGACTAGGTTTAAGGCTACCGTCACATTCAATGGTTTAGCTCCTCCACTGGCCACGGCCTCAGCAATGGGATTTCCAATAACAGTCAATACTGTCTCCTTCATGGAGGATTTACAGGTGCACCTGTCCCACTCTGTTTAGCTCCTGCTGTTTCCAGTTCCAAGCTACCTTGTACTATTAGAGTGAGGGAAGTGTGTCAGTGAGTATTTTTTATATTCTTTTACTGGATGTGAGAGCACCGGTTAGGCCAGCATTTATTGCCCATCAATAATTGCCCTTGAGAAGGTGGTGGTGAGCTGTCTTCTTGAACCTCTGCAGTCCTTGTGGTGTAGTTATACCCACAGTGCTGTTAGGGAGGGAGTTCCATGATTTGGCCCAACGACAATGAAGAAATTGCGTTATATTTCCAAGTCAAGATGGTGAGTGGCTTGGAGGGGAACTTTCAAGTGGTGGTGCTCCCATGTGTCTGCTATCTTTGTCCTTCTAGATGGTGGTGGCCATGGGTTTGGAAGGTGCTGCCTTAGGAGCCTTGGTGAGTTTGCAGTGCATTTTGTAGATGCTACACACTGCTGCTACTGTTCATTGGTATGGATGAAGTGAATGTTTGTGGAAGGGGTGACAATCAAGCGGGCTGCTTTGTCCTGGATGGTGTCAGGCTTCTTGAGTGTTGTCGCAGCTGCATTCATCCAGGCAAGTGGAGAGTTTTCCATCACACTCCTGACTTGCACCTTGTAGATGGTGGACAGGCTTTGGGGAGTCAGGAGGTGAGTTACTCGCCCCAGGATTCCCAGCCTCTGACCTGCTCTTGTAGCCACAGTATTTGTATATTTTTTTAATTCATTGGATGTGGGTATGGCCATTGCTGGCTAGGCCAGCCTTTATTGCCCATCCCTAATTGCCCTGCATTTAAGAGTCAAGCACATTGCTGTGGGGTATGGAGTCACATGGAGGCTAGATCAGGTAAGGGCAGCAGATCTCCTTTTCTATAGGACATTAGTGAGCCAAGTGGGTTTTTATGATAACCGGCAATGGTTTTGTGGCCATCATCAGACTTTTAATTCCAGATTTTCATTGAATTCAAATTTCACCATCTGCCATGGTGAGATTCAAACCCGGTTCCCCAGAGAATTACTAGGTCTTCTGGAATACGAGTCAGTGACAATACCACTATGCCACCACCTCCCCCACATGGCTAGTCCAGTTCAGTTTCTGGTCAATGGTAACCCCCCAGGTATTGATAGTGGGGGTTTCAGTGATGGTAATGCCGTTGAACCATGATGGCTCGATTCCCTCTTATTGGAGATGGTCATTGCCAGGCAGTCCATGTCCATACCCATGTCCAAATGCAGCAAGACCTAAACAATATCCTTGGGCTGACAAGTGGCAAGTAACATTCACGCCAACAAGTGTCCGGCAATGATCATCTCCAGCAAGAGAGAATCTAACCATCGTCCTTTGATGTTTAATGGCATTTCCATCACTGAATAGCCCACTACCCTGAGAGTTACCATTGACCAGAAACTGAACTGACTCACCATATAAATACTGTGGTTACAAGAGCAGGTCAGAGGCTAGGAATCCTGGGGTGACTAACTCACCTCCTGAGTCCCCAAAGGCTATCCACCATCTACAAGGCGCATATCAGGAGTGTGATGGAATACTCCCCACTTGCCTGAATGAGTGCAGCTCCCGCAACACTCAAGAAGCTTGACACCATCCAGGACAGAGCAGCCCGCTTGATTGGCACCTCATCCACACATATTCATTCAATTCACCACCAACGCACAGTAGCAGCAGTGTGTACCATCACCCTGAAAGTTCCCCTCCAAATCATTGACTATCCTGACTTGGAAATATATCGCCGTTCCTTCACTGTTGCTGGATCAAAATCCTGGAACTCCCTTCCTAACAGCAATGTGGGTGTAGCTACACCACATGGACTGCAGCGGTTCAAAAAGGCAGCTCACCACCACTTTCTCAAGGGCAACTAGGGATGAGCAATAGATGCTGGCCCAGCCAGCGAAGCCCACATCCCATGAATGAATGAAAAAAAACTTGTGTGCCACTTGTCAGCCCAAGCCTGGGTATTGTTGAGGTCTTGCAACATTTGGATATGGACTGCTTCAGCATCTGAGTTGCGAATGGTGCTGAACATTGTGCAATCATTAGTGAACATCCCCACTCGTGACCGTACGATAGAAGGAAGATCATTAATGAAACAGCTGAAAATGGTTGGGCCCAGAGCACTATGCGATCTGTTCGGCTGCTGTGGCAGTCATGGTTGAATAGCTGGTAGCATCATCAAGTATGTGACGTTGTGGTTAAGCATGTGAATGTTAGGAATAAACCCAGATTGATACAGATTGTTGGTAGATGAGGGATGGGGATATAATAAATCGAACAGTGGCTGAGGTCACTGGTGCAATTTGTAGGACATGGCATTCGAAGATACATTTACTGGCCTTGACCACCAGCATGAGGGCACTGAACTTCTTGCGACATGCCATCCAGGCCCTCAGGACTTGATTCTTGGCATTAACCTCTATAGGGCTATCTGTCATTTGAGCATGCCCCCACAAGTACAGAACATCTCTCCTACTTCCCACATTCTCCAACAAGGCCTCAAGTGTATTGTCTGAGAGCCCAGGAGCCCGCTCTGTCCCATATTGTGACATTCTAACTGTTACAGGGTAGATTTAGTTCTTTGACTACTGCCAGCATCTGCTCCAGTTACAACATAAAGGTGGAGAATAGCTTTAAGCAGTGCTCACTTAAACTGGTGCTAGGACATTACAATTTCAGGTCACCTGCTTATGCATACAGCCAATGAATAGCACAACTAGTGCTAGCTGTAGGCAGCATGTATTCAAATAAGCAAGCAGCACAAAGTTGGCATGTCGCCTTCATTACATTGAACGGGTGCAGATTAATTGCACATCGCAATCCTCATGTGTGTTTCGGAGGCTAGCGAACTCAGATCACTTCTCTCTTCTCCCACGGTTTCCTAACTCAGTCTGGCCTATATAAGACTCCAGCCCCACACCGACAGTGGCCCAAGAGACACATCAGTTTCCAGTCAGGGAGGGACATAAATTTCGGCTTTGCCAGCAATACCTACATCCTGTAAATGAATAACAAATAGAAACAAACAGCAACAAGGCAGCTAGACAGGAATGGACTGTCATTGCCTGGATTGAAGCATCAACTGATAAAAGTTCCATTCCTCACAGATTTCCATAGTTGTGTGGCTTACACAGCAGAATTCAGCTGTGCTCATAGATCTGTTATGTGCTCTGCTGTAGACTGCGAAGCAAGAAGTCAGCAAAACCCAAGTAAAATCCTTTATCAGGCAGAAGTGCCTACATTTAAAATTCAGTCCATCCATTTTCTGCTGAAATTCAAATGAAATGCAGATCACAACATGTTGACTGGGTGATGGCCAGAAACAACCAGAAATATAAACTGCTGCTAGAATCATTCGAAGATCCTCTTGTTTACAGAAAGAAAATTGACCCTTTTTTCGCAGGGGATAAAGGTTACAGTGAGCAAACTCCATGAGAGCCAAGTTATGTTAGTTATTTTTGTGAGAAATTAGCTCAGGTTTCAAGGGGGAAGGAATTTGTATAAATGGCCCCCATTCCTCAGGTATAACAGGAATCTGGACCAATTTTAGGCACATATGTCTCCCAACATATTCACTCCCAAAAGATGCCAAATGCGAAATGGAGAAGATACTGCTTTGATACCCGATGCCTAACTCAAATAAGTATAGACTCCTGATTAGCATATGCAAGTGCTAATGTCTGCTTTAAGATCCCAATCTAAAGTAGGCCATAAAAGTAGGTGGAGCTTGCATTGCAGAAACTCTGACTAGTTTTTCCTGGTATAGGGCAGGCTAACCAGTTACTCTTAAAAAGGCAGTTGAAGGCAAGGTAAGTACTTGTCTTTTCTTATCTTAATACGGAATCAGGAGGAGCAGAAGAGTTCCACAGCAGAAATCCCAACACATAGCCACACTCCCTCCCATTCGCCTCCCCTCCCAAGAACATACCTGAGAGCTACTGCTGGCATCCTGAGATAGATGAAGTTGTTCCAGATTCAGATGCTTGTAGCTTACTGGCTTCATGGTACTGAGATCCACGGATCAACATCAGGCTAACTCTCTGGGCACGTGTTTGAATTAGGCCACCATTTTACAACTGTAGTCAGGAGCCAACCAATTCCTCCCCAATGTCTTTTCCAAGCTTGTCTCTTCTTCTTACATGAAAACTTGAAGCAGAAATAGCCACCTAAGTTCAAGAAGGGCTTTAGTGTTAACACCAGCTTCCCAAAATGCAGAAAATTGTTGGGGTGGGGTCTAATGAATTTGGATTGAACAAACCAACTGATCCCAAAATGACCTGGCTGCCATAAAGTGAAATGTGATTGTGATCCCGTTCTCCTCCTGCCCCTGTCCTTACTGACCTACATTGGCTCCTGGTCAAAAAACATATTGATTTTGTTTTCAAATCCCTCCAGAGACTTGCCCCTCCCTATCTCTATAATCTTTTTCAACCCCACAACCTTCCAAGATATCTACAGTCATCTAATATTCACCTCCAATTTTAATTGCTCCAACATTGGTGGCCATGCCTTAGTTGCCTGGGCCCTAACCTCTAGATTGTCTTCTTTAAACCTCTCGGCCTCTCAACCTCACTTTCCTCCTTTCAGATACTCCTTAAAGCCCGCCTCTTTGACCAAGATTTGGGTCACCTGATCTATGATCTCCTGAGGTGTCTTGGTGGCACACTTTGTTTTATAAAGCTCCTGTGGCACGCCTTGGACATGTTATTACATTAACGATGCTTTGTAAACATAAGTTAGTGGTGGTGATGGTGATGAAACAGGCCTTGGTTGGGTTTCCACTAAATGGTGCCAGGGGCCTAAAGGCCATGGCATGATTTTATTGGTGCCGTGACTTATTTTTAATCTTTTAGAGGGGGTGACCGACGCAGATTACTGCCTGGCAACAGCAGCATGGCAAGAGAAGCCAACTAGTCAGAGAGGCCCAGTTAAGTCTTACAACTTTGCCTGTTTTAAAATTCCTTACGGGTGGCAAGCAACGACAGTGCTCCCCCGACCTAGACTTTACAAGGAAGCTTTTGGCCTCCGCATTCCCTATTGATTATCTGCAGTGAGTTATTTAAATGAAGCCAAGCTGTTAAGAGCTGCAGGGTCTCCATGGCCCTAGATTTTCCCATTGAACCCGCTGCCAGGCACCACTCTACATGATCTCCAAATCCTACTTAGCATTGAGGCCAATGGGCGAAATGTCAGGAAACTGATGTAGGTTCGGCCGACCGGTTGCAGAACTGGTGAGAACTGGCTTCTGCGGGGTGGGGGGTGGGTGGGACCTGCCAGAATTAAGCATTTCTCAGGCACTTAACTGGCCAGCATCGGGCCTTCCCCAGAATCCAGAACCCTGGGGGATGGGAATCCTGCCCATTGTGATCTGCCAACCAATTAGAGGCTGCCATCTCTCCATTGCAGGCTTTCAGTAGCCGCCCCTCTGCCTGACACCAAGTCTCTTGAGTGTATGCTACGTGCCTTTGAAAGAGGGACTCCATGTAGAAGACACCTATCAATAGATGTCAATTGGCTCAATAATGAGCCTAATTGACAGCCTGCTGCGAGTGGGCAGGTTTTCCCCATGGGCCTGTTTCTGCCTCCAACTTAATCATGGGAGATTTTCCTGCCACCAGGGAATTGATGTGTGGCCTCTCCCATTATTAGGGAAGCTTAGCTGCTATGTTCCCTACTTAGATGGGCTGCATTAAACCCAGCCCATTGTCTTCAACATAATTCATTGTGTCATTTATAGGTGAAATTATCATGCCATAATGAGGTTGATTGTCAATTGTTTTACCAGGTGTTAATAGGGAATAACAGCCTTGAAATGGCATCAATAAATGTACCATCCCATTATCCTGATGATATAACCTGTTCCATTTTGAAAGAGTTCGACTGCTTTATATAACAAACCACCTGTTTGTTTTGGACGTGGGCCCCTTTTAACATGCAAATTTGGATCCGATGATGTAAATAGGACCACTATTTTAGGGTGGAACTGGTTAGCGGGTGAACCATGTAGTCTTCAATCACTTCTATGAGTAATAGGGCCAAAGACATTCAGCAACTGGAGTTTTGATATTATTTTTATGCACATATACTCCCCTCAGGAATACTCCTCCAGGAACAGCCCACCAAGAATACTCCTTCAGGAATAGTCCTCCAAATATATTCCTCCAGGAAAACTCCTCCAGGAATAGTCCTCCAAGAATAGTCCTCCAGGAATAGTCCTCCAAGAATAGTCCTCCAAGAATAGCCCTCCAAGAATAGTCCTTCAAGAATAGTCCTTCAAGAATAGTCCTCCAGGAGTAACCCTCCAGAATAGTCCTCCAGGAATAGCGCTCAAAGAATAGTCCTCCAAGAATGGCCCTCAAAGAAAAGCCCTCCAAGTATTGCCCTCAAAGAATAGTCCTCCAAGAATGGTCCTTCAATAATAGACCTCCAGGAGTAGCCCTACAGGAATAGTCCTCCAGGAATAGTCCTCCAAGAATAGTCCTCCAGGAATAGTTCTCCAGGGATAGTACTCCAAAAAAAAATCCTTCAGGCCCTGGAAAAAAAAATCTGTGTCGGTGCCCCCAATCACTCCTCCCTGTGATTGTGACCCCTCAACTGTAATATTCTAGCTTGTGGGAAGCCTAATATTGGTAGACCTCAATCCGATGAGCTGCATTCAGTGTGCATTTGGCATCCCATAGCTCTCTGGTGTAATGACAGGTCATGAGCTCTGCGAGTCATTCACCCAAATGTCAAAATCGACCCCAATGTCTCCCTACTTTTCTGACTCCATTTCGTCACCCAAGACAAAAAAAGGTTGAACAATTTTCCCCATGAAGCCAGTGTTCCTTTAATCCTGTAAACTGTAAAAACAGATTTAAAAACTATTTCAGAATTGTATCTTCCTCTCTTTTCTCAGTTCACTTCTTGTCTTCTTCATTTGAATTCTAGTCCTGTGTCTTAAGATAAAATGAAACTCCTTTATTCAAGTTCTTTCCCCATTTCTCAATTTTTGTGCTCTTCAAAATCTTTTACTGAACTGTCACTCAGTGTGCTCATGATGATGGAGAATGGTTTATTCTCATTTTTAGAAATTTAGTGCATAATGTTAGCAATTTGCATGATATCCTCAGCACAGCTCACTTATAACTGATTGGTGATTGGCATTTGATTTACAATGCAGAATCTCTTTAAAAACCCACCGGAGGATTCATAGTCTCACTTTGCAAATGGTGAAATCAGCTCATAGACTCAAGGATTTTGGCTCATTCTGCCTGTGCTGGCTCCACGTTAAATTTATTCTAAATTTTTTTTCACCATCCGCATAGCCTTTAGGGTTTTCCAATTAATGCTATGAAGTACTTAACAGGGATAAAAGCTTTTGCAACAGAAAACATGACCACCACTAGCCCAACTGCCTCCTTTTTTAAACCTTCACAATTGTGCCCTTGCAAACTCCAAACTGTCATACTGTTATAGCGATGTAAAGCACAAATCACTCATAAGGGATTGGGAAACAAATTGTGGGTTCATTTATTGAAACTAGGCACATGAGAACATTTATACAAAGGTAGAAAGCTTGAAGACTTGAGAGCTGGCTGTGTTCTGCTTACAGGCAAAAGTGAAACTAAAACTGGATCCCATGACGCACTTCCCTTCTTGTGATATCATGCTTCTATCCCTTAAAGGCATATTATTACAACATTCCCCTTTCTTTTTAAAGATACTTTCCTCTCTTCCAAAGAAGTAGAACCATTTACAATCCATGTTAATGTTTAGTTACCATTACGTAAGTGTATAGAACTAATGAATCCATGAGTCTTTAAAGCATAGAGGTAACCTGTTAGTTTGCCAAGATCTTATAATTGTAACCTTGTCTAGAGTTTTCTTTAATTGCTCACAGTGATCTGTGGGATTGTCATTCTTGGATGTTGTTCCTGGGATTGCATTTGGGATCTTGTCCTAGATGCAATTAGACTATATGTTGGTTGAGGAGCTGGAATAGCTCTGATTTGTCATTGGTTATGCCTCACCATTGCGCCTTTGTGTTTAATTACCTCATAGGACCTTGGTTTGAAATAAATTCTCGTCACCTCAGGTGGTTACTACACACCTACTATGGGATCCTGAATGTGAACTTGTTGCTCCAACTGTAACCTTGGCAATTCTGTGCCTGCATTTTTATTTTGCATGTTGGCCATCTTCTCTTGCGGTTTTAGAAGTTGCTCCCTAGTTTCAGTAGAATGGGTAGGAGTAGGTAGATTGGTACATACTAGTCTGCCTAACATGAGTTCTGCTGGGGATGGAGTAGTTCACTTAAAGTTGTTGCTTTCAGATGTAATGTTGCAATGTGTAGATCTTGCTTGGTCTGTCGTCATTTGAGAATTAGGGATCTAACTGTGTGAAAAGGAGCGCGAGAGGAGTTGAGAGTTGAAAAGGACTGTGACAGGAGCTGGGAGTTGAAAAGGAGCTGGGAGAGCAGTGGTGACTGAGGGAGTTCAGTGAGGAGGGAACAAGGTGATCCTTTGAGTACTGTGAGTATGGTCGGGTAAGTATTTTTGTGGTTCATCGTTTGTAAGAGCTATATTCTGTAACAACAAGGAGCAGGGAAGAAGGGCCCTAGAGTAATTGATATTATTTGATATTAAGTATCTTCCAAAAAGTTTAATTTAATGTAAAGGGGTAAGTCATGGCAGGAGAGCTCAAAGCTGTGGTGTGCTCCTCCTGCTCTATGTGGGAAGCCAGGAACATTTCCAGTGCCCGGGGCCAGCACATGTGTGGGAAACACCTCCAGCTACAGCTCCTGGAAGCCCAGGTTTCGGAGCTGGAGTGACGGCTGGGGACACTGTGGAGCATCCATGAGGCGGTCAGTATCATGGATAGCAGATATAGACAGGTGGTCACACTGCAGGTTAACAGTCCACAGGCAGAAAGGGAATGGATGACCATCAGGCAGAGCAAGAGGACTAGACAGGTAGTGCAGGAACGTCCTGTGGCTATTCCCCTGCAAAACAGATATACCGCTTTGGATGTTGTTGAGGGGAATGGCCTCTGGGGGAAAGCAGCAACAGCCAATGTCGTTGCACCATGGTTGGCTCTGCTGCACAGGGGAGGAGTAAAAAGTGTGGGAATGCAATAGTTATAGGGGATTCAATTATAAGGGGAATCGATAGGCGTTTCAGTGGCCACAAATGAGACTCCAGGATGATACATTGCCTTCCTGGTGCTAGGGTCAAGAATGTCTCACAGCGCCTGCAGGACATTCTGAAGGGGGAGGGTGAACAGCCAGTGGTCATGGTACACATTGGTACATACAACGTAGGTAAAAAAAAGGGATGAGGTCCCAAAAGCACAATATAAGGAGTTAGGAAGTAAGTTGAAAAGTAGGACCTCAAAAGTAGTGATCTCATGATTACTACCAGTGCCATGTGCTAGTCAGAATAGAAATAGCAGGATATATCAGATGAATATATGACTGAAGAGATGGTGTGAGGGGGGAGTGTTTCAGATTCGTGGGACATTGGGACCGGTTCTGGGGGAGGTGGGACCAGTACAAATTAGATGGGTTAAACCTGGGCAGGACCGGGACTGATGTCCAAGGGGGAATATTTGCTAGAGTGGTTGGGGAAGGTTTAAACTAAAATGGCAGGGGGACGGGAACCTATGCAAGGAGTCGCGTGGGGGGGGGCGGTGGGGGGTGGGGGAGTTGGTGGTGGTGCTGGTAGTGGTGGTGGTAGGGAGGGGGAATCTAGGATAAGAACAAAAGACAGAAAGGGGAATAAGAAAAGTGATAGGCAGAGAAATAAAGGGCAAGAATCAAACAGGGCCTCAGTGAAAAATAATGAGAACGGGACAAGTAATGTTAAAAAGACAAGCATTAAGGCTTTGTGCCTTAACACAAGGAGCATTCGCAATAAAATGGATGAAATAACCACGTAAATAGATGTAAACAGGTAGGATACAGAGACATGGCTGCAAGGTGACCAGGGATGGGAACTGAACATCGAGGGGTATTCAATATTTAGGAAGGACAGACAAAAAGGAAAAGGCAGTGGAGTTGTATTGCTGGTTAAAGAGGAAAGTAACGCAATAGTGAAGAAATATATTAGCTCTGATGATGTGGAATCTGTATGGGTAGAGCTGAGAAACAATAAAGGGCAAAAAACGTTATTGGGGGTTGTAGTTAGACCTCCAAACTGTAGTGGTGATATTGGGAATGGCATTAAACAGGAAATTAGAGAGACATGAAATAAAGGAACATCTGTAATTATGGATGACTTTAATCTGCATATAGATTGGGCAAATCAAATTAGTAACAATACCATAGAGGAGGAATTCCTGGAGTGTATGCGGGATGGTTTGCTGGACTAATACGTTGAGGAACCAACTAGGGAACAGGCCATCCTAAACTGAGTATTGTCTAATGAGAAAGGAATAATTGGCAATCTAGTTGTGCAAGGCCCTTTGGGAATGAGCAACCATAAAAGATAGAATTCTTCATCAAGATGGAGACTGACATAGTTGATTCTGAGACTAGGGTCCTGAATCTTAAGAAAGGAAATTAAGATGGTATGAGGCACGAGTTGGCTATGATGGATTGGGAAATGTTACTTAAAGGGATGATGGTGGATAGGCAATGGCAAACATTCAAAGAGCCCATGGATGAACTGCAAAAATTGTTTATTCCTGTCTGGTGCAAAAGTAAAACAGGAAAGATGACCAAACTATGGCTTACAAGGGAAATTAGAGATAGTATTAGATCAAAGGAAGAGGCTTACAAATTGCCCAGAAAAAACAACAGACCTGAGCATTGGGAACAGTTTAGAATTTCGCAAAGGAGGACGAAGGGATTGATTGAGAAGGGGAAAATAGAGTACGAAAGTAAGCTTGTGGGGAATGTAGAAACTGACTGCAAAAGTTTCTACAGGTATGTGAATAGAAAAAGATTGGTGAAGACAAATGTAGGTCCCTTACAGTCAGAAACAGGGGACTTTATAATGGGGAACAAAGAAATGGCTGACCAACTAAATAGATACTTTGCTTCTGTCTTTACAAAGGAGGACACAAATAACATACCAGCAATGGTGGGGATCACAGGGTTTAGTGAGAGGGAGAAACTGAAAGAAATCAATATTAGTAGGGAAATAATGTTGGGGAAATTGAAGGCCGATAAATCTCTAGGGCCTGATAATCTACATCTCAGAGTACTTAAGGAAGTGGCCCTAGAAATAGTGGATGCATTGGTGGTCATCTTCCGAGGTTCTATAGACTCTGGAACAGTTCCTACAGATTGGGGGGTAGCTCATGTAACTCCACTATTTAAAAAGGGAGGTAGAGAGAAAACAGGGAATTATAGACCTGTCAGCCTGATGTCGGTAGTGGGGAAAATTCTAGAGTCCATTATAAAAGATTTATAATTTTGGGAAACAGTGGCAGAATTGGACAGAGTCAGCATAGATTTACGAAAGGGACTGATTCCTGGGTTGGCAGGACTGACGTATGAGGAGAGATTGAGTCGGTTAGGATTATATTTGCTGGAGTTCAGAAGAATGAGGGGGGGGGGATTTCATAGAAACCTATAAAATTCTAACAGGACTAAACAGGGTAGATGCAGGAAGGATGTTCCCGATGGTGGGGGTGTCCAGAACCAGGAGTCACAGTCTGAGGATACGGGGTAGACCAATTAGGACTGAGTTGAGGAGAAATTTCTTCACCCAGAGAGTGGTGAGCCTGTGGAATTCACTACCACAGAGAGTAGTTGAGGCCAAAAAGTTGTATGTTTTCAAGAAGGAGTTAGATATAGCTTGGTTGAAAGGGATCAAAGGTTATGGGGAGAAAGCGGGAGCAGGCTATTGAATTGAATGATCAGCTATGATCATAATAAAGGCTGGAGCAGGCTTGAAGGGCTGAATGGCCTACTCCTGCTCCTGGTTTCTACGTTTCTATGCTTGACAAATCTACTGGAATTCAGTAGAGTTCATGAGGGGGAGCCAGTGGATGTGGTTTATTTGGACTTTCAGAAGGCTTTCGACAAAATCCCACATAAGAGATTAGCATGTAAAATTAAAGCGCATGGGGTTGGGGGTAGTGTATTGAGATGGTTAAAAAACTGGTTGGCAGACAGGAAACAAAGAGTAGGAATAAACGGGTCTTTTTCCGAATGGCAGGCAGTGACTAGTGGGGTACCGCAGGGATCGGTGCTGGGACCCTAGCTATTCACAATATATATTAATGATTTAGATGAGGGAATTAAATGTAATATCTCCAAATTTTCAATGACACAAAGCTGGGTGGGAGTGTGAGCTGTGAGGAGGATGCAGAGGTGCTTCAGTGTGACTTGGACAAGCTGAGTGAGTGGGCAAATGCATGGCAGATGCAGTATAATGTGGATAAATGTGAGGTTATCCACTTTGGTAGCAAAAACAGGAAAGCAGATTATCATCTGAATGGCTATAAATTGAGAGAAGGGAATGTGCAACGAGACCTGGGTGTCCTTGTACAGCAGTCACTGAAGGTAAGCATGCAGGTGCAGCAGGCGTTAAAGAAGGCAAATGATATGTTGGCCTTCATAGCGAGAGGATTTGAGTACAGGAACAAGGATGTCTTGTTGCAATTATATAGGGCCTTTGTGAGACCACACCTGGAATATTGTGTGCAGTTTTGGTCTCCTTATCTAAGGAATGATATTCTTGCTATAGAGGGAGTGCAGCGAAGGTTTACCAGGCTGATTTCTGGGATGGCGGGACTGACATATAAGGAGAGATTGAGTCGGTTTGGATTATATTCACTGGAGTTCAGAAGAATGAGGGAGATCTCATAGAAATCTATAAAATTCTAACAGAACTAGACAGGATAGATGCAGGAAGGATGTTCCCGATGGTTGGAGAGTCCAGAACCAGGGGTCACAATCTGAGGATACAGGGTAGAACATTTAGGACTTAGATGAGAAGAAATTTCTTCACCCAGAGAGTGGTGAGCCTGTGGAATTTGCTACCACAGAAAGTAGTTGAGGCCAAAACATTGTATGTTTTCAAGAAGGAATTAGATGTAGCTCTTGGGTTGGAAGGGATCAAAGGATATGGGGAGAAAGCGGGAGCAGGTTATTGAGTTGGATGATCAGCCATGATCATAATGAATGGTGGAGCAGGCTGGAAGGGCCGAATGGCCTACTCCTGCTCCTACTTTCTATGTTTCTATACGTTTCTATGAATCATTCATTCAATTGAGGAGTTAGATCTAGGGTGATAAGGAGAAGAAGTAGGCTGATTGATATTCCACTTCTCACACATATCCTTTTTTTTAATTCATTCATGGCATGTGGGGTCCACTGGCTGGGCCAGAATTTATTGCCCATCCCTAGTTGCCCTTGAGAAAATGGTGGTGAGTTGCCTTCTTGAACTGCTGCAGTTCATGTAGTGTAGGTACACCCACAGTACTGTCAGGAAGGAAGTTCCAGGATTTTGACCCAGTGACAGTGAAGAAACGGCGATATATTTTGAAGTCAGGATGGTGAGTGACCTGGAGGGAAACTTCCAGGTGCTGGTGGTCCCATCTATCTGTTGCCTTTGTCCTTCGCAATGGTAGTGGTCTTCAGTTTGGAAGGTGCTGTCGAAGGAGCCTTGGTGAACGCACTTGGTACACACTGCTGCTACTGTACGTCAGTGGTGGAGGGAGTGGATGTTTGTGGATGTGGTGCCAATCAAGCTTTGTCCTGGATGGTGTCAAGCTTCTTGAATGTTGTGGGAGCTGCAGTCATCCAGGCAATTGGGGAGTATTCCATCACACTCCTAACATGTGCCTTGTAGATGGTGGACAGGTCTTGGAGAGTCAGAAGGTGGGTTATTCTGATATGGCTTACCAATAAATTGCAAACCGTTATCCATACTGATCTCTCTAGGCACACTAATGAACTGAAAATAGCACTTAGAGTGTGCACAATAGTTGTGCTTGACATATTGTGCAATTGTTGAATAATAGGGCACTTAGTAAAATTGTTGATGATTAAGTCAATGCCTTGGACATGAAGGAAGTTGAATGTAATTTTGGATGAAGGATCAGTAGGAACTTCATGGGGAATTAATGGTTCTTTGTGCTGACTTGACATATGCTCCTGACATGCCTTGCACTTCTTGACAATTAGTTCAATGTCATTGTTCATCCCTGGTCAATAGACTTTCTGTCTTGAGAGCGTTCTCATCTGATCTTTTCCCATGGTCAGAAACTTATCTGTGTCGGGTGGGCTGGGCGGAAGCAGGTGGTGGCGGGCGCGGAGCCAATTCCCGCCCGGGATCGGCTGTGCGCCGCCACTTAACTTTGGCAGGCCAATTAAGGCCTGCCCAGCATGACGCAGGGCCAGTAGCGTTCAACGCTATCTGTGCGGGCAGGAGGAGGAGCGAGAGTCGGGGCCTGCTCTCTTTCACGCATGCGTGCAAAAAAGCACAGGAATATCCCTGAGGCACGGAGATGCCTCAGGGAGATTTAAGTTGCTTAAAAAATTTATAAATAAAGTACAAAATTATTTAAACATGTCTCTTCATGTGACAGTGTCACATGAGCTGGGACATGTCTTTATATTTAAGAAAACGTTATCGTTTAATTAATAAAAGAGTTAGGAAACCTCATCCCGCTCATGGACGAGGTTTTCATAAAAACGCGAAGGCAGCTTGGACTCTGCGCCTCCCCACCAACCTTAAGGTTGGACGGGTAGAGTTGCAAACAACTTTAATTGTTTTTTTTTATGGCCTTAATAGGCCGTTGACAGTTTGGCAGGTATGCAGCTGCCTCAGGCATGCGCCAGCCGAAGTAAATATCGAACTGATGCACAATGACATCCAGACACACCCCCGACATCACCTCACGTCATTTTGCGTGTTGGTGTGTCGGGCCCTCTCTCGCACGCCAACGGCAATATTCAGGCCCATGTGTGAGTGATGAAGTTATTGAAGCATATCAAGTCGCAAACATTCTGGTATGATGACCTGCCTTCCTTTATAAATGATTCCCTGGGCGATGCCTGTCTCATCCCAATAAGATCAAAGTGGTCTTGTGGGCAGGATTTTCATTTCGGCGCGCCTGACATGCATGAGCATGAAATAGCGTGCGATGATGTTGGGCGAGCATCATGCGATATTTCGATCAACAGGAGCACGTAGGAGTCGGCAGCATGCCCTCCAACAATTAAGAGGGCCATTAAGCCCACTAATCAATTAATTAGTGATATTTTCCTTACCCATCCAATCTTACGGTTGGCAGGTGAGCGAATAGGCCAAGTAGCCTTTGCATTTTTGGCGAAACCCCATCCACGGGTGGGATGAGGTTTTGGACAGTGATTAAAAAACAATGGGCGGAATTTTTCCCCCTTTAGGGGGGAGGTTCAAGAGTGGGCGTGTGGAGGAGTGGCCCCAATCAGTGCCCCCGATTGGGGGCGCGCCACCATTTTACGTGGGCGGGCCAATTAAGGCCCGCCCCGCATGATGTCCGCAAAGAAGTGCTATGTGCTCCCTGTGTGGGCGGGGGGATTCCCTCAGTCAAGACATTGGGACGCTCACCCGATGTCATCGCACAGTATTTCATGCTCATGCATGTCGGGCACGGGCCTGCACGCTGAACTGAAAATCCTGCCCACAGGACCATTTTGGTCTTATCGGGATGAGACAGGCATCCCTTTCATGCATGCGCGTGAAAGAGCGCACTCATCTCCCTGAGGCTCAGTGCTGCCTCAGAGAGATCAGCTACACATCAAAAAATATTGAAAACAGAGAAGAAAAAATTCCATGACATGTCCCCTCATGTGACACTGTCAGATGACTTGGGACATGCCCATCACTTTCAGTTTCACTTTTATTAAACATTTATAAACATACATGAAACCTCATCCTGCCCGTGGATGAGGTTTCATGCTTTTTCCAATGTCCGCCAGGGCTCCCGGCCTGCCCGCCTACCTTAAGGTTGGACGGGCAGGACCACTGGTTACACTAATTACTTTGTCAATAGCCTCAGCTAGCTGATTCGGCTGAGCCCCTGCCGACCTGAAAATTGTCGGGAGTTCCGCCCGACGTCATCCCGCGCCATTTACCCTACAGTGAGCGGGCCCCGCCCCCCACTCGCCGACTAGGAAATCCTGGCCAATAAAAGTTTTTAAACCTAATTTTTAACATGTCCCTGCTCAGGTGACAAAGTCACATGAGAGGACATGCTTTCTGTATTTTTGAAAGCTTTATTTTTAATGTTGAAATTCTTCAGCTCCTTGAGGCAGCTCTCTGCCTTCAAGGAGCTTCCACTATGCGCACCCGTGTGCATGCGCACACTTCAGCGCTTGCGCTCCTCCCAACAGTGCTGAGGTTATCAACGCATGTTTCACGCTGGCTGGCTGTTAATTGGCCAGCCATCGTGAAATCGCGGTCAGGGCCCTATTTTGGGTGGAGGACATTTGCGTGGCCGCACCCGAGCCCGCCCACGCAAAGAGGAGAAGACCCTCCCCCATGTGTTTGTGGACATGCTGGGTTGAATCGGGCCATCCTTCAATGGTGGTTTTCCACAGTTTCTGTCGTGTGGAATCTTTTGCCGTTTCTTCTAGCAGCTGCTGGCATATGCATTGCTCAAGGTGTACCGGATCAGTTGACTGACTTGCGCTCTTGCAAGAGTAATGTTGCAGCTCCCTTGAACCTGCCAGTTTTGTCGAAACATTCTGGATATTTTAACATTAGGCCGTGAACTTAGATGATAGGAGTAGTTTCTGAGGTTGATCTGCCGTTTGAAGTCTGACTAGTTTCATGGATTGTCACTAGTGCGTGGTCACAGCATGCCGGTAGACCTGCAATCACTGGGCCTTTGGTCTCTACGATGTTGAACTCCTGAGACACCCAGGAGGATTGACTGTACTTGCACTCCAGAACCGTGCAACTCACACATGGGATTAGTGAATCATTGTAAACTGAAAGTTGAGCAGTGGTGGGTTTCAAAATGATCATCCAAGTCTGTTGATACATGTCTTTTAGGATCCGCAGAGGTAGTATGTTAGCACTTGCCCCTGCATCAATCTTAGCTAATAATGAGTAGTTCTAACTTTCTTAGGCAGATAATTTCAATCTTTGCAAACACTTTGGAAGCTGAAATGGTATCTGTGTTTCCACAAGATTGACAGTGTGATACCTGTGTTCACTTCTCTTCGTCTAGTCATGCACATCATCGTCTTTTTCTGGTTTGTCAATCACCTCATGGAAAAACTTTCCCCCCAATTGGGGGGATGTGTGGGAGTGGGTGTGGGAGCGGGCGTGTCTCCGATTGACGCCCCCGATTGGGGGCATGCCACCATTTTATATGAGCAGGTCAATTAAGGCCCACCCAGTGTGACATCCGCCAGGAAGTGCTATGCACACCCTGTGTGGGCGGGGGGATTCCCTCAGCTGGGTCTGCACTCTTTCGCGCATGTGCGCAAATGAGTGCACTGATCTCCCTGAGACTAAGTGCTGCCCCAGGGAGATCGGTTCCATATTAAAATTTGCAATAAAAATGATAGAAAAATTTCCCTGACATGTCCCTGTCACATGCATTGGGACATGTCCATAACTTTAACTGAAACCTTTATTAAACATTTAAATACCGTCATGAAGTCTCATCCCACCCGTGGATGAGGTTTTATGCTTTTTCTGAAGACTGCCAGGGCTTCTGGCCTGTCCGCCAACCTTAAGGCTGGACGGCAGGCCCATTAATGATTCTAATTAGTTTTTCAATGGCCTCAATAGGCCGTTGACAGGTTGGCGGGTATGCAGCTGACTCGGCTGTTCCACCAGACGTCATCCCGTGTCATTTCACCCATCGGCGAGTGGGCCCCACCCCCACTCGCCGACCGGAAGATCCTGCCTTATGTGTGTATTTCTGACGGGATTGCAGATGGTCATTCTGATTGCTTGAAGGTCTGTTTGGAACAGTGCATGGCTCTTTGTAGATGCATCAGTCTTTGCTCTAGTGCAGTGCCGCTGCCAATGACCTTTTCTGTCATGTGCATTGTAGGACTGTTGGCAAGCTGGGCAGTTCCTTGGTGCATATGGAAGACTACACCTTCCACATGTCTTGTAGGCGTGGGTGTTCTTGTGAGTGCGTTGGCATTGTGCTTAGAACCTGTAAGTTTTGCTGACCTGTGAGGATCACTTTGTACTTACGCCTATCCTTGAGTAGCTCTTCGATGCTACATATGTTGGGTTTGTCCAGCAGATCTTTCTGGAATGCTTTCATGAGAATGCCAAACTTTGCCAAATCAACAATTCTGTCTGCTAGTTCTGCATCCGACAAATCACAGTTTGTACTTTCCTCTGCATCTGCTGACTCAGTGGTCTGTGGATTTTGTGGACTGTTGTTGAAATGACATGAACTCTAGTTGATGAAAATGGAAGTTTAACATTGTACTGAACTGGCCTTCCAATGTCATCTACATCTTTTGGGGATCCTTTAGCTCTTCTTTTGTTAATCTTGACATGTTCAGCCCGTGGTAGACCTTCATTTTCAATTGCTAGGCAAATTTTTACGGCTTGATTTGTCTGGTTCTGACACACCTAACGGGAATTAGTGAACCAGATGGGTTTTTACAACAATTGTTTCACAGTTATCATTAGGCTTTTAATTCCAGATTCAAATTTCACCATCTGCCATGGTGGGATTCAAACCTGGCTCCCCAGAGTATTACCCTGGGTTTCTGGAATACTAATCCAGTGAAAACGCCACTATGTCACTGCCTCCCCTAATTCAAATTCAAATCCCAATTCAAACTGGGGAATCTTGTTGACATTCTGACAATATCCCTTTGACCTTCCTTCTACCATAGTACCTGGGTTGAGTGTCGTTGTAGCTTCTTATGCATGCTTTTCCGAATCTCCACCCTTTATAATCGCAACCTCTCAGGCCAGATTTTTCTAACTTTTTTTTTGTTTGACTCTCCTTTGCTGATTTTCGATGTGGCCCACACTACGGTCACTTGCCTTTCCTGACTGACCTAATCGGGCGCCGGTCCTCTCGATGCACTGGCGTGCTCACTGAATTGACAGGCCATGCACTGCAATCTCACCATTCGCGACTGTCTGCTTTTCCTTGAGCACTACCTCGGCACTGTGTCCTCAAAGCTTCGCTGCACAGTCAGAACATTGTGTTTTCAACACTCTCTGATCCTGCAGCTTTGTTGCAGTCTGACTAAAGAATAGAGGGTCATTTCATGCCGTGTAGCACAACCTAAGGCTGTTCACCATGTCGTACTCATAGTTAATCTTGCTGCAATGCTGCTTGACCATCACTGAACATGATTTTTCGTTGTTGTAATGACACAAAGGCATCTATCACTCATATGGGATTGGGTAAACATATTGTGGATTCAGTTATTGAGTCTAGGCACATGGAAACATTTATATAAATTTAGGAAGCTTAAAGGCATCAATGTTGTGCTGTGTTCTGCCCCAAGGCAAAAATGAAACTAAAACTGGATTGCATGACATACTTCCCTTCCAGTGATGTCATGCTACTATCCCTGAAAGGCATATTGCAACACAAACTGCCAGCCGCCACTTCCTCCCACCGCCACCCAGCCACTCTTCAGGCAGGCTGCAGCAATGCTATCAGACTATTCAGTGTGAACTGTATTTTTTTCACCCTAGTTAGCTGCATTTGACAGGCGGCCTATGGGCAGTGACTCAGGATAATAAAAGCAACAGTATCAAGAAGACATAAAAACATTTCAGTTGCTTTCAGATATCCCTCAGCTGCGTAGCTGAAGGTTTGTCTGTCTGAACTTAACAATGGTTATTCTAGAAAAGAAATTCAAGCTAGCAGTTCATAATGACTCCACTGCGTCGATGCATTGAAGCGATTGTTTTATTCCTTTTGAAAGATAATAAGGTTACACAGTTTTCCACTGTCTTCAGACTGGCCAATGAAATAACCTGATTTGGGTTCAAACTTATTTTAAACCTGGATTGAACATATTTACTTTGATCAATGGATGATCTCATTTTTGACTGTTCCAAGATTGTGGACCATATTTGGGGCGAGGTATTAAGAGGAAGTCAGGATAGTGACATCAAGACACAACGCTGTGATGGTAATACAACATAAATTTGTTTTATTTTATCCTATTTGTTTATTGAAAAACGAGTCACCATGCCTTTCAGTACTGATTTATATATTGATGTATGTTTTCTTCTTATACTGTGTTTTGCTGCCATCTATCACCACACAACCTTGAATATTATGGACCTCTAACTTAGACATATTTATCGCCACTGAAGCTTTATGATTGGATATGGAAATATGTTTGTGTATGTTGGGATTGCAATTCATTAATTTTGTTCCCTCCTTCTCTGAGATAAAGTAAATTAAGGAGATAAAAACTGGACATCAACTGATTTGACCAAGAATTGACAATGATTACCAATTAGTAAATGTACTGAAGGTTTATTGCCCACCAGGGCTGGTTTTATCTTTCCTTCCTTTAACATTGACTCTTTCTTCTGCAATGCTGTCAACAATTAATTTCAGCATTGCAGATTTTTACTTTGATTCAATCAAACAGCACAAGATGAAAACTGAACCAAGTAAACCAACAAGACGCAGTACCACTCTCAAAATATATTTTGATTGTTTAACCTGACACTATTATAAATAACTACCTATGATGGTTGACTGCCATTCATTTCAGTTCATGGTAAGCTGGCTGATGAACAATACTCAAAATTCACAGTAACCCATTAACTCCAGGCTATAAAAATTACAGCTGTTCTACTGAACTGCAACCGTTACATTTTTAAGGTGATGGCAATTTTTTCTAGCAGAGCATTTAGGAAAACAAGTGTGTTTGCAGCTTGTTGTTCAGTAAATTCAAATAGAAATTAGTCAAATGTAGGACTTTTAGCACATCAAGATCTAGCCATTTTGAAATCAGTCTCCTCTTAAGATTCTTATAACACAGCAAGGGGTTGGCCAAGCCCGGCCATATCGTTATTGTGTCATTGGCTCTTAACATAAACATAGCAAACATTGTTATGTGTTTAAAGGGTGCATCCTAAACTGCTGTCCATCACTATCTACCAAGAGACAGGATGTGATGTATAATCCCATGTACGCTATAGACAGACAGAGCAACAGTCCTATCAGACGTGTTTACATAGCCTCCCAGTTACCATTGTATGCCTGTAGTTTTATATTCAAATAAAGAACCCACATTATTGTTGAACCAATTCCTGTTGTATGATGGGTATGTTTGCGATAAACAGAAGAATGCAACAAATACAATGGGCGGAATCATCCACTCCCATTGATGGCGGGCATTATAGCAGACTTGAGTGGACTATATGGCAGGAAGGCCAAAAATCAGTTTCACACCATTATGAAACTATCTTCTCCGCCCTAAATGATGGGTCGTGTTTCCCGCCTCCAGATATTGGGAACTTCATTGTAATACACCTACATATCATTATAAGCCCAGCTCACTGAAATCATCCCCATACCAACGTGTTTCACAACATAAGGCGTGCACCTGGCACTACACTTCGAGGGGAACTCAGAGGTGAGTGCACAGTAACATTGCGCAGCATTCATGAGGGTCACCTGTTGGACCTCAAGGTTGAGGCGCCGTGCATTCAAATGAGGGCACAGGCAGGTCACTTTTTCCTGGTTGACTGACAGTGTGGGGCAAGGGCTGCCCTGCGATTGAGGTGAGTTGTTGCGGGGGGTGGGGTGGGTAAGGGCAGCACTCTGGTTGAGGCGAATGTGGGGGGGTTGCAAGGGCAACATTCTGGTTGAGGCAAGTTGTGGGTAGGGGAGCATGGGCAGCAATCCTGTTGAAGGTAGTACACAAGCACATACAGGGGTTGGAGGGGAGCAGCCACACATTAGGTAAACCTTGTATAAAGTGACCATTCCTCCACAGCTGAGGCAGTTCAGGTGCAGCTACATTGACATGCTTGGAGTCGGGACTCTAGCTTAACTGCCAACTCAAGCAACGCAAAGGCCTGAAAGTGCCACCAAATGCTCCACGTCTTTTCACCCCTCAGACACAGATTGCAAACTAATGAGCATTTTCATGGACTGCAGAGCAATTGGACGACTGCACACGTTGTATAATCTCCTTGTGAAAGCTGGCCATGGAGCAGTCATTGGTCAAGGCGCTGTCAAGCCCTTGCAATGTCATCATTCAGGTTTGGACCAGTCTCCCCCATGGTTCAAGCTAACAGCGCAGTCTTGCAGTGTGGGTTTGGAGAATGCCTGTGCCTGAGCTGAGAGCACAGCATGCAGTCTAGTGGGCAAAGCCGCCACCAATCGGTCAGGCGGAGTGGGGTGGAATTGGGTGGGGTTTCGGGCAGTCATGCAGTGCACTAAGCTCTGGCCATCCAAGTGGTTGCCAGCACTCCCTGAACTGCTTTAAGGGGCCTTCAGACTTAATCAAGAGAGGATCTTAGTACAATCATGCTAACCCTACAGGAGAAGTACATCAGGAACATGGAGGTTTGGGTCTAGCTGTATGCCTCATGGCTTACAGAGAGTGAAGACGACGGAGAAGAGAGCGACAGAGGTGCCTGGCTGGGTAGAAGGAGGAGCAGCACCCTAAGGAGGAAGGGGCAGCTGGGGCTTCCGCACACGCCACTGAAGAGCCACAGTGAGCCATCACTGGTCTGAGCCTAGCTAGACCCAAGGTCTATAGATGCTGCCTTTCATTCCTGCAGGTGACCAAGAACCAATGTCACCAAAGATTGTGCATGTCTTAAGGAACTGGTTGGTCACATCTACTAGCTACTGCAGGATTTGGTGCCATGGGGATATGGAGGGCATCCACTTCCAGTGGCTGTGAAAGTGACAGTAGTGCTCAATTTTTATGCCAATGGCTCCTTTCAGGGATTTACAGGTGACCTCTGTGTGATACCACAAGCCTCCACCCACAAATGCATCCATGAGGTCACAGATTCCATCTACTCGAAGGCACACAACTTTGTGCATTTCACCCAAGACCAGGAAAGCCAGGATGCAAGAGCGCTGGGCTGGGATATGCCCAAATTGCAGGTTTCCCACAGGTACAGGGTGCCATCAACTGCACTCAACTGCTCAGATTTCCATGGCACAAGCGGTCAACTATGTCAACCATGAGGGCTTCCACTTGCTGAATGTTCAGCTGGTGTGCGACCACCACAAATGCATCATTCAGGTCTGTGCATGGTTCCCAGGGAGTGTCCACGACTTCTACATTCTTAGGAGGTCTCAGATCCCTAACGTCTTCCAGGGTCCACAGAGGCTGCAGAGTTGGCTACTCGGGGACAAAGGTTACCTGCAGAGGATGTGGCTGATGATGCCTGTGTGGCAGCCTCAGACTGCAGTAGGGAGACAGTACAATGAGGCTCACCCCTTGGTGGAGAAAACCATCAAAATGTTGAAAATGAGGTTCCGGTGGAATGATCTGTTGGAGCCCTGCAATATAGTCCACAGAGGGTGTCACACACTGTCATTGCCTGCTGTGCCTTTACAACCTGCTGCAATGGGAGAGGAACAGGCTGAGGAAGAGATTGAGGATCTGGATGTCTCCTCCGATGAGGAAGATGTCAACGGGGTTGAGGGTGAGGAAGTCCTCGAAGGTGGCGATGCCAGCAATGAGGCCATTGCACCAGCCAGACAAGGCAGGCAAGCTCAGGAGCCCCTCATAGCTGCTAGAATTATGGAGGATGATGATGACATGCAGTGAGGTGACTCCAAATATCCTCACATTGTATTTGTGAATGTTTGGCTCTAGTATGGCTGAGGGCAATGCACGTGCCCTCTGTGTTAATGTTTCTCTCATGGGGGAGAATTTTCCCCTAGTCGGGCGGGCACAGCGGGCAGGCCCGCAATCAGGCCTCAACCGTGATTTCACGCTGGCTGGCCAATTAATGGCCAGCCAGTGTGAAATGCATGTTGGGAGACTCAGCGCTGCCTGGGTGGGGACAGGACGAGCTGCTTCAGGGAGCTGAAGGTTTCCAAAATGAAAAATAAAGACTCGAAAAATAAGGAAAACATGTCCCCGCATGTGAAAAATGAGTTTAAAACTGTTTTATTGTTTTTTTCAGTCATTGTTGGAAACCACATCCTGCTCATGGATGATGTTTCGCAAAAACTGCAAAGGCCCCCTGGCCTATTCACCTGCCCGCCAAAGGTAAGGTTGGACAGGCGGCGAAAAATTCAATTTAATTAATTGATTAATGGGCTTGATAGCCCGCTGATCTGTCGGTGGGCGCACTGCCGACTCTCGCATCGGCCTGTCGGCCGAAATATCGCGACTCTCACTGTAAATCTTGCCCATGGAGACCCAGTGGAGGCCCTAATAGTCACTAGATTCCAAGAGGATGATGACGACATGCAGTGAGGACACTCCATAGATCTTCACATAGTCTCTGAGAATGTCTGACTCCTGTCTGGCTGAGGGCAGTTCGCTCGTGCTCTGTGATAAGGGTTATGTCATGGAGACCATGAAATATTAAATGCACCTGATTCTTTGTCAGCCTTCAGCATCTGACCCCTTCAGGAGCACAGCATCACCGGTCACAGATGCGGAAGAGATGGCAGGGGGCAGCCCAACCTAAGAGGTGTATCAACTGATAACCAGGATATATCAGACAGTTACATCAAGGTAGATAGAATACTTGAGTATTCCTGGACTCGAACTCAAGTTCTGTCGAAGGGTCATGAGGACTCGAAACGTCAACTCTTTTCTTCTCCGCCGATGCTGCCAGACCTGCTGAGTTTTTCCAGGTAATTCTGTTTTTGTTTTAGATAGAATACTTGCAGAGTTTGATAAAATTAGAGTAGGCAACAGTAAGTTATTAGATGGGATCAGAATAAGTGGGAAAGCCATAAAAGCCTAAATCAGGGCTAATGTGCATGCAAGTGAATGTTCAGAGTAAGATTAAAAAGATTGATGAACTGCAGGCACAGGTTGACAAATAGAATTATGATATTATTGCTATAACAGAGACCTGGCTCAAAGAATGCAGGATTGGGTATTAAATATTCCTGGGTACAAAGTGTTTAGGAGAGACAGGAAAGGAAGAAAAGGCAAGGGGTGTGGGGGCTGGTAGTGGCAGTATTAGATAAAGATAGCTTTACAGTACTGGAGAGAGAGGATGTTCCAGAGGGGTCAAGGACAAAATCTCTCTAGCTAGAAGTAAGGAATAGGAAAGTTGCAATAACATTGATTGGTGTAGTTTATCGACCACCAACTAGTGGAAGGAATGTGGAGAAACAAATTTGCAATAAAGCTAGGGAGAGGTGCAAGAATTATGGAGTAATCATAATGGGGGACTTCAATTATCCAAATATAGACTGGGATAGGAATAGTAGAAAAGGACAAGATGGGCAAGAATTCATTGAATGTGTTCAAGATAATTTTCTACAGCAGTATGTTTCCAGTCCAATGAGAGGTCATATACATTTGGGCCTGGTTCTGGGGAATGACCCAAGTGGATCAAATATCAGTTGGAGAGCCTCTAGGGGACAGTGACCAATGTATCATAAGATTTAGGTTAATCATGGAAAAGGACAGAGAATAATTTAGAGCAGGGATTACTAATTGGAGGAAAGCCAATTTCAATGGGATGACAATGCATCTGAGTTGAGTGAGTTGGAATCAAATGTTGGCAGAAAAGACAATGGCTGAACAATGGGCCTCCTTCAAAGAAAAAGTATTGCAGGCAATGTCAAGGTATATTCACTTGAAGGGGAAAGGTAGGACAAATAAATAAATTGCCCTGGATGACAAGAGAGATAGAGGTAAAGATGAAAAGGAAGAAGTGCGTGTATGACAGATGTCAAGTAGAATGTACAATGGACAATCAGGCTGAATATAGAAGGATAAGAGGAAAAGTGAAGAAACTAATAAGAAAAACAAGGAGAGAGCATGAAAAGAGACTGGCAGAGAACATAAAAAGGAATCCCATGGTCCTGTAGAAGCATGTAAATAATAAAAGGGTTGTAAAAGAAAGGGTGGACTTGCACGTGGAGGCAGGAGAAATAGTGGAGGTACTAAATGAGTACTTTGCATCTGTCTTTACAAAGGAAGAAGATGCAACCCAGGCTGAGGTGAGAGAGGAGGTAACTGGTACATTAGAAGAACTTACTATTGAGAGGAAGAGTTGCAAAGACTATCTTTACTTCAAATAGATAAGGTACCAGGACTGGATGAGATGCATCCATGGGTTTTGAGAGAAGTGAGAGTGGAAATTGCTGAGGGACTAGTGAAAATCTTCCAGTCTTCCTTAGACATTTGGGAGGTGCCAGAGGAATGGAGAACTGTGAATGTTACACCCTTGTTCAAAAAGGGGTGCAAGGATAAAGCTGGCAACTACAAGCCACAGTTTGACCTTAGTGGTAGGGAAACTTCTGGAAACAAAAGTATGGGATAAACTCAATAATCACTTAGACAAGTGCAGGATAATTAAAGAAAGCCAGCATGGATTCATCAAGGGAAAATCATGTTTAGCTAACTTGCTGGAGTTTTTTGAGGGGGTAATGGAGATGGCTGATGAAGGAAATGCTGTTGATGTGGTATATATGGATTTTCAAAAGGCGTTTGATACAGTGCCACACAACAAACAGACTTGTAAGCAAAATTCTAGGTTGTGGAATAAAAGGGAAAGTAGGCACTTGGATCAGAAATTAGTTGAGTGACAGGAAACAGTTGTGATAAATGTTTTTTTTTCAGACTGGAGGAAGATTTGTTGTGGAGTTCCTTAGTGGTCAGTGTTGGGACCCTTGCTCTTCCTGATATATATTAATGACCTAGACTGTGGTGTGCAGGGCAAGATTGCAAAGTTTGCATATGATACGAAGAATGGAAATGATGTCAACTGTAATGGGGATAGTTCTGAACTTCAAAAGGACATAGACATATTGGTGGATTAGGCAGAAAAGTGGCAGATGAAGTTCAATGCAGAGAAATGTGAAGTGATTTGTTTTGGCAGGAAAGTTATGGTGAGACAGTAAAAAATAAAGGGAGAGCCTCTAAAGGAGGTGCAGGAACAGAGGGACCTCAGTATATTCATAGGTCATTGAAGGTGGCGGGGTATGTTGAGAGAACAGTTAATAAGGCATATAATATCTTATGCTTTATTAATAGGAGCATTGAGTACAAGAGTAAAGGGGTCATGTTGAACTTGTGTAAGACACTAGTTAGGCCTCAACTGGAGCACTGCATCCAGTTCTGGGCACCATGCTTGAGGGAGGATGTGAAGGCATTGAAGAGAGTACAGAGGAAATTCACAAGAATGATTCCTGGGATGAAGAACGGTAGTTATCAGGATAGATTTCAGAGGTTGGAGAAAAGAAGGCTGAGAGAATACTTGATAAAGATATTCAAGATCCTGAGGGATACAGATGGGGTAAATAGTAAGAAACTGTTCCCATACAAGAGAACATCAAGAACTAGAGGACATAGATACAAAGTAATTGGCAAAAGGAGTAGATGTGATGCGAAGAAAAATTTTTTCACCCAGAGGGTGGTTGGAATCTGGAACAAACTTCCTGAAAGGGTGGTGGAGGCAGATTTGATTGAGGTATTCAAAAGGGAATTGGATTGCTACCTGAAAAGAGAGAATGTGCAAGGTTATAGGGATAAGGTAGGGGAGTGGGACTAGGCAGAATGTTTTTTCAGACAGCCAGTGCAGAATTGATGGGCCAAATGGTGTTCTTCTGCAATGTAAGGATACTGTGATACTGTGTTCATGGACTCCCTTGGCTTTTTCCCAGATATGCCTGCAAAAGCAAGGAGAGATAATTAGTGCATGGCAGTGGCCTGTGAAACAGGACACATCACTTACAGCATGGCTGTCTGATGGAAGCTGCACTGCTGGATCCTCACTTGGTAGAGTGCCGTTGACCTCACCATCAGCACAGGGATGGTCCAGATCCTCACCATGCAGCTGGATGACTCTGTTTACAGTCTGTTAGAACCTTGATGTCGGGCATTCCTCCACCAGTCTGTGACCTCTAGTTATGTGCCAGCTTGTTCTGCATGAAAACAGCTAGAGAGAGTGTAAGCACGATGCCTGCCAGGCCAGATAATAAGGACACCTGGCATGGGTGGGTGATGAGCGGTGCTATGGATGGGATGAGGACAATAAAGGTGTATGTGAGAGTGAATGGTGATGTCCCTTAAACTGGCAGTGAGTGAGATCCCTGTGGATGTGTGATGTGTTTATGAATGTGTGAGTTGAGAGTGGTGACAAGAGTGACTTACCCTGGCAGAACGGAGGAAATTATTCATCCTCTTTTGGCATTGGGTAGCTGTCCTCTTTTGCAGGGTGTTGGCACTGACCACTGCTGCCCCATCTCCAAGGCACCCAAAAGGCATTTCAGGGATGTGTTACTGAAATGGAGGGCTGCAGTCTTCTTGCCTTTCAGGGCCGATGTCACCTGTGCAGCAGTCCTGGGCTGGAAGCACTGAGAGATGTGGGAGTAGCTGCACTTTAAATATGTGTTTAATAAAACCCGCTTTCACAGCCATATCTCCTTTCTCAGTGACTGTCTCCGTCTCCGACTTACCCCACGTGGATTTCAACTGAAATTCCACCCCTCATGTTTCGAACCCACCCAGGATTACAGGTATCTCCGGGACATAAAACGTTTCTCGGACTGCTGTTCCCGTCACATTCTGAAATTCACACTCAGTGCCATGCGCCGCCATATGAACACACATGACCTCTCCCTCCAGCAGCACCGCCGTACCCTTTCTCAAAGCTGCGCATGCCCGCAGTTTCATTTTATTCTTCGGCTCATCCGATGCCTCAACAAGAAACTTTTTCTCTTTCTCTCAAGTGCAAAGGAACGCAAGCTCCAACAACTCATCGACACCAACACCCATCTAGGACCCTCCACCCCTGCCTGTCCCTCCGTCCCCACCCCATTTTCCAATCCCAACCCCAGCCGTGTATTCACTAAACCCCCTGACCTTCCCCTCTCCAATGCTGAACGTTCAGTGCTCAGCAAAGGACTTAGTTTCATACACTTACGCCCTCACCTCAATGAATTTCGGGCTCGGCATGATGCTGAACTCTTCTTCCGTCATCTTCGTCTCCGGGCTCACTTCTTTGGGCATGAGTTCTCTCCCAGTTCAACGGATCCTTTTACCCATCTCCAATATTCTCCCTCCACCTGGACCCCTCCCGCTGGATTCTTACCTTCTCTTGATCTTTTCATTGAGAACTGTTGGCGCGACATTAGTCGTCTCAATTTCTCTGCTCCTCTCACCCATTCTGACCTGTCTCTCTCTGAACTTACTGCACTCCATCCTCTCAGGTCCAACCCTGACATTGTCATCAAACCCGCTGACAAGGGTGGTGCTGTTGCTGTCTGGAGCACTGACCTCTACCTTGCGGAGGCTGAGCGTCAACTCGCAGACACTTCCTCCTACCTCTCCCTGGACCATGACCCCACCACTGAACATCAAGCCATTGTTTCCAGGACTGTCACTGACCTCATCTCCTCTGGGGATCTTCCTCCCACAGCTTCCAACCTGATAGTCGCCCAACCTCGGACGGCCCGCTTCTATCTCCTACCCAAAATCCACAAACAGAACTGCCCCGGTAGACCGATCGTGTCAGCTTGCTCCTGCCCCACAGAACTCATTTCTCGTTATCTTGACTCCCTTCTCTCTTCTCTTGTCCAGTCCCTTCCCACCTACATCCGTGATTCCTCTGACACCTTACGTCACATCAACAATTTCCAGTTCCCTGGCCCCAACCGCTTCATCTTCACCATGGACGTCCAATCCCTCTACACCTCCATCCCCCACCAGGATGGTCTGAGGGCCCTTAGCTTCTTCCTCGAACAGAGGCCCGAACAATCACCATCCACCACTACTCTCCTCCGTCTGGCTGAACTTGTTCTCACGCTGAACAATTTCTCCTTCAACTCCTCTCACTTCCTCCAAATAAAAGGTGTGGCTATGGGTACCCGCATGGGCCCCAGCTATACCTGTCTCTTTATGGGATATGTGAAACATTACTTGTTCCAGTCCTACTCCGCCCCCCTTCCACAACTCTTTCACCGGTACATCGATGATTACTTCGGTGCTGCTTCATGCTCTCGTCGGGACTTGGAAAAATTTATTAATTTTGCTTCCAATCTCCACCCCTCCATCATTTTCACGTGGTCCATCTCTGACACTTCCCTTCCCTTCCTTGACCTCTCTGTCTCAATCTCTGGTGATAGACTGTCCACCAATATCCATTACAAACCCACCGACTCCCTCAGCTACCTCGACTACAGCTCCTCACACCCAGCTTCCTGTAAGGACTCCATCCCATTCTCTCAGTTCCTTCGCCTCTGTCGCATCTGTTCCAATGATGCTACCTTCAAAAACAGTTCCTCTGACATGTCCTCCTTCTTCCTTAACCGAGGTTTTCCACCCATGGTCGTTGACAGGGCCCTCAACCGTGTCCGGCCCATCTCCCGCGCATCCGCCCTCACTCCTTCTCCTCCCTCCCAGAAACATGATAGGGTCCCCCTTGTCCTCACTTATCACCCCACCAGCCTCCGCATTCAAAGGATCATCCTCTGCCATTTCTGCCAACTCCAGCATGATGCCACCACCAAACACATCTTCCCTTCACCCCCCACTAAGGCATTCCGTAGGGATCGCTCCCTCTGGGACACCCTGGTCCTCCTCCATCACCCCCTACTCCTCAACCCCCTCCTATGGCACCACCCCATGCCCACGCAAAAGATGCAACACCTGCCCCTTCACTTCCTCTCTCCTCACCGTCCAAGGGCCCAAACACTCCTTTCAAGTGATGCAGCATTTCACTTGCATTTCCCTCAACTTAGTCTACTGCATTCGTTGCTCCCAATGTGGTCTCCTCTACATTGGAGAGACCAAACGTAAACTGGGCGACCGCTTTGCAGAACACCTGCGGTCTGTCCGTAAGAATGACCCAAATCTCCCTGTCGCTTGCCATTTTAACACTCCACCCTTGCCCACATGCCCAACACTCTTGCCCACATGTCGGTCCTTGGCTTGCTGCATTGTTCCAGTGAAGCCCAGTGCAAACTGGAGGAACAACACCTCATCTTCCGACTAGGCACTTTACAGCCTTCCGGACTGAATATTGAATTCAACTTTAGGTCTTGAGCTCCCCCTCCCCGCCATCCTCACCCCCTTTCTGTTTCCCCCTTCTTTTTTTTTCCAATAAATTATATAGATTTTTCTTTTCCCACCTATTTCCATTATTTTTAAATATTTTAAAATCTTTTATGCTCCCCCCACCCCCACTAGAGCTATACCTTGAGTGCCCTACCATCCATTCTTAATTAGCACATTCGTTTAGATAATATCACCAACTTTAACATCTATGTGTTCTTTTGTTCTATTGTTGGTGACATCTTTTGATGATCTGCTTCTATCACTGCTTGTTTGTCCCTACAACCACACCAACCCTCTCCACTTCTCTCTCTCTTTCTCTCTCTCTCCACCACCACCCCCCCCCACCCCACCCCCACCCCACACATCTTAAACCAGCTTATATTTCAACTCTTTCTTGGACTCGAACTCAAGTTCTGTCGAAGGGTCATGAGGACTCGAAATGTCAACTCTTTTCTTCACCGCCGATGCTGCCAGACCTGCTGCGTTTTTCCAGGTAATTCTGTTTTTGCTTTAAATATGGCACCCGGCATGAGCAAGTGGCGAGGTGACAGTGTGACAGGTGAATGAGAGCCCGCCCACCATCAAAACACCCTGTTTCCCACGACTACATGATTAATAATGCAGGATTGGGATGATATGGCATGAAAAACCTCCATTCCGTCCTGCGGGTAAAACATTCTTTTTCCCACCTGCTACCGCACTTAGTGCAAATCTGGGATGATTCCACCCAATGACAATGATTGGTAATCTAACGAAGGGCTCTTTATTGAAGAATGACAGGATTCCAGGAGAGGTCTTCATACATGTGTTACCTGCTGCTCAACACTGCTCCAACCACTGTATCACATGTTAACTTGCATCACCTCCTGCACTGATGTGTGCCAAACCACTGATATATTATATAATATGTTAATCAGTATATTAAACTACATGCACTACAAAGCAATATAAGAATATTCCCCTTATCCTGAAATAGAAAATTTACACAAGATATAAGCTATGTACAGGGTGTGTCTGTTGCAGGAATGGAGACCAGTTGTGTTCAGTTCCGATGGTTTGTTCACCCACTCAGGTGAACTATTCAAACATTGAACAAGAATCATTGGCATTAATGTTTGGCATTTCCATACCTATCCATCTGGCAAATATTTGCTTGTCAAGGCTGGACTCAAGCCAAGTTGGAGAAAGCCACTCACCAGTGCACCAGCTCGACTCCAAAGATAATCAAAGTTACAGGGGTATGATGACAAGGCCCATTATGAACTTGGAGATCTAATGGTTTCATCAGACACATTGAGCTATAATGGAATAGAATAATTGTGAACACTGTTTACACATGTATTGACTCTCACATCAATTATTCAAGTGTCTCTGAAATGAACAGGTTGTCTGTTGATTCAACCTGATCTGGTAACAGTGAAACTTTGCTGAGATCTGGAACTGTCAATTCTTTTCTCTTGACTTGTAGCTATAGACTAACAACTATCTTGCACTTGAGTGTTTTGTGTGCCATCTCCCTTAACTCCACTCTCCGGATTTGAATGTGCACTCATTCTTGATGCTACTGGTATGTTTGGTATGATGCTGTTGGATAGCCCTCTTAACTGACATCAATTCCTCCTGAACATTGCTCCATTTAGAGTGATCACTAATATCATCATGGCTCATTATAGATCCATATACTCTCTTGCAGGTGAATCACTCTGACCTTCTGCCCTGCTTGCAGAAGAGGCAGCTCCACACTTGCATGTTTGTCATGTGTGATTTTCATTTTCTGATATCTTTCTAATAATCTTTCTTGGACTGACGATGATCTGATCAGATGATGACTGGGAAGAGTTGTTCTGACTTGCCTTCCGAACATAACCTCTGCTGGGGATGGTAATCCCACAGTGAATGGTGTTTCTCATTGGTGCAATATTGCTGCCTGAATATCTTGACTGGTCTCCTTACATTTTAAAATCAGTGACTTTACCATCCTCACCATTTGACTTTAGATAGTGTGGCGATGATGTAATGTGGTTTATAGCCCACTTTGTACACATGTCTCGGAAGGATTTACCACTGTGCTTTGTACCATTGTCCAACACTATCTCCTCTGGGGAACCAAAAAGACTGAAAATTGCATTAATCATGTTTGCCACCAATGCACTTAATGGATCCCTCAGTTGGCAAGCAATTGGAAATTTTGAGAAGGAGCCTCTGACAGTAAACAAGTCAGGAGCTATTCTTGACCATGGATGTGATGAGACATTATCATGAGAATGAATTGGCTGTTTGTGTCGATTTCCCTGATGCTCCTGATGTACATCCCCCATCTTCACAGTTTATTCCATCTCATTATTGATCCCTGGCCAATAAACTGTGTCACGTGCAAGTTGTCTTGTTCTTTCAATGCCCATGGAACCTGGATGTTACTGGTTAAGGATGTCTTGATGAAGTGTTTCTGTCATTAGCACCTGCCTGCCCTTGAAAATGACTCCATTTGAAATGCTAATTTCATCACAGTGCAACTAAAAGGTTTTGAGGTCTATGGGAACCTCTTGTACTATATCCAGCCATCCACTGATGATAATCTACCATAATGCTTGTGATCAGCCTTGACAACAAAGTGTTTGCCAAATAGATATGTATTCCGCCATTTCCTCCAAATCCAGCATGATGCCACTGCCAAATGCACCTTCCCCTCAACCCCCCTGTCAGCATTCCATGGGGACCATTCCCCCTGGGACACCCTGGTCCACTCCTCCACCACCCCCAACACCTCATCCATTTCCCACAGCGCCTTCCCATGCAATCGTAGAAGATGCAACACCTGCCCCTTTAGCTCCTCCGTCCTCACCGTCCAAGGGCCCAAACACTCCTTTCCGGTGAAGCAGCACTTCACTTGCAGCTCCCTCAATTTGGTCTACTGCATTCGCTGCTCCCAATGCGGTCTCCTCTACATTGGGGACACCAGGTGCAGACTGGGTGACCACTTTGTGGAACACCTTCAGTCTGTCTTCAAGCTTGACCCAGACCTTCCTATTGCTTGCCATTTCAACACACCACACTGCTCTCATGCCCACATGTCCATCCTTGGCCTGTTGCAATGTTCCAGTGAAGCCCAACACAAACTGGAGGAACAGCACCTCATCTTCCAATTAGGCACTTTACAGCCTCTTGGACTTGTGAGTTCATTGAGTTCAACAACTTCAGACCATGAACTCTCTCCTTTATCCTCACCCCGTTTTTAGTCTTTTTTTATACATTCTTATTTTTATTTTAAATCCACTTATTTTTATTTTTATTTATTTATTCATTGTTTTATCCCCCCTTTTATCCCATTTTCTATCCTATTTTTCCCCACCACCGCCCCCTACCCCCACCCCATCCCCTATAGAGCCTTCTGTTACTTGTTCCATGTGGTTCTTTCTTACAGAGCTTATCCTTGTTCTGCTATTATCACATTCTGCTTTCTTACCTTTACGCCAATATCAGCACCTTTTTTAACCCTTACAACTACCATTAACACTCCCTTTGTCCTTCAGCTCATGACACGTTTGTCAATCTCTCCTTTTCCCCTACCTATTGCTGGTCTTCTAACCAGCTTATCTTGCTCTACCCCCGTTAAACAATATAAATTTCATCACATTTCTATTTCTCTTTAGCTTTGAAGAAGTGTCATACGGACTCGAAATGTTAACTCTGTTTCTCTCTCCACAGATGCTGCTAGACTTGCTGAGTTTTTCCAGCATCTTCTGTTTTTGTTTCAGATTTCCAGCATCTGCAGTATTTTGCTTCTATCTCAGATATGTATGGAACCTGGTGATGCTGAATATTAATGCCAATGAGTCTTGTTCGATGGTTGAATAGTTCACCTGAGTGGGTAAACAAACTATCGGAACTGAACACAACTGGTCTCCACTTCTGTAACAGACACACCCTGTGTCCCTTTTGTGAAGCATCTACTTCCAGTGTGTTTTCTTTCCTTGCATTGTCGTATTATTAGCTTGCTTCAACAGAAAGCAAAAAATCAAACTCATGTTGATGATCTTCATACCACAGAGAAATTCACACAGTAGTGATGTTTTCTCTGAAAATTTTGAGATAGACTGTAAATTTTCTTTATCTTGAGAAGTAGGCATTAATTGCACATCCTCAACTTTGCTGGGCTCTAGTTGTATTCCAGTATCAGAGTAAATTGAACCGAAGAAATTAAAATGGTTCACATTAATATCACATTTTTTACTATGAAAGATAAGACCTTCTCTTTTAGCTGATTCCATTAGAATGTGAGCATTCTAGTGATGCATTGGTACTCCCCATGACCACTGTGTCATCTGCAAACAAACACAGCCAGGGAGACTCTCAGTAGCATAATGCATCTATTGTTAAAACAGGTGCTGACTCAATGGCAGACTACATGGTAGCTGTAAAAAGCAATACATCCCAAACAGTGTTCTGAGTGTTGTTAGTTTCTGTGAATCCTGAGACTGCTGCACTGACCAATATCCATGCTTTGCATCCAACTTTGAGAAGAACTTGGCTCCAGCAAAGATTGGGATGAGCTCCTCCAGAGTAGGCATTTTGTGAGGGCACCTCTTGAGTGCTCCATTTAATCTTCTGGGATCCAAGCATACTCTAATGGTGCCATCCTTGTTAATCAAGGTGGTTATAGAGCGACATAAGTCTGTGTGTTGCTGAACATGGTGGATAATCCCTTGTCCTTTCATCATGTCAATTTTGGCCTTTAATTTGTTCTTTACATGGCCACTGCACTTCCATGCTGGATCTATGGAAGGCGATCAGGTGAGGAATGGCGCCCCTCATGGTGTCAAACCTATCTGTGTATTTTTGTTGCAGATCTTGAAAAGACTCTATAGGGTCACGCTTCTCTTGACTATCTGACATTGGTGCTTTACTGACTTTGTGAATCATCATGATTCAGATTTCGCTGCATGCTGGCAGACCTGCTATCACTGGTTCATTACTGTCAACAATGTGAAAAACTTGTGGTAACCATGCAGGACTTTCATATCTGCACTTTGACATCAATATTCCCATGCAGCAGATTGGCAAATCTTTACGTGTGGTGAATCTAGCTCTTGTTGGCTGTACCATAGACTCCCACTTTGCCAGGTACATTTCTTTGAGTATCCGCATAGTGGTAAAATGTTGGCACTTGCCCCAGTATCTGCTTCAGTTGTAGCTTATGCTTACCACTCTTACTGAGACATATGATCTCAACTGTTGTGAAAGCTTCCAATTGAGTGATTTCATCCACGTGCTGCGTGACTGTCATTCTGCAAAGTTTGTTCACTTTCAAACTCATATTCTTTTCTCTCAGTGCCTTCTTTGCCATTCAGGTCTCTTCTACCACATGGACATGCCTGTGCTTGAACTGGTATTTGGTGAACTCTTTCTTATTCTTGCCATTATTTGATGGTCTGCTATTTGGTGAGCTGTGGTTTGCTGTGACTTCTGACTGCTTTTTTGTTACAAGACTTTCTACATATTGCCCATTGTCCCTTTAAGCCACCGCTTTGCAGGTATCTCTAAATGCAAGACTGATGCGTTAGACTGCACCTGCTGCATGCCTTGCCCTGTCTGGGTGCCTTGGTTGTTCCTGCTCCAAACCTTTGCAGACATTGCCTGTCCGCAGCTATATCCTTGTATTTTCTGCCATCTTGAAGTAGATTGTCATTGTTGTGTCCCTTTCTCTTATCAAGCAGTCATACAGATCCTCTTGGAACACCTCTATTGGGGTCCATACAATTACCAGCCACATTGTCACATTGTTCTGTCAGAGAGCTCTGTATCTGAAAAATTGCAATCTCTGCCTTTGACCTGACAACTACTAACAAACTAGTCAATAGTTTCTTTGGGCTATTGTCTATAGGCCAACAATTCCAGTTGGTGGATTCCAAAGTTGACCTTAACTCTTTTCCGTTCCTCCAGTTTTGTCCAGAGTTTGGACGGGTCTTTCTGCTCTACCTCTAAAAGCGCAGAAGTGTTGGTGCAAAGACCTCCATTGCCAATTGCTATCTTTATCTTTACTCTCTGCTTGCTGGGCTCTGCGATGCCAAGATCTAAGAAAAACAACTCCATACACTGTGTGAACAATTCGAATTTGTTGAGGATGTCTGGAACCTTCTAATTCATAATCAGAAATTTAGTTATCATGGTTTCAAAATTTATTGCCTGTCAAGATTTCTCTTACTCAAGACTTTCCCCTTAAATGACTTTTCCTCGATGGGAAAAAGAAACATTGCAGACCTACTATGCCTGCAGCACTGGACCTCTGCCACGTCCTGAACTCTTTGGATGTAGGACGGGCTTTCAGCATCTACATGGGGAAACTCTGCCCACGAAGCTCTTTTCAGCGAGACAAACTCACAATGATCAATGGCTCTGCCATCTTGCAGCCCCAATTCAGACTGACTTTTCCAGCCCGTTTCCACCAGAACACTGAAACAAAAACAAAAATTGCTGGAAAAGCTCAGCAGGTCTGACAGCATCTGCAGAGAGAAAGACAGAGTTAACGTTCCGAGTCCGTCTGAAGCAGAGTCAAATGGCCTCGAAATGTTAACTCTGTCTTTCTCTCCACAGATGCTGTCAGACCTGCTGAGTTTTTACAGCAACTTTTGCTTTTGTTTCAGGTTTCCAGCATCCACAGTATTTTGCTTTTATCCACCAGAACACTGTTTTTCTGCTTGGATACCGTTTCAATACACCCGCCCCTCCAATAACTCACTCTCTCAGAGTACCGATTCTCGAGGATGATTTTCAGACCAGGTCCCAAATTTTGCTGCTGCTGCTCCAGCCATTTGCCATTGTTGTCCCAGGCTTTATGGCTTCTCCTGTTGCCCAACAATGTTTGTGTTTTATAATCCTTTGTGATCACTGCCACTAAATTTGAAATTGCTGCTGTGTTCGCTTTTCACACAAACAAAATGAACACTGTGACAAGGATTGGTAATTTAATGAAGGGTTTTTTTTATTGAAGATAACATGATTCCAGGAGAACTCTTCATACATGTGTTACCTGCTGATCAATGCTGCTCCAACTAATATATCACATGTTAACTTGCATCACTCCCTGTGATGATATGTACCAAACCATTTACAAATTCAGCAGTATGTTAATTAGCATGTTAAACTACATATACTACAATGCAAATATCACAACAGCCAAACAGCAAAGTTTGCTAAGAACAAACTAGAAATTACCCAGTGAAAGGGAGGAAAGTATCAAGATGCTTTTGTGCACTGGTAGGTGACTCGACAGGGGGATTTATAAATGCCTTAGAGCAGGGTTCTTGTGTTCTCTCTTATTAATCAATTGAGGTGTGATGTGAAAAGATAAGCCAAGAAAAATGGGGAGAATAAAAAGATACAGTGGGCTCACTTCAGTTTTTCTCCCTTATGATTCCCCATAGAGGGAGATTACATTTGCAACGTTGCTGTGAGTCTGTCATTTCCCATGAGCTGGAAAGAAACACAACTTTAATAACTCAGTTACTATTCAATTACTTTATGCTTTCTTGAGCTGTTTCGAACTGGAAAATTCAAAGTCATCACTTCACCTCTTGGTCAGGGTTTGATGCATTGTGTGTGGCGGCCAAAAGAGAGGAGGAAAAATTACTACAATTGGAAGATTTAGAAAATAATTCCTCAGATTGAGAAAGTTTACCACTACTGATAGCAAGGAATTTAGGATTTGAACAAGCTCAGAGTGGCTTTCCACTGGTGAGGACCTGATGCTCAAAACCACCTACAAACCTGGTACTAAAATTGGCAATCTCAGTCAGCAGTTTATAACAATGATTGGCATTCAACATGGAAACATTTATGCTGGTCTGATACAGGTGCTTTCCTGAGTGTGGAAAACATTGCTGAAGCGGAGTAGAAAGTGTGTCATTCTGTATTCAACCATTACTTTACCTGACCTAAGAATGTTTCATGTTGATGATGAATGCTTGAAGCAGAAAAGACTGAAATCTTCACCATTATGCATTTCAGTTTGTCAAAGACACAAGAAGACTTAGTGCTGATAATGAATTATCCAATAAAAAGCTGAAAGAAACAATTTCTATTGCTGCAACACCTGTCATGGGTAGCTAGAACCCATCAACATCATAGTGAGGTGCAACATCCTTTCTATTAATTCATTTGCATGATTTATTTTTTGAGGCACGTCAAAATCTGATCACCATGTTCAACCATGTTTAACAACATGGATTTTGAATGATGCTGGTAAATAACTTCCAAGTTAATGCTTCCAACATTATTTAATTATATTAAGAATTTCACAAGACAGAGACAATACACACAAGAAATATGGGTGGACTCACCCCATCTAAAGATTGAATTGTTAAAAATGATTTTGAAAAATAGAGAAAAGGCATCTAAAATATGCGGTTATCTGGGAGAAAGTTACAGAACGAGTTGTGGTAAAAGTAACTTGATGCAGCAAAATAGAGAGACAGGTTATAATGTAAACAACCTAAAGTTGCTGGGTAGGAGTGCAAAATAGCACAAAGCTATCATATCAGAAAAAGATTGTTGTAGTTGAATTGGACCCTAGTGTCTTCCTCCTCAGAATTCTTTCATTTTCCCATTGGCCAAAGCCTCATATCTCAAACCTTACTGCTTCTTCCAGCTGACAGCTCTTGTCTGATCTAATGCCATGTGGTCTTGTTGGCCGTTGCCTTTTCTTTCCTTCTGAGTGTGTTACCCTTTCATGAAACTGGAGTTCGATGTAAGAAAAATGTCAAGAGTCCTTACAATGCCAGGAGCTGATGATTTTTGACACGATTACATACCAAAGAGAGTGCCTACAACATTTTTATACATCTCGGATAATGTTTTTGTGCCAAAGCTTTGTCAGAGATATTTGAATTTTTCTTATTCTGAACCCTAATCTTCTTTGCATGTGTATATTGAAGCAGTGGGAAATAATAGCTATGAGCTCTTTGACTTGCAAGTTGAAAAGATGTGACAATTTGAAAATACGTCTGTCATTTTTTTTTGACTGCCACACTCTGTGAACAATGAATTCACTCATCTAGACCATTAAATTAATGAGCACACACCAAGTGCAGAAGGTTATCAATGCAACTGAGCTAATTAAAACTCTCCCTGCTTTAAGGTTACATCTTTTCAGTGCTTTCAACTTCCTACTGTGCAACCTAGTATCATTAGTCACAGTTCATTTCTCCTTTCTGTGCCAGTTTCTAATATAAAGCTAATGTCACAGTCTCAATAATTTGCATTGCCATTGCTGCACACAGATGTGGTTCATGTTTCTATTTTAAACCAGAGGCTATGGTGCCTACGTATCTGGAGTTCTCCAGATTGATAGGTTGGGACAATTCACAGTGATGGTGAAGCACAATGTGTTATGCAGTCTTTCTAAAGTGGTTGCATTTTTCTCAGTCAAAGGCATTTGCTATCAATCTTTCATGACTATATTAAATAGAAGTCATGAATTCGCCACTCAGAAACGATAGTTAGCTGTATCTCAGTGCACACAGTCAAGCATTGTCTGCTTGTGAAATTGCAGTTTGCGTTTTAAATTTGACTACATTGCTCACCTCATTGTACCAAAATGTATAAAACTGGAAGTTATCAGTATTTAAAATTGAATAGAAGTTTACCTTAAACTGAACAATAATGGGATATCCTTCGAGGGTGACTGGAAGCAACTTTAGTAAGTAGGAAAATTTGTGAATTGTGCACTCATTTTAAGGTGGTGTACAATTGAATAGAATTTGCCATGTAATCATCCAGTGCAATCTATTTATGGCAGGATGCTAATGGAAGAAAGTGCTCAATGTATAAGAAAAGATCATCGGTCCATAGAAACCATCAATTGACAATCTTTGCGATATGCTAAGAGAATCTATTGCTATAGTTACATTCCCAGACCAGATCCACAAATTCAATAATGGTCCTGGACAAGACCCCGAAATTTGTTGCCACCTGGCTAGGGACCAGTAACATTTTTTATGTTAAAGTAGATGAAACTTGAAATCTCATCTACTCACTAAGAGGATGAAGCCATAAGATTCCATGGTTTTAAACAAAGAGAAGAATGCTTACTGTACAGAAATCAGCAAAGCAGACAGTCAATACTTTCCATGTTATATTCTAACATCCAGAATTAACATGAGGGAAACATGAATTAACAGGCGAACTACGGTCATACACTCCACAAACTGCACTTTAAATGGTTCCTGGGGCTCCTTCAAGCCCCAACCCCTTCAGCAGCACAGCTAATGGCAGGGCTTCAGTTGCATGGAGCTGACTCCCCTGATTTCTGCTCCCCAAGGGCTGCTGTCACTCTGCCCCTTTAATTGATCTGTGTGACCTCTTAACAAGTTTAATAACATTTTAGAAATCTTTATTTTTAATGTTTTAAACTCTTCATCTCCCTGAGGCAGCTCTGTGCCTCAAGGAGCTTTTCCAGCATGCACCCGTGCAAATGCACAAAATTCATGCTCGCCCACCTCCCGCCAAGCTGAGCGCTGAAACACGCGTTTCATGTTAGGCGGGCCTTAATTAGCTCGCCAGCGTGAAATCGTAGTCCAGCCCTGATTGCGGGCGGCGGTCAGCTTCCCAACCACCCCTGCCCGCTCCCATCGAGCCCGCCCATTGAGGGAAAATTCCTCCCCATGATGTTAGCCTGCAACCTGAGCAAATCATCTGCCTACTTGTCTCTGGAAATTGGGAATGAGATGAAAGCTGGCTCTCTGTGCATAGAGAGACTTATTGACTTGCTCTATGCAGCAGTAAACTGCAAGCTGAGAGCTCTTACTTAGATCTCCATCAGCAGCCTGGAAGGGGTCAAGTCAGCAAAAAACTTAAGAGCCTTGGTCACCTTGACAGCTACAGGTATTGTTGTCCATGTCCTAATTGAAGGTTGCAGTTGAGGCTGCACCAGTTGGCAGAGTTCAGTCATGGCCGCTGTAGTGAAGCACCTGTGGCTCATGTATTGGTCCTCACTGAAGTTGAGGTGAGACAATTGCTCTCTGAACATCCTGGGTAGACATGGCCTCCTGCTGAGACCCCTTCTCCCCCTTCCATCCTCCCTCTTCAAACAAGCTGTCCTGAGTGACCTCTCTTCACTCTCCCAGTCATACTCAATTCCAAGAGGAAAGGCACACCAGACCACCTATGTCTGGAAATAACTTGTTTCAGCACAAACCAGGTGACTCCCTATAGACTATTGAAACTTTACACAAGCATAGGAAAGTTCCAAAGATGGATACAATTTTTTAAAAATTTATTCATGGGATGTGGACTTTGCTGGCTGGGCCAGAATTTATTTCCCCATCCCTAGTTGCCTTTGGGAAGATGGTGGTGAGCTGCCTTCTTGAACCGCTGCGGTCCATGTGGTGAAGGTACACCCACAGTGCTGTTAGGAAGGGAGTTCCAGGATTTAGACCCAGTGACAGTGAAGGAACGGCGATATATTTCTGAGTCAGGATGGTGAGTGACTTGAAAGAGAAATTCCAGGTTGTGATGTTCCCATCTATCTGCTGCCCTTGTCCTTCTAGATGGTAGTGACCGTGGGTTTGGAAGGTGCTGTCGAAGGAGCCTTGGCGAATTCCTGCAGTGTATCTTGTAGAGGGTACACATTGCTGCTACTGTGCGTCAGTGGTGGAGGGAGTGAATGTTTGTGGATGTGGTGCCAATCAGGCAGGCTGCTTTGTCCTGGATGGTGTCAAGCTTCTTGAGTGTTATTGGAGCTGCACTCATCCAGGCAAGTGGGGACTATTCCAACACACTCTTGACTTATGTCTTGTAGATGGTGGACAGGCTTTGGGGAGTGTGGAGTTGAGTTACTCATTGCATGATTTCTAGCCTCTGATCTGCTCTTGTAGCCATAGTATTTATATGGCTAGTCCAATTCAGTTTCTGGTCAACGGTAATCCCAAGGATGTTGATGGTGGGGGATTCAGTAAACGTCAAGGGGTGATAGTTAGATTCTCTCTCTTGTTGGAGATGGTCGTTGCCTGGCACTTGTATGGCATGGATGTTACTTGCCACTTGTCAGCCCAAGCCTGGATATTGCCCAGGTCTTGCTGCATTTGGACAAAGACTGCTTCAGTATCTGAGGAATCACGAATGGTGCTGAACATTGCTCGGATTGGATTTGTCCTGCTTTTTATGTACAAGACACACCTGTGCAATTTTCCACATAGCCGGGTAGATGCCAGCTTGGCTAGGGGCGCAGCAAGTTCTGGAGCACAAGTCTTCAGTACTATTGCCAGAATATTGTCAGGACCCATAGCCTTTGCACTATCCAGTGCCTTCAGCTGTTTCTTGATATCATGTGAAGTGAACCGAATTGGCTGAAGACTGGCATCTGTGATGCTGGGGACCTCCGTAGGAGGCCAAGATGGATCACCCACTTGTCACCTCTGGCTGAAGCTTGTAGCAAATACTTCAGCCTTATCTTTTGCACTGATCTGCTAGGCTCCCCCATCACTGAGGATGGGGATATTTGTGGAGCTTTCTCCTCCAGGGAATTGTTTAATTGTCCACCACCATTTATGACTGGATGTAACAAGACTGTAGAGCTTAGATCTGATCCGTTGGTTGAGGGATCGCTTAGCTCTGTCTATCGCTTGCTGCTTATGCTGTTTGGCATGCAAGTAGTCTTGTTTTAAAGCGTCACCAAGTTGACACCTCATTTGTAGATATGCCTGGTGCTGCTCCTGGCATGCCGTACTGCACTCTTCATTGAACCAGTGTTGATCTCTTGGCCTGATGGTAATGGTAGAGTGGGAGATATGCCAGGCCATGAGGCCTCATGGATGCCCAGTCTTGAGTTGCTAGATCTGTTCAAAATCTATCCCATTTAGCATGGTGATAGTGCCACACAGCACGATGGAGAGTATCCTCAATGTGAAGGCTGGACTTCATCTCCTACTGATGCTGTCACGGACAGATGCATCTGCAGCAGGCAGTTTGGTGAGGATGAGGTCAAGTATGTTTTTCCTTCTTATTGATTCCCTCACCACCTGCCGCAGACCCAGGCCAGCAACTATGTCCTTTAGGACTCGGCCAGTTTGGTCAGTAGTGGTGCTTCTGAGCCACTCTTGGTGATGGACATTGACGTCCCTCACCCAGAATACATTCTGCGCCCTTGCCACCCTCAGTGCTTCCTCAGTGTTAAGCATGGAGGAGCACTGATTCATCAGCTGAGGGAAGGCGGTACGTGGTAATCAGCAGGAGTTTTCCTTGCCCATGTTCGACCTGATGGCATAAGACTTCATGGGGTCCAGAGCCAATGTTGACGACTCCCTGGGCAACTCCCTCCCGACTTTATACCACTGTGCCGCCACTTCTGCAGTGTCTATCTTGCTGTGGCCAGACCAGGTAAGGACAACAGATTTCCTTCCCGAAAGAGCATTAGTGAACCAGATGACTTTTTACAACAATCGACAATGGTTTCATGGTAGTTATTAGAATTTTAATTCTAGATTTTTATTGAATTCAAATTCCACCATCTGCCATGGCAGAATTTGAACCCTGAGTCTCTGGATTACTAGCCTCCTTTATTGCACCTAGCAGCCAGAATAAATAACCCAGGAGCTAACTTGCAAGTAGCTCATGATCCCTACCATTGAATGTAGCTGTAGGAGTTTAAGACTTAACTTATGCTGCAGAGAGAAGTTCCAAAATGGCAGCACTGGTGTCAACTCAGTGCTGCACACTAATTGCCATCATAATTTACCTGCTCTGCATACTGCTGGCGCTCATTAGGCATCCATGTGCAAACAATTGTACCAAGATGGCTTCCTGTGCACTTCCATCAGAAGTATGCAAATGTATCCAATACCTGCTACTTGGCCTTTAGGAGGCCGAATAGCACCTAAAAAAATTGGTTCTACATTGCTCAGTTTTACCCTTGATACTTCAGTGTTTACAGCCCTTGATCTACTCTCTGCTGCTGTAATGGAGAGAAAGAGTTTGAGTTCTTCCTGTGTACAGAGTTGCCAATATTATAATGCTATCCCATTATACAGTGCAATGCATAATGTGATCGAACCACTTTTGCATTCAAATACCCGCTTCAGGCAGTAGAAATTTTAGTTGCAGGAAATAAACAAAACGGCAGAACACAAACTACAAAATAAAAATATCAATGAGCCTCAAAAAGCAGTTGTAAACTACTTGACAGACATTAAAAAATGAAAAGAAAATCAGGATAGAGATCACGATTCACAAGGTAAACTCACAGGTAGTGACAGCGAAGTGGTAGACATATTGCACAATTACTTTACCTTAGCATTTACTAGGGAAACTAACAGGGCAGGCATAACATTAGAAGAAGACATCAAAAGAGATATCAAAACTTTTATGATACAATGATAGGAAATGATTGATAAATTGGTCCAACTTAGCCGGGATAAAACCCAAAGACTGTATCCGTGCATGCTAAAATAGTTAGGGAAGAGGTAGCAGAGATAAAAACAAAAAAACTGTGGATGCTGGAAATCCAAAACAAAAACCTGGAAAAACTCAGCAGGTCTGGCAACATTGGTGGAGAAGAAAAGAGTTGACGTTTCGAGTCCTCATGACCCTTCAACAGAACTAGGTGAATCCAAGGAAGGGGTGAAATATAAGCTGGTTTAAGGTGTGTGTGTGTGAGGGGGGGGGGAGTGAGGGAAGAGAAGTGGAGGGGGGGTGGTGTGGTTGTAGGGACAAACAAGCAGTGATAGAAGTGGATCATCAAAAGATGTCACAGAGAACAGAACAAAAGAACACATAGGTGTTGAAGTTGGTGATATTATCTAAATGAATGTGCTAATTAAGAATGGATGGTAGGGCACTCAAGGTATAACTCTAGTGGGGGTGGGGGGAGCATAAAAGATGTTAAAATATTTAAAAATAATGGAAATAGGTGGGAAAAGAAAAATCTATAAAATTTATTGGAAAAAAAAAGGAAGGGGGAATAAACAGAAAGGGGGTGGGGATAAAGGAGGGAGTTCAAGACCTAAAGTTGTTGAATTCAATATTCAGTCTGGAAGGCTGTTAAGTGCCTAGTCAGAAGATGAGGTGTTGTTCCTCCAGTTTGCATTGGGCTTCACTGGAACAATGCAGCAAGCCAAGGACCGACATGTGGGCAAGAGAGCAGGGTGAAGTGTTAAAATGGCAAGGGACAGGGAGGTTTGGGTCATTCTTGCGGACAGAGCACAGGTGTTCTGCAAAGCGTTCGCCCAGTTTACGTTTGGTCTTTCCAACGTAGAGGAGACCACATTGGGAGCAACGAATGCAGTAGACTAAGTTGGGGGAAATGCAAGTGAAATGCTGCATCACTTGAAAGGAGTGTTTGGGCCCTTGGACGGTGAGGAGAGAGGAAGTGAAGGGGCAGGTGTTACATCTTTTGCATGGGCATGGGGTGATGCCATAGGTGTGGGTTGAGGAGTCGGGGGTGATGGAGGAGTGGACCAGGGTGTCCCGGAGGGAATGATCTCTACGGAATGCCGACAGGGGGGTTGAAGGGAAGATGTGTTTGGTGGTGGCATCATGCTGGTGTTGGCGGAAATGGCGGAGGATGATCCTTTGAATGCGGAGGCTGGTGGGGTGATAAGTGAGGACAAGGGGGACCCTCTCATGTTTCTGGGAGGGAGGAGAAGATGTGAGGGCGGATGCGCGGGAGATGGGCCGGACACGGTTGAGAGCCCTGTCAATGATCGTGGGTGGAAAACCTCGGTTAAGGAAGAAGGAGGACATGTCAGAGGAACTGTTTTTGAAGGTAGCATCATCGGAACAGATGCGACGGAGGCGAAGGAACTGAGAGAATGGGATGGAGTCCTTACAGGAAGCGGGGTGTGAGGGGCTGTAGTCAAGGTAGCTGTGGGAGTCGGTAGGCTTGTAATGGATATTGGTGGACAGTCTGTCACCAGAGATTGAGACAGAGAGGTCAAAAGAAGTAGCAGAGGTTGTGTTATATTTTTATATATAAAAATTAATTGAAAAAGTGAATAGGGTTTGAGAACTGGAGGTGGCTGGGTCACTTTGATGCCTAATTATTACACTTAATGCCCAAAGTGCCTAATGATAACTTCCCCAAGCAAGCTATGAGTGCTTCAGTGATCTGCGATCAATGCTACAAGTGCTTCAATGATCTGCGATCAATACTCATTCCAAATTACACCATTTGATGTCAGATCTGTACTGATCGCTTATGAGGTTTTACAAACGCTGAATTGATGGCAGATCTTTCAGGTAAGGAAGGCTACTGCTATATTTGAAAAAGGAGATAGATAAAAGTATAGATCATTTAGCTTAATGTCCCTTTTTCATAGCGATTGGTGCTGTTGTTCAGATTTACATAAACAATTTGGACTCAGGAATTGGAAATACAACTACACAATTTACAGACAACACCAAAATTGGGTGAAATCAAAATACTGCGGATGCTGGAAATCTGAAACAAAAACAAAAATAGCTGGAAAAACTCAGCAGGTCTGACAGCATCTGTGGAGAGGAACACAGTTAACACTTCAAGTCCGTATGACTCTTCATCAGAGCTAACCAAAATTGGGTGCATAGTTAAAACTGAGGAAGACCGTGACAAAATAAAAGAAAATGTTAACAAAGCTGCAGAATGGAGGTGCAAATGGCAGATTCATTTCAATATAGCTAAGTGTGAGGTGATGCATCTTTGTAAGAGGACTAAGGCCACTGCTTGGAAAATAAGAGTGTAAATGGGGTGCAGGAGCAAATAGATTAGGGGTACACATTCAGAAATCACTAAAAACAAGACAGGTCAACAAAGTCACAAAAAATGTAAATGAAGTACATTCATTTCTAGGATACAATTGAAAAGCAGACAAATTCTGTTAAACTTATAGACAGCTTTGGCTGGATGACACTTGCACATTGTGCATGGTTCTGGGGCTCAATTTTCAAGGGCCCATGGAGGCAGGTTTGGAAGCTGAAGGGGATGGGAAAGGAAAATCTCACTGGACAGGCTATGCGACACGTTTCCATCTACACAGGATTATGCGGGAGTTGGATTGACGACAGGAATGGTTATCCATCTGGGCATGGTGGGTCGCTAATTTAGCCCCTTGAGGGCTTAATTAAGGGTACTCTGCTGATACTGACTGAAATTTCCATGAGGTGTGCATCAAGCCAGGAGGCTGTCTGTCAAACTGGGGCAAGATCCCAGTGGCAGTTCATCAAAGCTAGAGGCTCCATTCAATGTGGAAGGCCCTGCTCCAAAAATCATCTGCAACCACAGAAGTGTCCATGACTTTGTGGCACTTTCCCCCTCATGTTTGACAGCCCTAACCCTTTTGAACCTCTTGTGTGGCTGGCAACTGGGAAATGACATGTCTCCAGACCTCCCCATAGACTTTAACAGTGTCCATCTCTGATAGTAGGCCTGCCAATTTATGACTGCTTGGGACCCTCTTTTTGACTCTCCAGAGCCTGCCTGCCATCCTTAGCTCAATGGGGCTCCTGCTGGCTATCCCTTAATTGGCTGCTCCTTCCAAAAATGTCCTCTGGGTCCCATATCCGGCATTTCTGGATTGCTGTCCTACATTCCATCCTGATGGCAGGATCAGGACCTAGATTGAAATGATGTGGTCTTCCACTGTGGGGAGAGAGAGGATGTGTGTTGAGGTGAGTGATGTCCATGGGACTGCCAGGAAGAAGGAGAAGAGGAAAGCCTAAGACCAGTTGTAAAGATATAGATGGAAAGAGGTTGAAACACAATGGGATTAGAACAGGAACAGGTGGCTCACAGGAAGAGGCAGAGAAGGATGGTTAACCAGAATCGTGGAGATCCCAAGTAAAATTGGAAGAAGCCGAAAGAAGAAGAAGGAGGCAGGACTGGGAGCCACCCTACCTGAAAGATCTGACATTGATTCAGTGTTTATAAAAGTTCGTAAGCAATCACTGCTGATCTGATTTCAAATGGTGCAATTTGAAATGGGTATTGATTGCAGAACAACAAAGTACTCAGAAAACAGGTTCCCTTTAATGAGTATGGATGCAGATCATTGAAACATTCAAAAACTTGATCCTGCAGTACAGGATTCATTAAGAGCCCTCAAATACACTTGAAAGCTTCTCAAGTTTGTGGAAGCGATCTTCTGCATTCAGAGGCGATCATTAGTAATTGGGAGCACTTGAGAATTCAAGGGAATAATTCCTTCACTAACTCCGGGGAGAAGTAAGGGCTAGTGCGCAGGTGGGGGGAGAAGGTGACGCAGTAAAGAAGTAGTCAGAAATAAAAAAGTAAATGTGGCACCATTGAGAAGAAGCAGTGCAGTGAAATTAAGTTTATAAGTATATAACAAATTAAGAAAGCTAGCAACTCACCAAGGCTCCTTTATAGCACCTTCCAAACCCGCGACCTCTACCACCTAGAAGGACAAGGGCAGCAGATGCATAAAAACACCACCACCTGCAAGTTCTTCTCCAAGACACACAACCTGACTCGCCATTCCTTCACTGTCGCTGAGTTAAAATCCTGGAACTTCCTTTCTAACAGCCACTGTCGATTTGGCCACTGTTCTTGAGTACCTGATCACCGAGATCCAGGAGCTGGTGGACAATGTGGCCCAGGTCAACAAGAAGACCCGAATCGGCCCCCACTACCTGCGGTTCACCTTCGGCAATGATGAGGAACTCAATAAGTTGCCGGAAGGAGTCATCGTAGACCAGGGAGGGGTCCTCCCCAACCTTCAGACCCAAGAAACCCAGATATCCTAGCAGGGTTTATCCCTGAAGGTGAAAGATCAGAAAAAGGTAAATAGATAATGTGAATCATTTTTTTTAAGAAAACAATGTATCACCCAATGCATGGCTAAAAACCACAAGCTTGCAGTAGACCCCATCCCCCACCCTCCGGTTCTTTCTGGATCCCACGTCCTCTGCCATAAGCCAGCAGGACCCAGTACCCAGCAATAATGGCCCGGACCCTTCCCCTCCCCCTCAGGTCTGCTGGAAATGTACCTACTGTGTATCAGCACCAAGCCCAGTCTCGGAGCCCACCCGCGGCACCCTTCAAGCCTTGGACCTACATACCCCATCCTTAAGTCTCGGTCCTCTTCCCCTCGTCCTCAAGCCCCTTCTCCTACCAGCCTCTCCCCACCCCCATCCAGTCTGCATGTCCCGCACCCCCTCCCCACTCTGCCTGTCCCACTCACCCTCCCCGACACTGGCTGTCTGTCCCATTACCCCTCCCTCTCCCCCACTCCGTCTGTCTATCCCGCTCCTCCTCCCCCACTTTGTCCATCTGAACCTCTCCCCTTCCCGCACTCTGTCTGGCTGAACCACTCCCCCTCCCCCACTCTGTCTATCTGTCCTCCTCTCCCTACCTCCTCTGCCTGTCTGAACTATTCTCTCCCCCACCCTGTCTGTCTGTCTGTCCTACTCCTCTTCCCCTACCCTGTATGTCCCCGATCCCCGTCCCCCACTCTGTCTGTCCCTCTCTCCATCCCCCACTCTGTCTCACCCTCTCCCCCGTCCCTCTCCCTTCTCTCTGTCCGTCTCCCTGTCCCCCTGTCCCCGTCCGTCTATCCACCAGCCCCATGTCCACCTGTCCATGGCCCCCTCCCCCATCCCCCTCCACTCTTCTTCCCCCTTCCTTCCCGTACCTCCCTCACCCCCTCCCCACCCCAGCACAGATTTGTGTTTCTTGAGCCAGATTTCAGCTTTCCACGGTACTCTGAGGTGATCTTCTCTCAGTTTAAAGTCAGTGCCACGCTGAAGCATTGAAGCTTTGCGTCCAATGATGTAACTTCCAGTTCTGCCCCCGCCCCCCTCCCCCCCATTCCCCCCGAGATTCTTTCACCAGCAGGAGAAGGAGAAAGGGAGAGGGGAATTGAGAATTCCTCCACCTAGACAGGATATTGCTCCCAAAGTGGAGAGGGAAGGTAGTGCTCCCAAGGAGGGGTTGGAGGGGAGGGGGGTTGGGCAGAATTTTAAAAAGCCTTTTTCAGACACAGGCTCCTAAGGAAGGGGTGAGGGAAATATTGCTCCAAGGCAGGGAGGGGATATTGCTCCAAGGGGGGAGTGGATATTGATCCAAGCAGAGGGGAGACATTGCTTCAAAGGGGGGATTTTGCTCCAATTGCGGGGGGGACAATGCTCCAAGTTGTGGGGGGTGGGGGGGATATTGCTCCAAGTGAGGGGGGGGGGGGGCGCGATAATGCTGCAAGGACCATGAGGGAATATTGCTCCAAGGGGGAGGAGGTGGGGGTAGGGGATGGGTGTGTATGAGGGGGTAGGGAGGTTTTGGTGGGTGGCAGGCAGGAGGGTGGGTGTGTAAGGAAGGGTTTAGAGGGGATGGGGTTAGGAGTGTGGGGGCCAGGACACGGTTGGATTTATAGGAGGGTGTAGACCGATGGGGGGTTGGGGGCTGGGTGTAGGAGTGGTGTGGAGGTAGGGGGTAGAGAGGTTGGGTTGGGTGGTGTGGGATGGGGGCTAGGTGGTTTGTAGGAGTGGATAGGGGTTTGGGGGCTAGTGGGTTGGGCATTGGAGGTGGTGGGGTGCTGCACAGGTCTTGAGACTCATCCATACTTGGTGCTTGTGTCTGAAAAAGGCTTTTTAAAATTCTGCCCAAACCCCATCCCCCCCAACCCCTCCTTGGGAGCACTACCTTCCCTCTCCACTTTGGGAGCAATATCCTGTCTAGGTGGAGGAATTCTCAATTCCCCTCTCTGGTTTAATTCTAAACACATGAAGTCAGCTGTCTTTAATTAAATTCGGAGCTGTCCCTGTTTGTGTGCAAAATGGGTAAAAAGTTTTTCGCCCTGTTCTGCCTGTTAATAAATTGTGAGGATTAATTTGGTTCTAAAGTATAAAGTCCTAATTAAAATGAATTCTACCTAATATCCCTCTTCTGCCTATGAATATCTCTATACCCTATGATACTGGAACCTGGGAGGTGGACATGTTTACTACGAGGCTGGCCCATACTAATTGCTGGTACATGCTCTTTACCACGCTGCAGGGAAAAATTTCCAAGTACGGGCTGTGCTGGACTTAGTTAATTTCCAACAACAATTTCTACCTGTGCTGCAGCTAGGTATACGGACCTAGAATGTTGTTGTAAATTAACCAAGTCCCTATAGCTAGCTTCAGCACAGATATAAATTGTAGTTGGAAATTAAATATCTATGAGCGCTTAAACAGGCCAAGCACTTGCTGTGAGCACACTTTGGAGATAGCCGATCACTGGTCCAGGAGCGTTTAATACCAATGATGTCAGGTGAACGGTTGCTATTTACAATTGATGTGGTTTCTCCAGTTGCAAGCAAACAAATGTTCGCAATTGATGTGGTTTCAGGTCAGTTCCTTCACTTGATTACTTTCAGATATCAAACGATGACTTAAAGATCACTTTTGAACGCAGAGTTTTGCAACCGAGTGCAATTTAACAATGTTACACACGGAATTCTGTCAAAGTTTTCAGATAGGGCAAAAATCCTGCACCTGGTCTCCATATTACAAAAAGTAGATAGGAAGAAAGAAAAGGGTACAAAAAGGCACTGAAGAAGCTGTGAAGAAGAATTTGTAAGGAGAATACAAGAAATGGAAGATTATAGTGATCAGGGACAACTGAATAGGCCGGGGTCCTTTTGCTGAGGGCTGATGTAACCAAGGTATTTATAATTATGATGCAGTTTCACTGCACAGGCATAAAGATGATATTTCCACTTGTTGGGAAATCTCAAATTAGGGGTGGAATTTTATGGCCTCTCTTGTGGCATATTTGGAATCGGGAAGAACATTTAATTAGGTGAGGGGTTTAATGCCGTCATCCCACCTCTGCCAGAATTAAGATTTCTCATCCTGCTGCCAATTGGAGCCCTTAAGTAGGCAATTAATGGCCACTTAAGGGCCTCAACCCACTGCCACTGATATTAACCCAGTGGCAGGCGGACCTGTCGACATGTGGCATGCATGGCAGGCAAAACTGTGCAACCAGCTTCTCAACTCTGGATGGGGTGGAGGGGAGGTTCCTGAATCAAAGGCGCTCAGTATCTGATCGAGGGACTGGACATCAGGAAGGTGGGGGTAGGGCCCAGTAAGAGCAACCCCCCCTGTGGTGGCTGCTGAATCCCCTACACTCCTCACTCCGACCTTGCAAAATCTCTCCTGCCATTACTTTCCTGTTGCATGGGTCACTCCTCGATTCAGTAGATATTGTTCCAGCATCAGCCACTGCCTCTTCAGTGGCGCTGTCATTCACAAGAACTGCTGGACTCTGACTGACCAGCAGCTCGCAGAAGGCAAAACTTCCACCCTCAGAGTTTCTTGATTCCGGGAAAGACCCATCGCTGGCTACTTAGCTGCCTGGGTGACACTTAATATTGGCGGGCCTTGCTGGTGGAGAAATATGGGTCTCTTGCAACAGGTGAAACCCCTGACGCCTCCATAAAATCTAGCCCTAGGGGTCATACATACACTAGAGTCAATAATAAATCTAAAATATATGAAAAATGTGCTTTTAATCTTTGTCTTCTGTTTGTCTTCATTGATACCTCAGCTGTAAGAATGTATGAGGTGGTACATCTTGTGTTACAATAACGACCACCTGGGACTTAGGTGGCTGTCATCTCACTCCCTCTAAGTCCTGAGCTGGATCTGCTGCAGACTGCTCCTCTTCTACTACTGCATTATGGGACGGCTCAGAAAAACAACACAAGGCCATTCCTGCCATGCCACTTGTATTGGAAGTGACCCAGCATGGCCATTAACCTGCCTGAAACTAGACCTAATTGAGACATGGAGTTTGAGGGTGGGACCATCACAGATTTGCACAAAGTGTAGTGAGGGGCAGGAAAAAAGGTCACTTTACCTGCTGGCTGCAAAGGCGGGTTGTTGCGCTGTATACTCCCATTCCCACCTTGTTAATTATACAACCAGAGGAAACATGCCGTCTTGCTGGTGGGAAGCCTCCGATTTCCCTTCTGTGCCATTATCTCGCCACTTCCTCACGCAGGACATCATATTTAAACAGCAGCTGCACACACACTTCTCAATGCTTGCAGCCCAGGACTGCTCCAGTGAAGACATAGCCCCGTGAGTGCTGCCCGAAGCAAGGTAAGCAAACAAACGGTGAAGTGCAGCTTGCCAGGTGCATGTTGCTTCTGTACAGTTGTGAAACACGTTGGCGTGATTGCCCGGATGATCCAGCTGTGGGGGGGTGGGGGGGATGATTCCATTCAGCAGGGCTTATAATGAGATGCTTAAATATTGAAATTAGGTTCCCAATGTGTGGTGGCAGTAAACAAGTAACCGCGGCCTGCCATTGACTGGTGGAGCAGACGATCGCAAACTAGTTTCACAATGGTGTGAAACCAATTTTTAGCCTTCATGTTATATTGTCCGCTTACGACCGCCAGTGATGCCCAGTGCCAACAAGGCCGTAAAACAATGGCCCTAAACTTTAACCCAAATAAACTGATTAAACTGTCAAGCTCGCGTTTCAATGAATGACATCAGGCCAATCATACAATCCACTAACGATTCAAGACATTCTTCGTTCTTTAGATGTTGCTGTCCACAAATCTAGCAAGTCAACCTGTCTCGCCTTCAGTGACTTCAAGGGGGAAGGCTTTTGGCTTCAAAACATGGGCAATGTACCATTGGCAGAAAGGCACATGACAAAGAATATCAGCACCAGCACTGAGAGGAGGAGCAGCTCCAGGGAAAGTTTCTACTTCTCCTCTCAGTTCAAAGGCAAAACTGTACTAACCAGGATTCAACAGCCCAACAACCCAAAAGGCAGCAATAACCCAGATAGTATTTTTTATTCCTCCTGCTAACTTCTAAAGTCCCTCATTCATGAGTATTTATCATGCAATTGGCTTCACCTTTTCAGGTCCATAAGTTTTGGTCTTTTTTTAGCACCTCCCCTCCAAAACATCTAAAATATTTTGTGGTTTTAATTTATTTCAAAGCAGATTTTGTATATCTAAAAGAATATTAAATGGTTCTGTGCTTTCCTGCTCTATTGATGGACTAATTGGTTTTCTCCGGTGAAGCCAAAACTAGGGAACATAGTTCCAGTAAATCCAATAAGGAACTCAGGGGAAGCGTCTTTACCCAGAGAGTGGAACTTGCTGCCAAGTGGAATAGTTGAGGGAGGTAGCATAGATGCATTTATGAGGAAGATAGATAAAAACATGAGAGGGAAAGGTATACAAGGTTTACTGGTGGGGTTAGATGAGGTTGGCTGGGAAGAGGTATGTGTGGAGTATAAATAGCAGCAGAAACCTGGGGGCTGAATGGCCTGTTTCTCTGCTGTAAATTCTATAATTAGGATTCAAAAATATAAAGCAGAAAACCTAACTATAGTGGGCTCTGAAATGTGCACTAGATTTTAAGTTGTTATTGTTATAAAAGTTCCTCCTATAAATAGAGTACTATAATAGTCAGCTTTCCAAAACTGTCCTGAATTTTGCAGGAATTAAAGATTAATCTTTGAGACGCTGCTGCAAGAGACCCAGAAGAAAACCTGTCGTGGAATCAAAAAAAAAATGGTGCTTTTTATATTTTCTTTGAACACTTTTGTTCATGCGTTCCAAAATAATTGGAAATAGGCAAAAGAAGGCTGTTTCATTGGTTTGTGGCAAGAAGTCTTGTGATGGAACTTCATGGAATACATCCAACTAGAATTGGCAACTCCATGAACAGCTACTTACCATCCAATCCATCAACAGATTCATGATTCAAAAGCAAGCAGCTTTAAAAGACCATCTGTCTATGAAGGCAATCTGAAGTCTCTCCCAAAGGTCATTGTTCTAAATTTATTTCATTGTGATGTATTGTTGAGATTGATGTGCAGCAAATGAGGAACACTTGCGGGGACACTTTAAAATGATAGTACTGAAAACGCTCCATGAAAAAATACAAATGATAGTCGTTGGGCAAAAAAAGCTAGCTGATGGTCCAGACAGATAGGGCAGAATTTTGCTCTCATCAGGGAGTGGTTGCAAAGCCGACCGCCACACGTGATCGGGCCTCGACATGGATTTCAGGCATTGCAGCACAGAGCTGCCTCAGGGAGCTGAAGATTTTTAACAATAAAAATAAAGGTATTAAAAATAACGAAAACACGTCCTCTCATGTGACTCTGTCATGTTAAATATGAGTGTTAACAGTTTTTAATTTTTTTAAATCCCTGGTCAAACCCTCATCCCGCCCGTGGATGAGCTTTTGCCAAAAATGCAAAGACTGCTTTGCCTTTTCGCCTGCCCGCCAACTGAACAGTTGGACAGGCAGCGAAAAATTCGAGTTAATTAGTTCTTTAAGGGCCTTAATAGGCTGCTTAATTGCCGACTCCTGAGCATTCCTGCTGATTGCAATATCGCCCGAGCGCACGATGACATTGGGACGCTCGCCCGACGTCGTCACAATCATTTTACGTTGTTAGTGTTGGATGCGCACCCGCCCGACGAGAGTAAAATTCTGTCCAAAAAGTTCTGTTGTAAATAAGAACACATATTTGGATTGGCAAATTAAATGATTAAACCTAGTTACCATCGTTTTAATAGTAGTGTGAATAATTGAGATACCACTCTTAACTTTAATATAGATAGTAAAATGATTAATCACATTATATGCGAACATACGAATTAGGAGCAGGAGTAGGCCATTCAGCCCCTCGAGCCTTTTCCGCTATTCAATAAGATTGTGGCTGATCTGATTGTAGCCTTAACTCCACATTCCTGCCTACCTCCGAAATCCTTTCACACACTTGTTAGTCAAGAATCCATCTACCTCTGCCCTAAAAATATTCAATGGCCCTTCCCTGGGGAAGAGAATTCCAAACACTCAGATCCTCTGAGAAAAATAATTTCACCTCATCTCAAATAGGAAAGCCCTTATATTTAAACTGTGTCCCCTAGTTCTAGTCTCTTCCACAAGGGGAAACATCCTTTCAGTATTCATCTTGTCAAGTCCCCCCAGGATCTTATATTTTAATAAGATCACTTCCCATCCTTCTAAACTCCAATGGATACAAGCCCAGCCTGTCCAACCTTTCTGCATAAGATAACCCTCCCACCTGAGGAATCAGTCAAGTGAACCTTCTCTGAGCTGTGTCTAATGCATTCATATCCTTTCTTAAATAAGGAGACCAAAACTGTATACATTGCTCCAATTGTGGTCTCACCAATGCCCTGTGCAACTGTAGCGAAACATCTTTACTTTTATATTCCATTTCCCTTGCAATAAACACTAACATTCCATTTGCCTGCCTAATCACTTGCTGTACCTGCATACTAACATTTTGAGATTCATATTTATAATAATTTGTTAAACCCCGACAGAATTCAAAGTTCCTTTGCAATATTCTTATCTGCTATATACTGTGAACCTTCCCACCTTCCAAATATTTCTTCAATACATGTGAGGTGCATCAAGTGAGAATCCAGAAGCCAAAGATATCCTTTCTAAGCTGTGACTAACTGGACAGTTTGAGTGTTTAACAGATTCTTCTTTGAACAAAAATGTACATCACAAATCATGGTCAGCAGAGTGGAAATCCTTCACAAGCAATTTTCCAGCTTAACCATGTTATGATCAGGTGACGTGAGATTGAATGGCTCCCTTCTTTTCCCTGTCCTCATATGACCATGGCTTAGTTTGTTAAAGCATATATACTTGTCAATTCCGTGATTGTTTAACTGTTTACATACCATGACCATAAAATACATAATCTGATAGGTTTTCTTGAATTTTTTAAAAAGAAAAGAGGATAGTTTTTATTGTACCTAACTTGTTCTAAGTAAAATAATAAAATACACCCTTACTTGCGCACACACACAAATAGATTACAGAGTGAGGAGGATAGAGTAAGCAAGTTAAAGTGCAGTAAAAATGAAGGGGGTATACGTCTATTGAAAGTTAGCGACTTGGCTGGCTTCAGGCTGAATTCAGTGGTTGCTCTGCTTTCACTCAGTGGTCCTGCTGATTTCAGAGTTGAGGCAGTTTAAAGAGGTGGATGGTTGATTTATTTGTTCTTCTGGAGACAATAGAGTTGAGGTTGAGTTATTTTTAAAACCTCTGTCTGCGGCACCTGGGTAGTCAAAATCAGCAAGTTGGATAGAGGTACAAAGGGAAGGAACCCACTCAGAGTCTTGTTCCTTCAGCATCTCAGTTGCTTGTGTAGATATGCAGAGAAAACAGATGCTTAAATATACAAATGATTGGCTTGTCACATGGCCTTCTCTCTCCAAATACCCAGTGACCCAAATACGGTCATGGCTAGCGTATTCAAAGTGTAACTTGATTAGATCATGGTGGGGAATTCCTCGCTCAGCTAGGGTCCCATTGTACAAGTGATTATGTCTGATAGTTTGTCTCCACCCAGTTGAGTACCAAGGCGATAGTCTGGATGCTTTGCTAATGGGATAGAAGATGGCTCCCATTCATCTTTTTCCTGGTGTGGCTTTGCAGTCAGGTTGTCTCCATATTAGTGGTGTTGGAATGTGGAAGGTATGGCAAGGCAAATGTGCAGCTATCTTTAACTGTGATCCCAAATCTTTGGAATGTGGCATTAGTCTTTTTAAAAATTCAATTAGGGGTTTCCAGCCAGTAAATTCAAAGGTCATTTATTGATATAAAGCATGGTTCCACAACAGCAGTTGACTGTCTGCTGGTCAATCAATATTTACCTGTCAAACAACAATAAAGCAGATTATCAAGTGATTACTGTTTGTGGGACTGTGCTATGTAGAAATTTGCTGCAGTGTTTCTGACAATTACAAGAATGACTATACTTTAAAAGTACCTCATTGCTTGTAAAATGTTTGGGACATCCAGCTACCATGAAAAACTCTACCTAAATGCAAGTCTGTCTCTTTCTTTAAGCACTGATGTTTCATACAGAAGCATCTTATGAAAATTATTCAGATGTTTCATCATGACACATCATTACAACATTACCTCCTCTCACAACTGTTGTAATCTCTATCCCACTGTCCTCAATGAATTAGTAATGTCCTTTTCCATTGATGTAAACTGAAGAGTGAATGAATTAAAGCGTTGTACTGTTTTGATGTTGCTGGGTAGAATGAGGTAGTCTGCATTTGCATTGTAACTTCAATGTCTCTGCAAAATGGTATCCATTTCATATACATTTTTATACTTTGCTTAGAGAGGCAGGTTCTACAGAGCATTTTTTTTCCCCCAGTAAAGAAACAATAATCTTTTGCAACATCGTCTGACTCTTCTCCCCCACCATGGGGACACCCCCCCCCTTCATGTGGACTCTCTCCTCACCGCCAGACCTGACTCCCCGCAACCGCCAAACATTAATCCCAACTCTGTCCCCCACCATCAGACCCAATTCCCAACTCTCACCCCCACCCCCTCCTCCAAGGTCTGACCGGACACTGACAGCCCGCCTCCCTTCAAGGCCCAAACCAACACACTCCTAACCCGAAACCCGCTGACCCAACTCATTCCGACCCAATCAACCCTCCCACCCCCTCCAAGGCCTGATCAAGCCCCTGCACCTGCCCAGGGCCCGTATCAACCCCCCCCCCTCCACCAAAGCCCATCCCAACCCTCCCCCCACCGCCCCCCCCACCAAGGCCCAACCCAAACCCCACCCACCCCCACAATAAAACCCAACACAACCCTCCTGCCAAGGCTCAACCTGACGCCGCCTCAACCTCCCCTAACCTCCCCTCCTCGCCTCCCGAACCAATCCCCTCTCCCGCTAACCTCCCCCAACCTCCCCTAACATTCCCCCCACCTCCCCCAAATGTGTTTATTCCACTTCTGTAACATTGCCCCACCTCAGTTCATCTGCCGCTGAAAACTTTATGCATGTCACTTTCTCGTTCCAAATATGAACTTTTTACTTCCTCCCATGATCGGAATTCTGCTTAATTATTGAGGGGGCTCAACAACCTTTCAACAAGGCATTTACAGTCCCCAACCAGCAGATCTTTCTCTGCAGTGATTTGGTTAGGCTAAGAGTGTGATTTGATATCACGCTATCCCATGTCTTTGTCCATCACATTCAACTGATCCTGCTTATTCATGCCCTTTTTTGTTAAATGTTAATTCACAACATGGGATGACATGCCCAATTCAGGATAAATTAATTGCTTTTGATTTGACTATAGAAGAAATCCTCTTAATTTCTTTATCTCAAACTTCTCTATATGCTTTTTACAATAATACTATTGCCAACAGTAGCATAGAGTCTATGAGCCCTGTTATACTCTTTTTTTCTTTAGCTTAAGCTGCTTTTACTGGGAATTTACTGTGTTCTGCCTTTTAATTCAGTTAATTCACTTTTGTGAAAGCGATTCTAATACTCCTGGCAATTTGGTGTCTCATGTATGTCTCAAAGATTCAATGCTCCTTCAGAATTGCACTTATAGTTGCTGTTTGCTCAAACATCTGACTGCGATTTCCATTGAGATTTACTTCAGCTGCTAGCGTTGTGATGCAGTAACGTTGTACTGGATCCAATGTAAAATAAGGATCTGATACAGTGCCCAGAGGTGACTTAATTGAAACCTTTAAGATTCTGAGGGGTTTTGACAGTGCACTTCATGTGTCAAGGCATCAAACAATGATGCTGCTTGTGCCCATTACTTACTCTTGCCTCAGACTCTCTGGGTTAAAATCAATGGACTATGAGGTAGTGATAGTCTAATGTGTTTTGGTCAGGTTATATTGTGTATTCACAGTGGTGCTCTGAGATTCAGAGTTCTAGTGTGAAAGGCCAGTGTCAAGAGTTTGCCTGTTACACAAGGAGTCAGCAGTTACAACATCAATAATTCAGCTCAACAGCCAGGTGGGAGCTGCCGTTTCCTCAAGCACTTAGAGATCAACCCCTAAAGGCTTCCTCCAGGTGAATTAGCATGGAAGATGCCAAGGGTTCAAATGCTCCACCATGCAAGAACCTCAGTCCTTAATTGATTAATTCATTGTACAGGTTTTTCCTCCATTACATGTACATCACTGAGAGCTGCTTAACCTGCACAATTCAATAAATTCCCTGCAATAAATCTATAATTAATCTGCTACTTGCCAAGCTCGTATTTTAGGTAATGCTATTTTAGGAGAATATCTCCCAGTATAGTGTTAGCTATTATTTTTATAATGAGTATGTCCTTTATGTTCTCTGTCATGAAGCTATTAATGTATCTGGTATTATTGGAAAATATTTTTCTTTTAAAATAGAGGTTTAGTCTGTGGATATGTCTTAATTGGATTAAAGTCAGCTGGTCTGGGTGCTTTGATATGTACTAGTTTTGAGACGTAAACAGACAGGTAGAGTGCATTTGCACGTGTTGAATAGAGCATTCAAGAAGTGGGGTGAAAACTGACACCTATCTAGCAGATATCAAGCAATACGTTTATATTACTAATAAAATTGGTACTATGAAGGGCGTTTTATATTTAGAGGTTTAGTTCAGAGGTTGGTGATACAATGAGAATTTACATTCAATGCGGGTGGTAGATATAACTTCAGCAGTGTTGTGTGTGCAGAGCAGAGGCAATGTGAAATCAAAAGGCAGCTGCAAGCCCCCAACTCTCTCCACAGGAAACAAAGTGAAAAGAACTTCATTTTGAATTCATAAAGCGAAAATGCTTTGGCTGGCGTTTGGTTAAGTCTATGGGTTGCTGTTGCCTTAATGGAGATTAGTTTGGGAATTTGTTAAAAGTTATGATAGTAGTAATTTGTAGCCATGTGTATATATATTTTAACCTGTGTAAATTAATAAAATGTTCCATTTAGTTTAATGTAAAACCTCGAGAACTAGTTCCAGAACTATTCTTGAGTTTAGAGTCGCACCTCAAACATACCACTTAAAATGATAGGTTATGACAATTGTTTAAAGTTTCCCTCTGGGATTTTTAAATAACACCGCTTTACCAACTGCATCTGTCATAACATCTCTTAGGAAATGTAGGTGTTTGCATAATGGAGATTGGATGAAGAATGGGAGACGTTTCCAGTACAGGTACTGTTAACAGTTTATAACATTTGTGTTATCTGCAGATTTCCAGGTTATTAATATATGTCAAGGTTCAGTTTTATTAACTCCCTTTACAACATGATTGAGATGACAGTAATTCAAGCAATTTCCTTTCAAAATTTAATTTACAATTCAAAATGTTCAACAAATAAAAATTCCATTGAAAAACAAAAACTCAGCAAGAAAGACCCATCCAGGTTAGTACTGGATTAAAAGAAGAATCTTATGATGTTGCAAAGAGTAGTAGTAGTAAGTCTGAAGATTGGGAGTGTTTCAGACACTAGCAAAAGGTTACCAAAATGATGAGAAAAAGGGATATCAGATTAAACGAGCCAGGAATATAAAAACAGATTGTAAGTGCTTTTACAAGCATATAAAAAGGAAGAGAATAGCTAAAGTAAATGCTGAATTGCTTAGAATTAGAGAGGAGAAATTATCATGGGGAATGAAGAGAAGTTGAACAAATATTGTGTGCCTTTCTTCACAGTAGAAATCACAAATTACGTATCAGAAATATAGGGTAACCTAGGAGCTAAAAAGTGAGAAAATTCGGTATCAGAAGAGAAAAAGAACTGGAGAATGTCAAAGGACCAAAATCTGACAAATCCTTAGGACCTGCTGCAGAGATAGTGGATGTGCTGACTATGATGTTCCAAAATTCCCTAGGGCAGAATCTTCTCCCCGTCAAGTGGGCTGGTCGGGAGCAGGAGCAGGCAGGTGCGGAGCCGATTGCTGCCCGCGATTGGCTGTGCGCCACCATTTTACGTGGATGGGCCAATTAAGGCCCGCTCAGCATGACACCTCAGCGCTACCTGTGTGGGTGGGGGGAGGAGGGAGAGTCGGGGCCTGGAGCTGCCTCAGGGAGACTAAGTTCACATTTAAACTTTGAAATTAAGAGATAAAAAAATGATTCAGACATGTCCCTCATGTAACAGTGTCACAAGAGCTGGGACATTTTTATGAACTGAGTAAAACTTATTTACTAATTTAATTAAACCTTCATGAAATCTCATCCCGCCCATAGATAAGGCTTCAGGAAAAACGTGAAGGGCGCTTGGTCTCTTTGCCTGCCCACCGAGCTTAAGGTTGGACGGGCAGCCCTGTCAATTGCCTAAATTTGTTTATTAATGGCCTTAACAGGCCTTTGACAGTTCGGTAGGCGCACAGCCACCTCTGGCGCAGGCCTGCTGAACGAAAGGTCGGAATGATGCGCAGTCAATGATGTTAATGATGCAAAGCTAGGTGAGAATGCAAACTGTGAGGAGGACACATAGAGGCTGCAAAGAGACATAGACAAGTTAAATGATTGGGCAGCAAAGTATAGAGTCTAATATGGAGAGGTCTGAGGTTAGTCAATTTGGATGTAAGAATAGAAAAGCAGAATACATTTTAAAAGGCATGAAACTTTTAAACATTTTTGTTCAGAGAGGCTTGTGAGTACTCATACAAGAAACACAAAACGTTAGCCTGCAGGTACAGCAAGAAATTAGGAAATATAATGGCATGTTGGATTTTACTGCAAGAGGATTGGAGTACAAAAATAAGAAGTCTTTTTACAATTATACGGGGCTTTGGTGAGATCACTCCTGGGGTACAGTGTGCAATTTTGGTCTCCATATTTAAAGAAGAATTACTTGCATTTGAGACAGCACAGCTTAGGTTCACTAGATTGGTCCCTGGGATGAGAAGATTGTCCTATGACAAGAGGCTGAGTAAATTGGGTATAATATTCTCTGGAGTTTAGACAAATGAGAAGTGATCTCATTGAAACACTCAGGATTATGAAGGGCTTGACAGGTTAGACACTAAAACATTGGGCAGGATCTTCCAGTCGGTGAGGGGGTCAGGCTCCGCTCGCTGACGTGTAAAATGACGCAGGGTGACGTTGGGCAGAACTCCTGACGTCACCCGCGTCATTTCCATTTTCAGGTCGGCGGAGGCGCAGCCGAGTCAGCCGCACATCTGCCGACCTGTCAATGGCCTATTGAGGCCATTGAAAAAATAACTAATGTCGTTAATGAACCTGCTCGTCCAACCTTAAGGTTGCTGGGCAGGCCGGGATCACAGGCGGGCTTCGGAAAAAGCATGAAACCTCATCCAAGGGTGGGATGAGGTTTCATGAGGGTATTTAAATCTTTAAGAAAGTTAAAGTTATGGACATGTCCCAACTCATGTGACAGTGTCACATGAGGGGACATGGCAGGGAAAATTTTTAAAAATTTAATAAAAATTTAAAATCGGAGCTGATCTCCCCAATGCAGCACTTGGCCTCAGGGAGATCTATGTGATCTTTCGTGCGCATACATGAAAGAGCGCACTCCCAGCTGCGGGAATCCCCCCCCGCCCCACCTGCAGAGGAAGCGCATAGCGCCTCCTGATGTTTGTCACGCTGAGCGGGCCTTAATTGGCCCATCCACATAAAATGGCGCCGATTGGAGGCGCACCTGCCCACACCTACTCCTGCATTTCCCCCCTCCAATGGGGGAAAATTCTTCCCATTGTTTTCCCTGGATGGGGAATCTAGAATAAGGGGGCAGCTTCAGGATAAGAGGCTGATCATTTAGGACTGAGATAAGGAGAAACCTCTTCACTCAAAGCATTGTAAATCTTTGGAATTCTCCAACCCATAGGGTTGTGGATGCACCATCATTGAATATATTTAAGGCTGAGGTAGACAGATTTTTGCTCTCTCAGGGAATCAAAGGATCTATGGAGTAGGTATGGAAGTGGAGTTGAGCCCAAATTTAGCCATAAACTTATTGAATGGCAGAGCAGACTGGACAGGCTGTATGGTCTTCTGCTCATATTATGTTCTCATGTAACTTTTCACCAAACCAAAATAGTAAATACTTATTTAATCAGTTATTTAATTGCTGCACCAATCAAAAAGTTTGCTTTAAAATTTGACTGTGTCAAAATAGTACGTACAGGAATTTGACATTAAACATTAACCAATGAACTAGAGCTGGGGCCTGCAACCTGCGACTCCAGAGACGCCTGTAGCTCATTAAGGACCAATGTCTGGCATCTCCTTGATCAACTGAACCCATTTTGATTAAGTTAAATGGCTTGTTCCATTTTTTAAAAACTGTTATTAACTTTAAACTTCTCAGGAAGTATAACTCAATTAACATTTTTGTAAGAACTTTTAAAATGTGAAATTAGTCTGTTGTTATGATCGCCATAGAGACAGTAATATTTAAAGAGAAATTAGAATATCCAGTTAATACCTGAAAGAAATAATGGCACAAGATTTCACATTTTTAAACTAAAGGAAACTTTACTGTATATTAAAAAATAAACAAAGCAAACACTACTAACTTAATATTGTAGCTTATCAAGACTAAGAGTATAAATACAGTTCCCCTTTTTCTTCCTAATTCCACCCAAGAGTTTGCTTATATATTACAAGATCTTGAGCCTTCATTTACCCAACCTTTTGGAACCGAACCAAATCAAATATGCCACAGCTCTCTGGAATTCATTTTGATTCCTTCTTGATGTTCCAGCTACTCTCCAAGGTGGACTTCCTGGGGATGCTACCTTTTGGCTAAATGAACATCTAACTTTTCTTCAAAACCTCATGACTGTGGTTCAAAAATTCATGACGGTGGACTTCTCAGCTCAAGCATAGGTCTTGCTACATTCATGCTCAGTGATTTAAAAATCAGGGACCCTCTTGGGTACAAATGACCTCTAAGTTTCTTGTTCTGGCTTTGGACAGACACAGACTGCTTTCTCTGAATCTGTTCCCACAGCTCCTGTACAGCTCTTGGTCCTACAGTTGCTTTGCAGCTCTCTCTGCCTATTCTCAAGCTGAACTGTTTGTTTACACTATGAGGGTTACTGTAAATTTCTTCCTGTAGCTCCGTGCTAGGCAAATATTCCAGCCTCTTTTCCCCTCATGAACACTGTCTTCAAACTGAATGCGAGCTCCAATCCGCATTTCGCATGGTGAAGGATAAAGTTAGTATTTTCTCTGTTTAAGGTGCATGCCTAGCTAACATTTATCTTTTCTCCCCCTCGGCTATCAGTGAGCTGCAAACTGCACAAGGCCAAAGCTGCAAATGTCTCTGCCAGTGACGTTGCAGGGTTTATAGGAAAGCCTGTAACTTGGTCACAAAATGGCTTCCCTTGTCCCCTTCTCTATGGCAACAGGGAAACACCTTAGTCCTGTCTCAAGTAGAAATGTTAATTATCTATGTCTGACCTCAACAGCCCTTCAACTTGGAAATAAAAGAGCAGGTTTCAGCATAACTATTTACAATCTTGATTCCGATAACATCGTTATGGGTTTAGGGAGAATTAAAGTCTTCAATTGTGATGTGGAGATAGCAACAGCTGTTATTATCCTCAAATATAAATATTAGTCACCTCCCTTTCAGTATCACAATTTGAGCCTTCCATTTACTAATTGTTAATTACCATCCAGCTTTTACAGCCAGGTAAACTCCAGCACAGATCACATTATCCCTCTCATTCACCATAAATTTAAAAGTACAGTCCCAAACTATAACCCTCTAACAAATCAAAAGATACCGTCTAAAAACATAATAATCAGATAGACTTCACCATTGTAACGCTTGGTGAAATCTTCCGCCCACTTTAGTGGTGTATTTTGAGGTGGGGAAGACATTTAATTAGTTGGGAGGGGGTGGGTGGGAACCCTGACACCTTCCTGCCTCCACCCCAATCCCAAGTCCAAGGGGAGAAGGCCAACCATGGCGCCCCACCACCAATTGAGACACTTAATGGACAATTAATGGCAATTAGTGACCACTTAAGGGCCTCAACCCACCACTACTGGTATTACATCTGTTGTGGTCAGACCTGTCACCATAAGGCATGCATGACAACTAAAGCTGTGCAGGCTTCTTGCCATCTCATTGTTATGGGGCCACACCTTCAAAGGCACTCAGTGCCTGATCGAAAAAACTAGCATTGCGAAGATGGGGGGTCGGCTCTCTGACAGCCACCTCCAGTCCTTGCTGCTGACATCCCACTTCCTCACGACCCCACCCAATGAAACCCCTCCTGTCTTTACTTACTTGTGGTCTGAGTTGCTCCTTGATCCTGGGCCTCCAGTGGCTGTCATTCTGTCAGCAGCAACCGCCTCCCCAGTGGTGCTGCTGGGGCAAAGAGCTGCTGGGCTCTGATTGGCTGGCAGTTCTCAGCAGTTGTGACTCCCCCCACCCTTTACACGGGTCCCGATCCTGGGAAAGGCTCGCAGATGGCCACTCGTTTGCCTGATTGGCCTGTGATGAGGCAGACCTCCCCAAAAGGAGGGTCTCTTGGCAGCTCTCCAGCTGGCAGGTGAGACCCCTGCTGCTTCCATAAGATTCTGTCCATTCATTATTATTGCCATTTGAGTAATAGCTTTGCAGCTCTTAAGATATCGAGTTTTTGATTAAATTTTAATAAAAATGAGTCTTCCTGTTATTAAGGTTGCTGACCCTTGAACTAGAGTAGACCAAACAAAGATGAAGCAGTTGATTTTTTTTATGTTGCCTTACTGCAGGGTCTCACTATGAAATTGTTTCTGACCTATTTGGAACACTTGAGATAAATAGAAAGGAAGGTGGACTTGACAAAATGGTGAGCGGGAATGGTGGCACTGAATGAAAATGAACAGGAATTGAAAGAGTGATACAGTTGCTCAAACTTCATACTGCTTTCAGGGGCAAACTTTCTCAAAACTGAATGCTAATCCCAGGTGTTGGCACAAGATTCAGCCTTATTAACTTCCTTTGCCACATGATTGAGTTGCTCGTAATTCAAGCAATTCCCTTTCGCAATTTAATTTGCTCCAGAACATTTCTCAATGTCTGCAAACAGCTTTCTGTCACATCGATTTACAGCAACGCTCAGCCCAAACATGACAAAAAACTAGTAAGAAAGACTTGCATTTATATAGTGCTTTCCATAACCTCTGGACATACTGAAGCATATTACAGCCAATGAAGTGATTTTGCAGTGTAGTCACCTTTGTAATATAGGAAACACATCAACCAATTTAGGTATAGCATAGTTCCACAAACAGCAATGAGATAATAACCAGGCAACCTGTTTTAGTGATGGTTAGTGGATAAATGATGGCTCATATACTGAGGAGAACTTTTCAAAATAGTGCCATAGTATCTTTTATATCCACACCAGAGAGCTGACAGTCCTTGACCTAATGCCTTATCTGAGAGATAGCACCTCTGACAGCATAGCACTCTCTCATTACTGCACTGACGTGTCAGCCTGGATTTTGTGCACAAGTCTCTCAAGTGGGTCTTGAACCTACAACTGCCTGACTCAGGTAAGTGCTACCACTCAGCCAAGTAGTAGCAGTACTGAAAAAGCTAGAGCATGCTGAAGTTACTTTGAATGACAAATGTAATTATCACAAACCTGGCTCTAATTGTTAGGGAATGTTGTTAATCAGTAAGGCACCAGAATAAACCCAGAAAAGGTAGAAACCAACTATTTTGAATGTCAGCATGGAACTGTTTTGTATATCAGCTTTTGTTTGGCATTTTAGGCAAAATATCACTGGGAAATACTATCCAGATCCTGCAGAGCTAATGAATGTAGCTAGAATTATTTTTTAATTCATGTTGGCATGTGGGCATTTAATACCTTGAGTTGCCCTTGAGAAATTGGTAATGATCCTACTTCTTGAACCATTTGGTAAAGGTATTCCCAAACTGTCATTGAGTTCCAGGACTTTTTTTACTCTTTCATGGGATGTGGGTGTTGCTGGTAATAACAGCATTTGTTGCCCATCTCTAATTGCCCCTTGAGCTGACTGACTTATTGGTAGGTCATCTCAGAGGGCAGTTGAGTCAACAACATTGCTGTGGGCCTGGAGTCATGTGTAGGCCAGACAAGAATGGCAGATTTCCTTCCCTAAAGGATATTAGTGAACCAGATGAGATTTTACAACAATCAATTATAGTTTCATGATCACTATTACTGAGACTAACTTTTATAATTCCAGATTAATTAAATTCAAGTTTCACTAGATGTCATGGTGGGATTTGAACCCATATCCTCAGAGTATTAGTCTGGGCCTCCGGTCCAGTGACATTAACAGCGCACCGCACCGCACCACACCACACCGCCATCTCCTCTACACTCCAGCAACAGTAAAGGAACGGTGATATATTTCCAAGTCGGGTTAGTCTGTGACATGGTGAGAAACATGGAGGTGATGGTATTTCCATGGACCTGCTGATTATTCTTCCTGTTAATAAATGTTAAGGAATTAGGAGGTGTCACTGATGCTGTCTTGACAAGTTGCTGCAGTGTGTCCTGTAGATAGTGCATACTGCAGGTACAGTATAGTGATAGTGGAGGGACTGGATACTAAAGCCAATGAATAAGGTGTGGGTCAAGGTGATTTCTTTGCCCTGTCAAGACTTTTGAACTTAGTGGGAGTGACACCCATCCAGGCAAGTAGAGGGTTTTCCATCATACTCCTGATTTGTGCCTTGTAGGTGGTTGAGTGGTTTTGGGGAATCAAGAATTGAACTCCAGCATGCACCAAACACATTTTCCCTTCACCCCCCACCCCCGGCGGCATTCCGCAGGGATCATTCCCTCTGTGACACACTGGTCCACTCCTCCATCAACCCCTACTCCTCAAACCTGTCCCACGGCACCTCCCCATGCAAACGCAGAAGATGCAACACCTGCCCCTTCAGTTCCTCTCTCCTCACCATCCAAGGGCCCAAACACTCCTTTCAAGTGAAGCAGCATTTCACTTGCACTTCCCTCAACTTAGTCTACTGCATTCGTTGCTCCCAATGCGGTTTCCTCTACCTTGGAGAGACCAAACGCAGACTGGGTGACCGCTTTGCAGAACACCTTCGGTCTGTCCGCAAGCATGACCCAGACCTCCCTGTTGCTTGCCATTTCAACACTCCACCCTGCTCTCTTGCCCACATGTCTGTCCTTGGCTTGCTGCATTGTTCCAGTGAAGCTCAACGCAAACTGGAGGAACAGCACCTCATCTTCTGACTAGGCAATTTACAGCCTTCCGGACTGAATACTGAGTTCAACAATTTTAAATCTTGAACTGTCTCCTCCATCCCCACCTCCTTTCCGTTTCTTCCCCCTCCTTTTTGTTTTTTTCCAATAATTTATATAGATTTTTCTTTTCCCACCTATTTCCATTATTTTTAAATGTATTTCCACCCATTGTTTATTTCTACCTTTTCGTATTCCCCCACCCCCACTAGAGCTTTCTGTACATTATCTGTCCTGTCTTCTACTCTTAATTAGCACATTTCTTTGAACTCACTTCTCTTTATTATTATGTTAATAACGCAGGGCTACATGCTAATTTTGCCAGATGATACTTTTTGATCACAAAGATTTATGGAATATACCCGCCGTAAAAGTTGACGCCTTGGATGTATGTACTATCGGTATCATTGTTAGAGATGTACATCATTTATTTGATTGCAGTTGCTTAATAAATAAATCTTACATTCTGGCCATTATAGTTCATTCCGTACTTAAATATTTGTTCCTTTGCAGTGATAAAGATGCAGCATACGAATTTCATAGCATCCATCTTTCTCAAGGCAGTGAGCTGTTATTGCATACTCTGCCTTTATCAGTTTTAGTCTCCTGCTTCTTGTAAATAAGATATTGTAACAATGGAATGGCTGCTTTAAGTTAACTTTTATTTTAAAATTCATGCATGGAGCTACACCTATTAATTTGTTTTATTGCTACAAGCTTCATTAGATGTTATGAATCCTAATTGCATCTCACCGGCATTTGATTATGAAGCAACAGTGTGCTTAAAGTGCTATTATATTATAGTTATATTAAAGTGCATATTATATTATAGTTCATTCCGTAATATAATAATATGCACAGCTATTTCACTGTGGATGTAGTACCTACCTTAATGGTAGTAGAGTGCATGTGCTCCACTTCTGCCAATTGTTTGGTGTTGGCAAAAGTTCTGCTCTCCGCTATATTCTGCTGTTTGTGTAATGGACAGGCCAATTCAAATCAGAAGCTGATCAGAATGGTTAATCACAAAGCAAATTGGATGACCAAGGATCGAGTATGTTGGTGCTCCAGTGTGGTACAGAGTTGTCACAGTAAGTTAATATTGCTGTTAAATAGATAGTACAGATTCCTATACTCTTAAAGCTAGTTTTCAGTTAATACCTGTATCCTGATTTTCGTTTTACATTGCTTCTGATTCAACTTGACTGAACTTACGCTTGACTCCATGCATGGGTGCAACAGGCAGGCGGGTAAGAGACTTTTCTGTGAACTTCATCCATGGGTGGGATAAGAGGGCTCATTGGGGTCGTCAATCTGCTTTGTGGAGTATTTATTGGAGACAGTATCTTAAACTTGCCTGTGTGATCTGTAGCAGTTCAGAATGAATTCCAGCAGTTTTCTGTGTAATTTGAACCTTCAGGTCAACACTCTGCAGTCAGTAATCTTTATCGGGCATGCAACTTTCTGGAGTATTCATTCCCCTTAGCCTGGATATGGGTTTTGACATGTCCACTAGAGGCAGTTCCCCTGAGGAGGATGGGAGGGCTAGAATGAGGAGGAGGCCAGGAGTGGTTAATCAGCCTCCAGGGGAGCCACCTTTGGGAGGCCAGGTGCAGGCACAAGGGGCTCAGGGCCAAGAGGTTGTCCAAGGTGGAAGGGGCCACAGAAGATGCCATTATCCTGCTGTCAGGGTATACTGGCGGCGAAGCAGCTACCTCAATATGACTGAGGTGCAATGCCGAAGGAAGGTCCGACTGTCAAGGGAGTCTTACAACTACATCTGTCACATGATTTATCCTGAGATCTCTCCTAAATGTGTGGGTGGACACCCCATGCCAGCGGCTCTGAGGGTGACAGTTGCCCTCAACTTCTATGCCTCTGGCTCCTTCCAGGGCTCAGTGGGTGATCTTTGCCATGTCTCCCAATCAGCTGTGTACACTTGTGTCAAGCAGGTCACAGACGCTCTGTTCAGGCATGTATTGACATACATCCACTTCTGCTGGGACCAGGCAAGTCAGGCACAGCGAGCCAGAGATTTTGCAGCAATTGCTGGCTTCCCCTTTTTCCAGAGTGCAATAGACTGTACACATGTGGCCATCAAGGCACCAGCAAGGTGCCTTCGTCAACAGGAAGGGCTTCCACTCCATGAACGTGCAGAGGGTGTGTGACCACAGGATGTTGATTCTACAAGTCTGTACAAGGTACCCAGGCAGCTGCCGCAATGCCTACATCCCCAGACACTCTCAGGTGCCGGGGCTCTTCAGTGTTCCAGCCCAGCTTGATGGGTGACAAGGGCTATCCCCTCAAAAGGTGGCTCATGATACCTCTCCGCCATCCAATATCAGAAGCTGAGCAGCAATACAATAGCAGCCATGCCTCCACAAGGGCTGTGTTGGGAGAGCCATCGGTCTTCTCAAGATGTGCTTCTGATGTCTGGACCGCTCAGGGGGCGCACTCCAATACTCCCCAGATTGTGTGTCGGTGATAGTCGTTGCATGCTGCACTCTACCTAATCTTGCACTGGAAAGGGGGACACAGTGGACCACGAAGAAGTTGATGCAGTGGATGCGGCTGCACATGATGAGTCCAGCACTGATTCTGAGGATGAGCAAGCACGGGGAATGCTGAGGGGGCTAGACACTGACCTGGGACTACACCAAGGAGGCAGGGATACCTGGGAAGCTTCAGTCCAATGAACCTTCAGCTAGCTCAACACAAATGGATCAGCAGGACCAGCCTTGCCTGGCGCTTCCATACTCGGCACCTAAGTGCTAAATGTACCAGGTCGTCAGCAGGAACTAAGGGCTTTGGACATAAACTTGAATGTCCAAACAAACATTCATGACACTTATCTTAAACATACACATGCAGAACAAATGAGCCACCCTCAGCCATGGTAACACATCTGATTTTTATTTTAAACATCAGATGTTCTCACAAATCCAAAACAAAATGTTAAGCAAGCAGAAAAATATTATAAGGACCTAATCTCGAGCCAACACAAAAGCACCAGTGAGAAACCTGTGGTGTGCCAAAGGTGCCTTATGTTTATGTTCCCGGGTGCTATGTCTTGGTGCTGCCCCATCGCTGGGAGTGGCATCTGAGACAGCCTGCTGACTGCTGTCCTGTTGACTCCGATGATCTTGATGGTCGTCCTTTGGCCTATGGAGCCTGTGCTGGGCCTACCTGGGAGGGATCTGCCAGTTCCACAGCTGGCGTCTCCCCAGTTGTTGCAGCCTCACCCAATGAAGTGGTCACTGGGAGAGGGGCGGAACAGCTGGTGCCCTCATCCGGAGCACCATGAGAGGAACCCGCAGATATGACAGGCAGCTGCTGCACTGACGTGAGGTTGCCTCTGACCTCCCTGCTCACCGTGGATGGATGGGCAATGAGCTGGGAAGCTTGAAGCCCACACCATCTCCCACACTGGCACTGACCAGCTGTGGCCACTGGCACTGTGAGGGCTTGCAGGTTTGTGCGTAATCCCAGGAGAAACTGATTGTTCTTCTGGAGGCACCTCTCCATGAGAGTCACCATTCTCTCCATGGAGGAAGCATGACGCTCTGCCATGAGGCTCATTGCATCAGTGCTGCTCCGCGTGGACTCCTCCACCATGGACATCAAGCGAAGCACAGCCTCATGTATCACCACCAGATGCTCCTGCGCACCCGGCCGCATTTCCTGCAGCTCCTGCATCATGGACAACTCCATCAGGCACCGACTGAGCATGTGCCTAGTCCCCTGCAGTCCTCCAACTGCTGGCACCATCGGCACTCTCTGTCTCTGCCAGCTTCTCCAGCGATTGTGAAGTGCCCTCTCCACTGAGCCCCAGGACATTAGCCGATATTCCAATGCCCTCCAAGGTGCTAGTATCTGCGCTGGTGCCTGCCTCGCAGAAATGGTGTGATGCTGGTGAGACTTGAGGGCCCTCAGGTGTGAGAGGGGGCATCTGCAGTTCTCATGGCGGCCATGCTCTGATAATGCTGAAATGAACAACAAGGACAGTGGATCAGTTAGTGTGCACACAGTGACACACTTCATCCCTGTCCCCCTGGCTCATTATACGCTCAACCTTCCAGAACCAATGGACACGAACATTGGTGAGGTGGCACATAGTGAGGAGGATAGCCTTACATTGCAGGTGGATATAGATGGGCTGGTCAGATGCGCTGATGAATGCCAAATGGAATGTAATGTGGATAAGTGTGAGGTGATGCACTTGGGTAGGACAAACACGGCACGGGAATACACGATGAATGGTAGGACCGTGGAAAGTAAGGAGGATCAGTGGGACCTTGCTGTACATGTCGACAGGTCCCTTAAGGTAGTGGGGCAGGTACATAAGGTGTTTAAGAAGGTAAGTGCCATGCTTGCTTTTATTAGCCGAGGCATAGAATATAAGAGCAGGGAGGTAATGTTCCAAGTGCAGAAAACACTGCCTAGGCCACAGCTATAGGTCTGTGTGCAGTTCTGAAATGTGCTTCACTGGAGGGATGCGATTGGAGTGGAGAGAGTGCACAGGTAACTGACCAGGATGTGCTGACTGGGCTGAAGAGTTTGACTTATGAGGAGACATAGCATAGGTTAACTCCCCTTGAACAGAGGAGATTGAGGGGTGACATTACTGAGGTGTATAAACTTATGATGGGCATAGATAGGGTCGACAGAATGGAACTTTTCCCCTTGGTGGAGGGATCAGTAACCAGGTGGCATAAATTTAAGGTTAGGGGCATGAGGTTGACAGGGGATGTGATGGGCAACTTTAGTACACAGAGGGTGTTGGGAATGTGGGACGCACTGCCAGAAAGGGTGGCGGACAAAGAAACCCTCCTAACATGTAATAAGTATTTAGATGTGCAGTTGCGATGCATGGCATACAAGGCCATGGACATAGTGCTGGGAAATGGGTTAACGTGACTTTGGAAGGTGTTTGATGCGTATCTTCGAAGGGCCGAAGGACCTTTTTCTATGATCTACACCTCTGACTCTATCACTCTGTGACCGAGCAATGTTGCAACAATAACAAATCAAACAATCATCAGTGCTATGGATGTCGGGAGGACATTGCGGATCTCACTATTGGCCTCAAATACCTGGCTGTGCCGTCCCAGCCTCACCAGCACCAGTTGAGCTGGGCGCATGGCGCTTCTCAAGCTCCAGGGCTTCCTGTTCAAAGCGGCTTAACATCATCAGGTGAGCCTGACCGCCTCCAGTCCTCGAACTCTCGGACGCATTATGGGGATTCGTCTCCTGAGAAACATTCATTGAGGCAATTTGCACATGGACTCTGCACGCGCACGCCACACCACAACCACAGTGGCCCATATCAGACCTCCAGTGCCTCCTCCCCCCGCTACTGCTGATCATTCACAAAGATAGTATGCCTGCTTTGAAACCCCCCCCTACCCCACAACAGCCACCTTGGACACATTCTGTGTACATCACTTTAGGAAACGCATGGTCTTTGCTCCCATGGCAAGGAAGCACAACTACGTGCAAGGTTGAGGGCAGCAGATGGCTCTTGGCTATGACACCTTGAGGCTCCCCTTCCACAATCTCATCACCGTGAATGGGACATGTGTTGGAGTTCTGAGTATGCACCTAGCTGCATCTCCTGCAGGTTGCCCCCCAGACTAGTCATGTGCAACTAAGAGCAACAGATGGTGTGGGGGAGAACTCATCTCATGAACCACTGAGGCTGATGTGAGCATGGCCACTATCTGCTTGCCCACCCAGTGTAGGAAAAATGCCCAACATGATTCAATGCACTCACGACAGTAAGACTTGTGGGGGGACCTCAAAGGCTAAGGCTACCTGTTGGGTTAAATGTCCAATGCCAACATGGTACTCAACCGGCCAGAGCGCAACAAATCATTGAAGCGCTTACGGCACTGGATCCAGGTGCGCTGCACCACATCACAGGAGCTCATCACCTCCGCCACCTCCTCCCAGGTACTTTTGGTCACGTGGGGAGGCCTCCTCCTCCCATCCTGGGGGACCAACACCTCCTGTCTTACTGGCATCTCCTCGAGGAGGGCAGCAAGGCATTTTCATCTGAAAAGCAAGGAGAGCATTGGCCACCCGCTGGCCTACCCTGCAGCCTGCCCTGCTCCTGTGGCAGACCCTGCAGCCTGCCCTGCTCCTCTGCCCTTCCCTCCAGAGTGCTCTGCTCAGATGACCCCCTGCAGTGTGACCTGGAAGTGGCCATTGTGAGAAGCCTACAGGAGACTGCCAGGCCTTCCTTCAAACAGACTGCCAGGTTGCCACTGGACCTGGCGATCTGTGCACACCTACCACCAACCGCACACTCCCGTTTTCCATGGGAGACGGCAAATATGTTGGACGGGCTTTAATTGGCCCGCCCGCATAAAATGGCGGCGCGGACCCGATCACGGGCACCAATCGGGTCCATGTCTGCCCGTTGCAGCTCTGCCCGCCCAACAGGCAGAAAATTCTGCCCTGCAGTTTAAACAGTGTACCTGATAATGCTGTGTGTGATCTAGCCAGATCTGGTGAAGAACATTTTGACCAGTTGTCCACCATAAACATTTAAGTCTGCTTCCCTGGATTTAAGATTAGATGGCTCATGGTTTGATATGTGCAGGGTACATGGAACGGCATGACGTGGGTCTGTATAGCACCTTAAAGCGATGAGTTGAAAAGACTGGGGGAGCAGGGAGTGGTGGGTTAATGCAGCAAAAGGTTTAAGTGGGAGGGAGTGTAAAGAACACAAGAAACATCAAGAAATTAGACTTAAAGAGGCTTGTAAGGCTAAAAATTCCAAAAATGAATGAAGGAATAATCATTAACAGATCTGCTGCAAGCTCCCTTTAAGTAGCACTGCAAATGACCCATTCATGATATTTACCACCCATGGTTTATGGGTGGTAGCAATGATGGATTCTAAAATGACATCAAGATCCTAACTCCCCAATTGACTCCAGTTTAAACATATTGACAAGGCCTCTGCCTTATTTCTAGGTGAATACAGGGCTGCTGGGGCTCCAGTGGCAAGTTGGCAGGAGTTTTTGCTATTGTCCCAATTCCCACAGAATTTGCCTAAAAATGGGAGAGTGGTGAGAGGAAAATCGACCTCTATGTGTGCTGAAATTACTGTGGTCAGTGCGACATCATAGGTGTAAATACTGACTTGCACAATCTAGACACAGCATTGATCACGGGTAAGTCAAGATTGTTCCAGGCCTTAATGTTTACTGTAGCTCTATGACAGCCTCAATGCAACATTGACTTTCCAGCACAGATTTGCATCAAGTGATATATCATCTTACTGACAGAAGATTCAAATATTGCAGAGTCACTGATGCTGCAAGGTAAGAGTCTTGCCGATCTCATATCTGTAATCTTCTACTACTCCAGAAACCTCGGAAGTGAGTAACTGTGGTTTGTTCTTCTAAACCCTGGATCTTCAGCTTTTGTGTTTTCCAGTGAATTTTATACCCCTTTTCCCTTGTGTGGATCGCAATCTTCCCTTAAATGAAAGTACTTCATTTATTTTGTGCCTTCTACTTGCTCAAAATCTTCTTTTCTGAATTATTTATATAATTAGAAAATATTTTCTTTCTCCCACCGACAGCTCCAAGAAGGTTTATCCCTCTGTTGAGTTTCCAACTGCTGGGAATCTGAACAGATTATTTGCCATGGTTTAGGCATATTTGGCTGACTGACTTCAACCATCCTAGAGCCAGCTCTAAAAAAGTCATACAGATGCAAAATGTTAACTCTGCTTCTCTCTCCACAGATGCTGCCAGACCTGCCGAGTTTTTCCAGCATTTACTGTTTTGATTTAAGATTTCCTCCAACCACAGTATTTTGCTTCATTTGAGAGTAAGCCAAATACCCAAACATTTCATTCCGACTCCCAGGGCAGGATTTTCTGGCCCCTCCCGCTGATGGAATCTTCCGGTCCAGCCGAAGTCAATGCACTTTCGGCTAGCTCGCACCACCACGCCGGGGCCAAAGGATCCTGGACTCGGTGTTGCAGTTCCACAGGAGCTGAGTGAAAACTAATGTTCCCACGTTGCACCTTACCTCCTGCACACAACATGTGAAAGGAGTTATAACCCCCCAAATCATTTGAAGGATCCTTTACTGCCTAGTTGTCATGCGACATGGGTTGTCACAGTAAACTCCAGATGTTGGTTTTCCACTGCAACGAAGTGAAAGACAAATGTGCTACATTTCCATCTATCCCAAACTCTTTCACACATACAGGGTTTGTCCAAAGGAATTACCAATCCCCGTTAGCCAAGGCTTAGGTGAACATTTCAACTCTGACGCTGAGGCAGAGTTCGGCAGGGATTTTCTTTTTACAGATCCTTCTAACTTTGAATAATTCATTTTATGGGCAGCTTTAATTATTTATTATTTATTTAGTATTAGTGATAGTTAAATATGGCAAATTATTACCTAGAATTTAAATCAGAGAAACTGGTCATTTGGCCCAACTTTATGCTCCACGCAAATATCCTCCCACTCTACTTCATCTGACCCTATCAGCACATCTTTCTATTCCTTTATGCCTCATAAACTTACCTGGCTTCTACTTAAATACGCATAAGCTATTCACACAAGAACATATGAAATAAGAGCAGGAGTAGACCATATAGCCCATTAAGTCTGCTCTGCTATTCAGTAAAATCATAGCTGAATTCTTACATCAACTCCACTTTCCTGCTCCATCTCCGTACGCTTTGATTCCTTCAGTGCTCTAATATAAATTGATCGCAATCTTGAATGTACTCATCGACTGAACATCCACAACCCCCAGGGATAGAGAATTCCAAATGTTTACAACCCTCTGAATAATGATATTTCTCGTCATCTCAGGCCTAAATGGATGATCCCTTAGGCTGAGATTATTACTCTTAGTTTTAGATACTCCAGCCAGGGAAAACTGCCTCTCAGCATCTAAGTGGTTGAGCCCTCTAAGAATTTTATATGTTTCACTGAGATCACCTCTCATTCTTCTAACCTCCACACAGTATTGATCCATTCTATTCAATCTGTACTCCAGGACACCCTCTCATTCCAGGGACGGGCTTTTGGCCTCGTCGGGCAGACCCGCAAGTGGTTGCAAAGCTGATACTGCTCAATTAATGGCCAGCCAGTGTGAAACGCCCTCTGCAGAGCTCAGCGCTGCCGGGGTGGGGGCGGGAAGAGTGCGAGTGACCGCAGTAAAAGCTTCCAGAGACAACTCTGTGCTGAAGATTTTTAACAATAAAAATAAAGATTTATAAAATAATGAAAACACGTCCCCTCGTGTGACTCTATCACATGAGCAGGGACATGTTAAATAGGAGTGTAAAGAGTTTTTATTTTTTTCAAATCACTGGTTGAAACCTCATCCCACTTGTGGATGAGGTTTCGCCAAAAATGCAAAGGCAGCTTGGATTTTTTTGCCCACCCACTAACCGTATGGTTGGGAGGGCAGTGAAAAGTTCTACTCAATTTTATTGATTAAGGGCATTAATAGGCTGCTTGATTGTCAGCGGTACCACCACTGACTTCCGAAAATCGCGCGGGTGTGCGATGATGCTGGGATGCTCGCCCGATGTCATCGCATGTCATTTTAGGCTCATTCGTGTCCAGCACGCGCCTGTCCAACAAGAAAAAAATTCTGGCCCAGGAAACAATCTAGTGAATCTTTATTGCATCCCTTCTAAGTCAAGTATGTCCCTTTTCAGGTAAGGAAACCAAAACTGTAGACAGTACTCTAGGGGCAGAATTTTTAGCTCAGCGTGCGGGTACGTGTCCGACACACTCGAAAGTAAAATAGCCCGTGATGCGGGCGAGCGTCCTGATGTCATTCCGCACTCGTGCAATATTTCGGTCAGCGGGCGCGCGTGAAAGTCAGAAGCGCACCCATCGACAATTAAGTGGGCAATTAAGTCCATTAAAGTTCCAATTGACTCCGATTTTTCGTGGTCCGTCCAACCTTATGGTTGGCGAATGGGCAAATCGGCCACGCAGATTTTGCATTTTTGATGAAACCTGATCTAACAGCGGGATGAGGTTTCTGTTATTAAATTTTTAAAAATAAAAATGTTTGGACAGAATTTACATTATCTATATGTTCAGGTGACTGATTCTGATACGTGGACATTTTTTTCTGGATTTTAGAATCTTTATTCATTGCTTTTAAATTCTTCAGCTTCCTGAGACAGCTCCCTGCCTTCAGGGAGCTTTCATCCCGCGCTCCCCTTTGCCCACACTTACGTCAGCACCTGCCCTCCTCCTGCCCCCACCCCGGCAGCGCTGGGCATTTTAGCGCACCTTTCATGCTGGCTGGCCAATCAACGGGGTCCGATCGCGATCGGCGGTCTGTTCCTCGACCGCTCTCAGGCCCGCCAATCGCGTGCGCCCACCGATCTAAAAATCCTGCCTCTGGTGTGGAGTTAACCAAAGCACTATATAAATGCAGCAATTATCTAACTACTTATATCGTCACCAACTTCTAGCCAGTTTGTTTCTCCTGAACTACTCATTGGATTTATTAGTGACTATCTTATATCATCGTGAAGCAGTTGTAGGATTATGACGAAGTTTCCCAAACAGTCAAATCTTTGGTGCATAATCCACAGATCTTCACGATTTACTGAACCAAATGCTTTGGTCAGGTCGATGAATGCAACGAAGAATCCCTGGTATTGCTCTCAACATTTTTCTTGGATTTGTCTGGCAGCAAAGATCATCTTGGAGGTTTCTCTGGAAGGGCCAAAGCCGCACTGTGTCTGGAACGATTTCCTCAGCCACAGGAAAAAGGCGATTTAGAAGAATGTATGTCAGGATTTTCCCCGTTTTGGACAGGAGGGAAATACAACAATAGCTTCCACAGTATGATTTATCTCTCTTCTTGAAGATAGTTACAACTGCTACGTTCCTGAAGTCGGGGTTTTTTCTTTCTTCTCCCAAATCCATAGGATGACTGAATGGAGTCTTGATGTGAGCAAAGGCCCACCAGCTTTGACAACCTCAGCTGGAATACCAATGGGGCCACTGGCTCTGTTGTTTTTCATTTGTTTGATTGCTTGTTGATGGTGGTTCATCCATGGATTTTACCACAGGGCACTGGGGGATAGCCTGGCTCTCAGCTGCCACTGTGGATTCACGGTTGACAAGTTGTTGAAAATGTTCTTTCCGGCGTTGTTGGAGGGCTTGTAATCCTTAAGAGAGACACCATCCTGTGAGCGAAAGGACTTTGGTCTATGGGTGGCCCGGTGGCTTCTAAATGGTTTCACATGTCACGATAGTTAATATATTGTTGGATTTCTCAGGCTTTCACTGTACCATACGTTCTTATCTAGCAGATATGTCTTTGGGAGTCAGCCTTGAGCTGATGGAATGTTGCCTTTTTGACTTTGTGACCTTTGGTTGTTCTGCCAGGCAATGAAGGCTGCTCATTTTTGTTCCATGAGGTCACATATTTCAGCATTGTATTTGTTGAAACTGCCCTGGTGACAACAATGCTCGAACCCAATGGTCTGGATATAGGAGTCTATCCTGCTGACTTTATTTAATCCTACTGTTCTGAAATTGAGTTAGAAGTGTGAAGATTTTCTAGATTGATTGTGAGCTGCATTCCTCACTTCGCCCTGGATGCTTTAGGGCTGAGACATTGATCTTCTTCCTCTTGGGTTTTGAATCTAGTGCTGATCCGATGCTCAATGAATGTTCATTACTGATTGAACAAGTAGATTATCTGTCCAGCAGGCATTAACCTCCTGCGTGAATCAAATGACACAGACATCACTTAGATCAATGACTTGAACAATGATGTAATCAAGGAGGTGCCAGTGCCTTATCTAGGATGCCTCCATGTGATTTTGTATTAGCATCCTTCTGGTGGTAAAGGGTGTTTGTTATAATGAGGCCATGCTGAGTACACTTTGTCAGCAGGAGAACACCATTTGCATTGGCTTTATCCACTCCATTTTTCTCAATGGTTCCTCTTCAGTCATCAGAGTCACCCCCATCCCTAGCTGCAATGTCCCCCAGAAGGACGGTCATTTTTCTTTAGGGATGGCGGTGAGGACTTCAGCAAAGTCAGAATAGAACATTTCCTTAACATCTGCATTGGCAGATGTTGGAGACCTCAGTTTAACAACTGAGCCAAAGGTGGATATAAATGAGATTAGAATTTTTTTCCCCCAAAAAAAAAGCATTTTCCAGTTGAGTCAATGGGAGCAGGAGTGTGGCCCCATTTGCAGTCATTGTGATTGTGCCACCCTGCCATTGCACACTCCAATGCCCCTCCTATGACTTAACCTTCGAGCCACTACCGATGAGGCAAGCAACTTTATATTCGTACTCCTCAAAAGGGGAATGTTTCTGTGGAAGCATGACTTAAAACAAATTATTGAGACCTGAGGTTGAGTTTCAGGCTGGGTTGGATATCTTGATTGGAAAACACACTGCATGCAGTGCGCTGGGTTTGAGTTCCAGAGCCCTAATGAAATAATGATTTGATTTGTTAAATGAGAAGAGCTTGACACTTGATTTCTTTTTCTCTTTCACTGGCATTTTTAATGTGTGTTATATGCAGGATTCTTAATTATATAACAGATTGTAATATATCATACCTCAAAAGACAAGATTTTAAATTTAATTATATAATTCTTGGCAAGACATACTTAGCTTGACCGGCATTAATATGGAAATTCATAATAGCATTTTTATCATAGAAAAGTGTTCAGAACAGAGTGCAAGCTATGAGCATTCATATTGTAGGCAAGATTGATGTCGAAAATATGTCTGAAGTTAAATTACTTTTTTGGTAGCATTGTAAATCTAACTGCTAAACTAGCCCTACATTAAAAAAAAATGCCTAAAAGATCAGAAAATAGTTCTTAAAATTACACTGCTGCTCTTCAGGAGTTATCAATGACCATATAGCCCAGCTTGGAATCATTATTGATACAAAGCATTCCACTGAAAAACATTATTTAGCCATATAAAAAGCAAATGATTATGAATTTAAGTATCACGGGCATATACCAGCAAACATAGCTTTCAGGACCATTATACTGGTTAGGGGTGGGGTGTGACCTCTGACATTGAATCTACAAGCCAGGCTCCCAGCAGAAGCCAACTGCAAGGCCAGAAAGTTCTGGTGGAATTACAGCTGCTCCAGTATCTAAAGAGCCGGAGAGGATTTAAAGAGCGAGGAAAATTCCTAAGATGAGGAGTGAAGGTTTTATTTAGGATTTAGCCTATAAGGAGGTAAAAGAGGTTATTCCTATGCCCTCTCGCTACATCCAAAACCTTGAGAGATTACCAACGTGACACTCAAGGAAGCACCATAATTCTCCTAGCAATACCTGATCAGCAGAGAAAGCTGGGAATTTGATGGTTTCCTAATATCTCAGTGTTAGCACTAGCATTTAAGTGCAATGAGCAGAAACAGGATAATAAACAACCATCCCAGTGAGGAAGAAAAGTAAACATAAGGGAGAGAATTCCAGCAGTGGGCCACGTTGTTTATTTTCCATTTGGCTCTCATTGCTGCCTGCCTGATTTCCAGCAGGACAGTAAAGGAAAATGCAATCCATAGGCCGCAATTTCACAGAGTCTTTGAGGAAGGGGTGGCAAGTGGGAAGGCTGGCGAAATGGTGAGGAAAGGTTTTGGGTGGTGTGTCTGGTGCATGCCCGCTGCCGTGCCATTCTGCCAGCTGTGGGAAAGGTAGCAGATGGCCTGCCTGCTTGGAGCCTGATTGAATCTCGTAAGTGGCCAACTAAGGGTCTCTTTCTACCTCTGTAGGTATTTTACCAGCAGTGTGGAGGCCCTCCACCATGTGGGCAGATCACCAGGTAAACCCTGTCGGCCTCTTGGGGGGCTGCAGAGGGTTCCCCTTTTTGGTCACCCTTTGGCCTGCCGAGGGAGGCCCTGAAATGACCTCTTGCTCACCAGAGCCTGACTAGCCCCAGCACCCCCCAGGTCCTCGCTTTGCTTTCCTTACTTTGGGGTCATACTTCCATTAATGCATTTTCTTCCTCCAAGTGCAGGCTGAGCAATGGCCATCCCTCCCAGTAATGCTGTTGAGCTGCCATCCCTCTGGGCTGGCAGCTTTTGGGGGCTGGCCGTCATCCTTCAAAGGACGGAAGCCCCAGTGGCATCCACTTAACTGGCTGCCACCAGTAAAATGCAACCCAGGGTCTTGCCACCCACTGAAATGGAGTCATCCCGTGGCTCCTGGCCCCGGCATGGGATCCCTGTAGCTGTGTTAAATTTAAGGTTGGAATAGAATTAATATTTCATAGCCAAAAAAAAACATTGCACAACACTATGAATACTGCCATTTAAATGGTATTAGCCTTCGAACTAATCTCTTTAATGAGATGACAGATTAAATGTGCACAATGATTAAATGGAGTTTTTGTTCCCTCTTAAAGTGATGAATGACCAGCCTGTGCACTATCTGCTGATTGAAATATAATTTCTACTTAATTATAAAGTGAAAC